>NC_044304.2:156775906-157432692 GCF_007474595.2 Lynx canadensis | reverse complement strand
ATCTATAAAGAGCTCACCAAACTCCACACCCGAAAAACAAATAACCCAGTGAAGAAATGGGCAGAAAACATGAATAGACACTTCTCTAAAGAAGACATCCAGATGGCCAACAGGCACATGAAAAGATGTTCAGCGTCGCTCCTTATCAGGGAAATACAAATCAAAACCACACTCAGGTATCACCTCACGCCAGTCAGAGTGGCCAAAATGAACAAATCAGGAGACTATAGATGCTGGAGAGGATGTGGAGAAACGGGAACCCTTTTGCACTGTTGGTGGGAATGCAAATTGGTGCAGCCGCTCTGGAAAGCAGTGTGGAGGTTCCTCAGAAAATTAAAAATAGACCTACCCTATGACCCAGCAATAGCACTGCTAGGAATTTATCCAAGGGATACAGGAGTACTGATGCATAGGGGCACTTGTACCCCAATGTTCATAGCAGCACTCTCAACAATAGGCAAATTATGGAAAGAGCCTAAATGTCCATCAACTGATGAATGGATAAAGAAATTGTGGTATATATACACAATGGAGTACTATGTGGCAATGAGAAAAAATGAAATATGGCCCTTTGTAGCAACGTGGATGGAACTGGAGAGTGTAATGCTAAGTGAAATAAGCCATACAGAGAAAGACAGATACCATATGGTTTCACTCTTATGTGGATCCTGAGAAACTTAACAGGAACCCATGGGGGAGGGGAAGGAAAAAAAAAAAAAAAAAAAAAGAGGTTAGAGTGGGAGAGAGCCAAAGCATAAGAGACTGTTAAAAACTGAGAACAAACTGAGGGTTGATGGGGAGTGGGAGGGAGGGGAGGGTGGGTGATGGGTATTGAGGAGGGCACCTTTTGGGATGAGCACTGGGTGTTGTATGGAAACCAATTTGTCAATAAATTTCATAAAAAAAAAAATAAATTTTTTAGAATAATTTATTAAACTTGGATATTACCAATTAATGAAAATCATCAAAAACAGACATCAAATCTACAGTTTCCAAAATTATAAGGCAAATAAAATAGATTAAAAACATTATCAATCCAGCAGCAGGCAGAAGGGAAAAAAGGAGAAAGAAACAAAATTTTGATCGAAAACACAAAATAAGCTGGCATTAATCAATGTGTATATATATTATCACATTACATGTAAATATAAGTCACTAAAAGACAGAGTTAATCATAATAGATGGAAACCAGAAAAACAAGTTACAAAACCCTTCAAGAATCATACCTAAACCACTCAAACATAAGTCAAACTCTGTGTCTCTCTGTCTCTCTCTCACACACAAACATACACAAAGGCTAAAAAATTAAGTGAAAAAAGGGGGAAAAAAGAGAAAAAAAGAAATGACAAAACAAATTCTTGGCCACATAAACATGTAATACCATTCCAAAGCATTTATTGGCACAGAGGAGATACTGTACAATACTAATTGGGAAAAAAATCCACCAACAAGATAAAATTCAGGACCCATTTCCTAAAAAAAGACTTAGCAAACTTCAAATAGAAAAGAACTTTAGGGGAATCTGGGCGGTTCAGTCAGTTAAGCATCTGACTCGATTTCAGCTCAGGTCATAATCTCACAGTTTGTGAGATCAAGGCCCACATGGGGCTCTGTGCTGACAGCACAGAACCTGCTTGGGATTCTCTTTCCCTCTCTCTGCCCCTTCTCCCCCCTTCTCAAAAAATAAGTAATAAAAAGAAAAGGACCTTAATCTGAGAGAGAGTATTTACAAAACCTATAGAAATATTATACCTAATTAATGAAATAGTAAAAGCTTTTTCTCTGAGTTAGGAAACAAGCTTACTGTGCTCCACTTACACTAATGTCTAGTTAGCAATGACTCTATAGCCAGAAATAAAGCAGAAAAGAAAAAACAAAGGGCATAAGAATTAAAATGGAGAATATAAAATGTCATTATTCACAAAATCACAATTATGTATGTAGAACATTTTTAAAAATTTATAGATAAATTATTGAAATCAATGAGTGATTTTGTAAAACTCTGAATTCAAGGTCAGTGCACAAAATGAAGGATGTGTGTGTGTATGTGTGTGTGTTTATAGATTGGAAAATTTGTAAAGTTCCAAATCTCTCCAAACTGATCTATACTTTCAATGAAATTCAAATCGGAATCCCAGCAGGTTTTTTTTACATGTGGAAATTAATAATCTTATTGTGTTATATGAAAATGCAAAAGGTCAAGGGTAGCCATGGGAATCTTGAGAAGGAAGATTGAGGTAAAAGGAGTTAGTCCATCAACTACCAATACTTATCACAAAGTCACAGTGATTAAGTCAATGTGGTATTGGGCAAAACAAACAGATCAATGGAACAACTTGATTGACTCAGGAAATTCGGAAACACGCACACACTCATGCATGCACATTCAAGTGCACTCATATGATCTACAGCAAAGGTGGCACTGGTATTTGTGATACATGATGCCAGGTCAGTTAACTATCTATGTGGAACAAAATTAAAACATGGCCCCTACTACACCTAATACACAAAATAAACTCCAGGTAGGTTTTAGATCTAAATGTGAAAGGGGAGAACAAACTAGCCAGAATACAAATTAGAGGATCTTAGAGCTGCAGATATTTCTTACACAGAATCCAAAGAAAAGATTTTCTCATTACAATATTAAACACACTGATGTGGATTCTCTTACTTTTTTTTCTTTTTGCATTTTTTAAATTTAAGAACAACACATTTTTGCTTTGTTTTTTTTCAAAAAAACACTTTTTGGGACCCTTGGGTGGCTCAGTTGGTTGAATGTCCGAGTGTTGACTTTGGCTGAGGTCATGATCCCAGGGTATGGGATCCAGCCCCATGTTGGGCTGCACACTGAGTGTAGAGTCTGCTTAAGATTCTTTCTGTCTCTATCTCTCTCCCTCTGCCCTTCTCCCCAGCTCACATGTGCACTCTCACAAAAAAAAAATAAAAATAAACTTTAAAAATTAAAAAAGAAGCAATTCTCAAAAGTGACTTAATAAAGAGCTCATTTAAATTCTTTAAATTTTATAAAGCGAATGTTGTCACTGAACATGGTGCCAGACACAGAACAGAGGTGAAATCGTTTAGTAGTAGTGGCTTTTACCACATTTCCATGAGCTGTACTTTCCTCTAAACCTTACTAAGTGACAATAGTGGTCACATAATTCCATTCTAGGATCTGACAAAGAGTTTCCCTAGGATGAGGACTCCCATCCCTGAACAGTAAGCCTGGAACACCAAATAAGAATAAGTGAATCAGGCACCTCTCCCAGCTTCACTGATAAAGAAAAAATAATAATGGAACTTTGTCCAATAGGTATAGGATGTGTCCCTGCCACTGATCAACACCTCCCTCCTGGGAGGCTTATAAAAGAAGCCCCAGTGTTCTCACTTTCCTGGTTGGAAAGTATCTCTAAGCTGTAGTAGGAGCAGGTAGTTCAGCGGGGGAAGAAATGACAGGTCAAGGAAAATTGCAGAAGATCTCTGGCTTCATCTTCTCCAATTATAAAAGGAGGCTAAAGGATTAGATCCCTCTTAGGCTCCTTTCTGTTTGATACCATGAGTCACAGACATCTAATTCCACCAGGCGTGACTTCCCATAGGTGTGACTGGGAAGGGGTTGTGACAGCATGAATGCTAGGTGATACTGTGAGGACACCCCCCACCCCGCAACATAGTGGGAGAAAGAGGTCTTCACAAAGGAGACTGTTCCTTCTTTTTAAACCTGACGATTTCTGCCAGCCTTCTGGCTTGCTCTTGTGTTAACCATCAACCAGCTTTATATATAATGATTTGTACAAAGGGGAATGCTATTTCTGGTGTATCTCTTAAACTGGGCTTGAATGTACAGGAAAACTCACAGAGATGGGGGAATGAGTCGCCAAGTCCCTGGAGTGGGTTTGGTGGATGAGGAGACACAGATATCCTTTCTACCTTGACCAAGAGGACAGTACTCAGGAGTGTTCAAGACACGTCTGGATATGAGGGCGTTGTACTCTGATCACCTACAACCACCCCAATTCACAGAGGCATACCTGTGCATCCAGGGAACACATTACAAAGCGTCTTCACACATTGTCTTCCCTACAGACTAGTGTAAAACCTGCCCAGAGTTCTCCAGCTTTGTCATCCATGTGGGTATGTGTGTGTGCACCTATTTATGCAGAAAAGTGAGAACTCAGGGAGAATGGCATGAGTGATCCTACTCAGGAGGACCTTGGCCTGAAATGTAGCAGATACAAGTCATATTTCATGGCTTACGTCACACAGTACAAGCCTCAAGTATTTGGACGTCTTATGTACTTGATCTTCAAGTGTGCCTGGTTCCATGTCCCCTTTCGGAATGGTTTAAATGTTACGGTGTAAGTGTGCCCCCCACCCCCCGGGGGCTTGTTAAAGAAGCACCTATAGTCAAAGGACTAGATCCTCCCCAGGGAGTGAACAATCTTTGCTGAATAGTGTTACTGTAAAGTGAATTATAAAAAATTCCCATTGCAAATACTTAGTTTTACATGGAAACTCACAGAGATTGAACCTTATTCCCTCCGTGCTTTCTTGTCTTCCTTTGATTGCAAGCCACTCCCTAAATATTTCTTCCTTTTTTTAACATTTATTTTTCCATCACACACTTTAGGGAGGTAATTTTAGTGTCTCTGTGCTAAGCCTTTAGGTGTTAGACTGAATTTCAACAATGAATGTCTCTGTCTGCCTCCACACATCTGGAGGAAAACACAAAACCCAGACGACTCAGGCCCCTTTAAATTCATGAGTATTCACATCAATTTGGCCCCTGATGCTACCAGAGCGCTTCCTGTTTCCTGTTTCTCTAGTCTCCTCGCCAGGTGATTTTTTCCCCCATATTTTCTCTCTTTAAGCCTCCCATGAGTCCTCTCACTCAACAGTCCCAGCTACTGACTGACAGTGACTGAGGACACAGAAGAATCAAACAAGAACTTGCACAACCCTAACTAACACACTGACGGAGTTCCTGGACCTGCACTTATTCCCAACTCCTCGGCTCTTACTGCGAAGTCACTGGGTTGTCCGTCATGAAGGACAGTCTGCCACTTACGCCAGGAATCCAGCCCTCCCGCCTACTCAAGAACTGTTCTCCCGCCATTTGTCTCAAATGCCTTTGCTCCTATTCCTTTAAACACATCTAGTCAAATGTGAGACTGTTTTTCTCACCAATTATCTTGATTTTGCTAAACCCAATGACCCGTTCTCTATCCTTATCTGACTTGACCTGCCAGCAGCATTTAACACAGTCCATTGCTCCCTCTTTGAAACACTCCTTTCTCTTGACTATCATGATATTCTGCCTCCTCCCACCCCAACCAGTGGTCCTTCTACTTTTCTGGCTCTTTCTTCTCTGTCTCCTTGGCTGGTTTCTCTTCATTTCCCATGTCTATGAACACTGGCATTTTTCAAGGTTTGTTCTTTGTATCTATTTTCTGACCACTTTCTATGGGGCCTCCTCAGTCCCAAGGATTTTACATGCTGATAACACTTAAATTAAAATGTCCTGCCAGGCCTCTTCCCAAATACAGTGTTCTGGACTGAATGTTTGCCTAGTACACATCCGTGTGAATCAGCAGTGCCCACTGACCCCCTATCTCAAGAGAGTAAATCCATCATCATTAAAGGCACTGACAAGACTCCAGTTGTAAGCTTCCCTCTCATGCCTTCTCTCTGTCGTTGAGAGTGCCTGCTTTATGTAGACACTGTTTCATAGAATACGTTTAAAAATGCACTTCTATATACTTATCCCTTCTGTTCTCTTTCTCTCTTCTCTTCCCTCTCTTTGGTGATCAATATTACTTTATATATATTTTTACATTGCTAATTAAACATGTAAAGTGCTCATTGTATTCTCAGAGGTTGACAAAATTTAGTCTTAATTCTACAATTTGGATTAGAGTTTAAGAGTACAGGATTCATGGTCTGCCTAAATTCTAATCCCAACATTACCATTTATACTTTCACTGCTATTTGCTGTCATATTAGATGTTATGATGTTTTGTTCCTCTGTTCATTCCTTCATTACTGGCCCCTTTTTGTTAAATATTTTGTAGTGCACTGTATATTTTTTGAGTTATTTTCTTAGTGGCTACCCCTTGGGTTTATGATCAGCATTTTAATTTATAATAATATGGTTTAGGTTAAATCAACTTAATTTCAATGGTTTATAAATAACCTTCCTGTGATCATCATGCTTTCATAAAGTGAAAATTAACCTAAAATTAGTTTTGTAGAATGATACTAGAGATTTATTTACTTCTTTGCTCTTATATTGCTTAAACCTTATTCTCCGTCTCCAGAGGCTGCAGAGATGCTGATTTCCACTATGAGTGTAGGGCTGTTGCTTTTCGAGGATTCTGCAGAGCTGGGGAGAAAGTGATGGAAACACAGCAAGTTGAACCATCCCAAAACTCACTGTTCTTAACAAGGTCAGCAGTGTTTCTTGCATGAACACTCCCCAGATTGTTGCCTCTTTTTTCCCCCCTGAGTTCTTAAACAGTCAATTTATACCAATTTGTCAGAGTACTTTTTTCTTTATGGAGCAGAAGATTTTTGGAGATCCTTGCTACATTATTTCTGTCGACCAGTGCTTATATTTTTTGAAGGAATATATATAAATAAGTATATATATTAATACTATGTTAACATATTAATATATATATGATCACATATATCCATATTGTCCATAATGGTATTTATTTTCACACAGCTTTAATTAATTTTTAAGATAAATTTTGCTTATATGATTCTCAGAGAGTCTCATAAAAATGCATTGCTTGGGCAAATTTATAAATAATTTTCCTGTGATCATTGTGCTTTCACTAAGTGAAAATTAACCTGAAAATATCTAATATTACTTTCATACAATGATACTATAGATTTATTTTTTCCAAAGACCTCAATAAAAGACTTTTACAATTAAGAAAAAAGATTTTACTTTCCAGACTTGAAATAAACTCTCTATTTGTCATTTTTTCCCCATAGCAGAGAATTTTCCAGTAGCTGCTTAAATGTTATCTTTGGTAACTGACTTGTACTTAACAACGTTTGGCCCTCTGCTAATTATATTCATTTGATTCTCTGTTCTACCTCTGAGATAATATATTAGTTTTCTAGGGCTGCCATATTAAACTATCACACACTGGTCTACATAAACAATAGAAGTTTATTTTCTCACAGTTCTTGGCTTGTAGATGGCAGTCTTCTCCCTGTGTCTTCACATGTTTATATCTGTGTCCTAATCTCTTCTTATAAGGACATCAGCTCTGTTGGGATAGGCTTACTTTAAACACCTCACACTGATATAACCGATCTCCAAAACATCCCCCTTTGAGGTATTACAATGCCATGACTTCAACATATTAATTTTGAGTGAACACAACTCAGTCCAAGACAGCTAATTACTTGCTTGTCAGACAATGAAAACTTACCACATGGTATGTATGATTAAGGGCCACAAACAACTTGCATAGCATTTGCTTCCTAAGTACCTGACTTGATCTTTCAGAATAACCATAACTTTTGGAATATGGTTCAGGATTATACTGCCCAAGTTCTTACCGTGTCCTTATATTTACTAGCCAGACATCTTTTGGTTTTTCTTGTTGGTCGTGGCGTCACAGTTATATTTTTCATTCTCTATCCCATGAAGCCATGGCTCTTGCTCTTCCTAACTTAAATTGATTATGCCTTAGAAAGCATTACTATCACGGGAATTTATACAGGAATTGTATTTTAATTGCAGAACTATTTTTGAAAGAGTAGACAACTGCTGGATTTCAAATATTGAAATTACTATGTATCAATCTCTGCTAATTGCTGTATCTTAAACATTCTGCCAATACCTTCCTTTATTTTATAAAATGTTGTCTCTGAGTCCTGATGGCAGAAAAATATACAAATTTATTTCCATTCATTCAGAATATTTAATATAATTATATTACAAGTATGTCCACTATTCAGCTGGTCAGAAGTTATTTTCATTTTCTTGTGTAGCATTGACTTGCAATGCCAGAGGGAGGAAAGTAGAATGAGCTTTCTTGGGAGCTAGGAAAGTGTGAAGATGAAAAGGATGCCCTTGAGCATGTTTATGAATCCTGGTAAATATTGGATGAGATGATTTCTCGGGTCCCTTTAAACTCAGTTATTTTATTATTCTACAGATTTTCATGAAGTTCGCTCTTTTTCAAGCATCCTCTTCAGAGCAGCTTTGACTTCTTTGTTCCTCAGACTATAGATCAGAGGATTGAGCATGGGATTGAAAAGGCTGTGGAACAGGAGGAGATATTTCTTCTGCTCCTTGGGGTTCCCATTACGGGGCCCAACATACATTATAATGGCTGTGCCATAAAAGAGTCCAACCACACAGAGGTGGGATGAACAGGTGGAGAAGGCTTTCTGGCGCCCCTCCCCTGATTGAATCTTTAGGATGGCACATAAAATATAAATGTAAGATATCACAATGGAGGAGAATGGTCCTACCAACACAGATACTGCCCCAGCCAAAACCATAGTCTCATTAATGTGGGTATCTGCACAGGCAAGTTTGAGGACAGCTATAATTTCACAAAAAAAGTGGTTAACTTTCTGGGGTCCACAGAAGGGCAATGGTATGAGTAACACTAGATGTACTAGGGCTAGGAGAACTCCTAAAATCCAGGAAGTCAATGCCAGGGTGATGCAGACTCTCCAGCTCATGATGACAGAATATCGGAGCGGGTGGCAGATGGCCACATACCGATCATAGGACATCACCACCAGGAGAAGACATTCAGTATGAGCAAAACTCAAGAAAAGAAAGGTCTGCGTCATGCAGCCAGCAAAGGAGATGGGCTGGTCTGGCTTCAGGAGGTTTACCAGCATCTGGGGCACCGTGTTGCAGGCATAGGCTATGTCGACGATGGCCAGGTGGGAGAGGAAGAAGTACATGGGGGTGTGCAGTCTGGAGTCCAGCCAGATGAGTCCCAGGATGAGCCCGTTCCCCAGCAGGGTGAAGGCATAGAACAGGGAGAAGAGCCCAAAGAAAAGCATCTGAATCCTTGAGTTGAGAGGAAATCCCAGTAGGATGAACTCTGTGACAGAGGTCTTATTTCTCCCCATTTCTGTGTGAGACAGTGGGGCTCACCAAGCCTGAATGCCTGAGGGAAGGGTTTAAACATGATGGATCTGTGTTTGTTGTTGTTTATTTCCTAGGAAAATATCTTCAAGGATGCTTTTGTCCTATTAGTTAATTACTAAGTGAAAATTATGCATTCCAAATGAAACAGAAGGAAATTTTTTCACTTCAATAAGCTAAATGCTAATATTCTGTTAAAATATTCAGTAAATCTGGGATGCCTGGGTGGCTCAGTTGGTTAAGTGACCGGCTTCGGCTCAGGTCATGATCTCACAGTTTGTGGGTTCGAGCCCTGTGTCAGGCTCTGTGCTAACAGCTCAGAACCTGTAGCCTGCTTCAGATTCTGCATCTCCCCCTCTCTCTGGCCCTCCCCTGCTCATGCTGTGTGTCTCTCTGTCTTTCAATAATAAATAAATGTTTAAAAAAATTAATAGTATTCAGTAAATCTTATGTTTCTTTCCAAACCAACTTTCATCACGGTTCAAATGTTAATACTTAAGTGGTCTTCATAGGAGCGGGTACTTTGCTCAGTTTGGAATGATTCTATCAGAGGTTTGCCCGCGCATATTCTCAGACTGCAGTATGCATATCTCCATACGTGTGAATTTGTACTGATGTCTCTTAGCTAGAATATATCTAGAATATGAGGATGGGAAGAAAGATAAGGTGAATGTCAGAAAAGCTTCCATCAGGTTTTCTCATGAGTTTTTGCCTTCAATATATAAATTATTTGTTAGCCTTGTGATCTTCACTGACAGAATAATCTTGAACAAAGTGAGAGAATGGCAGGCTGTTTGCAACAACTCCGGCCAGGTTTCAAATGGAGACCTTTGTCTTTTGACTCTTGTACCCACAATGTTCTATTCTGATTGTGCTATCTCATCATCAGGATGTTACCCCACCACCCCTCTTATACTCTATGTTATATTTACATTCTGTATCTATCTACCTACCTATCTATATTCCTACACTAATTTAAGGACTCTTGAGTCCTTATTACGTGCCGTGTGTTTTCTATATTATTCTATTCCATTATTTAGTAAGAATTTTGGTTAGGGCGTTCCTGGGTGGCTCAGTCAGTTCAGTGTCTGACTCTTCATTTCAGCTCAGGTCATGATCTCACAGTTTCATGACCCCACATCAGGCTCTGAGCACTGACCACATGGAGCCTGCTTGGGATTCTCTCTCTCTCCTTCTCTCTCCTCCCATGCACCACTTGTGTTCTGTCTCTCTCAAAATAAATAGACTTAAAAATTTTTTTTTGAAATGTCAGTTGAATGATTTCATGGTGGATCATAGCCTAGGACTTAAAAAGCACTGTCCCCATCCAAGGCTAGAGCAAAAGCCCTAACTATAGATTCGTATTCATAGTATTAGTGACATATTTTAAAGCTTCTTAACTCTATGTGAAAAGATAATTATTATTTATCATGAATCTTTTATTTTTTTGTGGCTTAGTAAATTAAAAAAAAATCTTTCACCACACAGTGGGTGCTCTGAAGTTGGAATCATTGTAACTTTTAAGCCATTCCTCCTGTTTTCTTGCCTTTCTGACTCCATATCTTCAGTCCAGAATCCATCTGAATTTCACCAAAATAAGAATCCTAGAAAAACTCAAAATTGAGTTCCTATCAGTTCCCCATCCACTTTTCTGTTAAGTTAGTATTTGAAAGCTTTCATAAACAAAAGTGAGTAAACTTTTGCCCTGCTTTAAAGACAGAATCAGAATTCAGAACAGAAATTATTGAAGGATGATTTTACCTTAGTTCAAAAAATAAGAATCTCCTTGGAAGCTGGTTGTTTTATTAGAGCTGAACTTTAGGTCAGTGAATGTTTGAAATCAGAAATTGATTAACCATCTATTCAAGATGGGATTCCTGTGTTATGTGAGAAGTTGACCCAGAAGAATGCTAACGTCCCTTCCAACTATAGGATTCCTTGGCCCTAAATATGTAGAAAAGTGTTAGCCATTTCCACTTTGACTTTCTTGCAATATTTGGAGTCAATGGAGATAACAATGCTGTTTCTAAAATTTCATATGATGAAGGCACACAATAAACCAGAGTAGGAGGGCCAATCTTCCTCCTACCTACAAGTAGCTAAAAGACAAAATATAAAACTCACAGATATTTACTAAACATACCATATGTCCTGCTACGTATCTCAGCTGAGGGCATATAAGACAGTTCCTGTCTGCTGGTGTATATAACCTGATTGGAATGACAGGACTGCTAAAAACATCCACAAAGATGGTAATTCTTATATTTAAATAACTCACCACAAGAAATTTCACCTTCAAAAAGAAAACCTTCAGGACACACTTCTTCTGTAACAAACTCATTTTTTGGTGCTTACTTAAGTTCTTACTTAAGTTCTTAAGTTCTTACTCCTTAAGTTCATGAGGCAATAGAAAGGTTTGCAAGCAAATCTCTCAAACAGCTGTTATAATTTAAACAAGAAACACGGGGTACCTGGGTGGCTCAGTCGGTTAGGCTTTGGACTTCTGATTTCAGCTCAGGTCATGATCTCACAGTTCATGGGTTCTAGCCTCACATCAGGCTCTGTGTTGATAGCTGAGAGCCTGGAGCCTCCTTCAGATTCTGTGTCTCCCGCTCTCTCTGTCCCTCCTCTGCTGACGTTCTGTCTCTTTCTGTCTCTCAAAAATAATGAATAAATGTTAAATTTTTTTTTTTAAATAAACAACACTACATGCAGGAGAGGAAATGATACATATTACGTGTATCTAAATTATCCTATTAGCTAAGGCTATCAATAGCAGAAATTTGGCATTGACAGGCAATAGCAATTGTACTTTGAATTGTGATTGCTCAGTACAGCCTGTTCGAAATTGTGTAGTGAACAAAGACTAGGTAATAAACTTGGCTCAGATTCACAGCTAAAAATGAAATGACAAACTCAATAGAAGTTGGGTGAAGTGAAAGCACCCCAATAAAGTAAATGGCATCTGTAAGTTAATGCTGAAATTCGTTTCTTCCCATGATCTCTTGCAAGAGAAAAACTTCTCCACAGGGGCAAAGGAATCTCTTTCAGAAGAGAGGATTTAATCTCTGCTCAGCTCACCCACCTCTCAAGACGCTTCTGAGTGTTCGGTGTAGGAAGAGATGAAAACCCGTCCGTCACACTGCTGTCTGCTGCTCCCAGGGAAGGGGGCGTCTCGCTGTACTTACCTCTGGTTTCTCTAGAAGGATGTTCTTGACAAAATGCTGCTGTTGCGGATTTCTTCACTCATTGTGGAGCCCGTGATCATAAATGTGAGACTCATTAGAATGCCTTCCAGGCTCCTTCATACATCACAATTACCACAAGCTTGTTTTATTTCGGTTTCAAAAACTCCAACGTCCCCCCCCCTCCTCCCCCACATCCCTAAGCCGCCAAATAGATTTAGTGGTATTTAGGACAGATGAAACTCATATTTTCCCCATGCCCGCTGGTGTTGGCTAAGTTTTATACTACACCTTACCTGATGGACCATGCATCCTTTTTTTTTTTTTTCATCAAATCACCACAAGGAATACAATTTATAAAGTAAGACCAGGTAGCAGGACCTATAGAAGCTATAAGGAACATGTTAAGGAGTTAGGAAATAGGATAAGGTATCCCAATGGGACTTGTTAAGTCCTGTTTTGTAGGATTTACCTGGAGTGCAGAAAGGGAAGGAAAACTCTCAGCAGGAAACAATCTCTATTTTTTAATTTCCAGAGATTCTGAGCTCAAGGGGACTGGAAAACCAAGGTCCCCCTAGGTCTTCCCTAGGTAGCCACCATTTTCTCTCTTCTTAAAATGGAAATTAACTGACTGCATCTTATAATTCTGGGGAATACAAGAGTCAATTTAATAGTGACTTTGTAATTTAAATTTATTTTGTTCTTTTATCTGAATCAACTCTTATACACAAATATAAACAGGGTAGAATGTAATTCCTAAGTTAAAGTTATTTTAATGTACATGCCAACTAAGAAAATTATCGATAGACCGATTATTTTTTAACCCGAGAGCACTGACCTGCCATGGATCTGAAATGGGCTTTTCTCCATCACACCTCTTCAGGGAGAGGCTTACTGGTGACCAGCATCCAGCTTGCACCCTGACATGTTGGAAAGATGCTACCCCCTCCTACTGATAACATCCAAGGGCATCTGGTGCCTAGAGAGAAACACTCATCATTACCTGTATTTTGTTCATGGTCCAATTTATTAAACATACAAAATTACTACTTTTCCTCCTTTTTTAAATCTACCAGCATAGAAGGGTCCTATTTTTCTCAAAAAAAAAAAATGTTTTTGCCTTAAGTTCTTTTTATATGAAAAATATCTTTTGTTTGATACTGAATATACTGTTTGGTTTACTGATTATTTAAGATTTTTTGTATTTATTTTACCTTTTGAGATTTATTCAATAAACTGCTTTTCTTCTACTATCCTTTGGCAGTTTTGCTGCCAATGTCATGTTAGCCTTGTAAAGTGAACTGGACACTTGTCCCTCTTTTTCTGTTCTCAAAAAGGTTTTATATGATCTGCAAATTGGCCATTTCTTGAAGATGGGTAAAATTTGCCTTTACAACCATGTGACTCAATGGTCTCTGATTGTAGGATAATTTTGGTCATCAATTTTTTTGAATATTTCCTGTCCAGATTTTCTATTTCTACGTAAGGAAGTTTTAGTGATATTTCTAATCTTAAATTTTATTGTAATAAATTTTGTTCATAGAATTGTTTTTTCAATCTCTACTTTTTGGTTATATAACTTATTCCCAACATTGTATATATAGACCTTTTCTCTTTTGTTCCTCTCATCAGTCTTATCTGTTTTATTGGTGTTTGTTTGTAAGAGGAATCAGGTTTAGGGGCCCTGGTGGCTCAATTGGTGGGGGGAGCATTCAACTCTTGACTTCAGCTCAGGTCATGACCACACAGGGTTTGTGGGGTCGAGCCCTGCCTCAGGCTCCATGCTGACAGCTCGGAGCCTGCTTGGGATTCTCTCTCTCCCTCTTTTTCTGCTCCTCCCAACTCATGCTCACTCTCTCTCTCTCTCTCAAAATAAATAAATAAACTTAAAAAAAGAATTAGGTTATATTTTAATGATCTTCATACTTCATTTTTATCAATAAAGTTTGCTGTTATATAAATTACATCCTATCTTTAATTCTTGATCATCTTCCTGGGTTGAATACTTAACTTACTTTTTGTGTCCTATTTTTTTAATAAATGTAATCTGAGGTATAAATTTGCTTTTCTTCTACCATTTGAGCTGTACATCTCATGTGAGATTCAGAACTTTCATCATTATTAACTTCATTTTTAAAACACCAAAGGGGGTACTTTGGTGGCTCAATTGGTTGAACATTAGACTCTTGATTTTGGCTCAGATCATGATGCCAGGGTCTTTGGATCCCAGGGTCTTTGTTTTTCAAAGCCTGTATTTCTAGTTTTTTGGGGGATTATCAATTTGTTTCTGAGAACATTTGCTAAATCCTTTACTAACAAGTTGAATTTACAAATCTTTTCATTATAATTCTTGGGGGGTTTTCCCCCTAATTCTACACTGTAGCTATGTTGTCACATACATACATATTTATGATTGTAACACTGTCTTGATAGCTTCTTACCTGTATTTGTATATTATAACCCTCTGTATGCTAATGAATGCTTTCTGCCTTATATAAACATGAATGCAAATTTATTTTTTATTTATAGGTAAATAAACTATTTATAAAATTAATCTATATTTAATAAACTATTAAAAATAAATAGTTTTATTAAAAAACTATCATTTGTATTGTTGCTTCCACTTATCACATATTTGTTCAGGGATATGCTCTTCAAGACCCTTATTCCCAGATTTTTTTGTGTGATTGTGTTTTAGTTGCTCTTATAAACAATATATAAGCTATATTTTATGGGTTTAAAAATATCAATGTGAAAATAAGACGTAATCTATTTTCATTCAATGTAATTACTGAGATATTTAGACTGTCTACCATTTGTGTTTTCTCTTTAGCACTCTTCCTCTTGGCTTTCATGTTTCTCTCTTCTTTTGCTTTCTAAAGAGATACTTTAACATTGTCTGACCCGGTGCCCACTCTTTTTTTACTTCATCATTTTGCCTTCACTTAGTGAACAAAATTCCTAAAAGTCTTGGGCATTTTCATTCAGAGTATAGGTAATACACACATACCTATAATAACTGGATCACCTTGAAACACATCAGGCAATTTTAGAAATATTTTACAGTAATTTTCTTTTCTTCAACTCTTATACCTGCCTAGATATTTGATGTCATCACTCATAGTGATGTCCCAAATTCAGAGTGTTTTATAAACCTCTCTTTGAATCCGATGGGAATCCCATAGGAACAGAAAAATCATATAGATTATTTCAATAGAGAATTTAATGTAATAAAATGGTTACAGCAAAAAGGAGCAGAGGGAATTTAACGTAACAAAATGGTGACAGGAAAAATGGAGCTCTGTGGTAAACAGGCAGGAGCTGTGTGGGGCAGCCGCCATCTCTAGGGCAGAGGTCGGTGTAGTTAAAATCTAGAAGGTCAGAGGAATCAGGGTCCAGACTACCGCGGAGGGGAGTTGGCCCCCCAGCTTGCACAGTTGTTCTCCAGGGGGGTGGGGGGAAGAGGAAGACTCACTTTGGGGAAGTCAGAAAACAAAGGCTGCAGTGACAGATATCAGCTGCCACTGGCAAGCTAAAGAGAGATTGAGCCAACCTGACAAGACCAGCAAGCAAACAGGAAGGAGCAAGTCCCTTTCCCCCTGGTCTAGGCTCCCAGTGTCCCTTAGAGCTCCCTACCCACACAGCACAAGCAACTGTAGGCCACTGAAATCAACAATCCAAATGCCCCAATGTGGTTAATCTAAACTGTAAGCTTGGGTACAATATGCTGGGATTTTCAGATTTATCATTGAAGAACAAGCTTCTACATCATTCCTACTGAGAACTAATTAAGGGAGAGACACAAGGGGATGTGACTTGGATGTGGTACCAAATAGATTTGTTAACTCCTTACCCAGAACTGAACCCACCGTCTTGTCATAGGAAACACTATCAAACAACAGGCCTTCCTGACAAGACCCAGCCCTCATGCAACTTAAAGCACAGAGGGGCAGAGAAGGTGTGCTTCATGTTGATGGCTGACACTCAGTGGGAGGAGAGAGAAAGATGGGCAGCCAGGCACGCAGAGTTGCATCTCACAAACAACAACCTGGAAGACTATTTTAAGTGTAATTCGCTCCATGTGGAATCCTCCAAGGAAAAGGTAGTTACTCCATGCTTACTTCCTTCATACACCATGCCCAACACAAACAACCCAATACTCAAAAAAAGTATTGCATTGTCGTTTCTGGACTAGCGCTTTTTTTTTTTTTTCAGGTCTTGCTAAGTACCTGTTTATTTGCACTCAATACATTTGGGAAAGTCTGCTACATAGCCCGGGTCACTGTGACCACAGAACAACAGATGAAAAAGATAAAGCACTGAACAGCAAGAAAAATTCATCCCACCCTCGTGAGGATTTCAGTGAACCAGTAAGAAATTGAAGATAAATAAACAGATACAGCCTTCATCTTTTACGAATTACTTCCTCCTCAAATCTCCCCCATATATACACTTTGGAGTGTTTATATATATATTCAGTGCAAGAAATGGTAGCATCAGTACATTTGAAGCACCTCTGAATAAAGAATAAAGCTAAAGCAATTCTGCATACATTTCAGTGTGGTGTAAGAACGATATTACACTATGGTGATGAGGGAGAGGCTCTGATAGCACCCATCTGTTTTCCACATAAGAAAAAGAAAACAAATCTAACATCACTTTTTTAAAAATTCTACAAGCCACATGCCAAAAATATATGTTTTTTAAACACGACTGCTTATCATGTAATTAATACACAAATGTTACATGAACTGGAAATAAAGACTTAAAAAGGTTAACAGCTAAAAAAAAAAATCAGGTAAACTGGTGCAGCCACTCTGGGAAATAGTATGGAGATTTCACAAAAAGTGGAAAATAGAACTACCCTATGACCCAGCAATTGCACTACTAGGTATTTATCCAAAGGACATAAAAATACTGATTTGAAGGGGCACAGGCACCCCAATGTTTATAGCAGTGCTATCAACAATAGCCAAATTATGGAAAGAGCCCAAATGTCCATCGACCAATGAACGGATAAAGAAGATGTATATACAATGGAATATGACTCAGACATAAAAAAGAATGAAATTTTGTCATTTGCAACGATGTGGATAGAACTAGAGTGTATTATTCTAAGTGAAATAAGTCAGTCAGAGAAAGACAAATACCATATGATCTTACTCATATGTGGAATTTAAGAAACAAAACAGATGAACATAGGGAAGGAAAACTAAAGTAAGATAAAAACAGAGAGGGAGGCAAACCATAAGAGACTTTTAACTATAGAGAACAAACTGAAGGTTGCTAGAGGGGAAGTGGGTGGGGCGTGGGCTATATGGGTGATGGGCATTAAAGAGAGCACTTGTTGGGATGAGCCCTGGTGTTGTATGTAAGTGATGAATCACTAAATTCTACTCCAGAAACCAATGCTACCCTATACGTTAACTAACTTGAATTAATTAATTAATTAATTTATATTTTTTAACTAACTTGAATTTAAATAAAATCTTGGAAGAGGGGTGCTTGGGTGGCTCAGTCAATTAAGCCTCTGACTTCTGATTTTGGTTCAGGTCATGATCTCATGCTTCGTGGGAGAGCCCCACATTGAGCTCTGTGCTGACAACACAGAGCCTGCTTATGATTCTTTCTCTCTCTCTCTCTCCCCCTTCCCCACTTATGCTCTCTCTCAAACTAAATAAATAATCTTAAATAATTAAATAAATAAAGAAAATCTTGGAAGAAAAAAATAAAGTCCTATAACTCAAATACTGAAACAATTGATGGTAATCTCCCATACACTCAGGAATTTTCTGTAATATGTTAACAAAATATGGTTTTGCTTTTATTTTCTCCTTTTGAGTCAGAGCTACTCTTTAGACCTGCTGGAGGACATCTCTTCATTATTCATCTACACTAGTTATGTAGGGAGAAGATTGGCCTTTCTCATCTATCTTTTTCTCAAGTATTTTTGAACTCACATAAAAATAAATGCAATCCCCTGAGTTTTCTATTGGGTCCTTGTAGAAACATTCTGAATTCATACTTACGGATTATGTTTTGTGTGAGACACATTATCCTATATTTACCTCTTCCTCTTTCTTCTTTTGGTTTAACCTTAATTTAAGGTATACATATTTTAGTGAATATAGTAATTTTCTAGGTATAGTTAAAACATTATTTTTATAAAAAATATTGCTTGTTTTTCTTCTTTCTACCTTTAAAATACATCATGCAGTAACTCCATAGTGCTTATTGTTACATTTGGAGCCAATATTTTTTTATTCAAATTATTCTTTTTTGGAGGAGAAGGAAGCAAAGCAAGTTTTTTTTTGGGGGGGGGGAGCAGAGCAAGCATAAAAGGACAGAACAAGCAATGTCCTGATACTCTGGCTATATGGAGACTAAGATAATGGCTAGAGACAAAATGTTTTGCCCAAATGCACTAGCAGGTAGAATAGTCAAGGAAGGGAATAGTCAGCAACCAGGCTTTTTGAGAAGCAAGAGGAAAATAGTGCATTAGGGGAGAAATGGAAGACAAAGGTTTCCCCGTGCATCTTAATTTCATGCAAGAAGAAAAAGGGAGACTGATAATGATACACGAGAGGATGTGGAAAAAATAGATCTACAGAAAGTGGAAATAATGTACAATCACATATATCACACACCTGAATGGCATGTGATATACCAGAGTAGAGAGGAAGAGAATTCAAAAGACGCCACACTGAGCATGTTAAAGAAATCCCTGTTGTCATACTCTGTTGGCCACTTAGGTCCCAAACTTGTGGATACAAGGAAACAAATTGCTCTTATCATTCTGACCACTCGGGTCCAGAATAAGTGATTAATATCACTTAGAGCATAGTATCACTTAGAATTTTGTTGAGGTTCCTACAAATCTTTATCAGACTTTGTCATGTTAGTGGTTCTGACTGTGAGTTTACAACATTATGTTAAGCTGCTGGCCTCCCTTGGAAGAAATCCCTCCAAGATTTTGTTGCTTCTGTGACATTTTATGCCATCCTCCTAATGGTCAATTGTTACCTACATCCGGCTTTGTAACCTGAACACTGGACAAGACAACTCCCCCTAATAACTGAATCTCGTATTTATTCTAAACACAAACTCTTTTAAAGTAAATGGAGCATAATTAAATAAAATGAAACAAAGATCCTGATATTTCTCTGCCTCTCATATACATATAAAAAACCCATAAAATTAAACTTTGCTTTTCACAGGAATAGACTCCTCAGGCTCTGATGCACATAATTTTTCAGAACTAATGTCATCCTGCTTAGACTTTAAGTTCCAGATGAGGGTGTTGGCTCTACCCACAGTCCTCACTGTATTTCCTAGGAGGGGACTGCTTAACAAGGTCACTATTTATTCTGTCTTGCTAGAGGTGTACTATTGTACAGAATCAATCATGGCATTATTAGCATATACTTACAGCAATAAAGGAGATGGAAATCTTAGATGAACTTAAGGGGAGATGTCAGAGAAAAAAGCCTCAAAAGAAACTGGATCTTAGGTAGCTCTGGGGATTGGCCATAGGAGTCCATGGCTCTCCACTCCAGTGTTTCATCACTACACAATTCTCGTATGGCCTGTACTTTGTGATTTTCTGCTTACACCTTGTGGTCTGGAAGTACCCCATGCTTAGGGACAGAATCTGATCAATATATAGTTTTAATATTGAAAATCTTATACATGAGATTTTTGTAAGGCATTTGTATTATCATCACCCCAAATGTCATAGAAAACAACTCTTCCACCATCAAGACCATCTCTGGCATCCCTCACATTGATCTCTCCATCCACAGCACTCTCCTCAGGGCGCCCTTGACATCGGTGTTCCTCAGGCTGTAGATCAGCGGGTTCAGCATAGGGTTGAAAAGGCTGTAAAACAAGGAAAGGATCTTCTGCTGCTCCTCGGGGTGGCGGGATTTGGGGGCCATGTACATGACAATGGCGCTTCCAAAGAAGAGCCCCACCACGCAGAGGTGGGAGGAGCAGGTGGAGAAGGCCTTTCTGCGGCCCTCCCCGGACTGGATCCTCAGGATGGCGAACAGGATGCGCGTGTAGGACACCAGCACCAGGCAGAGGGGCCCGACTAAGATAAACACAGAAGCAGCAAAAATGACAGCTTGGTTGAGCCAGGTGTCAGCGCAGGCCAGCTTGAGGACAGACAGGATCTCACAGAAGAAGTGGTTGATTTCATGAGGCCCGCAGAAGGGCAGCCTCAGGATGAGAACCACATGGACCAGGGCCAGCAGGGAGCCGCATGCCCAGGAAATGACAGCCTGAACCGTGCATACTCTCCAGTTCATGATGACAGTGTAACGTAGGGGGTGGCAAATCGCCACATATCGATCATAAGACATCATTACTAAGATGAGACACTCAGTGTGAGCAAAAGCCATGTATAAAAAGGTCTGCATTATGCATGGGACAAAGGAGATCGTTTTTTCCTTGTTCAGAAGGTTCGCCAGCATCTTTGGGACATTATTTGAGGCATAGGCTATGTCAACAACAGCCAGGTGGGAGAGGAAGAAGTACATGGGGGTGTGCAGTCGGGAATCCAGCCAGATGAGCCCCAGGATGGTGCTGTTCCCCAGCAGGGTGAAGGCATAGAACAGGGAGAAGAGCCCGAAGAGGAACACCTGGGTCAGTGGGCTGAGTGGGAATCCCAGGAGAATGAATTCTGTGACCCATGTTTGATTTTCTGTCATTCCCTGACAACAGTATCTGTATCAGTCACTGCTGCTGGGGAACAAACTCTGATCTGGGTTACTTATTTAACAGAAAGAGGGGTTTTAAGGTATTTACTGTCTGTTCGCTCAGCTGGCAATCCTTTCCAGAGCCATTATGTCAACTCCTTTAATCCACTGTAAAGCAGAAAGAAAAATCTATTCAGGTAAGTAGTACAAGTGAGCACAGGATTTCATGCACTATTTGGACTTCTACACAATTTTATTTAACTTTGATCGCAAGATCTATGTTTTTACTATTATGATGGCAGCCACGGAATAATGTGTTTTCCAGCATGACTGTTTCATTTGGAAAGTCCCATAGCCATAGTCTCATACACTTTTACTTTCTAATTGATTTATATTTCCAATTTTGTTCCCACTTCCTTTTTATCATTTGGTTTGCACTTATTTTATAACTTGTGCAGAGTATATTGCACATAGCAGGTGCTCAATCAATGATAGAGTAAACAGGGGCTCCTGGGTGGCTCAGGTGGTTAAGCATCTGACTCTTGATTTCAGCTCAGATCACGATCTCACAGTGGTGAGGTCAAGTCCCGCCTGCTTGGGATTCTCTTTCTCCTCTCCCTCTGCCCCTCCTCTGCTAGTGTACTTTGTCTCCCTCCCTCTCTCAAAAAAAATAAAAAATAGAGTAAATAAATACATGAATTAGGGAATAAGATTTATAAATGCCACTTCAAGGAGGTCTGTTTCCCGCTGTGTTCACTAGTTTTAGGGCTTTAGCAAATGAAGTCGTCCCTAAGTTTTTTACTTTCTGAAGCTACACAGGAAAATCTGACTGTTTCCCTTTTGAGCATGAGCAGAGCAACATCACTAATCTGGCCAGCATTCATAGAAGTAATTTATCTTATAGGGTCAGGGCAAGTGGTTATCATGTAAAGACTTAACTGTGTAATACCTCTACTGCTGCCCCAGTACCACCCTACCCTCTTGCAGGACTGCTTCCCTGGTTCTGCATAGATCCTACACCCCACTGCATTTGGACAGTTCCTAATACAGCACCCATTTGTTGCATGTATGGATGAATGGATGCATGGTTGGATGGATGGGTGGATGGTTGGAAGATAGGCATTACACTAGGAATGACATCCAAAGTGCCTATCCTGGAATTTAATCAAGACTTTGTCTCTTCTTTCATTTTCTATGGCTGCCATTCCACCAACCATATGGCCACAGGGATGACAGAAAGGGAAATCCTGAAATGTTCCATGTACACCTATTAAATGACAATTCATGATACACATGATCATTCTCAACAGGCAGCTTATGATTCCAACTCTGAAAATTTCAGCCCTATCTTAAGACCAGAAAGCTGCCTGCCCATAAGTTGACCTTGTACCTCCTGTTCAAGACGCTAATTTCTGGAGCCCTTCCTTCCTCCAGACTCCAGCTTCTTTCAACTACCACACTTTGAAAAAAGCCCTTTACTCATTGTGGCACCAGCCCTTGTCTGATCTCAGAGATAGGATTAGATTTAGAGGAAATTTCACAGAAGTTGGCAGAGATTTTGAAGATCTGAGGACTTACCCCCTCCAACTGTCTCTGAAAGAGGGACTTTCAGGTGCAGGCCTTGTCCCTGTTCCCTTGACACAGGCTGATGCAGGTCCTGGGGGCTTCTCACTGTGAACATCAGCAGTAAAGATTTTATAGCAAGCTCATCTTCACCCCAAACCACCCATATTGTCCCTGAGTGTCCCTGGGGGAGATGAGACAAGGACACATAAGACACAGATACCATCTCTACCAGGAGAACAAAAGTTGTTTGTCTCTCTGTCTCTATTTCTCTGGGCCCTGGGGATGGATGTTCAGAAGAAAAGGAGCTAGCAAGTGATGAGTTAATACCCAGTTGGATCCATACGCAGGAAACTTGTGTAGTAATAAGAATAAACATACTCCTGGGACCACACTGCAAATTATACCCCCTAAGTATTTGATGGTGATGGGTTCCTGGATCTCCATCTTGTCTCAGATGGATTTTGTGAAGCTTGTGGGAGGAATAACATCACCTTTATGAGACAATAGCTTGAAAGTCAACATGAATTTTTTTCTTCCCTCCTTAGATAATTATAAGATGGTTGTTGGTAGATCAGGAAAACTCTATCAACCTTCTCAACTATGCTGAGAAAGATGCTGAATCCTGTCCATATAGTACCTGAGATTTGATACGGGGTGTTGGAAGTAAGGGAAAACAGAAACCAGAGTAAAGCTGCTCTTGAAGAGGTTTCTGATAGAAGCCTCGGAGTTTGGAAGGTATCACATCTTTACTATGATATACTCATGAGTTCCATGAACCTTCTAAAATAATAATGCCTTGGGCTGAGATATTGACTTTATATTCACATAATAAAACATAAACAGAGGATGTCTTGAAAATTTTTGATTGTCTCTCTTTTGTGGGTCAGTCCTGTGTGTGTGTGTATTTGCTCAATAGGCAAAGTTTTGGAAAGAAACATCCAAAACTCATTTATCAGTTCACATTTGGTTCTTTACTTGAAAGAGGAGAAGTAGACTGTTAATGTGTTAACAATATGGTTCTCTGTTAACAAGGGAGGGAAGGAAGTATACCTATGGTTTTTGGCTTACATCCTAGTCAAGGATTCAAAGCATATGTATTTCTATGGGCAGAGTAAAAAAACTCAAGTAATAAGTGTCCTGAAATTTTGGAAGAGTGAAAAGTTTATAAGCTATGTCCAGTGGTTACAAAATTAACTGAAGCATTTAAGATAAATTTATTGACTACCTAAAACTGGAGAATTAAATACTTCCATGATAATTTTCAATTTCTATATAATATTCATAATTATCTACATGTAGATTCTTAATTTCAGTCATTCTTTTATTAATTTATAAAATTCATTCAATTTATATTTACTGAGCCTCTGTTATATGTGGGCACAGTCCTAGACACTGGAGAAGCAAACATTAATGAGATACTGCCTTGATCTTCAAAGACCTTACAGTCTCTCTCAGAGTGAGCCATGCAAACAATTTAGGGGCTATGATAGAACTGTGCACAGTACACCATGGGACCAAAGGAGAATGTGCTACATTATTCTGAAAGGGAGTCAGTATAGGCTTGACAACAAATGAGATACTTAAACACTGTTCAGGAGGACATAAGGTGAATAGAACATACCAGGCTGTCCCCTAGGGTATGAGGAGGGAAAGGAAAAAGAACAATATTGGAAAGGGGCTTCACAAACAAGCTTCTGTATTATGTCAAAGATGTTGGACTTTGTTGAGAATAAAAAGTAGAATTGTATGACTAAATACATGGTTACAAAGATTACTTCTTGTTTAGTGTAGAAGACTATTTAAAAGAAGAAGATTGAAGACTGTGAAGCCAAGCTATCTGAAGAGTAGGTGTTCAAATGAGAGATAGTGAGTACCTGCGTTAGGGGTGGTTACCATAGGGGTGGGGAGGAGAGAATGCGTGTGAAACACAATTACAGTAAAACCTTGGTTTGTGAAGATAATTCGTTCCTGAAACATGCTTGTAATCCAAAGCACTTGTATATGAAAGCAAATTTCCCCATAAGAAATAATGGAAACTCAGAGGATTCATTCCACAACCCAAAAATATTCCTATAAATGATTACATTATTGTAATATAATGAAAAATAATAAAGAAATACAAAATATAAAGAAAAATAAACAAATTAACCTGCACTTACCTTTGAGAACTTTCATGGCTGATGCGAGGGAGACAAGAGAGAGAGAGGATTGTTGTGTAGAACGACTTTCACTATCACTAAGGGAATCACTGCTGTCTATTGGCTCAGTAGAATCTTTTTCTGCATGGGGGCCATTGGTTATGATTGCACGGATGTTGACTACACTACAGTATTAATAAACTCTTGTCATAAACTGTATTTAATGTAACTGGCAATATGGCGGCAGAGGAAAGAGTCTATATCTGCAGGCAGCCCGACCTAGAATGAAGCAACGCATTCCTAAGCTTACTCTTGAATGGAAAAGCAAAGGACCATGCATAGGTTCTTTGAAGTGACCAAAAAAAAAATACACTAATGCCAGCTGTGGGCACCTTCCAACATTCTGAAAAATCACTGACTTCTGCCAAACACTGTGGCCTGAGATGGAGCATCCAAGCATGAGAGCTGATCACCCACAATCCCAGAGAGAGAGAGAGAGAGACAGAGAGAAAAGAGCCATTGGCTCAGTTGTGATCATGTGATAGACGTTTGGTGTCAGGTATGACTTGTATTGCAAGACATCACTCGTTTACCAAGTTAAAATTTATTAGAAATGTTTGTTTATCTTGCAAAACACTCGCAGAACAAGTTACCTGAAATCCAAGGTTTTACTGTAACAATATTTAGTGACATTTTGTGTGTGGTGAGGCAAAAAGCAGACCTTGGATGCTTCCCAGGCTGCTGGTTTATGTGGTTGTATATAGAGACGGCTTCATTCACTTATACAAAGAATACTTTGGGGAGAATGTATTTACGGCAAGGCCTGAATAAGAGTATAGTTTTAACATGATGTGGTTGATGTGCCTATGAGACATACAGGTGGATATGTCCAAGAAGGAATTAACCAAATTGTTTTGGAGCCCATGAGAGATAACTAGTCCAAAGTCATGGATTTGGGAATCACATGCATTAGGTGATAGTTAAAGCCATGATAATGAAAAAAGTCATTTAAGGAGAGCAGTTTCGTTGACAAGAAACAAGGACAAGAACAGTGTCTTAAGAATGACCAATATTTAAGAGTTGCACAGAGGAAGATAAACCTCCAAAGAAGAGCAAGAAGAAAGATCAGAGAAATAGGCAGCAGACCAGAAAATAGAAAGGAAGGAAATCAGAGAGTGATGTTACTCCAGGACACAAACTAAGATATGAGTATTTAATCCTTGGAGTAATTCTATCTTTTAGATACAAGAATATTCTCCTGCCCAGAACTATACTGAAGTGAATATTTATAGAAAAAAATAAAATAAAACCAGGGGCACCTGGGTGGCTCAGTCAGTTGGGTGTCCAACTTCAGCTCATGATCTCACAGTTTGTGAGTTCGAGCCCCACGTTGGGCTCTGTGCTGACAGCTCAGAGCCTAGAGCTGCTTCAGATTCTGTGTCTCCCTCTCTCTCTGCCCTGCCCCCACTTGTGCTCTGTCTCTCAAAAATAAATAAATGTAAAAAAAATGTTTTTAATAAAAGAAAAAAGAAAATAAAATCAAAATTATTAAGAGAAATCCATTATTATCCTTCAAGAAAAATACATCACTTTTTTTTGCATCATTTCCCATTTGCATTGACCTGTGCAAGGGTGAACATTATGCAGCAAGTAGAGAAAATTTTAATTTCCAGAGAGCCTACTATTAACATGTCAATCAGAAATATAATACCATTCAGGGGCACCTGGGTGACTCAGTTGGTTGACCATCTGACTTTGGCTCAGGTCATGATCTCGTGGTTTGTGTGTTCAAGCCCCACGTCGGGCTCTATGCTGACAGTTCAGAGCCTGGATCCTGCTTCGGATTTTGTGTCTCCCTTTCTCTGCCCCTCTTCTGCTTGTGCGCTCTCTCCCTCTCTCAAAGATAATTAACATTAGAAATATAATACCATACAAATATACAGTGACTTCATTGTGAAAATGAGAAGTAGTTATTACCCTGTGTGAAACAAGGATTCAACTGATAGCGTATGATGCCAGGGATAAAGAGGCAGATGACCAAAGATTTCCAAGGTGAGGATTATAGTTCATCCTGCTAGGCATCCATCACATTCAAAAGAAGCTTCTGTTAGTACCCTGGAGGCACAGCCATCCTCCAGCAACTCATCACATTATTTTTAATTCGTCAACACATGCAGAAAGGCTGATGAATAGGAAAATAATGGATTTCACACTTTCTCATTTTTTTTATCCAATTAGGGGACAAAAGTCAACTCTATCTCTCATATCTCCAGAACCACAGTGTAGACTCAAAAGACTCAAAAGAAGAAGGAGCAAGGACATTCTCAAACACGGAAGAGTCAGTGTCAGATATTCTATGCATTAATAATATGATTCTGGAGGACAAATTTTACATCTGTTAATTTGTTGGGTTTTTTTTAATGTTTATTTACTTATTTTGAGGGAAGGAGGGGCAGAGATAGAGGGAGAGAGAGAATCCCGAGCAGGCTCCGTGTTGCCAGTGAAGAGCCTGTCATGGGGTTTGATCTCATAAATCTCATGAACTGTAAGATCGTGACCTGAGCTGAAATCAAGAGGTGGACATTTAACCGAATTAGCCACCCAGGTGCCCCTTTGTTGTTGTTGTTGTTGTTGTTATTGTTGTTGTTGTTTTAAAGAAAACCACTCCATTCTTTCTTAACCTTTCAACTGTTATGCATTTTTTAGTGTGTTTAGGTGATAGAGAAATGTTTCTCAAAGTATGGTCCCCGGACCACCAGAATGAGAAAAACTGTTCACTCTTTGTAAGGAAGCAAAAAGCACTTTGGAAACTCTAAAACTCAAAGTAAACGTATAGTACTATTTTTTAAAAACTTTTTATGCATGCAAAGAACCTTAAAGAACACTGTATCCAAAGGTGTCATTTTAAAGATGAGAATACTGAAGTTGGACAGGTATGACTTCTTCAAAAATAAAGGCATATTTCAGGTAAGAACCCAGGCATCTCACATCTAGTGTATCTAAAATGTACATTTCATAACATACATTCAGTTTTCTTCTCCTGGCTTCATCTATCACAGAAAGTTGTCTCACTACCCACACCCCCTCGCAAGTTACTCAAGTAAGAAACAGAGTCATTCTGGATTCTTCTTCCTCTCCAGAACGTATATGAATTCTGTTCATTTCTTTCCAACGTCAGTGCCATTACGGTACCCCACAGAGTAGGGTGGAGTGGTGATGGGTGGTTCCTAGGAAGGGAGGGAGAAAGGTTTGATCCTCATAGTTATAATGAGACTTAAATACATACATTTAGCATTGTTTCCATTATCAATTAGTCAAGTGAAAGTACTTGATCTGTGCCTTTTTTAACCTCTGTGAGGCTTTATTCTAGTCGAAGTTTGACAAAATCCACTAAACCAATGTAAAGTCTCTTAACGTGGCTTTCAGCTTCCAATCCATGCCCTCTTGCTTAAAAATCTTCAATGTCCTTTCTTTGAACCATATAAAATCCAAATTCCCTTTGAAGGCTATGAAAGTGGTAAATGATCTGGCCCTTCCTGCTTCTTAAACCACATCTCTGGAAATCTTCCTCTTTGATCAGGGTGTTAAAAATGTACAGGACCTGGACAAGTTCTAGATCATAGAAACTCTTGCCAGCCTCGGGGGTTTTGCACTCACTGGTCACTATGCCAGGAGTAGGTCCTCAGTTTAATTATCACTTGTTCCCCCCCCCCTTCCCCAACCACACTATTATACACCACAGTGGTAAATGTCACAAACGAAAACTCTTATGCCTTTTCACTGTTGTCTTTGTCTTCTCTACTCAAAGGGAAGTCCTTAAGGGCAGGGACTATGTCTTCTTTCATTATACTGAGAGCCCAGTGGCTTCTTCTAGTAGGTGCTCAATTAATTAGCTACATAAATAAATCAACACTTTTATGGTGATCAGGCTTATTTCATAGGCACTAATTGAAAAAGGTTAATGATCTATTAGTCACTTTATGCTTTTTATGAAATACACATTTTTATTGAAGAATATCACATTTTTATAGCCTTAGAAAAGCAGATTTTTCTCATATGTTTGCTCACGGGTCACCATTTTCATTACACTGAGCATGATTTGTAAGATATTCAGTTACAGAACTCCCTTTGCCCCACTTCTGTGACTCTTTGGTGTTTTCTGATCTTCTGATCTCCTTTTCATTTCTTTCTTCCTGCATCATTTTCTCCTCCCTCCTCTTTCTTCTTCCTCCTTCCCTCCCTCTCTTGCCTTCACACTTCCCTCCCTCCTTGCCCCTTCTCTTCTTAGTGTTCTCTTGGGCCCTTCTCCTCAACACTCTCTCTTCTCTCTTCTGAATGTAAATTATTTTCAGTCATAGAGTGACTCATAATTAAATGAGGAATGTCAAACAGGATTTCAGATAACAAGGTAACAAGTAGCAAAAACCAAAACAAATGAAAGAACAATGAAAAAGCCTCTTGGGGTTCCTGGGTGGCTCAGTCAGCTGAGTGTCTGACATCAGCTCAGGTCATGATCTCGCGGTTTGTGAGTTTGAGACCCGTGTTGGGCTCTGTGCTGACAGCCTGGAGCCTGGATCTTGCTTGGAATCCTGTGCTTCCTTCTCTCTCTGCCGATCCCCCACTCGTACTCTGTCTGTGTCTCTCTCTCTCAAAAATAAACTTAAAAAATTTTTTTTAAGAAAAAACTTCTTAGCAGCCTCAGATCGTAAAGTTCCTATGCCCACTAGCTCAGAGGGCACATGCCCCATCCTTCCCCTACTTATCTATCCCAAGGAGGTACAAATGTGAATGATGCACAGACTACCTTAGCTAAGAGCCCCATTGCCTCTCCTCTTCCAGAGGCTTAATTCTTCACATTAAGAGAATTCTAATTGTAATTTGTCCTTCCCTCTTGACAAACAGCTTATAGATGGATCTTTAGTAACCTAGGTAAAGAATAGGTGTTTTCCAAAAGTTTAACGCTGGACTGCTTGTAATTATATCAATGTTTGTCACTAAATATAGCTGAGCATGAGCTCACATCCATGTGAGGAGGGCTCATGCTATCACCCATCAGATAGTATGGAATGGTGGCCATAACACTCAAGTTGTTTTTTTTTTTTTAAGTTGTTTCATGCCAATCCTGGACATACTGTAGTAGTGGAGGTAGCAATATATTTTCCCTCTTCTCAGTGACAACTTGCATGATACATAAAACATCTGTAATACTGGTATATGAATCCAAGACTATTGATTTATCATTGATCAAGAGAATAAAAGGTTTCATGTTTCTATAACTAGAATGGGGATTAGTCAAAAGAAAAGTCAGGAGTGCTTAGGTTGAGATCTAAGTGAAATTCACATGATTTAATGATTACTGATGTGGAATTATCCCACACACAGAATCTCAAATATTCCCAAAGCCTAAGACCATGAGGTGTCTCATCTGCATCACTCAGCAGAGGTCAGAGGTTTGAGACTGCTGTACTGATCAATACTCATTATTTGAATAATACCTACAGACGAGTGAGAATTGCCCATTATAGTGAATTCCTTGCCAGTAAGTGCCCCTTTGATAAGTTATTTTGAAATAAATAAAAATTGTCTAGTTTAAATTTGTGTAGTCTGATTGACTATATTCTCTATCAGGACACACATTTAGTTGCTAACTGTATCTAAAAACCTTAAAGGGCACCTGGGTGGCTCAGTTGGTTGAGCATCCGACTTCAGCTCAGGTCATGATCTCACGGCTTGTGGGTTCAAGCCCACGTTGGGCTCTGTGCTGACAGACAGCTCAGAGTCTGGAGCCTGCTTCAGATTCTGTGTCTCCTCTCTCTCTCTGCCCCTCCCCTGTTTGTGCTCTGTTTCTCTCTCTCTCAAAAATGAATAAATTTTAAAAATTAAAATAAAATAAAATAAAATAAAATAAAATAAAATAAAATAAAAACCTTGAATTGGGTTCACATTTATCCCCAGAAATAAAATCCTTCAGCTTCTAAGAGTTCAACTGGTATTGATAATTAACACCTTGGTTCACTTCTTGGTATGTGTCACGGACTGTTCTAGGAACTCTGCATACATACTCTCAGGAAGCAATCATTCAAAATACACACAAAACTGAATAACTTCATGTGAATGAGAAAATTCAGACTCCAAGGAGTTCAATGACCTTGAACCCAGGTCTAATTACAAATTGCATAAACTACTTCACCACTGCCCTATTCCTTGTCTGGTATGCTGATTTGGTAAGCCCAGGAGGGATGTGAACATACATTCCATATGCAAGTTGGTCGTGCTGCCTGAGTTAATTTCATAGTTGTATGATGTTCCATTGTATGAGGATATCATCATTTACTTAATCATTTTTTGGGTACTTAGATTTTTTTCCATATGCTAAAAATATTATACTACTTAAAAATATTATATTAATATTATACATGTTATAATATATGCACATACTATGAATAGAGGAATATTCTGTACATAAAACTTCTTTATTTGGGATTATATCTTTAATTTTTAGAAATGTACTTACTGAATGAAAGATCAGAAATATCTTCATGACTCAAGTCAGCACAAACTAATGGTCAGACAGATCAATGAGCCTTCCTCTACCACTTATTAGCTGTGTTACTGTAGGCAAGATGTTCAATGTCTAAATTATTTCTTCATCTATAAATTGGGTTATAACATCAATATTTCAGAGTTCTTGTCACATCTCAATGGAACAGTAAAGAGATAACTATTACTTATTATATTATTAAAGTGCTGTTTGCAAAGATTGATCCAATTATTTTTTCCATTGTAAGCATATAGGAATTTCTTAACATCTCCTTGCTTGCGTGTCTCTCTGTGTACATGTATATAATTCCTAGACTTCAGTAATTTGCTAGTTTAAAATTATGTCTATTAAATCTGCATGTGTCTCATCACTGCTAACTATGCTGTGCTCTTCTCTGTACATCAGAGGGCACCTAGCATTGATCCATATCACCATCGGCATTATTTTAACCTTGGCCAGCTGATCATATTGGCTTCTGCCAAGTTTCTCCACCATAACGTAATTTTCCCTTTATAAACTATTAGAGTTTTGTAGGAGATATTCTGATGCTATACCAACATTTTGATCCTGATCAGAATTTTATCCACTAGGTTTAGCCTCAACTGACACCTCCTGCCTAAATCAGTCACCATTATAATGGTCGCCAAATAACAACTTCCTATTTCCATCATTTCCTCTACATTTATGAATTGTCATTCTGCTAAAGAAGAGCTTACACATTTCTATTTATTTTACTGGTTATTTATTTGTTTATATCATTGTCATGAATCTCTATTATATTAAATAAAATTTAATATTTTATTAAGTTATAATCTAGTATTTTCATTTTTAACTTTATTTGGCCAATGAGAGTCCCTTCAAGATGACTTCTGTATCCTATTTTTACATCTTCACCTTCCTTTTTTTAGTATTTTCTTATTTTCTGTTGTAAAGACTCTTCTTGTACTTTTTTTTTCTTTATCTTTCCCTGGCATTAGCCATTTTTTCAGGAAGCCCTGCTCCCTTTAGTGGTAGAGAGTTATTAAACCAATATCTGGGTTCTCAGTGTGCTCACAGCCAGTATAATGTCAGCGTTTGTAAGAAGACTAGCAAATGGGGGTCGGAAAGAAATGCATTTACATGTTTCCGTATTTACACACACTTACATATACAGATACATCTATAACTATTTCTACATTTATGTACACATTTTTAAATATGACTTCACTAAAACATGGTAACTTGTACTTCATCAAAATTAAAAACTCCGTTCTTTAAAAGGCACCATTAAGAAAACAAAAGGACAAACTACAGAATTGAATAAAATATTCACACTGCATATTTATTCTGTCAAGCACTTCTGTCAAGAATATATAAAGGCCTCTTAAATTTAATAAGGAGACAACCCAAATAATAAATGAGCAAATGGTTTGAACAGATACTCCACTAACAAAGATATACAAAAGATCAATAACACATTTAAAAATGTTCAACATCCTTAGCCATCAGAGAAATACATATTAAAACAAGAAGACACCACAATACACCCACTAAAATGGTTAAAAATTAATTTTTTAAGTGTATTCATTTATTTTGAGAGACAGAGGGAGAGAGCAAATCTCAACCAGGCTCTATACTCTTAGCACAGAGCCCAACATGGGGCTCAATCCCACAAACCATGAGATCACGACCTGAGCCAATATCTAGAGTTGGATGCTTAACTGACTGAGCCACTGAGGAGCCCCTGGTTAAAAATTTAAAACCAAACTGTGGAGAAGATGCTAATCAAGTGGAATTCTCATATATTGCTGGTGGGAATGTAAAATGGAACATCAATTTTTCAGCGCCATATAAACTGAAACATATACTTCTATGTGGTAAATTAAGTAAATACTTTTAGGTATTTTCCAAAGAGAATGAAAGCATATTTTCAAAGACATGTATACAACTGTTCAGAACTACTTCAAAAAAAAAAACAAAAAACAAAAAGAAAAACAACTCAAATGCCAACCAACAGTTGAATGGATTAAAGAATCATGGCATATCCATATAGTGGAATACCACTCAACAATAAAAATAAATGAACTTCTGATACATGTATTAACATGGATGAGTCACAAAATATGTTAAGTGAAAGAAGCTAGATATAAAAGAATATATTCTGTATGCTTACATTCAAATAAAGTTGTGGAGCAGGCAAAATTAATCTATAGTGACAGAAATCTATTGTGGCATATCACTGGTTGCCTAGGGCAGAGGGTGAGGGGGCATAAATCCACTGTAAAGGGACACCAGGAGAATTTTTTGAGGGATGGAAATGATCTACATCTTGACTGTGTTGATTTGTCACAACTCAATGGACTTGACTCTTAAAAAAGATACACATACTGTGTGTAAACTATTTCTCAATAAAGTTGTCTAAAAAACAAAATGATTTCATACTACTTGCTCCTATTCCAATCATACCCCTCTAGGGGCTTCTAGTCTATCACCATTCCATGGTTGTGAATACTTTTCCTAGTTGTGAGAAAGTTCTCAAAGTGTTTGCTTATTTGCTCAATCAACTACTTCTTTGTTCAATGCATCCATTTGATGCTATCTCCATACTCTGCATCCTGGAGTGCCTCCAGCACATTTGCTCAGATTTCTACATGATTACCCCATCCATATCCATGCAACTGACCAGCTCGTAATTTCTTTTTCTAGGAAAAGACGGTGGGAAAGATGGGAATGTCTAATTATTTCATTTCACAGTTTTATTCTCTTCTCTTCATCATTATCTTTGTTTCCACTGATCTCTTCTTTTTTTCTGTATTTGTCTTTCATTGGAAACTCCAGATGTGTAGTTTTATATAAGGTGACCGGATGGTCCAGCTATCCAGTGTGTTGAGATTCCCTCAAATAGGAATGTCTCCTGGACTGTTTGGTTTATCCAATGAGTTGTTCAATCTTGTGTCTACTTGCAAGCAAGAGGGGTAGAATGCATCTGACTGTGAGAGACTGGGGCGCAAGGAGAGTAACTGGGCACACTCTCATCATTCATTGCCCAGACTTTCATTTAATTCCTCTGTCTTTAGACCCAAGCCTCCCTGACTTCTGCTTCATCTGGGGTCCCAGAATCTAGGACTTCTTATCCTCAATTTCTCCAAAGAATGAGCTTCCAGGCTCCTGCCCAGGTTGAGCTGTTGCCTAGCTGTGGGGGATGGTGCAAAATCAGAAGATCCAAAGTTGTAATAACAGACTTTCATCTTATTCCCCTGTTTTCCCCCTTTGTGTACCCCAGGGTCCACTGTTGCTAGTCTAAATCTTCAGCTTCCCAGGGGCTAATGTGTCTTACCTCTTATTGGCTTCCCCTTTCTGCATGCTTATTGGTTGGTAGCTTCTTATTTGATAAATTAGTTACCACTCCTCCATGTGCCTTCCATGTTAAAAAAAATGCTTCAGTTCCTCTTATTCACTTATGTCTCCTCTGCCATTCTATATGCTCCTATACATTATACATTGTGCTCTATTGCCATTTCAGTGGTACCTGGGAAGGGAGAAGAGATGAACATGTATGATAAATTCTTCTCGCTCTAAGAGATCACTTATCACATAAAATTGTCTACTTCTGTCAACTAATTCTTCACTCTAAGAATTCTCTCTAAAAGAAATTGAAATTTATCTAAATTTTTACACAAGAAAACTGCCCTAGCATATTCAGGAAAATATTCTATTAGTAGATTGCTGGCTTATGTTTTTTCAGTAATTATTTAATAAATGGGGGAACTCTTTACCTTTAAATCATGATGTGAAGATTCTTTATTAAATTCCATCAAAGGTACCCTGTCAACGTTTCTCCTGCCAGGACTGTCTATAATGAATTGAATCCATTCTGGGTTCTTCTTACATTTACCTTAATCCCAACCCTGCTCCACTGGTATGTTTGATAGATGGTAAATATAAAAACCAATGTGAATTCAAGATCAAATAACTCAAAATTGGTCACTTCAGCAATAAATATCAGTCTATTCCATTACTTGCCTTCATGGACCCAAACTTACTTCTATAAGGATTTGCATTAAATGTTTTTCATCCTAAATTGATTAGTTTAATTGACTGTTCAATCTGGTTTGTGCATGTATAAGAATATACACACATTCTTTGTGTGCTGATTTCCTGGGGATAAGGGAAATGTCCAACATATCCATCACGTTAATTAAAGACCTGAGGTAGCCTGAGTCTGGGGATGAGGTTGGCGAGAGTTTATTTATGTTCCTCACCAAAGACTGGTCAGTGTTCTGGCTCTTTCAGTTGCTAGCCAATGGGTCATAGCTGAGAAGCCTAAAGGCTGCACTCAAATATGAACCCAAATAGAAGAGACCTATCAGGGACTTCTTAAAGCCTTCTGGCATGTTCTCCCTTGCTTCCTTCCTCCCTACCTGAGTGACTGTGAAAAAAAATCTAGAAAGATTTTAAGTTGAAAGGTGTTTGCACCTCTGAGGCTGCCCAGGGAAATCACCTTCAGGGTTTCTCAGAAGTTTTCTTGCCCTTGCTCCCAGAGAGCTCCTGCAACTTCAGTTAGTTCACTAAGGAACCTCATGGAGCCATTTAGAGAACTCATTAAAAAGACACAGATGGAAAGTTTCCCTCAGGTATTTTGGAAAAGATGGAAAAAAACTTTTTAATTGATCTCAAGGGAATAGAAACTATTTCAGGATCTAAAAAGTAAGTGTCAGGAAAAATCTCCTTGTGGAGTTCATTAAACCTTGACTCTATTAATTATAGAGCAGTGCTCCCTGCAGGCAACTGCTCAAGAGACCATGTGTCACATGGCCTTTTGGGAAAATATCCTGGTTGCTTCACTGTGGGATCTCAGAGTTAGGGTTTAAGTGGAGTGTGGAGACAGACTCCTTGGAGAATGGAGTTCCAAGCATCTTATCAATGGATTGAGCTCTTTCTCCTATTCACACATTTAAATAAGAGAACAATAAACCAAATAACTGCCAATATATTCCAGGCACAGTGCTAAGACATTTATATGAATTATTGCCAATCATCAAAATAATTTTTATAAGTGAATACTTATTGCCTTCCAACATATAAAAGAAGAAGCAAGTTCAGTCAAGTTAAATAACTCATCCAAAGTCATATAAGATCCCAAATTTAAAACTGATTCCGAAGCCTTCTTCATTTTTCTGCTGAGAAAGTCCAGCATGAACTCAAGCATAGTCTTCCTAGACCTACTTATAGTCCCTAGTTCAGCCAGCCAAACAACCACCCTGCCTTTTTTTCCTTGGCAATACAAAGGAAGACAAAACATGGCAGCATTAGCTGAAGACATGATAATAAAGGATAGAAGCTAGAATTTCCTCAAAGTAATATTATTCCTATTTTAACATTTCCTGCTTCTAGCATGTCTGTCCCAGTTGCTGTTAATCCCAGATCTAATTCCATCTTCTCCTTGCCACAGTCCATTTGGACATCTTTGCTGGTACACTAATACAATAGAATTTTTCTCAATAAAAACAAATTAATGCTAAGTTATTCAACCCTCTCACTTCTTCCATAAGACTTAACTGAAGTCCAAGGCAGGGGAATGCTTGAAGTTAATAAGTTATAATGTTTATCTGGGTCCCCCGAGGGCTGATACCATGATATGATTAAATGTGCATGGTATATATTGGGGAAAAACAATGAGAAACAATGAGGAGGGATCTAATGAAGGTTTGGAAAGCCATTTGATTCGGGTCTGATTCCTGTGAAGGAGAAAGAGAAGGAAGGAAAGGAGCATATATGCATGCACCACATAGGGTTTCAGCCAGAAACAGAGGGCTCACTTAAATTTGATAATTTGAAGAAAGTTTAATGAAGGAACTACTTACAATGCTATGTACAGGGTGTGGGGAAACCCAAAGAGAAAGTACAAGATTCCAGAATAATGCAGAATCCTGGGCTGGTAATAAAACTACTTTACAAACTCTAGGCCTAAAGGAGAAGAGGAGATTGCTGTTATTAGAACCTGGAGAGAAAGAGGAATGTGTAGAAGGGTGGCTAATAGAAGCTGGAATCTTAAGTCAGTTGGACCAGTCCATGCTACCCTACAGGGAACTTCCTGTAGGGAATGAATGAATACTAGACCTCACTGTCCTCCCTTTCCTAGTCTCTTGTCTTTGTTTCCAATGAGCCAAACCCAACAAGAAGCCAGAGAGCAGTGAAGCCCCATGGTGTAATACACACAGATGTGTCTTAGCGGGCACAGAGAAAAGTGAAGCATGGATATGGAAGGGGCAAAGGGAAGATAACTACCTACCACTTGATTTGTATGTTCATCAGAACTGGCCATGGTCTTATACTCCATCAGATCAGGAATCTCAGGGAAATTCCACACAAATTTTATTTATAAATATTTACTTATAGGAATAAATAATGTCTCAAATAGTAATAAAAAGTGCAGGATTTAATAGTTATACGAAGAGGAAGGGAAAGATCTTTAGGAAAGATTGCCAACTAATAATTGTAAAAAGTAATGAAAGAATTAGAAAATCACTATTTTGTAGCCAACTTAATAATTGATTCAAGCAGTCAATGAATGCTACAATAATTGGCTGAAAATATTGTTAGGAGAGAGAATCCTTACATAGTCTCCAAGATTAATTCACTAATTAATTTCAGTGGAGGAAAATGTCCCTTTACAATTGAGAAATCTGGTGGAAATCACCTAACCAAACACCAAACAAACTTAACACATCAGTAATGGGACAGACTGACATCGTGCACCTCCTTTTATAAGACACTGGGAAGAACAAAACATCATCTATGCAGTTTTCCTCCCCAAAGAGGTTTATCTGGATCTAGATATGATGAATCCAAATTTCAGGACATTCTACAAAACAACTACCTGGACTCTTTAGAAATATCAATGACATGAAAGACATAGGGAGAGGGAACATTTTGAGATTAAATGAAGCTAAAGCAATAAGAGACTAACTGCAATGCATGATCTTTGACTGGATCTCAAATTGAAAAAAAAAAAACAAGAAAAAACAAGAGCCATTAGTATATATATATATAATATCATTGTATTAATGTTAAATTTTGTGAGTATGATAATGGTATTGTGTTTAATATTTGGTTTTAGGAGATAAATGCTAAATTATTCTAGAGTAAATGGGTTTGTGTACTTATATTCTACTAAAGTTCACTCATTCTAAAATATACTTTTAAATGATTCAGCAAAAATATATATTTGCAATCATATATATTTATTTTGTATATATCATATACACTAGAATACAGATTACATTAACAAAAATTATATTTTCCCCTCTTTAACCTCAGCACTATTGAAATTTTATTTATTTATTTATTTTAAGTTTATTCATTTATTTTGAGAGAGCAAGCAAACAGGGAGGGGCAGAGAGAGAGGAGAGAGAGAGAATCCAAAGCAGGCTCAGCACTGTCAGCGCAGAGCCTGACATGAGGCTTGATCTCACAAACCGTGAGATCATGACCTGAACCAGAAACAAGAGTTGATGCTTAACTGACTGAGCATCTGGGCCCCAACAATACTGACATTTTAGCCTGGAAAATAATTCTTTATTGTGGAGAACTGTCTTATACGTTGTAGGATGTTCAGCAACACCTCTGTTTTCTACCCACAAGTCACCTATAGCATTTCCTTTCCTTAAAGATAATAACAAAAAAATATGTCCAGACATTGTCATATGTCTGCTGAGGAACAGGCACAAAATCACCACTGGTGTATGTCTAAGTATACCTGTATATCTATATCTAGCTAGCTAGCAACTAATAGAAAGCAATATAGGTAGGTAGGTAGGTAGGTGTGTGGGTTGGTAGGTAGACAGGAAATATTTCAAAATACTAACAATTAGCAGTTAGTAAATATAAGAGGAGATATGTATGTTCATTATGTTATTCTTTCCAAAATTCCATCGTTACAAAAATTTCACAATTAAAAAATGTAAGGAAAAATAAATCAAATAACACATCAACTAAATCAGCAAACAAATGTAACACAAAAATGAGAAGACCAAGAAAAACATAACATGTAAAATATTACACGACAGTCTAACTTTGACCCACTTTCCTTCTCTCATTACTTACTTTGGTTTACTTTTGATAGCCAGAAAATCTGTTCATATATATTTTCTTTCTCTTTCAAATGGTCAAACACAGGGGCGCCTGGGTGGCTCAGTTGGTTAAGCATCCAACCTCAGCTCAGATCATGATCTCTTGTGAGTTCGAGCCCCACGTTGGGCTCTGTGCTGACAGCTCAGAGCTTGAAGCCTGCCTCAGATTCTGTGTCTCCCGCTCTCTCTGCTCCTCCCCCACTCATACTGTCTCTCTCTCTCTTTCTCTCTCTTTTTCAAAAATAAATAAACACTAATTTTTTTAAAAAAATTATCTAACACAGACCACTTATTTGGCGCAGAGGTAGCCATCAAACATCAGCTATTAACAGTGTCTTCTCTAGCCATGTCCTATTTATAAAAAATAATCAAACTGATATACAAACTAAGAAATCCTACCCTGAAAGGGCAGTCGTTTGAATGAGCACACCCTTCCCAGTCAGCCTGTTCCAGCGCCCTCAGGCCAACCTTCCTTCCTTCTCTTCCCCCATTTGTCAGTGTCTCTTCTTGTTCAGAACTCCTGAGTTTAATAAACGACTCAGGTCATTCAGCTTCAGCTAATTTTAACTCAGTCATTTAAGCTAAAGCTTAATAATTTTGCCAAGCTGGTGTTTTAGAATCAGACCACTATGATGAAAAAAGAAAAAGAAGCAGCACAACGTGGGCCATTAATTGCCTTTATTTCCCCCCTTCTAACCCGAGGCCATCCTTACACCCTGTGAAAGGAGTGAAGGAAACCTCGTTGGAAATGGAGTGGGGGAGCCTGAAGGGGACGCTCACATGCTTACCACTCCTTGCAGTCTGCACCACCAGCAAGAAGAAGGAAGAGGATTCTTACCTTGACAAGGGAGGACCCTTTTCACATAAGAATTTTATCTCCTGCCTTTAAGGAAAAGATAGGAAGATCCCTCCCTGCCCCAACAACAAAGCACTAACCACCTCCTACAGCCAACGAGAAACCGTCACAACCTCCAACTCTTCTTCAATGAACTTGTGTTCAAAACATGCCTCTCCAATTTCCCCCCCTAAAGCCTAGTAAAATCTGACGTTCTTTTTGTCTTTTGGGACTTGCCTGTGGTTCGTCACAGTTTGCTTGTCCCCAGGGGCAAATTCCTCTGCTATTCTCGAATAAATTCATTTTGCCGGTTATGGCTATTTTATTTTTAGGGTTGACACCCTGAGCTTTGTGGCCACTAGTAACCTCTGAAACATTAAATCTATTCATCAGCTTTCTGTTCAGTGAAGTCCACGTGTTCTGCTTCTTTGACCTCACAGAACCTATAGTCCTACATTTTCTTCTATTAGTTTTCATTTCTTTTCCCCTGCTTAGCTTTCATGTTCTATCAGCAAAGAATATTTTTAAATTTTTTTAACTTTTACTTAAAATTTTTTTTAAACTTTTTTAGAGAGCAAGCGAGAGCAGGAATGGAGGAAAGGAGTCAAGGTGGGGGAAGGGGTGGTGGGGGAGAGAGAATCTTAAGCAGGCTCCACACTCAGGCTCCCCAAAGTGGGGTTTGATCTCACAACCCTGGGATCATGACATGAGCCAAAATTAAGAGTCTGATGTTCAACCGACTGAGCCACCTGGTGTCCCAATAAAGAACATTTTTGATTAATAAGCTTAATTCTGTCGCCATTTGACTGATACTGTCAGGAAAGTACATCATCCTTGGATCAATCACACTGTCTTACTGTCAATCCCATCGCACTCAGACTGAACACTGCTGGAAAAAATGACATTGCTAGAGAATTGGTTTCCAGTGAAATCCATAAAATCCAGCCTCACTGGGGCCATTGATCCTGCCCAGTAATCTTCTAATTCTCCACACTAATATTTTAAGCATTTTTCACTCTTTTCAAACCTCACACCGCCTGCCCAACTCACCAACATTCCATGTCACATTTGACAGATGTTTTTATCTCCTTTTCACAAAACAGATATCATCACATTGAAGCCCTTTAACTTCCCAACACAAAACATTCCAATGTCCCTGGATCCACACCTCTGCTTTCCTCTTTCTTTCTAACCCATGGAGAAAGTGTTCCCTTCATATTAAAGCCCATCTTCTAGGGGCGCCTGAGTGGCTCAGTCTGTTAGGCCTCCAACTTCAGTTCAGGTCATGATCTCAGTGTTCATGAGTTTGAACCCCACATCAGGCTGACAGCTCAGAGACTGGAGCCTGCTTGGGATTCTGTGTGTGTCCCTCTCTCTGCCCCTCCCCTGCTTGCTCTCTCCCTGTCTCTCTCTCAAAAATAAGTAAACATTAAGAATTTTTTAAAAAAAATAAAGCCTATTTTCTAGGCAGGTGCTCTTGATCCCATCCCTTTCTATTCCTCAACAAATGGATATTTCAGTTTTCCATGTTTCCTTTCTATTGGCTCTTGCTGCCATCATTCCCAAAAAGCACAGACAAGCAAACCTGTATCACCAACTAGTGGTCTGCCCTTTCCTGCGCTGCCAGAATTGTGGAAGAACTTCCCTATACTTGCTCTCTTTCTTTTGATATACCCCCAAACCTAACTTTTCACTAAAATTCACAAAATAAGTTACTAGTGAATTTCACATCTTTTAAAACCCAATGTCACCTTAGATCTTAGATTTTGTTTAATCCCCAAATCTCAGAAGTAAAAGGGAGACTGCCAGTTTTAATACTGAGATTGTAAGAACACTAATCCAGATCATGAAGGCTCCACCTTCACGACCTACCACCTCCCAAAGACACCACCTCTTAACACCATCACCTTGAGGCTTAGAATCTCAATATATCAATTCTGTAAAAAATCAATTGGCATTTTAATAATATTGACTCTTCTTTTGTACGAGCATGATATATCTCCATTTTTTAAAGTTTTCTTTAAGTTATCTCAAAAATATTTTGTAGTTTTCAGAATAGAGGTCTTGTATATCTTTTGTCAAATTTACCCTCTGCTGTTTCATAACTGTGTTGCTACTGTAAATTGTTTTAGTTTTTCAAGTTCAAATTTCATTGTTTAATATTTATAAATATAATTGATTGGGGCACCTGGGTGGCTCAGTGTGTTAAGCATCCAACTTCAGCTCATGTCACAATCTCACAGTTTGTGGGTTCGAGCCCCGCATCAGGCTCTGTGCTAACAGCTCGGAGTCTGGAGCCTGCTTTGGATTCTGTATCTCCCTCTCTTTCTCTCTGCCCTTCCCCTGCTCACGTTCTGTCTCTTTTTCTCTCTCAAAAATAAATAAACATTAAAAAATTGTAAATATAATTGATTTTGTATATTGACCTGGTGTCCTGTGACCTTGATGAAATAATGTGTTAGTTCCAGTAGTTTTTGTGGTCCCTCCCTCTGTGTACACACACACACACACACACACACACACACACACACACACACACTTATGTTATCTGAGGTTAATGACATTTTTCTTCTTCGTTTCCAATCTGTACACATTTTATTTCTTTTTACTGCCTCATCACACATTCTAGAACCTTCAAGTACAATACTGAATGAAAGTGGTGAGAGTAGCCATTTTTACCTTACTCCTGTTTTTCAGCAAAGTCATTTAGTCTTTCACTATTAAGTTAGCTGTAGGTATTTTGTAGTTATCCCCAATCAGGTTGAAAAAGTTCCTATCTATTCCTAGTTTGATGAGACTTTAAAATACAGTAAAACCTTGGTTTGTGAGCATAATGAGTTCTGGAAACATGCTCGTAATCCCAAACACTCATATATCAAAGCGAATTTCCCCATAACACATAATGGAAACCGAGATGATTTGTTTCACATCCCAAAAATATTCATATAAAAATGATTACAATATTGTAACATAATACAAAATAGTAAAGAAAATACAAAATAGAAAAAAATAAAGAAAATAACCTGCACTTACCTTTGAAAACCTTCGTGGCTGGTGTGAGGGAGACAAGAGAGAAGAAGGTTATCGTGTAGGATGACTTTCACTATCACAAACGGATGTTGACTACAGTACAGTATTAATAAATTCTTACCATAGACTGTATTTAATTTAACTGGCAATAAGATGGCAGAGTAAAGGGTCTATATCTGCAGGCAGCCTGACCTAGGATGAAGCAAACAAAGCATTTTTAAGCTTTCTCTTGTATGAAAAAGCAAAGGACTGTCCATAAGTAGTTTGAAATGATGAAAAATACACTAGTGCCAGTTGTGGGCACCATCTGATATTATGAAAAATCACTGATTTTTGTTAAACACCGCAGGCCTGGCACCAAGCATCTAAGCATGGGAGATGATCACCCACAATCCCGGAGTGAGAGAGAGAGAGAACCATTGGCTCAGTTGTGACCATTGATACTGGGCATCATGTACTACTCGTATTGCAAGACATTGCTCACTTATCAAGTTAAAATTTATTAGAAATGTTGGCTCATCTTTTGAAACACATGTAGAACAAGTTACTCTCAAGTTATTATCCAAGGTTTAACTGTAAGTGATTTTTAAAACTTTCTTCTCCATCTATTAAGATGATCACATGAGTTTCCTTTAGTTTTAGATACAACACAAAAGACATGATACATGAAAAAAATAGTTGTTAAGCTGGACTTCACTAAAATTAAAAAATTTCTCTCTGCAAGACAATATCAAAAAAGTTAGAAGAAAAGCCACAGACTGGAAGAAAATAATTTGCAGACAACACATCTGATAAAGAATTGTTAACCAAAAGATACAAAGAACTCTTAAAACTCAACAACCAGAAAACCAAATTAAAAAAAATAGGCCAAAGATTTCAACAGACACGTCACCAAAGAAGATGCGCAAATAAGCTTATGAAAAGAGGCTCCCCAGCCTATGTCATCAGGGAAATGTCAATGAAAACAACAGTAAGATATCACTGCATGCCTATTAGGATAGCCAAAATCTGGAACACTGACACCACCAAATAGAGGTAAGGATGTGAAACAACAGGAACTCTCATTCATTGCTGATGAGAATGCAATACAGACATTTTGGAAGACATTTTTGTGTTTTCTTACAAAACAAACATATTCTTATCATACTACCAAGCAATCATGCTCCCTGGTATTTACTAGAAGTAGTTGAAAACTTATGTCATGCAAAAAACCCTGCATGTGGATATTTATAGCAGCCTTATTCCGAATTGCCAAAATCTGAAAGCAACCAAGATGTCCGTCAGTATGTGCATGGATAAACAGATTGTGGTATATCTAGCCAGTGGAATATTATTCAGTGCTAAAAAATACAATGAGGGATCAAGCCATGGAAAAACTTTAAATGCGTATTATTAAATAAAAGGAGCCAATCTGAAAATGCCATATATGTTATGGTTCCAGCTATATGGCATCCTGGAAAAGGTTAAGCTATGGAGAGAGTAAAAACATCAGTGGTTGCCGGAGGTTGAACAGACAAGGATGAATAGGTAGAGAAAGAGGATTTTCAAGGCAGTAAAAATATTCTGCATGACTCCATAACGGTGGGTACAAGTCATAGTAAATTTGTCCAGACCCATAGAATGCACAACACCAAGAGTGAACCATAATATAAACTACGGCCTTTGGCTGATTATATTTCTATGTAAGCTCATCATTCATAACAAATTAATAATTCCGGTGAGGAATTTGATCATGGGGGAGGCTACGCATGTGTTGAGGCAGGGAATATATGGGAATCTCTGTAGCTTCTGCTCAATTTTGTCCTGAACCTAAAACTGCTATAAAATATTTTTTAACAGTTTTAAAGCAAGTCAAAAAAAATACCAAACCTTTTTCCCACAGGAGCACTAGTTCAGTATTTGTTAATTTAGTGTTCACAGCAACTTTATAAAGCATAACTACCACGAATAACAGGAATCAACTCTATTACTCTGGATCATAAGGAAAATGCCTGCTGGGTTTGGCTCTTCCTTTGCTTGTCTAAGAAAAATCCATCTGCTTCAAAGATAGTCAAAAGGAACCAGAAAAGCATAGCTGATTCTTGTTCCATTCTATAAAGTTACTTTGAGCACTGAATTAACAAATAAAGAACTATTGCTTCTAGTGGAAATACAGAGTTGGATTCTTGCAAACCTTTGGTCACAAGATTTTAACTAACCAAAATGCCATTTGCACTACATGGGGTGCTTTACCAACATCCTTACAAAACAAGCCCATCTCATCAGCATTGAAAACCTGTTCTTCTTTGGGGCGCCTGGGTGGCGCAGTCGGTTAAGCGTCCGACTTCAGCCAGGTCACGATCTCGCGGTCCGTGAGTTCGAGCCCCGCGTCAGGCTCTGGGCTGATGGCTCAGAGCCTGGAGCCTGTTTCCGATTCTGTGTCTCCCTCTCTCTCTGCCCCTCCCCCGTTCATGCTCTGTCTCTCTCTGTCCCAAAAATAAATAAACGTTGAAAAAAAAAAATAAAAATAAATAAATAAATAAAAATCAGTTGTCATCTCATGAATGCACAAATTTAGCTACTTTTCCATCTCTTCCATAGCTTCATTATGCATTATAGTTCATTATACACTTTCCGGAGCGTTCTCATGTACAGATTAGCACATTTCCTCTTCCTTTTTCTGGCTGTATTATACTGTTGATTCATTAACACTGGAGTCATGGCCAACAGCACTATAAATCATGCCCAAAGAAGGTTACCTAACCTTCATCAACCAAATTTATGGTTATTTTCTCCATAAAGCACATCACATTCTCTTTGTACTTAGAAACACTAGACAGTATTTCAGCATTACATTGCACTAGGGAACAATTTGAAACAGCAAAGTTATCAACAAAAAGCACCAAAATGTGAAAAATGTGGCATCAACTAGACCATGAAAAGGACATTAGTTTACAACATGAGAGCTGAACAAGAAGGCAGAGTATCAGCTTGCAGAGCTGGAAACATGCACACGGGGAGACTTGAAGGTCTTTCCATCCTGCACATGTTCATGCATGACAAGGAAAGCATCCCATGTGTTGATTTGGGGTTACAAACAAATTTTAGCAAGTGGACAAACTTGCAAATATAGAATCTGCAAATAATGAGAACTGACTGTATCTTTGAAAATATCCTGCAAGAAAAGGAAAAGAAACTAGAAATTTAATGGCTGATAGAAAACACTCAAAAGAAAATTTTCCATGTAACAGGTGACAGTGGTAACCAAACATTTCTCAATAAATATTTTTAAAAAGTTAATGAAACTCTCTTCTTTATAAAACAAGAAGACTTTGCAGAGACTTAAGACTTTTCAGAGAATCCAGAATTTAGGAACAGTATGTTGACATAGTGTAAGGAGATAAAGTATGAAAATACAAAGCTTAAAATAGAAATGAAAAACTTCATAAAAATATTCCAAAAATGAGTTTGAGATTAGAAGGGGAGAAAGAGAATAGAGGCACAGCTGGAAACACACCAAGAAATACTGAGCATATAAATAATAAAAGCAAATATAACCAAATGGAAATATAGAATTAAAATGAATTAGCAGTAAAATGAAAGGTATGGAAAATAGGCATATGAAACCTCATAAGTTCATTTTCTAGAAAATATAAATAAAAAATACATATTTTAAAGTACAATTCAAAACTATTCTTGAAATTTAAAAAAGGCATGAACCTAGAGATTGAAAAGGCAAACTGTGTCCCTGAGAAACTGACACAAATAAGGATATAATCTAGTAATGTTACTAGACTGAAAAGATAAATGATTATGTGGTTAGCTAACTGCCCCCCACCAAAAAGGCTATTTATAAAGCAAAAAGAATAATTCTGGATTTATACATTTTTTAAAAGTTGTTAATTTATTTATTTAGAGAGGGACAGAGAGCAAGTGGGGGAGGGGCAGAGAGAGAGGGGAACAGAGGATCTGAGGCAGGTCCCGTGCTGACAGCAGAGAGACCAATGTGGGGCTCAAATTCATGAGATCATGACCTGAGCTAAAGTCAGACACTTAACTGACTAAGCCACCCAGGTGCCCCTGGACTTATACATTTCCATAGCAATATCCAATTCTAAAGTTTGTGAAGCAACACGTACACAATTCTCCTGGAAAGAAAGTATCATCCAAATGTTATACCCAACCAAATGGCTGTGCAAATGCAAAGGCACAGATAGTGTAGAAATAGAAGGAATTTAAAGAATATCAGTCCTAGAAAATCCATGGCAGAAGGATGGGCAATGAGCTTTGAACCTTTTTTAATTGCAGGACTATGATGAATATAAATATGAGGACTATGGTGGTAGGGCAGAATTCAAACCATAAAACATGCCCTGTGGAAACATTATAAGTAACAAAAGTTGAGAGGAAAAAGGATAGATTACATAATGTTGACTTCCTCTTCTTTAATATCTGGCAACAAAAACGTTTTACTTAAATCTGAAAAATCAAGTGAAAGACATATAAGTACATTTCAACGAGGAGAGCAATTATCAAGAAGGATGATAATATGACTAAGTAAAATCAGGTGTTGAGGAGAGAGAAAGAAAGCAGGATGAGGAGTACGTAGACAAATTTCATTATTGTCCATACTAGGTAATTGCTTACCTACGGCAGTACTTTAAATTCAAAGTAAAGAAATAGAAGATTAAGAATGCCGTAGAAAATTATAGGTAAGAATAATAACCTCCAGAATGAAACCACAATTCTCATTTTTTAATAGAAAAGCACAAAGGGGCACCTGGGTGACTCAGTTGATTGAGTGCCCAACTTTGGCTCAGGTCATGATCTCACGGTTTATGACTTCAAGCCCCGCGTCAGGCTCTGTGCTGACAGTTCAGAGCCTGGAGCCTGCTTCAGATTCTGTGTCTCCCTCTGTCTCTGTCCCTCCCTGGCTCACTCTCACTCTGTCTCTCTCAAAAACAAATAAACATTGGGGCGCCTGGGTGGCTTGGTCGGTTGAGCGTCCAACTTCAGCTCAGGTCATGATCTCACGGTCCGTGAGTTCAAGCCTCGCATCGGGCTCTGTGCTGACCGCTCAGAGCCTGGAGCCTGTTTCAGATTCTGTGTCTCCCTCTCTCTCTGCCCCTCCCCCGTTCATGCTCTGTCTCTCTCTGTCTCAAAAATAAATAAACGTTAAAAAAAACAAACATTTAAAAAAATTGTTTTAAGGAAAAGTACACAAAAATATTTATATATATACAACAGAGTTCTATAAACTCTGTAGAGTTCTGTAAACTCTATATAAAGTTCTATAAATTTATAAATATCTCAAGCTTAACATAAAATCAGATGATAGAATCCAGGCCATTTGACTCATAACAATAAATGTAAATAGACTTAAATTGACATATTAAAAGAACTTAGAGATTGAATTTTAAAAAAGCTCAATTCTATGCTGCTCACAAGAAACATAGGTAAAGCAAAGAGATTCAGAATATTTAGGGGAAAAATATAATGGCAAACAGGACAAACACAGACAAAAGTAAAGCAATATTATTATCAGACAATGTTCCATTCAGACCAAAAAAAAGCATTAATAAGTGATGTAAGGGCACTAATAGCATTTAATAATGTGATTAACACAGAAGATATAATAGTTATCACTATGTAACTAGAAATGAAATAAGATCAACCTTCATAAAGCAAAACCTAGAGGCTATTCAAGGAGACATAGAAAAAAAAAAAACACAAGCAGTGGGAGACATTAATTCATCTTTCTCAGTTCATAGCAGATCATCAAAAAATGTAAGGTTTAAAGGACTAAAAATAGCATAATTAATAAAGTAGATCTAATTAATATTTCACAGATTCTGAATCCTGGAAAAATAAACCTTGTTTCAAATGCCAATAGATAGATCCTCCCTGGTGATCTAGTGGTTAGGATTTAGCACTCTAAAATGCCAATAGACATTCTCAAAAAAGAAAGAAAGGAGGAAAGAAAGAAAGAAAGAAAGAAGACCAAATATCAGGCTTCAAAGATAATAATTTCAAAGTAGAATATAGGCATTATTTTCTAAACAATTCAGGAATAGAAAATACTAACAAAATAGGAAAGTTAAAATTCCATAGTATCTTAAAATTTTAACATAATGTGTAAACACTCGGTGAAAGAAACTTCTTTCTGAGGGTGAAAGCCCTTCTCAGTGCAAGAAACCTAATCAAATGGAAGAACTTATGATATTCTTGAATAGGAAGACCAAGTATCAGAAATTCACCAATTCCCCTAAGCAAGCCAATAAATATAGTGAAATCCCCACGTGGCAAAAGGATGTATTTTCTAACTGAATAGAAATGCTAAAATCATATGGAAAAGTAAAAAACATGAATCACCAGAAAAATTGTATAAAAGAGTTATGAGAGCCAGTATCACCCCAATACCAAAACCAGATAAAGATGACACAAAAAAAGAGAACTACCTCTGATGAACATGGACACAAAGATCCTCAAAATATTAGCAGATCAAATCCAACAATACATCAAAAAAAAAATCATTCACCATGATCAAGTGGGATCTATTCCCCAGATGGACACAAGAGTAGTTCAATATTCATGAAACAACATGATACATCGCATCAATAAGAGAAAGGACAAAAATCACATGATCGTTTCAATAGATGCAGAAAAAGCATTTGACAAAGTACGACAGCCATTCGTGATAAAAATCCTCAACAAGGTAGGTTTAGAGAGAACATACCTCAACATAATAAAGGCCACATATGAAAAACCCACAGCCCACATCATACTCAATGGTGAAAAACTGAGAGCTTTTTTCCCCTAAGGTCAGGACTAAGACAAGGATGTCCACTCTCACCACTTTTATTCACCAGGTGCTGGAAGCCCTACCCACCACAGTCAGACAACATAAAGAAATAAAAAGCATCCAAATTGGTAAGCAAGAAGTAAAACTTCCACTATTTGCAGCTGACATGATACTATCTACAGAAAACCCTAATGACTCCACCGAAAAACTTCTAGAACTGGTACAAAATCAACGTACAGAAATCTGTTGCATTCCTATGCACTAATAATGAATGAGCAGAAAGTGAAATTAAGACAACCTTATTACAATTGTGCCAAAAATAATAAAATATCTAGGAATAAACCTAACCAAAGAGGGGAAAGACCTGTGCTCTGAAAACTATAAAACACAGATGAAAGAAATTAAAGATGACACATAGAAATGGAAGGACATTCCAGGCTCATGGATTGGAATAAAAATATTGTTAAAATGTCTATAATACCCAAAGCAATCTATACAATTAATACAATCTGTATTGAAATACCAACAGCATTTTTCACAGAACTAGAACAAACAATCCTGAAATTTGATTGGAACCACAAAAGACCTAACTAAAAAAGCCAAAGCAATCTTGAAAAAGAAAAACAAAACTGGAGGTATCATAATTCCAGATTTTAAGTTATATTACAAAGCGATAGCAATTAAAAGTATGGTACTGGTATAAAAACAGACACTCAGATCAATGGAATAGAACAGAAATCCAGAAATAGACCCACAATTGTATGGTCAATTAATCCTCAACAAAGGAGGAATGAATACACAATGGGAAAAAAACAGTCTTTCAAAAATGGTGTTGGGAAAACTGGATAGCAACATGCAAAAGAATGAAACTGGACCCTTTCTTTTACCATACACAAAAATAAATTCGAAATGGATTAAAGACCTAAGGGCAACTCAATTAAGCATCTGAATTCAGCTCAGGTCATGATCTCACGGTTCATGAGTTCAAGCTCCACATCGGGTGAGCTTGAGCCCCACTTCAGGTAACAACAACAACAAAAACCATGAGCCCTGCTTCTCTCTCTCTCTCTCTCTCTCTCTCTCCCTATCTCCCCCTCTCCCTCTCTCCCTCTCTCCCTCTCTCCCTCTCTCCCTCTCTCTCTCTGCCCCTCCCTCACTTGTGCCCTCTCTTTCTAAAAAAAAAAAAAAAAAAAAAGGTATTAAAGACCTAAATGTTAGACCTGAAACCATAAAAATCCTTGAAGGGAGCACAGGCAGCAATTTCTCTGATATCAGCCATAGCAACATTTTTCTAGATATGTCTCCTGAGCCAAGGGGGAAAAAAGCAAAAATAAACTACTGGCACTACATCAAAATAAAACCTTCTACACAGCAAAGGAAATAATCAGCAAAACTAAAATGCAACCTATGGAATGGTAAAAGATATTTGCAAATGACATACCTGATAAAGGGTTAGTATGGAAAATATAGAAAGAACTTATCAAACTCAACACTTGAAAAACAAATAATCCGGTTAAGAAATGGAGAGAAGACACGAACAGACATTTTTTTCCAAAGAAGACATACAAATGGCTAACAGACATGTGAAAAGATGCTCAACATCACTCATCATCAGGGAAATGCAAGGCAAAACTACAGTGAGATATCATCTCACCCCTGTCAGAATGGCTAAAATCAACCACACAAGAAACAACAGGTATTGGTGAGAAAAAGAACACTCATGCACTTTTGGTGGGAATGTAAAGTGATGGAGCCATTATGGAATATATTACAGAGGTTCCTCAAAAAACTAAAAATAGAACCACCTTACGATATAGGAATTACATTACTGGATATTTGTTTTAAAAATACAAAAACACTAATTCAAAGGGATACTTGCATCCCAATGTTTATTGCAACATTATTTACCATAGCCAAGATATGAAAGCAACCCAAATGTCCATCAACTGATGAATGGATAAAGAAGAAGTGATATGGGGGCACCTGGGTGGCTCAGTCAGTTAAGCATCTGACTTCAGTTCAGGTCATGATCTCATGGTTAGTGAGTTCAAGCCCTGGGTTGGGCTCTGTGCTGAAAGTTCAGAGCCTGGAGGCTGCTTCAGATTCTGTCTCCTCTCTCTCTGTCCCTCCCCTGCTTGTGCTCTCTCTCAAAAATAAATATTAGGGGCGCCTGGGTGGCGCAGTTGGTTAAGCATCCGACTTCAGCCAGGTCACGATCTCGCGGTCCGTGAGTTCGAGCCCCGCGTCAGGCTCTGGGCTGATGGCTCAGAGCCTGGAGCCTGTTTCCGATTCTGTGTCTCCCTCTCTCTCTGCCCCTCGCCCGTTCATGCTCTGTCTCTCTCTGTCCCCAAAATAAATAAACGTTGAAAAAAAATTAAAAAAAATAAATATTAAATTTTTTTAAAAGAGAAGTGGTATACACACACACACACACACATACATATGCACACACACACACACACACACACGCACACACATACACACACTGAAATATTACTCAGCCATAGAAAAGAATGAAATCTTGCCATTTGCGACATGGCAGGAGCCAGACTGTATTAAGCTATGTGAAATAAGTAAGTCAGAAAAAGACAAACACCATATGATTTCACTTATATGTAGAATTTAAGAAACAAAACAAATGAGCAAAGGGAAAAAAGAGAAAGAGAGAGAGGGAAACCAAGACACAGACTTTTTTTTTTTAATTTTTTTTAACGTTTATTTATTTTTGAGACAGAGAGAGACAGAGCATGAACAGGGGAGGGGCAGAGAGAGAGGGAGACGCAGAATCCGAAACAGGCTCTGGGCTCTGAGCTGTCAGCACAGAACCCGATGCGGGGCTTGAACTCACGGACCGTGAGATCATGACCTGAGTCAAAGTCGGCCACTCAACCGACTCAGCCACCCAGGCGCCCCGCATCATGTTTTCTTAAAAACCATCATAAGACAGTCTAATATATAATCAAAGTTGAGAATCATTTGTACAGTGCCTTGAGATATTAACAAATGATAGTAGAAAGCCATTATTAATAGCATCATTATTTTTAAATACTGTTTCATATTTATCATATTCTTTAATATCATATCTTATTAATAATATTTTATTATCATAATTATTTGTAATTTTTTATTAAAAAAATTTCTTTAACCAATATGGTATAAGATCAAAAAAGAATTGAAGACCAGCACTGTAAATGAAAATACATTGAAATAAAACACAACTTAAAATATAAAAAATTTACTGAAATGCATTAGTAACTTATCAAGGATTTAATGATCTCTATTTTTTTTTTAACGTTTACTTATTTTTGACACAGAGAGAGACAGAGCATGAACGGGGGAGGGTCAGAGAGAGAGGGAGACACAGAATCTGAAACAGGCTCCAGGCTCTGAGCTGTCAGCACAGAGCCCGATGCGGGGCTCGAACCCACGGACCGCGAGATCATGACCTGGGCCGAAGTTGGACGCTCAACCGACTGAGCCACCCAGGCACCCCTTAACTAGAGAAAACAAACATGGTTATCAAAGGGGGTTGTGGGCAGATGGGGGAATTAAAGAGCACACTTATCATAGTGAAATAAAATAAAATGATACAAAGAGAAAAATTATGAGGATGACTGACATTTTTGTATTTTCAAACTTCACCAAGTTAGAGTAATTAAACCACATGTTACCGGCACATGGGTAGAGAGACACGCGAATGGATCAGAATAAAAGGACTGTAAACAAATAGATATTGGAATGTGTTTCTGATGAAAATGGTATCTCAAATCAGTGACGCAAAAATGGATTACACAACAAATGGACTGAAACCACTAAATGTATGAGAGCGATAATAAAATTGGATTTATGTCTTTCACTCTGTACCATTCTATCTCCCAGAAAGCCAAATCCACTCCCAAGACACAGGGAAGCAAAGGAGATATTTTTTACCGTATACTCCTCGATTTTAAGCCAGGGTAAATGCATACATTTTTTTAAAAGACGAAACGCAGAGAGCCTTTCGCTATGTTCGGTTTTGAAATCATGTGTTTTTCTGATGATAAAAGGAACATATGTTGTAGAAATGTGAGGAATACAGAACACATAGGAAATCAAGACAAAATAAAAAGCAATCCCAATAATGCAAAAAGAAGGCAAACCTAGCTTAGTTATCTTTTCCTCTCTTTTAAAGCTTCTATTTAATTGATTCATTTAATTATATTTACTTGAGTCATAAATAATATTCAGTAGTATGGAATGTTTTAGATACAATATTTCTTCAACTCAATTTCATGCATTTTTTTTGAGTATAGTTAACACACAATGTTACATTAGTTTCAGATGTACAACATAGTGAGCCAAGTTTATACGTTGTGCTACACTCACTGCAACTGTAGCCACCATCTGTCACCATGCAACACCATCACAGTGCCATTGACTACATTCCCTATGCTGTGCCTTTTATTCCCATGGCTCAGTCATTCCATAACCGGAACCTGTACCTTCCACTCCCCTTCTCCCATTGTGCCCATCCCCCACCTCCTCGGCCTCTGACAAAACCATCAGTTTGTTTTCTGTCTATAGGTCTAATTCTGCTTTTTTTTTTTTGTTTATTTATTGTTTTTACATTCTACACATGAGTGAAGTCTTATGCTAGTTGGCTTTCTCAGTCTGGCGCATTTCACTTAGCATGATACCCTCTGGGTCCATCCACGTTGCCATATATTCATGCCCAATTTTATTCCAACTCTGCACCTGTGTCTTTAACATCAGCATCTGTCATCAGGGTCACTTTGTGGATCATCTAACAAATTTGCTAAAACACAACCTGGTTGCCTCCTTTTAGGTTATTTGAAAGGCAACACCTTTGAATCAATGTATTATCCTGTAGTGAATCATATTATAAGCTACAAGTGCTCTTCATATAACATTAGGATATTTGTCTTTTTAATTTATTCCTTACAGGTAACTTTTGAATCTAATCACTGTTATTTAAAAGAAGTTAAATTCCAAACTCCAAGATGTTGCCTTTGAGTGCATTCACAAGATTGACTCAATTTAGTGATTCAAGTTACTGATTTTTTGTTTACCTTCTCACACCAAAATGACCTAAAGCACCTCTATTTTATTTGCATCAGCCTCCATGCACTTAAAGAAGTTAATGCTCTGCTTTAACTTAATGCTCAGAGCATCATCTTATTCTTATGTTCAGTGTCCCCTAAGTAGGTCTTTGTCCTATACTTTTCATTGCACGAAATGCTCCTTCCTTGCTCCCCGGCTGTGCAAATCTTTGCTTACACAGCTTTCCGGATTCAGCTCTTCTAGAAACCTTATTTTTTAATTCACTGTGCTCTTAGCACATTTTTCTTATTCTTCTAATGGTTATAGAGATTTTCGTCTGTATATTTTACCAAGCAGTTTTCACTCCTACTGAATAACTTAAATATTTTTATTGTCACCTTTTACATATTCATGTCTTATGTCCCTGTGTTGGTGGTTAATTACATGAGGTAGGAAGCATGTTTTATGATTCGTAGCATCCCAGGTAAGTTCATTTCGTGTAAGAGATGCTCAGCCTTAAGGAGGCTGTGAGAAACTGCTTAAATTTTGAAAATCTGTTTATTATTTGTATAATGAAGAGTGCTAGACCCAATGATCTTCAAGCCAGTCTCAGTACTAGCTCTCCAAAGCCAATATGGTTGTTGAGCATTACTCATATATCCCACTAGATGGTACCAACACCAAATAAACGTTTCTTGAAAAAACTGACCATTTTGAAAAGCGAGTTAGAGAAATGAATAATCAGAACAGGTAGCCTATTAGGCACAGCAGTTATAATTTGTGAAAGAAATTATAGTAAATCATAGATCTTTTTTCCACTTTAAAAAAAAGTTTATTAATTTTATTTTGAAAGAGAGGGAGCATGCATGTGTACTTGGGGGAGAAGGGCAGAGAGAGAAGAAGAGAGATAATCCCAAGCAGGCTCTGGGCTATCAGCTCAGAGCCCAACACAGGGCTCGATCTCAAGAACCATGCGATCACAACCTGAGCTGAAAGCAAGAGTCAGTCGCTTAACCAAATAAGCCAGCCACCCAGGCGCCCTTCCCACTTTTAAAACTGGACAGATATTTAATAATAAATGGCTTAATGCATAGCCCGGAGGACACATTTGGAGTAATGTTTATGGAATCAACCCCAAATACCTTATTAAGCAAATATTTACTGAGCACTGTGTGAGCGTTGAGACCACACAAAGACAAACCATATGTGGATGCTTTTAAAAGGATAATAAGACATAAAAAAAATGTAAAAACCATAATACAAGTAAAAAATGAGAACATTCAGAGGGTGCAGATGCAATTTCCAGCTAAAAAAAATTGGCAGTGGTCTTCAAGGGAATTGGGGTATCTTAGATTAATTTTGGGTTATGGGTTCAATTTGTTGTATCATAAAATAAAAAGCATGTTGAAGCAGAGAGTGGAGGTATCGAATTTCAAACTAAGGTCTTTGGACTTCATTCAGCAGATAATGAAACAAAATTGAGGACTTTTCCACAGTTTCGTGATCAGCACTGTGTTTTCAAGTTATGTCTGCGCACAGAAAGACTGCATTATCTCACCTGTATGTGAAATCTAAAATAGACAAACTCATAGAAGCAGAGAGTAGATAGCGATCGACAGGGGCCAGGAGAAGGGGAAAATGGGGAGTTGACAGTCAAAGGGTGCCCATAGCTAACAATACCGCATTGTATACTTAGTTTTTGAGAGGACAGATCTTATGATCAACACTCTTACCACAAAAAATAACAATAATTCATAGTAATAGCAATAATAAGGGATGTGGGAGGAAGCTTTGGGAGGTGATGGCCATGTCTATGACCTTGACCGTGGTGATATACTTTCACATGTACCCTTATCCCCAAGCTCATTGAGTTGTATACATTAATCACATACAGCTCTTTAGACGTCAATTATTCTTCAATAAAGTGATTTTTTTTAAATACATCTTGGGTGGTGGGGGGTACTGCTTGATGAGAATAGGAGGATGGGGATAGGGTGAAGGAATATGCTGGCATTTTCACGTGAGGGCTTGAGACAGCTTAAAGGTCAATGGAGGCAACAGGGACCAAGCACATCAGGCAGGGAAGGTAGCGAAAGATGGAGTGAAATGGAGGGCAAGACAAATTAGAACAAGGATAATAACTGGATAACAACTGGAGAAAACTGGAGTCTGTTTTGCTTATGTGGGTTACAAAGGAATTTGAAGCGGATTAATGTGAACCTCTTGAATTTTAAAAGCAGACGCTATAGTTTCTCTCTCCGTAAACCCAGTGTTTCTGGTCAGCAACAGCAGCCCTTCCCAATTTCTGTTCTCGTAGCATGCAACGCGTTTACTGAGGATTAAAAAAAGCTCCGAGATCTGGTGAATAAGTGTTATGATTGGAGCACCGTCTAATGCAAGCAACCCATGGCTCGGTCCCTGTTGAGACTGCTAGTAACAAGTACAAAATGTATAGATCTTTGGGATTCCTGAGGAACCTTTTAAAGACCTTGGGAATCGTTGGGGAGGAAAAGCATGCATGGTCCCAGGAAACTTCTTAGTTCATTTTTCTCGGAAGCACAGACTCTCCCTTACTTCAGTTCAGCTGAGATGAACGATGTGGATCAAACGTCCACATCCCAGGTGCAGTGGTAGATGCTGGGGACACAGAGGCGAGTAAGACATGATTCCTGCTCCTCTGAGCTCAGAGAAGAGAATATGGTGCAAATGGTTGTGACTCAGGCAGGAAAGGGAGCTACTAGGTAGTAATCTCCCTGAAGGAGATGATGCCTTAGCTGAATTAGAAGAAAGGGAGAAGAAACAACAACAACACTCATCATATAAAGCTGGAGAAAGAAGATGCTGTAAGCCCAGGACATTGCCAGAGTAAAGGTCAGGTGGCTCAAACAGCATTTGTATTGTAGAAACTACAAGTTGGAGAATGTGAAGTGCCAGGTGGGCATGCCCGGCAAAAACGCTGGAGAAGCAGGTGCTGAGGCAGGAAGCAGAGGCAGGAGCACATCGCGGAGAGTCTCTGACCGAGCTAAGGACCACGTTCTTGCAGACAGCGGCTGGAAACACTGAAGTGTTTTTAAAAGGAGTATGACGGGGGGGCTGGGTGGCTCAGTTAGTTAAGCATCTGACTTTAGCTCAGGTCATGATCTCACTGTTAGTGGGTTCGAGCCCCACGTCAGGGTATCTGCTGACAGCTCAGAGCCCAGAACCTGCTTTGGATTCTGTCTCCCTCCGTCTGTGCCCCTCCCCTGCTTGTGTGTGCTCTATCTCTCTTTCTCTCTCTCTCAAAAATAAATAAACTTTTTTTTTTAAAAAAGAGGAGTATGACAGAAGCACAGCAGCATTTTAATTCAGGGGGATTATTCTATCCTAGAAACAAGCAATGCAGCATTTTTACGCAGGCAAAAAAAAAGTAGAAGATATGAGTTAAGTGGAAAAGGAGAGGAGGACCAGGTGATGAGGACAAAAGACAAAAACGTGGAATCCCTCCTAGACAAACACTTCTTAAATTCTGTGTCTGTACCTCCAGATTTTTTCCTTTAGATTATTATTGACCACACGGTCTCAGTAGACGTGGAATCTTTCCATGTCTTGGGCTAACCATGAATCAAAAGGGAAACGTTCCCCACGTTAAATACGTTTTATGTAGAGTTTTAATAGCTGCTTTAGCTGCTCTTGATTGTGAGCCCCACCGTTACCATGACAACATTCCTAGCAAAAGGTGAGGTGGATGAAGTTGCTCTGGTCTAGAAGATTTGCACCGCTGTTTGAGGCTTCAACATTTTTAACATCAGATAAACCAGAGACAACATTTGTGTGCACACGGTCATATAGCCGAAGTCTTACGTAACCTAAATTTCATGCTTTGGTGTAACGTTTCCCTCTGTACAGACTTAGGGTCATAACTAGTCCAGTCCGTAACTGGCCCAGTCCATAGATGCTTCTGGACCTCAGAAGAATCTGGCAGTGAACAAAAGTAAAGAAGCACAATCATTCTGTATACATTTACTACTCATTGATCTTGATATAAGATGAGTGCATCACGTGAGAAGCAGCACGTTCAAGACGTAACAGCCTCCTCAGTTCTCTCAAATACTGCTGGGCTCTTAAACCTATTGATTTATTTAATCTTCTAATTTGTTTTTAATGTGTGATTTCTGTTTTTGAGTGAGAGAGAGAGAGAGCATGAGCAGAGGAGGAGCAGAGGAAGGGAGGGGGAGAGGGAGAGGGAGAGGGAGAGGGAGAGGGAGAGGGAGAGAGAGAGAGAGAGAGAGAGAGAGAGAGAGAGAGCATCTTAAGCAGGCTCCACACTCAGTGCAGAGCCAGACACGGGGCTCCATCCCACGACCCTGAGATCATGATCTGAGCCAAAATCAAGAGTCGGACAATCAACCAACTGAGCCACCCAGGTGCCCCCATTTGATTAATATTTGACCTATCTACTTTCTCCTCTGCATCCTAAAGCTTATTAATTCTGCCTCCTTTTCTGTCTTTGCATGGAAGTACGCATATGCCATATATGCATGTATTTTTTTTTTAATTTTTTTTTCAACGTTTATTTTATTTTTGGGACAGAGAGAGACAGAGCATGAACGGGGGAGGGGCAGAGAGAGAGGGAGACACAGAATCGGAAACAGGCTCCAGGCTCCGAGCCATCAGCCCAGAGCCTGACGCGGGGCTCGAACTCACGGACCGCGAGATCGTGACCTGGCTGAAGTCGGACGCTTAACGACTGCGCCACCCAGGCGCCCCTATGCATGTATTTCTATAGGATCCTCATGCACATCATTTTTGTAATTAGTTATTTGTAAACTATTTTTTTTTGCTTGACAATATATCATGAGCCAATTTTCCTTGCCATTTTTTTTTAGGTACAACATTTTCCATCATAAGGATAAGCCATATTTTACTCCATCTAACTATTTTTTTAAACATTCTGGGGTTTTCTTTTTCCAATTCTTCTGTTATAAACAGCGTTGCACTAAACATCCCATTAATTATTTCCACACAAAGGCATAAATGTCTACATTGGAATGATTAGTTCACAGGTCTGACTTTATGCCGGCTTTATTTGGCCTTCTTTAAAAAAGAAGTTTAGGGGCGCCTGGGTGGCGCAGTCGGTTAAGTGTCCGACTTCAGCCAGGTCACGATCTCGCGGTCCGTGAGTTCGAGCCCTGCGTCAGGCTCTGGGCTGACGGCTCAGAGCCTGGAGCCTGTTTCCGATTCTGTGTCTCCCTCTCTCTCTGCCCCTCCCCCGTTCATGCTCTGTCTCTCTCTGTCTCAAAAAAAAATAAATAAACGTTGAAAAAAAAATTTTTTTTTAAATAAAAAAGAAGTTTACTCTTTTTCCAGCTACTCTGGCTCTCACTACAAGCCTCTGCACTCAATATTCCTTCTGCCTATAAAACTTTTGCCCTAAGTCAAAGTAAACTAAGTGCTTTATCGAGAAGTTACTTTGTGCCAAGAACTAATCTGAGGACTTTCCCCATATTGATTTATTCAATCTTCTAAACGAGACGATGAAATAGGTACAATCATTTTGCCCAAGTTTATACAACAGGAACCAGCTTCGAGACAGGTCACTTGGTCCCAGAGTCTGCACTTTTCAGTCACGATGCTCTACTTGTCACGACTGGCTCCCTCTCCAGGTCCGGGCTTTGTGCAGAACACCTCCTCTGTCTAGACCTTCCAAGATGGCTGACTCCAAACTATTCCCCACTCACACACCATCACCACACTGCTCATCCGCCATTTACCCTGCCTGGCCCACTGCCCCAAATCTAGTCTCTGACAAATAGCAGACCTGTGCCAGTATTAACTTAACCTGCTAGCAAGAGAAACAGCAGACAGGGGACAAATGAGGTTATTCCAAAGGCACTGCAGAACAGAAATGCATACACTATCAGTAAAAGAGTAGCTACGTAATTATTAAGTTAGATAGAACGAGGCCTGGTGAACTTTTTACACATCAGCTTTGGTTTAACTTCCCTAAGGAGGCTGCAAAATCATAACATCCCACCAGTGTCTGCAAGTTGACCTCTAACCCTATGGAGCTCTACACTCCGAAGCTTTGTCTGCTGTAAATTGTTAGCTGTCAAACATGTGGCAACATTCTCCAAGAATGTTACATTAGGATCAAGCAGGCTTATTAGAAAAGGGTCTGCATAATATCAAAAAAAAAAAAAATCAAGAAATTGTCATTTTGCTGTTTTCTAATCTGAGATCGTTTTTAATTAACAAACAATTTTTTTTAGTTTATTTCTTTTAAGGGAGAGAGAGAGAACGAGCAGGGGAAGGGCAGAGAGAGAAGGAGAGAGAAAATTCCAAGCAGGCTCCACGTTGCCAGTACAGAGCCCCATGCAGCGCTCAAACTCAAAAACCGTGACATCATGACATGAGCTGAAACCAAGAGTCAGACGCTTCACCGACTGAACTACCCAGGCACCCCTGATCTGAAATAGCTTTAAAACAACAACAACAACAACAACAAAAGCTGTGTGTGCACATACAGAGAGGACTGCTTCTTACCTCATCATCCTAGACCTTCAACTGGATGAGTTATCCACTGAGAATTGGTGGGGGGGGGCGGATAATGGGGGAGGATTTATTGTTAAGCACAAACATATTATAAAGTATATCTTGCGGAATGAGGTATATGAGGGTTCTAGGCAACCAAAATGGAGTAGCACATGGGGCATTTGTGGTTTCGAGCAACCAAGTTCAAACTGCTCCCTGCTCCTGGTAACAGTGTCTTATGTCTGGAATGTTTTTTGCCCAAGTAGCCATATGTCTTGCTCCCTAACTTCTTTGCATATTTGCTCCAACTTCACTTTCTCAGTGACGGTTTTGGTAACCATCCTATTTAACATTTCAAATCTCCACCAACACTTACTACTACACTTCCCATGTTTCCCTCCACCATGGTGCTTATTCCAGCTGAATTGGTATAAATATTGGTTTCCTAGGGCCCCCATAACAAATTAGAGCAAACCTGGTACCTTAAAACAACAAATGTACTTTCTTACAATGCTGGAGGCCACAAGTCCAAGACCCAGGGGTCAGCAGACCTGCGCTTCCTTCAAAAGCCCAAGAGACTCTGTCTGTCCTTATGTGCCAGTTTCTGGTGGTTGCAAGAGTCCCTTGGTTTGTGGAAGCTTCCACCCAAGCTACCTCCATGTTCACACGGCCTTCTCCTCTGCCTTTGCCCCTTCTCTGTCTTATAACAAACTTGTCATTGGATGTAGGGCCCATAGGGATAATCCAAGATTTCAATTGGAAATCCTTAACTTATTATATTATTAAGGCCCTTTTTCTGAGTCAGTTTATAATCACAAGATCCGGATCGAGGATGGGACAAATCTTTCTGGGAGCCGCCTTCCAACCTGCAACATTATGTATATTACATATGCCTTTCGTATGTACAAATGTATTGTCTGCCATCTGTTCCTATCTATGAGGGTCACAAGTTTTTATATTTTGTTTCAAAGATACATTTTTTATTGGTTTGATGGACTCCATGATGGGTTTGCATGGTCATAACTGAATCCTGAGGCTTGGTCTCTAGGTAAACTGTTAAAACTGACTACCAGAGTCCACATGCTGGTTGCCTGTCCTCAAGCAGGCTTGCTTGAAATGTCTACCTTGCTTTATGTGGCTCCCTTCACAAATGATGCTCCTCTGTGTGCATTTATCTGTAACACTGCTCTATGTATATGATCTTCCCTCTGTTGAGGCTGATCCTACATTGATCTGATCTGCACCCCCCACTTTGCTTAGCTCATGTGTTGACCTCGCAAAGAGGTCACGGCGATGTTACGGATTCCCATCTGCTCTTTGAAACACAATTTAATAGAATTTGTGAAGAAATCCTACTTCCACACCCTCTCTCACTCAGACACTTATGAGAAACAATAAAGAAACAAACAGCCTTTATACCTGGAGTCTCCCAGATTGCGGTATGTGCAGCTCAGTCCGTACAGGATGGTTTGGGAGGTCTACAAAGACTTCCCAGCTAGTTCCCCCACATAAACTGTAACCAAGTTTTGGCCTGCTTAGATCTTACACTGGCCTAGATCTTGAACAATCAAAGTCTTTTGAATCATGTCAGTTTATCTTCATAACCATTCCAGAAGGGAGGCAAAGCAGGCATTATTATTTGTTTACACATGAAGAATCAGGGTTTCAGAGAGTTTAGGTGGTTTGTCCCAGGTCACATGATAAAAACAAATAATTTGTCAGCAGCCCGTTGGCTGATTTTATCCTGCATTCACTACTTCTGTTTTTTTTCAATACACGCATTTCATAGCCTGATAAGACTGTGCCATTATGATTGGTTTATTTGAATTATCTCAGAAAATAGTCACTTTTCTTTATGTTTTGTTTTAAAAGGAAATATATTTATAACCCCTTCTGTATTGCATCAAGAAACCAAAATATGTTCCAGGAGAATAGAGTAAATCATTTCCATTATGAGAGTCATTCCTTTTGTATATTTATTCTCTACAGTAAGGCAGGCTTGCATTACTTCTTGGTTTCTTTGCTCTCCTGAGGAATATATTCCACATTTGTCCATTGTTATTTTGTTGTTTCTCCAGGTATATCAATTGATGATGCTAATTATACCCCTACACACTTAGTTTCCACACTCCATCTGCTGAAGAAGCATGTTTTCTCTCTAGAGAGATCCTATGAGCTAAGAACAGACCCAGGTCTCAGTTGGGAGGTCTGGGCTTTTGACCTCTGCTCCTCACTGTCTGTGATTGTATGTTATTAACTTCCTAAGCTTCTGTCCTATAAGTTTATAAAATGTAGCTAAGAATCCTACCTAATGCCTCTTACTTCAGAAAAAAAAGAGAGAGAGAGAGAAAAGACCTTTGAAAACAGTATTTTGTTTTTAGGTGGATGTTGCAAATGGTACAAGTCATTCTATTTTTAACTATTCTAATGGAATGTTTAAATTCCTGCTGACATTAGCATGTTGTATTGACTACAGCTCAAAGTATGGCCGGCCCCTTTGGCCATCGACAAAACTGTGAACCAAGAATGGGCACATCTATACCCTTCTGTGGGTGTGTGGCACGTCTGATCAGAAAGCCTACTATTACTAGGAAGAGTATCAGATAAACAAGTAGGACAACTGAGAATCACTGTGGCATAGAATGGAAATCTGCCAAATCCTAAACTTGGGCTAGATGCCTCTATTTGAGATGGTGTGCTGAGGGATGACGGCCAGGCGGAGTGAAAGCAGATTGAAGAGGAAGGAGAACATTGAGGTGAGAAGAATAGATGACTAACGAGGGCAACATTTCCTTCAACAAATAGTATATTTGATGATATTTATTTATTTCTCGCTTATTTTGTGCTCATCTACTAGAGGATACAAATAAACACAGACATACTGTAAATCTAGAAGGGAAATGTGACATTCATTACCAAGCAACAGTATAAGTTATGTTGGAAGACAAATGATAATTGTATTAGGTATAGTTCGTGTGCAGATAACAGAAAGCACTCTAGCTTTTTGAAGCATAAATGTATGAAATACAGGGAACCAGCTACTTACAAAAAGCGTTGGGGAAACTAAAGGAGCAGTCTCTAGTCTCTGCCACCAAGACTGACTCCCCAAACAACATCCAGGATGAGATTGTTGAGGACATTGCTACCTCTGTCTCAGTTGGGAAGCCATCCCAAACCTGTTGGCCCACAACCCTTCATGCTTGCTAGATCCCCAAACAGCTAACACCTATGCTGCCAACCTGTTCACCCACTTAACACAGTTGGGAATTTAGACAGTCTCAGAAACCCCATTTTAGGTCTTAGCCAAAAAGGATTCTCTATACAAGGGGTACGACCTTAGACCACAGACCACGTGTGCAGATGCAGACCTCACAACACAGCCAAGCGCCTGGGCTGATGGGGATGTGGTGATGTCATGATGAATGATGACATGACTAGTATCAGTTCAGGCATTAAAGGAGAAGAATGGAGCGCTGAACCAAATAATTTCTTTCTAATAATTTGTAACTGACTAGTCCAACCGGATAGCTTGGCAATAGGCCAGTTTCTTCAGAGCCTCTTTGACCTCTCTGTTCCTTAGGCAATAAATGAAAGGGTTGAGAGCAGGGGTGACAATGGCATAGAAGATGGAAATTACTTTGTTCATGTTGAAGGCATGGATGGCTCGGGGCCTGGCATACATGAAAATAGTGGCTGAATAAAAGATGGTTACCACCACGAGGTGGGAGGCACAGGTAGAGAATGCTTTCTGCTTTCCGGTGGGCATGCGTAGAACGGTAACCAGGATGCATCCATAGGACAGGACGGTGATAGAGAGGGGGATGAGAAAGATGACCAGTGCCAGGACAAAGTCCACCAGCTCAGCTACAGACATGTCTGTGCAGGAGAGGTTAAGAACTGGAGAGATGTCACAGAAGAAGTGATTGATGACATTGGGGCCACAGAAACTGAGGCGGGAGATGAAGTAGATCTTAGCCAAGGAGATGCCAAAGCCAATGGCCCAGGAGCCAAGAGCCAAGTGGAAGCAGAGCCTATGGCTCATAATCGTGGGGTAGTGGAGTGGACGGCAGATGGCCACATAACGGTCATAGGCCATGGCCGCAAGGAGCACACATTCTGTGCACATGAGCGCAATGAAGAAGTACAGTTGTATCATGCAGTGAGTGAAGGAGATACTATTGCTCACAGACCAAAAACTAAATAGCAACTTAGGTACCGTCACGGAGATGTACCAGGTCTCCAGGAAAGACAGGTTGGCCAGGAAGAAGTACATAGGCTTGTGCAGTGGCCGGTTCTGTTGCACCAACAAGATGATGACCATATTTTCAGCCACTGTCAGAGCATAGGCGATGAGGAACATCAGGAACACTGCTACTCGCATGGCCCAGCTCCCAGGGAATCCCACAAGAATGAACTTGGTGACCTGAGTCTGGTTCTCCACTTCCATATTAGAGACACAAGACTTAGCTCTCCTGGGGGGGGGGGGAGGCGGGTCAGGGAGGGAGATCACTTGGTCAGAGTCCATAGTCCAGATAGAATCATCCATCCTTTGCCTTCTCTGATGAGCAATAATAGTAACATATCATTTATTCATAATACAGTATAGGCTAAGCCATACACTGGGTACATCATGCACTAATGTAATTAAATCTCGCATAGCCTCTACACGTTGTTATACCCATTTCAGTGACAAAGAAACTGAGTCTTGGAAAGACATTAAGCAACTTCCCAACTTCCCACTGGTAACAGGGCAGAAATCACATTGAAGTCTACGTCTAAAGCCTACACTCTAATATTCTACACTGCCTTGCCATTCAACAGGATCCAGTCTCCAAGTTTCATGTTACCACTGCCAATTCCAAAGGATATGTGTGGCGCTCCTGGCCCACGTCTACACAGTACTTTGGACGTTCTTTCTTACAACTCACTTACCCCTCACATACCATTTCATCCTTTCCCTCCACCATGAAGGGAATGCAGCTGTCACCAGCTGATGACGATCACGTGAGGTACGTGAGTGCTGAGATCAGGTGGTTATGTTTTTGGTGTTAAAGACCTGGCTCTCAGTCAAGTACCAGGTCTGGCCTGGTTTGCTATTTGACCTTGACATCTTATCCTCCCTGAAACCCAATGTTCTCTTTTGTAATGTGAACACTAATATTCATTCAGCTTGTGTCACTGTGGATGAAAACCCAAATGAAATGATGTGAATGAAATATTACATAAACTGTAAATGACAACACATGTGAAGGGACTTTCGCCTCCTATTAGGGCACTAGGAAGGGGGGCCTGGGCTAACCGGAGGGAGGAGAGGAGCAGTTGTGAGGAAGCAGAGTGGAGAGCAAGCACAGGCTTTGCTCTCAGGGAGCTGTAAGTCCTCTTGGGCGGGGCTGGAATCTCCGGGAGGAGAGTTTTTGAAATAAGCAAACATGGAGTGCCTGGGTGGCTCAGTTGGTTAAGCCTCTGACTTCAGCTCAGGTCATGGTCTCACAGTTCATGGGTTTGAGCCCCACATTGGACTCCGGGCTGACAGCTCAGAGCCTGGAGCCTGCTTCAGATTCTGTCTCCCTCTCTCTCTGCCCCTCCCCTGCTCCCACTCTGTCTCTCTCTCAGAAAAATGAATAAACATTAAAAAATATTTTAAATATATATATATAAAATAAGCAAACCAAAAGAAATGCATAATAAAACTTGAGATATTCTGTATGAAGATGAAAACATACAAAATGATATGAATGTGATCAGGGGATGTTCTCTGTGACCTCTGAGGAGGTGACTCAGGCAGAGAAGGATTCCAGGGACCCAGCCCTTTGAGTTGCTGAGGAGGGACAGCGCTGCCTGAGTGGGGCCACAGCTGTGTACTGTGTGTGCATAAGATAACTCTGTCAGGGCACAAGTCTCTGGAAGCGAGACTGGTGGTGAGCTTGGTTGCAGGCTGTTCAGAGAAGGTTGTGGTAGCCCTGAATACAGTGGTTTCAGAGAGGTGGGTAGATTTCAGATGCGTTTTAGAAAAATCTTTAATGGTAATTGATGGGTTGAGTATGGAAGATAAGGGAAAGAGAGAAATCAAGGAGGAATCTCAACATATGGCTTGTTCCAGGGAAGGGACACCATTTAGTAAGATGGGGAAAACTTGGGATGTTTACAGGCATTTTCCTCAGCGTTGAAGAAACGGCGATGGGCAAGAATTTGGTAGGGTGGTGTTTTGATTCATTTTCATATGAAGCTTGAGCAATCAGTCCAGGATATTCTCTGACGATAATTTATTGAGCACACACTAGGTGCTGAGAAGTTTGCTCAGTACTGAGTGCTTTTCATACAACATCCAATTTAATCCACGAAACAATACTAAGCAGGTATTGCTATTCTAACTTCCCAGAAGACACTGGCTTAGACACATAAAGAAACATTTCCAAGTCAGAGAGGGATGAGATCAGAATTACAGGAAAGCCGAGGCCTGTGAAGACATGGCCTCATCCCCCAGGCTGACTCACACACAGAGGACAACACCAGATTTGAAACACGTCACCATGTTTTCATATTTCAATGAAATATGTCTATTCTAGGACATTTCAATGTCTATTCTAGGAAATATTCTCTAATCGTACTGAAATTTCTTATAGGCACAGTCAATTAGAGATGAACCCGAATTAAAAAAATATAATATGACATGCATACATATTCAGTCTCACACACACACACACACACACACACACACACACACACAAGAAATAAACATATAGAAATGTTTGGTAAATGTATCAGAGAAGAGGCAATCATTGGACTGAGGCTTGAAATATAAATAAGTGAGAAAACAAGACATTTTAGGCAGGGGAATCAGCGAACAAAGGCATAGGAGAATGAAACAGCCTGGCAGTTTCAGGGAAGCAACTGAGTTAGACTTATTTGCTGTGTGAGTGGGGAAATTATGAGAGAATGAACGAGTAGAAAAGGGATGGAGAGAGAGACAGACAGACAGATGAGACAGAGACAAATGGTGCCAAGGGCCAGATCATAGAGACTTCCATATGAAATATTAAGGCATTTAGAAAGTTCCCTGTGGCATAGACAATAAACAGTTGCTGAATATTTTCAGCAGTTGATAACATTCTAGTATTTTACCCTGGCTTTTGATGTGGGGAGATGGACAGAGCTGGTGAACCAGAGATCGAGAGACTAATTGGAAGACACCCTCCTAGCAGACACTTGAAGACACACACCAGAGAGCACTCAGCCCAATTACAGTGTTTGTTAAAGAAATGAAGATAAACATGCAGACATACGTGTTCACAAATTACATGAGTAACTTTGCATTCTTAGGGGAAACTGGAGGGAAAGAAAGAAAGAAAGAAAGGAAGGAAGGAAGGAAGGAAGGAAGGAAGGAAGGAAGGAAGGAAGGAAGGAAGGAAGGAAGGAAGGAGAAAGAAAGAAAGAAAGAAAGAAAGGGAGGGAGGAAGGAAGGAAGGAATTCCTATTTCAAAAAGAAAGAAATTCCTACGTCTCAAAAACTAAAGAGTATATGAACTAATTATTGCATGCTAGTAAGAGGAACTGACCGTATTTATTGTGAACATATTTTACCATACGATCTGTGACTTTTCACTCATGATAGGTTCTACCCCTTTAGAGTGTACTCAAACTTATTACACGTCATAGCAGATTTCTCCCATTGACTTGGAATCAAACATCTTAGCTCCTTTTTCCAGTCTTGTGCCTGCTGTGTATGCACTTTCTCTTCATTTTGTCCAGAGTCTGCACAAATGTAGATTTCAGTAGTTAAAACGATGAAAACATAGCCTCTGCCCGTGCCAGGAGTACTGTGTTTTGTAAACCCCATCACAACCGACTTACAGGGAAGAGGCACCAGCCTGCCTCATGGGGCCCCCAGAAGGCATGGTCGGGACCTGTAGGTTGAGATCAGAATCTGGGGTGCCTGTTTCTGATCCTACACTGAGCGATGCTCCCTCAAAAGTAGCAGGGGGAGTATGTGCTCTGCTCACTGCACACCTGGCTGCACTTACAAGTGTGAAAGACAAGAGTATCACCCTGACCAATTGATAGGAATGGGGGGTGAGTACAAGAGAGAGGCTCAATAGCATTAAACATCTAGGACTTAGACACTGCTACACCGTGGGAGTCCAAAAGAGAGCTGCCTGCATAGTCAGAGATGCTCTGAGAGAAGACGCTTACCTTGGCTCAGCAGCCTCTGCTGGGGTGGAACGTGAAAAGAAATTCTTCACTGATTCTAGAATAGGAAGAAGTAGAAAAGAAAGATTCAGGCACCGAATAGATGTGAGGAACCCATTCTCTAAACCTAGAAGTAAATGGGCACGGATTACCCAACTGCTTCCAGGCTGATAGCCAGGACTAAACGAGAGGTGAGCCCCCGGCTGTAGGGTCACATCTGTGCCTGATGCGTTACCAGGCCAGCTCCCCCAGCACCCCCGGACCACAGCACCCATTGCCTGCCCCGGTGGACACTGCAGTGGTCTTAGACCCACCACACCCGGAAGAGCTTTGGATTCTGAGGGCTTTAAATGGTATCAAGACTTTCTCTACCTCTCTGCCAAGACCCAAGAGGAAAGCACCTTGATGATGCCAGTTCAGGTCTCTCGTGGGAGCCATGAGGAATTGCCACCTGCCGATTGGGGCAGTCTTATTTGTTTGATAGAACAGTCATTCCATACAGGGAAAAATCCACTTACGGCCCCACGCTTGGAAAAGAACCAGATTTGAATTTCTTCTTTGTTGAAACAACGAAGAAAGAAAAGTTACTACTTTGAAATCCCCCCATTTACAGATTTTCAATTATTATTCAATCTTTAGCTTACTTGAAGCAAGACGATCATATCACTGCTCTAAGGGAGATAGTATTCAAAGTAGACTGATGTTGCTATACTTCAGTAAAGTTTTAAATAAGTTTTTGCTGTAAATGCTTATGCCATAATTGTGTGCCTACTACATTTATTGTGATGTGATCATCATTGCTTTGTCAGCTGCCTTTTTGGGAACCACTTAACCAATATTTCACTTTCTGGAACAAAACGCTATTTTACTATATATTTGTAGCCTGCTGAAATCTTAAGTAGCCCTCACATTAGGAAAAGCTGTCAAATTCACTGCAGCTTCACACAATGGTAAATGGAAACATTGGCTGTTATAAGCAATTCAGTCTGCAACATGACATCATGGTAATTATACACTCTGGTTTCTTTAAAGGAAAAGATCAATTTTACCTTAAAATTAAGAACTCTTAAATGACTGTTAAGTACTCTTTAATATAATTTCTCTTATAAGACTCAAGTATAAAACAAAATTATTGTAGCAAATAAAAATAAGGTCCGCCTTTCAAATCACCGGCCTCAATTTATCTCAAAGTTCTGGGAGAACTCTGACATCCCCTAAAATGCATAAATTCTCCAACATTGATTTTAAATATACCATGATGTGGTGGTGACTAACAGCAATAGAAATGACAGAGTACCCACCAAATAACAGTTGCACTAACTGTTCTGTTCACCTGTTGTAGCTGTGCGCTAAGGAGACTGAACAGGGCGGGAGGCATACTTTTCCCTCAAAAACAGGGAATGTGAATCTACTGTGAGAGGGTTTTATGAACTGTTGAGGCCACTATCCCTTAAAGAAGAGGTTTGGGATCTGAACTTCATACAAATAATCCCCCGAAGAGTTTGGAGATGTTCAGCTGATACAAACACTATATTCTACAACACGCTGGCACTATCTTATCCTAGAATTCAGCTCTCCAGGCTTTGCTTGGAGGGTTGTTGTTGTTGTTTTCCCCCATTTGTACCTGTTGGCAGGTGCAGGTTGGAGAATTATGCAGATCCCGGTCTAGGACATGTTGGAAGCAATAAGGAAACCCAAGGAGCTCACTGTCATGTTGTTCTTCAGGTCCCCAGATCCCTTGGCTATCTGCCTTCTTTTTGTCAGTCTTCTTGCATCTGTTGTGTTAGATCCAGACTTTTTAACAGTAAGGGGCTGTTCGTTTTTGGTTTTGTTGAGGAATATCCCCATATATGGATATTTCCACGGTGTGTTATCTATTCATCTCTTGATGGACTGTTCTGTTTGGGGCACTCTTTCAACCCCTACTCAGGCCATATACAACTCTGCCTTGACCTTCATTCCTTAGTGTATAGAGCCTGATGGTCACCCAGGGGTGAAATCTTAGGGTCTTCCCAGGCTTTTTTTATGCATATGTTCAGCCCTGGGCATGCGTGGAGTCTTCTTGATTCCCCAGCATAGACTTGAGGTTTTAAAAGCCCTTGTTCTCCCATGTACGTCCTTTTCCAACCTCTTCCTTCCCAATATGCCAGCCTGTCTACTGCTCATCTCCACGGTTATCCTAGCCTCAGGCTGCTGTGGTCAATTCTCTTGCCTTTAACTACTATTGGCAAATGCCACCTGGGAAGCCATCCCAGCCCTGAGAATACTTCAAGACAGGGAAGCAAAGGTAAGGCTTTATGTCAGTCCTTCAGGTAGCTGCCAGTTAGGGCAACACACTCAACCAAAATTCTTTGACAATAAGGTCCATAATGCTGGTTATGGCTACCAACCTGCATCGATGGTGTAGGTTGCTATCTTCATGGCTACCACCAGTCGGAGAGGTGGGAGATGATGGGTGGGCAACTTGAATACCCCAGCTCCATGTTACCGCCATGTAACAGCATCATTCTTCATTAATCTTTCCCCTGTCATTGCCATTTTTTTTACTAGATCCCAGAGTTCTGCAAAAGGTAATTCTGAAAGTTTTTGAAAGGTTATTAGCTATGTTTATAGAGAAATGGAGTCTTGGGATTCCCTGCTCCCCCATTTTCAGTGATGTTTACTGAAGCACCATTACTTTTAAGTAAATATTTATATCAAGAATAGTGATATATACATACTTCAAATACTACTTTTCAACTTTCACCCTTGCCAAACTCCCTTATTAATTCTAGGGCCTTTTAGTAGATTCTTTGGGAATTTCCGTATCGATGATAACTCTGCCTGAGAATAAAAATGATTCTATTTCTTTATTTCTAATTTGTACCCTTTTATTTCTTTTGCTGGCCTTGCCACTTGGACTAGTTTATCCAGTTGAAGGAAAATAATGAACATGGGCATCTAGTTCTTGTTCTTAATCTTTGAGGGGATATCACCCAGTCTTTCACCGTTAAGCAGATGTTAGCTGTAAGTTATTTGTATATACCTTTAAGTTTGTTTGTTTATTTATTTATTTATTTATTTATTTGGAGAGTGACAGAGAGAGCATGAGTAAGGGAGGGGCGAGAGAGAAGAAGAGAGGAAGAATCCCAAAAATTCTCCGCACAGTCAGTGTGCAGAGTCCAATGCAGGCTCGAACTCATGAAACCATGAGATTATGACCTGAGCTGAGACCAAAAACTGGATGCTCAACTCACTGAGCCACCCAGGTGCCCCTGTATTTACCTTTTATTAGGCGAAAAAGTTCCCACCTATACCTAGTTTTTAGTGACCTTTATAATGATTAATGTTGGATTATATTAACTAGCTTTTTGTATATCTATCAAGAAGATTAACTGGTTTTCTCCTTTTGTCTGTTAATGTAATGAAAGGCACTGGTTTATTTTTGGATGTTGAACCAATGTATGTTCCTTGCATAAACTCCCCAAGGTCATGATCTATTATATTTTTGTAAATTACTGAATTTTGATAATACTTTATTAGAATTTTTGTATGTCTGTTCATGAAGTTTAACAGTCTACAGCTTTTCTTTTAATGCCTTGGTTTGGTCTCGGTGTGAAGGTAACCCCAGCTTCATAAAAATATGTGGGCTTTCCTCCTTTTCTACATTCAGGAAGAGTTTGTGTAGAACTAACACTATATGTGTTCCTTATATGTTTCATAAAATATATTAGTGGACCTGAAGTTTTCCATGTGGGAAGATTTTTAATTGTATATTCAATTTCCTTCATAGATGGTAAGTTTGCATGTTACCTATTTCTTATTTTTTAATTAAAAAATATTTTTAATGTTTATTTATTTTTGAAAGAGACAGAGTGTGAGCAGGGGAGGGGCAGAGAGAAAGGGAGACACAGAATCCGAATCAGGCTCTAGGCTCTGATCTAAGCTGTCAGACACACTGTGAGATCATGACCTGAGCAGAAATTGGACACTTAACCAACTGAGCCACCCAGGTGCCCCAGGTTACCTATTTCTTCTTACAAGGACTTTGATAGTTTTTATTTTCAAGAAATTTATCTGTTTCATCTAAGAAATAATTCTTCTTGAAATGATTGATATAAATCAGTTAAAAATATTGCCTCAGTATTTTGTCAGTGTCTGATGGGTCTATAGGAATATGCCCCCTTTAATTCTTGGTATGGTTATTTGTGTTTTTCCTCTTTGTTTCTTGATCAGTCTGGCTTGAGTCTTTTCAATGTGATTAAACTTTTCAAAGAAACTACTTTTAGTTTCATTGAATTTTTCAGTTGTGTTTTCTGGGGAATTCTTAAATTGTTTTTTGTTTTATTTTCTTCCTTCTGCACTCTATGCACTTAATTTGATCTCTTCTGTCTAGTTTCTCAAAGTGATGGCTTGAGTCATTGACCTGAGACATTTCTAATGTAAACATTTAATGATTAAAATTTTCCTCTAAGCTCTTTTTTAGCCGACAGATAAAAGTTTTTATACACTATATTTTCTTTTTATTCAATTCAAAATATTTTTCTAACTTCTTTTGTGATTTCTTTGACTTACAGGCTATTTAAAAGAATGGGGTTTCATTTTCACATATTTGGGGTTTTTCTAGAGGTCTATTACTTCTGATTTAATTCCATTATGTTTGAAGAAAATACTCTGCATGATTTCAATTGTTTTACATGTACTGACATTCATAGTCTTCTGTTACCAGGTGGGATGTCCTAAACATGTTAGGTCAGGTTTGTTCAAGTCTGCTATATATTTACTGGTTTTTGTCTACTTGATCTAACAAATATGAGGAGAATGATGTTAACATCTCCAGTAATAGTGGTGGATTTGTCTTTTTATTTCTTATGTATCTATAGCTCTGTTATTAGATTATTAGAATATTAATGTGCTCTTGATTAATCAATATTCTTATCATTGTATAATGTCCTACTTTTTCCCTGGTAATACTCCTTATTCTGTTGATTAGTTCATTTGACATTAATATGATCACTCCAGCTTTCTGATTTTAGTATTGCATGGCATATACATTTCATCTTTTTACTTTGAATCCATTTATGTCTTTATATTAAAAATAGATTGATTTTAGAAGACATATACTTGGGTCTATTTATCCTACATGATGTCCTCTGTCTTTTAATTACTGTGTTTAGGCCATTTTAATTTAATATTATAAGTAACATGCATTTAAATCTATCAATTTTCTACTTGCTATTTTTGTCTCATTTTTCTTTGTTTCCCATTTCTGCCTTTCTGCCTCTCTACCTTTCCATATTAATTATCTTAATTATTTTTACACTTATTAGCTTATTAGTTAAACCTCTTTCAAGTGAGCAATAATTTCTTTTTGGCTAACATACAGTGTATACAGTGTGCTCCTGGTTTGGGGGGTAGTTTCCTGTGACTCATTGCTTACATACAACATCCAGTGCTCATCCTACAAAGTGTCTTCCTCAATGTCCATCACCCATTTTCCCCTCTCCCTTGCTCCCCCTTCAACCTTCAGTTTGTTCTCTGTATTTAAAAGTCTTTTATGGTTTGCCTCCCTCCCTCTCTGTTTGTAACTATTTTCCCCCCCTTCCCTTCCCCCACAGTCTTCTATTAAGTTTCTCAAGTTCCACATATGACTGAAAACATATGATATCTTTCTCTTATTTCACTTAGCATAATACCCTCCAGTTCCATCCATGTTGCTGCAAATGGCAGGATTTCATTCTTTCTCATTGCCAAGTGGTAGTCCATTGTATATATAAACCACATCTTCTTTATCCATTCATCAGTTGATGGACATTCAGGCTCTTTCCATAATTTGGCTATTGTTGAAAGTTCTGTTACAAACATTGGGGTACATATACCCCTATGAATCAGTACTCCTGTATCCATTGGATAAATTCTTAGTAGTGCAATTGCTGGGCCATAGGGTAGTTCTATTTTTAATTTTTTGAGGAAACTCCACACTGTTTTCCAGAGTGGCTGTACCAGTTTTCATTCCCACCAACAGTACAGGAGGGTTCCTGTGTCTCCACATCCTCATCAACATGTGTTTAACAATCAACAATTAACAATTGAATTAACAATTCAGGCACTCTGACCAGTGTGAAGTGGTATCTCAGTGTGGTTTTGATTTGTATTTCCCTGATGAGGAGTGAAGTCGAGCATCTTTTCATGTATCTGTTGGCCATCTGGATGTCTTCTTTGGCAAAATGTCTATTCATGTCTTCTGCCCATTTCTTCACTGGATTGTTTTTCAGGTGTTGAGTTTGGTAAGTTCTATATGGATTTTGGATATTAACCCTTTATCATATATGTCATTTACAAATATCTTTTCCCACTCTGTCAGTTGCCTTTTAGTTTTGTTGATTGTTTCCTTGGCAGTGCAGAAACTTTTTATCCTGATGAGGTCCCAGTAGTTCATTTTTGCTTTTAATTCCCTTGCCTTTGGAGACATGTCAAGCAAGAAACTGCTGCGGCTGAGGTCAAAGAGGTTGCTGCCTGTTTTCTCCTCTAGGGTTTTGATGGTTTCCTATCTCACATTTAGGTCTTTCATCCATTTTGAGTTTATTTTTGTGTATGGTGTAAGAAAGTGGTCTAGTTTCATTCCTCTGCATGTCGCTGTCCAGTTCTCCCAGCACCATTTGCTAAAGAGACTGTCTTTTTTCCATTGGATACTCTTTCCTGCTTTGTCAAAGATTAGTTGGCCATACATTTGTAGGTTCCATTTTGGGTTTTCTTTTCTATCCCATTGGTCTATGTGTCTGTTTTTGTGCCAATACCATATTGTCTTGATGATTACAGAAGTGAGCAATAATTTTCAAAGAAGTTTCCACAGACTAACTCCTGCCTCCACAAATACCCTGGGCAAGTCAGCACAGTGGAGAGTAGGGTTTATTCTTGAAAGCCACTCCTGAAAGTCAACCAGTTTGAACAGCATTAACTACACTATAAATTGGAGTCACTATGTATGACATTAAAATGTATCTCACTGAATTCAAACTAAATATACCTATACTGGTTTGATTACTGTCTGCCCTCCCCTACCCCCACCAAATATATGTGTGGAACCTTGGAATGTGACCTTATTTGGAAATAGGATCTTTGCAGATGTAATTGTTAAAAATCTTGAGATGAGGGGCACCTGCATGACTCAGTCAGTTAAGCATCCAACTTCAGCTTAGCTAATGATCTATGGTTTGTGGTTTCAAGCCCTACATTGGGCTTTGAGCTGCCAGCTTCCGGAGCCTGCTTCCGGTTCTGTGTCTCCTTCTCTCTCTGCCCCACCCCCGTTAGCACTCTGTCTTTCCCTCTCTCTTTCAAAAATAAATAAACATTAAAATTTTTTTTAATCTTAAAAGATATCATCCTGAGTTTAGAGTGAGCCCCAAATCCAATGACTAGTATTTTTATAAGAAAAGAAGACATAGGGGCGCCTGGGTGGCGCAGTCGGTTAAGCGTCTGACTTCAGCCAGGTCACCATCTCGCGGTCCGTGAGTTCGAGCCCCGCGTCAGGCTCTGGGCTGATGGCTCGGAGCCTGGAGCCTGTTTCCGATTCTGTGTCTCCCTCTCTCTCTGCCCCTCCCCCGTTCATGCTCTGTCTCTCTCTGTCCCAAAAATAAATAAACGTTGAAAAAAAAATTAAAAAAAAAAAAAGAAGAAGACATAAAGAGCCACATGGAGAAGATGCCCTTTTGATGACAGAGGTAAGCAGGGATGAGTTATACTGACACAGCCAGGCAACACTGGGGGCTACCAGAACCTGGAAGAAGGGAGGATTATTTCCTAGAATCTGCAGAGGGAACACGGTTCTACTGACATCTTAATTTTGAACTTCTAGACTCCAGAACGGTAAGAGAACAAATTTCTGTTGTTTGAAGCCACCAAGGTTTTGGTACTTTGTTACAGAAGACTTAGGAAATGACTATAGTACCTCAACTCAATTTTCCCTTAGCTGGATCCCCAAAATTCTTACAACCACTTGAGCACCAGCCAGTAGGGTAGTGTGACAGATGGAAAATCAGAATGGAAAGTGACATCAGCTCAACCAATTGCAGTTAAAATTCCTAATTTTGAAAAATTTCATTAGGCATATTTTACAAAAAAAAAAAACCCACATAGCCCTGTACACATAGCCCATGCAAGTAAGTGGTTCTGAAGCATAAACTTCTTTAGCTTTATGGTAAATCTACTTCTGGATGTGAGAGAGGAGAGTCAACCACCAATTCAATGTCCTTGTGATGACCTCAGGGTATATGTAAGGAATGATCCTACAAGTGGGATTGGAATCTATGCCAAGAAAGAGGGGAATTAAGACAGAGTGGGGGAGGGGGTTGGTAATGGATGAGGAAAATGTGATAGAGTTAATGTAACAGGGGTCAGAGTGGGGTCAAAAATTTATTGGAGTTATACCAGATGGTGTGAACAGGAAAAAAGAAATAGGGGTGAGTAGTCAGACAGTGGGGTGCTCATGTGGAGGTGTTAGAGGGAGTGTAATTATTGGTAAAGGGAAAAGACTGGGATTCAAGCACAGAAGAGGGTGGCTGGACATCAGTTAGGGAACCAAAACACTGGGAGGAGATAGGCAGTCAACTGAGAGGCTAGGATGCTGAATGATCCACACAGACGTTGAAATGTTCACGTGCATGATGGAATTAGTGGTAAACCAGGGTAAAATGAGGAAATTGGAGGGTAAGTGAAGACAAAAAAGATGGGGTGATGGTATTATAGTCTGGTAGCACATGCTTCAGAGGAGCTTGAGTCATTTAGGCAAAAGTAAAGAACACTGGTATGGAAGTGGCAGATCAAGAGAGATACTCTCCACCCTTCTACCCAATACTAGAGAAAAAATGGGAGAAAATGAGTACGTATTTGAGAGAACCGAGGGGAATCAGAGTTCTCAGGGAAGAGTCAGGTTGGAGTTCAAGCAAGAAAAAGAAAAAAACATTCAAAAAAGATACCCAGACTATAGAGTATTTTGCTGATAATGGAGCATGAGTTTCAGGGGACAATTGGGGAAGATTGTGGTATCAGAAGAGGTCAGTATCCTGATCAGACATGTAGGCCAAGTTGGGATAAGCACCCAGGTGATGGATGTCCTGTGAAGCATGGACTTCCTGCACAGCCTCAGATGAACAGGGAGGTGAGGCATGAAGGATGTGCTTGGGACTGTCTCTTCAGGGAAAGTGGTTAATCAGAGTTAATTAAAGCTTCTTTCTAGACACAGAGCTCTACCCAGTCTTCATTCTCCAAGGGGGTAGCAGCTTCATTCTATACTTACCACCCTGGTCTTTAGTTCTTCACTCTCAACACATGGAATTACAGTTTTGGAAACTTAATTTTACACTTAGAAGGTTCTGGCTTGTTGCCTGTTCTATCACAACTTCACCTCCATGTCCCTGGTTTTATTTTTAAGCCATTTTTTGTTACCTGAAGTTGCTTTCATGTTTTTTCATTTTAACTGTTATAGTCTTTTTAAAAATTTTATTTATTTATTTATTTATTTATTTATTTATTTATTTATTTATTTTTGAGAGAGAGCGTGCACGTGCGAGTCTGGGAGAAGCAGAAAGAGAGGGGGAGAGAGAGAATCCCAAACACACTCTCCCTGCCAGCTCAGAGTGCAACGTGGGGCCTGATCTCACAAATCGTGAGATCATGATCTGAACCAAATCAAGAGTCAGACACTGAACCGACTGAGCCACCCAGGCGCCCCACATTATAGTCTTAATGCAGGAGGAATGGGTAATAATTTTGAGTTCTTGCATTCATAAATATGTATTTGTCACTATTTAAAGATGAATGATGTCCAGAGAATTAGAGTCCAAGCCACAAGCTGAGAGAAACTTGCTGCAAAAGAGACATCTGATGAAGAACTGTTACCCAAAATGTACAAGGAGCGCTTAAAACTCAACAGTTAGAAACCCAACAACTCAATTAAAAAATGGGCCAAAGACCCTCACAGACACCTCATCAAAGAAAAGACACAGATGGAAAATAAGCTTTGAAAAGATACTTTGCAGCACATGTCATCAGGGAAATGCAAATTGAAAAAACAATGAGATGCCACTACAGACCTATTAAGATGGCCAAGATCCAGACTACGGACAATACCAAATACTGGTGAGGATATGGAACAACAGAAATCCTCATTCACTGCTGGTGCAAATGCAAAATGGTGCAGCCACTTTGGAAACAGTTGGGAGACTTCTTACAAAGGTAAATATTCTTTTCATACAATCTAGTAATCATGCTTCTTGGTATTTACCAAAGGAGGCAAAAACTTATGTCCACACAAAAACCTGCACACAAATGTTTATAGCAGCTTTATTCCTAATTGCCAAAATATGAAAGCAAGCAAGATGTTCTTTAGTAGGCAAATGGATAAATAAACTGGTACATGCAATTATTCAGTTCCAAATTATTATTCAGAATATTTGGAATAGGGGCGCCTGGGTGGCTCAGTCGGTTGAGCGTCCGACTTCAGCTCAGGTCATGATCTCACAGTCCGTGAGTTCAAGCCCCGCGTCGGGCTCTGTGCTGACAGCTCAGAGCCTGGTCCTGTTTCAGATTCTGTGTCTCCTTCTCTCTCTGCCCCTCCCCTGCTCATGCTCTGTCTCTGTCTCAAAAATAAATAAAACATAAAAAAACCCAGAATATTTGGAATATTATTCAGTTCCAAAAAGAAATGAAAAGATATGGAAAAAACATAAATGTGTTGTTACTAAGTGAAAGAAGTCAGTCTGGAAAGGCTACATACTGTATGATTCCAAGTACAGTAAAACCTTGGTTTGCAAGCATAATTTGTTCCAGAAATATGCTTGAAATCCAAAGAGCTTCTATACCAAAGTGAATTTCAAGAACTATTGGCTCAGTGGTTGACATTCAGTGTCACAGACTGCTCCCATTGCAAGACAACGCTCTGTTTATCAAGTTAATATTTATTAGAAATGTTTGCTCATCTTGTGGAACCCTCGCAGAGTAAGTTACTCACAAACCAAGGTTTTACTGTATATGACATTTTAGAAAAGACAAAACTATGGAGACAGCAGAAAATCAATGGTTGTCAGGGATGGGGGGAGAGACGGATGAAAAGATGGAGTATGGAGGATTTCTAAATCAGTGAAACTACTCTGTATAATACTTTAAGAGCAGACAAGTCATCATAAATTTGTCCAAATCCATATAACGTACTATGCCAAAGTGGACCCTAATGGAAACTATGGATTCGGGACAATGATGTGTCAATATAGGTTCATAACAAATGCCCCATTCTGGCGGGTTGTGTTGATAATGAAATTATGTCCGTGAGGGGACAGGGAAGATATGGGGGAATCTCTGTGTCTTCTGCTCAATGTTACCATGAACCTAAAACTGCTCTAAACAATAAATCCTATTTTAAAATAGTGAATAATGCCTCCATTTAGTAGAGAATTTTTCTTTACTAACATTTACTCTCAGGATTCTATAAATAGATATTTTTCCATCACCTTCTGTCATCTAATATTGCAAAGACTAATTCTAGCCAACCTGACTTCTAATCTGGCACCCAGGATTCCCACCTCTTGGTGCCCTGTAGAGTCCTCTTCCCTTGATTATTAATATGATGCAATTTCACTCATGTGATAATGGTTCACTACATAGAAAAGGGGATTTTGAAGATGCCCCTACTCAGTTTAATTCTATCTACTCAAAAGAAAGATTTTTCTGGGTGAGCCTGACCTAATCAGGTGCACCTTTTAAAGGTGTCCAGGCTTTCCTGGGAGTCAGAGCTTCAAAACAGCAGAGATTCTTCTGTAGCTCTTTTACGAAGCAAACTGCCATGCTGTGACAGGACCGACACGTGTAGGAAGGCCATGACGGTGACCTCCCAGAGCTTATTATAAACGGTCACCAGCTAATGACAATCAAGATAATGGGTCCCTCAGTCGGACAGCTGCAAGAAAATGAATTCTTCCAACAACAAGTGAGCTTGGAAAAGGACCCTGAATCTCAGATGAGATCATAGCTCCAGCCGACGCTGTGACCTGAGTCAGATCCTGAACAGACAATGCATTTATGCTGTGCCTGGACTTTCCAACCAACAGAAACTTTGAGATGATAAATTGTGTGGTTTTCAGCTGCTAAATTTGTAGTAATTTGTTACACAGTAATAGAAAATACACTAGCTTAACATTTTCTAAGTGGCCCTTTTGTTTTGTTTACATTCTAGATCTTTATAAACTTTCATTATACTTGAAATTCAGTTATTTCACCAATACATCTATAGGGGTTTTTTTTCACCTTTCTTTAATTTATAGGTAGGTATATGGTGAGACCCTTTAATCCAGAGAATTGGTGTCTCCTTTATTTAAGTGACGTGTTCATGGATTACAATTAATGATGGGAAAACTAAATAAAGTATCACTTAAAATGCTAAAAACAAAGCAAATAATTTGAGTAGTTAGTGGTATTTCAAGTAAAAGACCCAAGAAAAAAACAGGCCTACCTTTAGAGAAAATGACCTGATATTAATGCACAGATAAAAGGGGTGAGACAAAATGTTAGCCTAATCTTTTCATCAAATGAAATGACCTTCATGTAATAAAGGAAAGAAAAAGCAGCACGAGAAAATTCCTTCCTATGATGCACAAAAGAACGAACTAGCTATTTTAAATTAATTGCATTCATCCAGATCCTGAGTTTTATGCTAAGGTTCTAGAAAACTAGTATATGCTGTTTCATAGCCCCTTTTCATAATCTATGAGAATAGGACCCATACCAGGAAGTTAAGGACAAACAAATGTAGAGTATTTTTATTTAAAAATTTCCAAATTATCAGGAGGATGGATTTTAAAACACAGGAATATTAACGTGGAAAAATTCTAGGATTAACTATCAAGCATTGTTTGTGAGCTTTTACTAGCCTGTCGTTAGCACTCATTAGGAGCAAACTGAAGTTCATTAAGAACAAATAATGTCATGAGAGGCCACCTCCATGGCCTTGCTAACTTTGCTTTCAATATTGATAGCTTGGTGGGTTGAAATAAAAAGGTAGTGTTGTTGTTTTTGTTTTGTTTTGTTTTTTTTCAATGCAATATATAGGTAGTTTTGGACAGACCAGAGCTGATAGGCTGATAAATCAGAATGTGGGGTTAGCATTTGTTATGGCCTTAACTGTCCCACCAAAATTCATATGTTACAGTCCTAGCCCATAGTACCTCATAATGTGACTGTATTTGGAGATAAGGCCTTTAAAAATGTAATTAAGATCAATGAGGTCATATATACAGGCCTTAATACAATGTTACTGGCGTCCTTATAAGAGGAGAAGATTAGGGGTGCCTGGGTAGCTCAGTCGGTTCAGCTCGGGTCATGATCTCATGGTTTGTGAGTTCAAGCCCTGCATCAGGCTCTGCGCTGACAGCTCAGAGTCTGGAACCTGCTTCGGATTCTGTGTCTCCCTCTCTCTCTTTGCCCCTCTTCCGCTTATGCTCTATCTCTGTCTCTCAGAAATAAATATAAATTTTTTTTAATAAATTAAAAAAAGAAAAGAAGATTAGGGGGTGCTTGGGTGGCTCAGTCAGTTAGGCATCCGACTTGGGCCCAGGTCATGGTCTCACAGTTTGTGGGTTCAAGCCCCATGTCAGGCTCTGTGCTGACAGCTTGGATCCTGGAGCCTGCTTCAGATTCTATGTCTCCCTCTCTCTCTGCTCCTCCCTCGCTCACGCTCTCTCTCTCTCCTTCAAAAACAAATTTAAAAAAAGAAAGAAGATTAGGACACAGACGTGCACATGCAGAGGAAAGACCATGTGAGGGCACAATAAGGAGACGGGCATCTGCAAGCCAAGGAGAGAGGCCACCACAGGAACAACGCTGTCAATGCCTTGATCTTGGACCTCCAGCCTCTAAAACTGCAGGAAAATAAGTTTCTGTTGCTTAAGCCACTCTGTCTGTGATGTTTTGTTATGGGAGCCCTAGCAAACTAATACAGCATCTGTTGCTTACTAGATGTCTTCAAGGAAGGCTGGATAGACCACTCTGTGAGCATCAAAGAATGTCGGAGGAATGTCTTTGCTGCCATGGGATGTTCAGTGTCACAGAAACAGATACCCAGACTTAGTCTTTGATTTTCCCTTGGAAAACAATTTCACTATAGTTGACTTACTCTGTACTAATGTCATGTTCAATCATTCCAGGCAATGGTTGACCACTAGCCAGTCTTTTCCCTCCCTCCTTTCCCCTCTCCCTTATTTCATCCTCAAGAAATGTATAGAGCTCTAGCATAAAGGACGGAACTAATTTCACTGGGGATCTCACAGCTGTGCTTTGAAGAACATGCTCTTGAGAAACTGAAGACATTTTGTGACTAAAAGATGAGTCTAGAGGCATAGGCATTGGTTGTGATATGGGAGGTAGGTTTTTACTTCACCTGACACCCATCCTTGCAGGGGTTCTGGAGGACCTAGGATTTAGCACAATCTAAAGACCTTCAGGTTACATATTAACATGTCTGGGGATGCTCAAGATATGGGTATAGGAAGTACAAGAATAGACCCCACTTTTAGATAATATCAGATGGAGCTCAGAGCATCAAGAATTATTATTATGTAGGGGCCCCTGGGTGGCTCAGTCAGTTAAGCATCCAACTTCAGCTCAGGTCATGATCTCAGTTTGTGAGTTCAAGCCCCACATTGGGCTCTCTGCTGTCAGCAGAGCCTGCTTGGGATTCTCTCTCTCCGTCTCTCTGCCCCTCCCTTGCTCTCTCTTTCTCTCTCTCTCTCTCAAAAATAAACATTTTTTAAAAATAATTGTTATTGGGGCGCCTGGGTGGCGCAGTCGGTTAAGCGTCCGACTTCAGCCAGGTCACGATCTCGCGGTCCGTGAGTTCGAGCCCCGCGTCAGGCTCCGGGCTGATGGCTCGGAGCCTGGAGCCTGTTTCCGATTCTGTGTCTCCCTCTCACTCTGCCCCTCCCCCGTTCATGCTCTGTCTCTCTCTGTCCCAAAAATAAATAAACATTGAAAAAAAAAATTTTTTTTTAAATAATTGTTATTATGTAAATTTAGCACACTTATATGCAACAGCAGGCAAGGACCAGAATATAACAGTTAAAAAGGTATTTGACAAAGCCTTATTATATCCTTCTAGATAAAATGATTGAAATATGCTTGAATAATTTATTTTAAAGTAGATTTAAAAGCATACACAAAATGTGTTCAATAAAGGTTTTCAATGTGGAAATAGGTTCACAGTGATATCTAGTTAACATGTACCACTTGGTAATTCTTTTTATAACTGTTTCTGTTTATAATGTCTATGAAACAGAAAGAGAAAGTAAACTCCTGGAATACCTTTGAGAATCAAGATTCAAAATATTCTTGGTAAGTTGGTGTGACATGTGAAAATCAATAATAACAATTAGCAGAGCTAAATATACATATCTTCATTTTAGTTTTTAAAAAATAAGAGTTCCATGGGTATGGAGATTTTGTAAACAGTTTATAGGAAACAGGTCTTGGGAATTAGTTAAATAAAAAACTACAGCTATGAATAATTTTGGAAATAATAGTGATGTTTGAGAAAGTAATGTCACTGAATTGTACCCTTAAAATGGTTACATTGGTAAATTTTATGTTATATATATATATTTTGCTACAATTAGAAACCAAAACTGTAGTGAAGCCACAGATATTTGGCATATTACAAGCAGATTTGATTCTTGAAAAGCAGATGAGAGCCAACATACTGGTGTGAACAAATATTGTGTCGTATATTATTTATTTCAGAATATCATATCACACTCTATATTAAGGCACAAATTAAGTGTTGAAAGTTCTAAAACTGACATCATTTGAGAAAGGGTTAAAGAAACCATTTGTAATTATCCTGGGGCAAATAAGGCTGTTCTACAAATAAATGGAGTCTTGTCATGTAGAAAGAACAGACATCCTCCGTTTTGTTCCACAGGTAAAACAGACCTCATAGGTGGCATTCGTCTCTTTATTTATTCCATGCCAGGTCTGCTGGATGGAGCTGCAGATCATTTCTTTATACATTAATATACTAATAAAATAAAAAATGAGCAGATGAATTCTAAATACCACTGGATACCTGAGAGAAGACAATCTAAGGAGAGGACCTCTCTTGGATCACTGACATGTGAATTATCTGGCATTGGCCTATATAAGGAAATGTATTACTCGGGTAGAAGGATGCTTTCTCCAAATGCAAGGGCATATTAGTCAACTTTAGTTTAAGTATGGGAGTCCTGTCTACCCTCAGCTGATCTCCTTTTTGGTTTTGATGATAGATAACAAGAAATGCTTATAATCTTTACTCTTTATCTCAGAATTTCTCTAGAACCTTTTGGAGAGCAGCCATAACTTCCTTATTCCTCAAGCTGTAGATCAAGGGGTTCAGCATAGGTGCCACCAGAGCATAGAATAGAGCAACCATCTTCTCCTCCTCCTCTGAGGAGGCTGACCGTGGCCCCAGGTAGGTGAAGATGGTAGCCCCAAAGCACATACAAACCACAGTGAGGTGGGAGGCACACGTCCCAAAGGCTTTGCTACGTCCCTGAGCAGAACGAATATTCAGAATGGCAGCAACTATACGAACATAGGAGAACAGAACCAGGAAACAGGGAAGCATGATCACCAGAAATCCTGAGATGGCCACCATGACCTTGTTGAAGGAGACGTCCACACAGGCTAGCCGTAGCACTGCTAAGGTCTCACAGGCAAAGTGATTAATAACACTGTGACACAGGGGAAGCCGGAAGGTAATGATTGTCTCCATCAGTGAATTGGCGAAACCAACCACCAAGCAGCCAGAAGCCAGCACCAGACACAGCTGTCCATGCATGATGACTGTGTAGTGTAGTGGGTGGCACACAGCTATATAGCGGTCATAGGCCATGGCTCCCAGCAGGAAGAACTCAGACCCACCCAGGGCCAGGGAGATGTAGAGCTGGAGCACACAGCTGTAGAATGGGATGGACTTCCGGGCTGAGAGCAGGTGGGCCAGCATTTGTGGGGCAAAACTGTTTGAATAACAAAGGTCCACAAAGGATAAAACACTAAGGAAGAAGTACATGGGGTTATGAAGCCTGCTGTCCAGTCTGATCAGAAGAAGAATGAGAATATTTCCCACCAGAGTCACCAAGTACATGGTCAGGACCAGGACAAAGAGGAAGACTTGCATCTTCCAGTCACTGGACAACCCGAGTAGAATGAACTCCCTCACCCATGTCTGGGTTTTATTTTCCTGGCCCATGAGTTTCTGAGGACCAAACTCTAAAGATGTTGAAAAAACAAATTATGAAAACTCAGGATTGAAAAGTGGCTTTTAGACCATATGGAGAGCTTACCAATCTGAACTTAAGTTCTTCTAGAACATCTCAGCCAAATCATCATCCACACTCTGCTTGAACACATCCATATGAGGAGCACAATGGGATCCAGCTGTGCAGCTGGAAATCAAGGAGAAAAGAAGTTACATTCTTGGAATTCAATTTATTGGAATGTAATTTCTCCTCCCAAACATCTGCTCTTAAATGGGGGAAGGAAATTAATGAAGTGTTTAGACTTAAAATCCTATTCCATTTAGTAGGTATTATAGAGAATTCACGTCTTTTTGGTGAGAAATTTTTTGGTTCATATGAAAGATATTTTTCTGAATTCTGATTGATGTCCAGTCCCACTTAACTTCCTTTTGTTTATTGGGTTTCCTCTCTAGATATCTCAGACACACCCTACTTACTCCTCCTCAGGGGAATGTATCCATGAAACCCTGGATGTTGTAAATAATATTCTTATATTTTCATTAATAAATTATTTTGAACTTATTTGCTTGACCTTGCCCTTTTGACATTGCCACGTGGAAGGTCTCCTCTCCACCTACCTCACACCAGTGACTGCTATGGGTGAGATCAACCCAAGATGGACAACTTTAAAAATCAGGTGTTGTTAGGGGCACTTGGGTGACTCAGTCGGTTGAGATTCTGACTTTGGCTCAGGTCATGATCTCGCAGTTAGTGAGTTTTATCCCTGCACTGAGCTCTGGGCTGACAGCTCAGAGCCTGGAACCTGCTTTGGAATCTGTGTCTCCATCTCCCTCTCTGCCCCTCCCCTGCTTGTGCGTGCGTGTGCTCTCTCTCTTTCAAAAATAAATAAATGTTAAAAATTAAAAAATAAAAAAAGTCAGGTGTTGTTGGGGCACCTGGATGGCTAAGTTGGTTAAGCATCCAACTCTTGATTTCAGCTCAGGTCATGATCTCATGGTTCATGGGTTTAAGCCCCGTGTAGGAGTCTGTGCTAACAACATAGAGTCTGCTCGGATGCTCTCTCTTCCCCCGCCCCCTCTCATTTCAAAATAAATAAATAATCAGTTGTTTCATGAAAAGAAAGTATATATAGTTGCTAAAATTCATCTCCCATGCCCCTCAAGTGGAATTTAATAACTTGTTTAATGATATGAGGTTGTTACTCAACAATGATGTTTTCTCAAGGAAGGAACAGCTCATTCATTTCTCAATACACAATTGATGAGTCCTTACCCATGAAGATAGAAGGATAGAAAATCAGGTGTTAATTATAGAACATGAGGACATAGGCAGTAATTTTTTGACCCAAACCAAAATTTCTTTTGTTTCTTTTCTTTTGCTCACTTACAAAAAGAAAGTAGTGATCCATATCTAAAGTATACAGATGGAAGTCTGAAGTCTTAGAGACCATCCTGTGACAGTACATGAAGGATCCACGTGAAATATTATTACCCCAATGGCTCCTTTGCTATTCATGCTATAACTATAGATAGCAGACTCCAATTGAATTTATCAAAAACTTCCATTTTTAGCTTAAAAACTTAGAATAATTATTAGAGATCATAACACTTATAACACAGGTGGCTGGGAGACTTAAGATTAAGGTTCATTGCCATGAAGATAGCAACATTCAGACCGTTAGTCATAAAATATACAGGATTTAGTATTGTTCTGAATAAGACCAGAAATGCCAAGGGATTTCTTAAAAACTGAGCTTTCAGAAATAGAGTATTACACAGAAATCAGAGGAAATGATCAAACAATGTGAGAAATCCATTCAAGACTTTGCCCTGGAAGCTTCCAGTCACTCACTCCAGAATTAACTGGAACAAGATACTTAGCTACAAGACTGGCAAAGAAATTCACAATGTAGGGGCGCCTGGGTGGCTCAGTTGCTTAAACGTCAGACTTCAGCTCAGGTCATGATCTCACAGTTCGTGGGTTCGAGCCCTGTGTCAGGCTCTGGGCCGACAGCTCAGAGCCTGGAGCCTGTTTCAAATTCTGTGTCTCCCTCTCTCTCTGACCCTCCCTTGTTCATGCTCTGTCTCTCTCTGTCTCAAAAATAAATAAAAAGTAAAAAAAAAAAAAAAAAAAGAAATTCACAATGTAAGTAAAGCTCCTCACTGTGTAACAAAATAAGGGATTAAAAATCTTCATGACATATAAGTAGGTCATAATCAAGAATGATATTTTTCCAGAATGTTTAAAATTCACAGGTTGTTCAGCCTCATGGCTAAAAACCAACAGCATAGGCTTAATTTTTTTGTGTTCCTTTGTTTGTAATTTCTGTTGCACCACACCTATTTGTACATTAGCTTTTCATTTTGCCATATTTTACATTGAGTTAAAAACTACTGTCATTATACTGGTTAGCAAATGTCCTAGTCATGAAAGCCCTGATCAAAGTACGGACTGGTATGTTTACAATACTTTCCTATCCTTACGTAAATGTGTTTTTAGCACTCCAATGCTTTTTAGAGATTCACCAATAGCTAAAGAGAACACACTTCACACAGCTCACTCTCTGACATCTGAAAATCTGCAGTTTTGGAAGAGAATTATACCTCTCTCTCTCTTTCTACACATCTGTATATATATTTATACATTTCAAGAATTGCAGAAAATGTAAATGTTGAAGAAAGTAATAGTTATTTCATGCTTGCTGCTTTGTGTTAGGATTTCACGAAATAAACCAAACAACTGTATAAATCACAATAAAACCTGAAACATACCAAAGTGTGATGGCTTGTTTCCAAGATGTATTTCTATTGTAACCTGTCCTTTAAAGCAACACCAGTGACTTGAACCGCATTGTATGTAAGACTGATTCCAGATCACCTTTCTTCAGTCCTGTCTTCCCAGGGCTCAGAGGTAACCCTGACACAGCCACTCTTCTAGGTACATCAGAGGTGTGCACATGCATGCAGGCTGTGTGAACGTGAAGGGGCTGGGTAATGCTAGATTCACGTATGTTGTCTGCACTCCTATAACCAGGACTTGAATGTGTTTTTTTTTTTAAATCAATTACAGGGGCGCCTGGGTGGCTCAGTCGGTTAAGCATCTGGCTTCAGCTCAGGTCATGATCTCACGTGTTTGTTGAGTTTGAGCCCCACATCAGGCTCGGTGCTGACAGCTTGGAGCCCGGAGCCTGCTTCGGATTCTGTGTCTCCCTCTCTCTCTGCCCCTCCCCTGCTCATGTTCTGTCTCTCTCTCTGTCAAAAATAAATAAACATTAAAAATTTCTTTTTATTTTTTTAAAATCAAACAATTACAAAACTAGTAGCGTTTTCCTGCCTATCTCCAAACACACCCAAAATGAGGTCATTTGTCATTAAAGCCATGTTATGCTTGCTCAGTAACGTCGTCAGGCAAGCACATTTCTGAGTGATACATAATTTGTATAAATGATTTTGCTTTTTTTTAGTAAAATATATTTGATATATTTAAGAAGTGATGTGTTAGGACACCTGAATGGCTCAGTCGGTTGAGTCTCCAACTTTGGCTCAGGTCATGATCTCGCGGTTGGTGGGTTCGATCCCCGTGTTGGTCTCTCTGCCCTCAGCTGCTCTCAGTGCAGGGCCCACTTCAGATCCTCTGTTTCCCTCTCTCCTTGCCCCTCCCCCATTCTCTCTCTATCAACAATAAACATTTTTTAATTAAAAACTGAAAATAAAAAGCGATATGTAAAAGTAAATCTTATTGTAAAATTATTTCAGATAACTTACCTAAGTCAATTGCCCTGTGAATCATTAAGTTTTACAAAATCTTCTCAATCTTATCTATTCTTTTGGTGGCAGATGGTGGGAAAAAAAACAAGCTCTTGAAACACTCCTGCTCATCTAGAGTGCAAAACTTCACCGGCTGGGAAGACCGTTAAGAGAAGAATTAAAAACCATAACTGCACTTGTGTCTGTCTCAAGTTGATCTGAACTATTTATTTATTTCTTACTCTATACCAAATTAGACTAAATACTCTACATATCTAATAAGTAATATAACACAATACAACATAATACAATACAATATATAATAATCATCACAATAATACTCTGAACTTTGGCCCATTATTGGCAGGTGGCAAAGGAGGCGAAGTGACTAGCCAGAGGAGGGGTCCGCAGGTAAACGGGATTACCTGATAACTCGGGGTACATCCCTTGTACTCCTATGCACAGCATGACCCCATGTGCAGTGCAGTGATAGATCCTGTTGAAAGGCTGTGGATTCACCTAACATAAAAATCAGGAGACATATCAAGAGGACTCAGTTCCTCTGTCTTTAATCCCACCACCTCAGAGTCATGGCGGAGCTTGAGGAGGGGCCTGGCACTTACCCGTGATGTTGCAGTCTGTCCTCCAGGTCATGGCCACAACAGGACAAGGAGGAACAAAGCACATCTCCCTCATTTACAAACTCTCTTGTAGTACGTGATTAGCCAGCCTCTTTCACAAACTCAGAAAGATGATCAAGCTTCTACTTTGTGTCTGATGTGGTGATGAGTGCAAGAAGGGGTCCATGGCAGGGAGTCATTTCTTTCTCCCTTAAGAAAAAATGAAGGGCTATGGTTATGGACACTAATGGAAACAAAAACAATCTAATATCAGAAATGGATAAAGGTATGTGCTGTTTAAAGTCAGCTTGCAAACGAAGATTAAACCTAAGTACAGTTTTGTTCAACCAAAAGACTATCCCTAACAAGGAAAAGATGAATCCCAACAAAGGATCCTGGGCTGCGGGCATGAGTCTGGTCTCAGTGGGGAGATTTGTCCTTTCTGATCTGCCTCCCACGGGGAACTTGGACTCGATTATCTGTAGTGGTGAGTACTTATGAGTAGTGCCAACACATCCCCCCTCTGCTTGAGTAAATAGTTCCTATCACACTAACATAAAAGGTGGGCTACATTTCCAGGCCACGCGATAATCACATCAAAGGCAGAGGTAAAATCTTGAGTGGCCAGCGGTGTAGTTAAACCCAAATCATTACACGGGTGGAGAAGAAATCCAGTTCTCTCCAGTCTGAAGGACACTTTCCAGAGCGCCCCCCTGGGGGTGCCACACACAAACACACTCACTCATGCTCCAGCTGTTCACAAAGTTCTTTCATACCTACTTAGTTGTACACTCACAACATAAAACCACAACTCTGGGATGTACTGATACTGAATTGTGCACTATAAAATGGTTAATTTTATGTGATATGAATTATACCCTAATTTAAAAATCTTCATTAAATGTCTTTCTTTAAAAAAAATCAAAACCAGCCCAAACTTAAATAAACAAGTAGTAAATAGATAAGTATTTAACAGCAAAACTTACACAAAGTTAAACAGAAGAAGAGAAGAAGATATTGAGATGTAAGTAAGAATAAATAAATGGGCAAAGTCATCGATAAGCTCTCAATGGAAAAAAGCAAAAAGTCAGAGAGAGAATTAATGGTCGGAAAGGAAAAATGAAACCAGAAAGGAAGACAAAGAAAAAAAAGAGTACAATGAAGAAGCCAAGGAAATAGAAATGAAACCAAATGAGGAAGAAATGGAAACAATGAAAATGGGAGAAAAGATTTATAGATGCCATTTTCTCGACATTTAATCAATGTACACATTGCTAAAGCTATCCAATATTTTATATACCACAGCTTCTTATATTTTATTTATTTTGGTATTCAATCCCAGAGTGTTACTTTTAGTCCTTTATTATTTTTTATTGCAGCCCTTCTTTGCGGTGAAATTTTCTAGAATTTGGCTCTATCATGGTAGAAATCCTGCTCAAAATAGATTTACCTGGGAAATTGATGAATTCCCAGAGAATATTAACAGTGAGATCTTTCAGGACAACCCTCCCACCACACACACACACAAATCTTCAGGACGAATTTTTCCCCAGTTACATTACTGAAAAACCCTAAATTTCCCACCAAAAAATAGCAGACTCAAAAATGCTTAGCTAAGGAACATGTATTCGTCATTACTGAAAGCCAAATTACACAGGCTTAATTTCTATTCTTTGGCCACTTTACCATAATCTGTTTTGTAAAGAGAAGCAAATACTTTACCAGAGTCATCTCTGCATTGCCACAGCACACTGGAGATGCTCAGAAACCCAGATCCCTTTCCTCTGGGCTTTAAAAATAGTTGCGAAAGGAGAGGGGTATGGGACAAAGAAAAGAAGGTGAAGTAAAGTCATAGAGAGCAGGCAGGACGAGGGGGGTGGCACAGATCTGAACAGGAGAAGTTAGGACTCCTGGGTTGGGCTGCCTCCTGCACGCCGCCCCCCTCATCCCCTCTCCTCTGCTCAGCTCTGACCTATCTAGCCCTGCTCCACTGTGACATTGCTTTCTCTTCCTTGACCCAGCGTACTTAGAGAATGAGCTTGAAGCTGCAAGCAGGCATGGGGAGTAGCCCACACAAGTGGAACAGCTGTATTTATCATTTACCAACAATGGCTCTGCCTCTTTGGAGCATTTTCATGCAGCTTGAACATTTGATTTGAATTTTTTTTTTTTAATTTTTTTTTCAACGTTTATTTATTTTTGGGACAGAGAGAGACAGAGCATGAACGGGGGAGGGGCAGAGAGAGAGGGAGACACAGAACCGGAAACAGGCTCCAGGCTCTGAGCCATCAGCCCAGAGCCCGACGCGGGGCTCGAACTCACGGACCGCGAGATCGTGACCTGGCTGAAGTCGGACGCTTAACCGACTGCGCCACCCAGGCGCCCCTGATTTGAATTTTGAAAGACCCCCTTCCACTGGAATGAAGCTTTACGGAAAAGCATATGTTCCCCTAAAATCCTAGCACAGCAGTTTTCATATCTGTAAAATAAAGAGAACGGCATAAACTGCGCCCTTCCTGGGGGGACATACACATAGTTATCTAGCAATAATGAAAATAATGAAAATGGTTTATTAATAAGCAAATGGAAACACACTTGAAAATGTAAACTTGAAAATGACTGTTTTAACAACAAGCATCAGCTAAGCAGCCTATTCAGCGCATGAGTGTGGACAGTGGGTCCCAGCAAAGCTTTGTTAGGTTCCTGACCAGCCCGAGATGGGCAGATGCGAGAAGCATTTCAGACAAGGATGTTACCCTAAAGACTTGTTCCCCCAAATAGAAATTCTGTTTGGAGAGGAAACAGCTAACCTGTGAGGGAGTCCTCTTTCTCCTGACATCAGTGAAGAAAAGGACCATCGGCATAGCCGGGCCTCTGGGCCCTGTTTCCAGGAGTCAGCGGGTAGAAAGCAGAGATGAACACCAATGCCAGTTTATTAGCAGGCTCAGGCCACCACAGGTCGGGAACCCTTAAATCGCTCGAAACTCCTGGCTTCCTAATTTGAACAGCCAGAACACATTTTCTTGGGACAAATCTCCAGGAGAGGACAACTATGTCAAGCCACCATGCTGTCAGGCTTGAAGAACACAGGAGGGGGCTACAGATTACAGGAACTTGCTTTCAGAATTCATGTTGCTAAATAAGTGTTAAAAAGACACTTGCAAACTCACCTTTGGAGAGTGGAGGAGGTCATCGTGTGCCTTGGAAAAATGGCAGGGCTGGGCAAGTTGCGACATTTGAAGCAAGTGCAATTGGAACAGATAACTTTCTCTAACTTTAGTGATGAAATCTCAAGGGGCCAATTATGCTTTGTTTGTTAAATTTCCTGTCTTTTCCCTCCCCCTCTGTCTGGTCACTTCTGCACCAAACACCCTAACCTGCATTTCAACTTTGCCAATCAAAGTTTTGTTTCCTTGTCCCCGGTGCATAGAAAGGAGCTCTCCAAACTTTAATTTCTCAAGGGGATGGGATGCATCTGGGTTTTCACTGACACCACCCTTGCATGGTGGAAATTTTTTACTCCACTTGATAAGCATGAAGAGGTGATTACATCTCAAGTTCCTCGTTCCAGTTCACCCATCTCCACATTCCTTTGAGCAATAGCTCCCAACCAGGCAACCCAGGGGTCAATGGGATGCCTTGTACTTCACCGTCTGATCTAACCATGGGCAGAGAGACTTCTGTATGCCAGGTCCTAGGGAGATGCTAAGGCGGGGCTGCTCCCTAGGTCTGGAATTCTACATCCTGTAACCTTCTGAAAACGTACGCCTTTTCCCTTAAAGAAGATAATCTTTGCTACCCTGGTTTGTACTTGGAGATTTTCAGCATTCAGAATCCTCAGTAAAAGTCCAGCCAACCTGTGTGGAAAAACTCCAGTAAGGATGTTAAGCTCTTGTGTAGTGAAACCTGTAGAAGCCCTGAGTATTCCCTTCTCCGAGAGTGAGGGAGATCTCTGCTCATGGGCCTTCTGTCTGTGACAGTGACCAGGCTGCTGTCAGCCTCTGCTCGGCTACCTGGCATTGCTCTAGGAACGGGCACGTGATTCATTCTCCCCAACTTACTCTGGGAGTTCTGACAATAGCATCTTCACCCAGCCAGTGGTCTCAGACCCACTTCCTAAGCACAATAACCTGCCTGCAGGTGCTCTGTGAGTGCTGGAGCTGGAAGGGCAAGTGAGCTCTGGACCTTAAAAAGATAAGAGCAGAGGGGGAAAAAGTTGCTCTCTAGCTTCCAAAATGTTGCTGACATTTCTCTTAAAAGACTTTTTTTCTTATTTATTGTCCTCTTTACTTTGCGGATTTACTTTGTGTCCTAGGCTTTTACCATTATTTAGTACATTTTTAGGAGGAAGCAAATATAAACTCATTTGTAAAATGCACTTAACTTCCTCGCTTTTAGATATTTGGAGTGAATTTTTCATGGCATATAATAGGAAATATGATATTTCTTTGTCCTGCCAGTGGAGCCATTTGTCCCAACATCATTTATTTAGTGATACGTATTTTCCTATATTAATTTCACATTATACATTTATGATATGTTAAATTCCTATATGCAAAAGTTTCTTTGGGGATTGTATTTTGATTCATGCCTGTTTCTACACCAATACCACGGTTTTAATTGTACTTTTATAACCTGCTTTGATGGGTACTAAGGCAGGTACTCCCTCACTTTATTACACTTCTTTCTCAAAAACTTAATAAAAATGAAATGTCTTCAATCCACAGCACACATTATACCTAATGGAGAATCTATATATACTTTCCTTTGGGTCAGGAACCAGAAGGATACCTGCTATCATAGCTTCTGTTTAACCCAACATTAGAGGCCCTGGACTATGATATGAGTAAAGAAATAGATTAAGATGTACAAAGATTATAAAGAAAATTATCACTATTTACAAATGACATTATATACCTAGAAAAACATTTTTCAACAATGAAATTTAAGAAGAACTACCTACACGACCACGTTACAGAAATCAATAGCATTTCTGCACTCTAGCAATAACCAATGAGAGAAAAAAGAAAACACCATTTATAATAGCAACATAAGTTATAAAGTATTTAGGAATTTCTCATCAGAGAGTATACATGACTTGTATGGAGCACTTTGCCAAAACTTTCAGTCCTTATAATATTCGTCATCTACTTTTCCCATTTTATTTTTCTCTATAGCAATTAACACCTATAGTATACTATATATTAATTGTTTCTTATATTTATTATTTATTTTCCTTAAGTAGAATGTAATCTCCACGAAGACAGACCCTTTTGTTTGTTTTCACTGTTGTACCCACCATACTTGGAAGAGTGTCTGCCCTGTAATACACATGTAACAAATATCTGTTAAGTGAATGTGGAGAAAATATTAAAACTTTAAATAGGACATTAACAATTATCAGAATAACTCCAAAGACATTTCATTCTTTGGATGAGACAACTTAATATTATAAAGATGTCAATGCTCCAAAATGAATCTACATATTCAGTGCAAACCTGATCAAAACTTTAAATGAGCTTTTTGGGGAACTTAATAAAATTACTCAAAAATTTATATGAACTACATTACTCTATAAATAGCTATTTGTAGATGGACTATAAATAAATACAAATATAAATATGCCAGCTATTTTGATTATATACTTAATAACTTTGAAAAAAGAAGATGTGTTTGCCCATCTTATTTGATAAGCTACACATGACCAATGAAGACTTATTATAAACCAAGAAGACTTCTAAAAATAGAATAATAGAATTGTATGGTGAGAGTGCAAACAAATGAACAAAGAGAAAAGAATAGAGTTCAAAAACAGATCTGTACATAGTACATTAAAGTTACTGCAGATAGATGAGTAAAGAATAGACTGATAAATGGACCACAACATGGAAGAAAACCCACCAGATCCATATTTGACAACATATGGAGAAGAAAACATCAGATAAACTACAGAAATAACTGTGAATGGTAAAAGTAGACAATTTAATTAAATAGGAAAATAGAATATTTTATGACCCTGTTGCAGGACTTTTTTTTGGAAAAACTTCCTAAGCATAAATCATAGAACAAAAATTGGCTGAATCAGCTTATATCAAAATAAAGGTTTTCTGTTCAACAAAGGACTGCATGAATGAAGTTACCAGAGAGATAACAGCTTGGAGATATGTATTTGCAATGACTATAACAGGAAGGACTGTATTTATAATATACACGCCGACAAGGAAATGGCAAAAGACCAAAAGAAAACGAATGCTCAGTGTACAGCAATAGAAACCCAAATGGTGGATAATATTATTCACTCAGAAAATATTTATCATGTGCCCACTAGGATACAGACACTATTTGAGACACTTGGTACACATAAATGAACAAAACAAAGAATGCTGCTCTCAAGGGGTTTATGTTCTGGGAGTCATGAAGGGGTAGGAGGTAGACATTAAAAATGAGTTAGTTGAGGGGCATCTGAATAGTTCAGTTGGTAGAGCATCAGACTCTTGATCTCAGGGTCATAAGTTCAAGCCCCACATTGGGTGTGGAGCCTACTACTTAAAAAAAAATGAGTTAATTGCAAATATGTTGGAAAAAATAAGTAGGTAAGAGGGAGCAGGAGTAGGGGGCATGGAGAAAATTTGCATATTAAATGGGGCAGTGATGATAGTTGAATGAAGAATTAGAGGGGATGAGGAAGTGGCCATGAGGAAAAAGCATTCCAGGTAGAGTATAGTTGAAAACAGGCCTGTGTCCATTGTAAAGATTTTAGGAATTCTGAGTAATTATAGGTTGAAAAGAGGAATGGCATCATTTGACTTTTGTTTCAGAGGGATCGCTCTGAGTGCTGGGATATAGGAATAGAAACAGAGAAATATGCTGTAGACTATTGTAGTAATGCAAGTGGGAGATGATGGTGATTCACGCCAGGGTACAGGAGTAGAGATGATAAGTGATTGTATTCTATATACATTTTGAATGTAGAGACAACAGGATATTCTTGCAGATTTGAATCAGATATGAGAAAAAAGAGAGTGGTCTAACCACTGCAATGATGGAGTTATCATGAACCTCTCAGGTAGGAAAGGCATGGATAGAACAGAATGGGGTGTAGATGGAAATCAAGAGTCCATATATGAAGACATAGTCATATGGATTACTTATCAGAGTAATGAAAAATAAAATAATTTTAGATCTTTCAGGCTAGAAAAATTCAAAACATGCAGGCTGTGGATAGAGAGGGATCCTCAGGCACTGAAGTAGTAGAGACTTACAAAGCCATTCTGGTGAGCATTATCTATAACCTAGCATGTTGTTTCTTGAGAATATTCCTCAAATAAATTCTCACACAGCTCTTTAAATGTGTGTTATTACGATGTTTATCAGAGGGCCATATGTGATGGTGGGAAGTTGGGTGCCATAATAGAGTGTTAGCTAGAACATGGTTTACTATGGATCACTATGAACCGTTAGAAGTAATAGACTAGCCATATGTATGGATCTTAAAAATACAGTGGTGAGTGAAGACAACTACATCACAACATGAGTAGTTACAAATACAATGCATTCTTAACAATTACATAAATATGCTCTCAAACATAATTACATACATTAAACATATTAGAAGAGTTGTCCACACAAGGAAGAAATAAAAATGAGATAAAAGATAATTAATTTTTAAGTTTTTAATTCAACAAAGTTATCACACAGCATTATATTAGTTACATGTGTACAATAGAGTGATTCAACAGTTCCATACGTCATCACTAGTGCTCATCATGATGAGTGTACCCTTAATCCCATTCACCTATTTCACCCATCTTCCACCCCCTTCCCCCCAGGTAACCATCTATTTGTTCTCTATAGTTAAGGGTCTGTTTTTTTGGTTTGTCTCTCTTTTCTTTGTTTGTTTTACTTCTTAAATTCCACATATGAGTGAAATCATATGTTATTTGTCATTCTCTGACTTATCTCACTTAGCATTATGCCCTCTATATCCATCCATGTTGCTGCAAATGGCAAGATTTCATTATTTTTTATGGCTGAGTAATATTCCATTGTGTGTGTGTGTGTGTGTGTGTGTGTGTGTGTGTGTGTGTGTATACATACACATACATACACCACATCTTCTTGATCCATTCTTCTATCAGTGGCAAGTTGGGCTGATTCCATAATTTGACTATTGTAAATAATGTTGCAATAAACACAGGGTTGCACATATCTTTTCTAATTAGTGTTTTCATGTTTGTTGGGTAAATACCCAGTAGTAAATTATTGGATCATATAGTAGTTCTATTTTTAATTTTTTTAGGAACTTCCATATTGTTTTCCATAGTAGCTGCCACGATAATTAATTTTTAACAATTAATAAAATGCAGACGATAATGATCCATCTATTGAGGAATATGATTAATTATCTCTGGTGCAACAGCCGGACCACATCAGACCCCACATGTGTGAAGCGGGACTTTATTCGAAACAGGATAAAGATGTGACCACATTTATTTTCTAAGAAAAGGTGCCTTCTGCAGGTCAAATGGCCTGGGCCACTCAAATAAATTGCAGGATAAAGAAAGAGTTGGACATAACTTATAGATTAAAGAGACTTCAAAGACATACCAAGCACATTCTATTTTAACTATGTTAAGAATGTAACTCACATGATATAAATGAAGGTGTTAAGCAAGCAACTGGATACATATGTTTGTTTAAAGCTCATGAGAAAGCTTGAGCTCTTGCCTGCCTCAGAGCTAAAAATTATATAACAGATGAATGGCTGAGATATTGAGAGATCAGAGATTGGGGGAGAGAGAGAGATCTATAGATAGATGCCATGGTTATGGGTAAGATGGTCACCTGAAGCAGACAGAGCACAGGATCTACTACAGCCATACAATAGAAAGAAAGTTCCTTTTGAACAACTGTATACGGAGAGAAGGTTGCATAATGCTTAGCCCTACAATTTTGTCCTAAAAACTATTTATAAAAATAGTTGAATATGAAGACTCCTGGGTGGCTCAGTTAAGCGTCCAACTCTTGATTCCAGCTTGGGTCGTGATCTCACAGTTCATGAGATCAAGCCCCACGCTGGGCTCCGTGTTAACAACTGACAGTAAGGAGCCTACTGGCATTCTCTGTCTTCTCTCTCTCTGCCCCCGCTTGTGTGTGAGCTCTCTCCCAAAATAAACAAACATTAAAAAATATAGTTGAGGAGCACGTGAGTGGCTCAGTCAGTGAAACGTCCAGCTTTGGCTCAGGTCAAGATCTCACGGTTCGAGAGTTTGAGCCCTGTGCCGGGCTCTGTGCTTACAGCTCAGAGCCTGGAGCCTGCTTCAGATTCTGTGTTTCCCTCTCTCTCTGCCTCTCCCCCACTCTCCCTCCCTCAAAAATAAACATTTTTTTTAAATACTTGAATATCTATACCATCACCCTAGCAAGTATTTTACATAGATTATCTATAATCTTCAAAATAATCACACATTGAATGTCATTCCTCCTTTTGATGGTTGAGGAAACTGGAGGTCAGAGATATTAAACATATTTGTTAAAGTCACATTGCTGGTGAGGGGTGGGTCAAGATGTGAAGCGTGGCTGCCCTCATTCTGAGACTTTTCATTGTCCACACTGCATTTCCTAGGGGCATATGCGGGAGAAATAAGAAAGGGGAGGGGAGAATGTGAACTCTGGAAAGACTGCTAACCCAGCAGACCCCAACTTAATAACTGGATGTTTTTGTGTTTGTTTTTTTTTACTGTATGCATAAGAAGGTGGTAATACATAGTCAAAATGTGGACTAATGTGAAAAGTCAGTCTTCAAAACTGTGCTCACCTTGATCTACCTTATCAGCAAATCTGGAGAAAAGGGCATGTCCATCATTTCCTCTTTGTTTGAAATGTCATTCTTTGGGCTTTTGGAAGGAAGGAGAAATTCTTTGAATCTTCACCTTTTTTCACTTAATTTTCCCAACAGTCTTCTTAGGGTGCTCATTACCTCCTTGTTCCTCAAGCTGTAGATTAAGGGATTTAGCATTGGGGTCACCACAGCGTAGAAAAGAGCGACCATCTTCTCTTGCTCTGCTGAGGAGCCAGCAGAGGGTCTCAAGTATGTGAAGATGGCTGTTCCAAAGCACATGGAAACCACAGTGAGGTGGGAAGCACAGGTCTCAAATGCTTTGCAGCGTCCTTGGGCAGAGCGGATATGCAGAATAGCCGCAACTATACGAGCATAGGAGAACAGAACCAGAAAACAGGGAAGCATGATCACCAAAACTCCTGAGATGGCCACCATGACCTTGTTGAAGGAGATGTCCACACAGGTCAGCCTCAGCACAGCCAACATCTCACAGGCAAAGTGATTAATGACATTATGGCACAAAGGTAGCTGGAAGATGATCACTGCCTGCATCAGTGAATTCATGAAGCCAGCCCCCAAGCAGCCAGTAGCCAGCGCCAGGCAAAGCCCCCCATGCATGATGGCTGTGTAGTGCAGCGGGTGGCACACGGCCACATAGCGGTCATAGGCCATGGCTCCCAGCAGGAAAAACTCGGAGCTGCCCATGGCCAGGGAGATAAACAGCTGGAGCACACAGCTGTGGAACGGGATGGACTTCCGGGCTGACAGGAAGTGAACAAGCATCTGTGGGACGGTGCTGTTGGCATAACAGATGTCCACAAATGACAGGACACTGAGGAAAAAGTACATAGGTGTGTGTAGCCTGCTGTCCAGTCTGATAAGGAGGATGATGAGGAAGTTCCCCAGCACAGTCACCAGATACATGACCAGGAAAAGGACAAAGAGGGAGACCTGAGTGTTCCAGCATCTGGACAGCCCCAGCAGAATGAACTCACTCATCCAGGTCTGGTTTTCCCTGCCCATGAGGCTCTGAGGACCAAATCCAAGTTATAAACCAATAAATACCAGATAATTAAGGTGGCAGAGGGGCTGATGAGGTCATTCAGACCGAAAGCCATCTAACATTGCATTGCGTGCTTTCCCAGATTATATGTCTCCTTCAGGGTTCGGGACCACAATAGAACCCATTGATATGGCTCAATTCAAGGAAGGAGAAAATTCTTCTCCTTCCTTAAATGGGAAAGTTTTTATTAAAATGCTTAGACATTTGAGTTAAAAAGATTAATGAAAACATCCTTTTCTTTCTTAGGGTCAGTTCCTAAACAAGGAGTTTGTTTACTTCTTTGTAGGATACCAGTATGCCCTCCTTACTACCTCAAAATCCATACTGAATGGAGCCTAACAGGCATTAACTGTTGTTTTTAATTTACCATTTACTTCCAGAGTATCTATGCAAATGAAAAACTCAATTTTCACCATTTTAAAATCAGAAATTTTAGGTTGCAAGTTAGAAGGTAGCAAATATAAAACAGATTTTTCAGCAGCAAAAAAAAAAAAAAAAAAAAATGAAAACATTGCATTTCACCGTCAGTGAAATAAAGAGTGAAGGCCTTGGGTAATCAGCCTCTGTTTTGGAAAATCTTCATCTGTCTTATCTTTGTGAGAGGGTAAGAGGAAAGAATCTGCAATGTTCTTTTCCTCCTCCTTTGGAAGAGTAGCATAGCACGGGTATGACTGGGAAGAAACAAATCAAAGTCAAAGATGCATTAAGTAGCTTCCCTAAGAAATGACAGGCACTCACATACTTGCCACATATATTAGCCTATTAACTAAGATATAATGAAAAACTGGCTGCACATTCTGCTGACTCTGTATGTATCCTGGGTAGTGATCCTGGGTTTGGAGTCTGTTCTCTGATGGAATATAATCAACCAGAATTAATTCAATGAAAAGACTGTTGATTATCTTTTCTTTTATCCTCATCTGAGATATTTGACTATTTTTCCTCCTTAGGAAACTGTCTTATCGCACCCTTGTGCTAATGCTCCCTCTACCATAACTTACATGACCAGAAGGTGATACTCTAGTCTGCTCAATAACATCTCCAAACTCTGTAATCCTGCTGACATATCAGTATTTCAGAAAGTTCAAGGGCTCTAGTATTCAGAAATTCTCTTTAGAACTCATGAATCTTGTTTGCACCTTACTCAAATCACAAGTCATTTCCAAAAACCTCATGAACTACTCTGTCCCCACATCCTCTGTCCCCCTAATTACTCTGCCCTTTGGGTAGAGAAAGTCAAACTCATGCACAGCTGTCCCAAGGAGACATTATCTGCTTGCTGTCTGTGATCAGATAACGCCATTTGTGATGAAAATCACACTTTTTGTGAAGGGTACTTGTGACAGTAAATGCAGCTAACCACAGATAAATAGGGTGCCTGAGATGCTGGGATTAGCCAGCAGAGAAGGGTCTGTGGTCATTTGCATATGAATGCAAATCTTTACCTGTGAATAAACCAAGCCTGATAAACCATACTCACACTAAGAGATAATTTATGCAAGTTTCAACGAGGGGAAACGATATAAGTACAAAGTGTTCTTTAATTCTTTAGAATTTACTCCAGAGCTTCAAGAGGTAAGCAAGTTACTTTGTTATGTTTCTATCAAAGAAGGAGGAAACATATTTCTTTAGCCCTAATGAAAAAGGAAAAATTGGGATACAAAGGTATCAAGGCCAAAGTACTTGGGTACCAAGGAGAGACACAAGCGACCTTAAAGGGGAAAACTCTGTATCTGGGACCATCAATGGAACTTGACCCTCTACAGATAGTATTTCATGAGCTAGTCCTGGGAAGGTGAATGGAGGAACTTGACCAGCAGAGGGCTACAAGAAACAACAACAACAACAATAACAAAAACAAACAAAAAACCGTGCTGGAGGTATCCAACGATTAATGTATTTTCAGGTACCAAATAAGGAGAATTTGCTTAAAAATCTGATAAAAAAAATATCTCTTAGAGGTTTGAGTCTTTCACTTCTCAAAAACTGATAACTACTTAAGGACTTGATTTTTAAATGTAGTAATGCCTGATTTTCAAAGGTCAGGACCTCCCTTAAAGACCCAGGAAGGTGTGGATTACAAATAGAAACACCCATGCTTAGCATGGTTTCTGCTGGCGCAACAGAAAGTTTGAAGCCAGCTATCTAGATGAAATCACATTATGACCATCATCATTTAGGAATGCTGGTTAGCACAAACCTGTCTGCTGGTGCAGATTTCCAGGAGTGGGCAGGTGCCAAGGGGTGCAGTTTGGTGCAGGGGATATGACCTGTGGTGGCTAAGCCCAGCGATCCCTTTGGATGCAGCCAAAACCCTATGCTAAATGCTGCATTTCCCAGAGTTATCTGAAAGAACTTTCTCCTCAGTTTGACTACCCAAAATATATATTCTTTATATTATCTATACATATAGATATAGATACATATAGATCTATATCTATAGATAACATCACACTATGTGTTAACTATATTGGAATTAAAATGTTAAACTTAATAATAATAATAAATTTTTTAATAAAATTAAAATTATATATGTTTTCTCTAAACCGATTGCCAAAATGAGACATTTTTGTCTCTGGTAACCAGATTCAATCCAACTGCCACATGAGGCAAGGAAGATGTTGTGTGTGAAGGAAACCCTGGGTTCCCTGACTGCTGGCCCTAAGAACCCAGTAGAACACCTCTGAGCATGACTACCTTACCTCCAGGATGGAAGGTCATCATTGCCCCCAGGAAGAGCAGAGATGGGTAAGATGTGGGATTTGGAAGAAGTCACTTTCTCTTTCCTCGGAGAGACAACCTCTATGGGCCAATTATGCTGTGGTGATTAGGCTTCTATTACTTCTCTGAATGGTGACTTCCTCACCTGAGACTCTCACTTATTTTTCAAAAGAATTTACAAATAAGAATTTAGTTTGTCCTCACCCAGGAACACGAGAAGACAATCCAAAGCCTCAGTTTCCTCTGGAGACACTCTCCTGTCTTTGCTGCAGTTTCCCTCTGAGAGAGTTACAACTTGCCCATGACTTTCTGGTCCATGCACCCAGGATTGAGACCATTTGACCCAAAGTGCCCAATTATTTAGGGATCACTGAGGGGCCCTTCAAGCAACATCTCCTATAACGTGATTCTGAAGTTGTACATGAGCTATGGACAGATATTCTCTTCACAACTGATGCAACTATTTGGTGAGACTTCTCCCCTTTTTGTCTCACTATTGAAAGGCTTTTAATCGGACACTATCAAATTATTTGACTATTCTTGTATCTAGATGTCTGCTCTCATATTCTGCAAATATGACACAAATCTACAAGCCAGTTTAAGCATCTCAAATTATATATCCATTCTATTGATAGACATTTAGGTTGTTTCTAGTTTGTGGCTATTGAAAACAATATGGCTAGGAACATCCTCCCCTCCTTCTCTCTCTCTCTCTCTCTCTCTCTCTCTCTCTCTCTCTCTCTCTCTCTCTCACACACACACACACACACACACACACACACACACGCACACGACAATTTTGTCATATATATCCATTTCTGCTACCTAGAAGTGCAATAGCTGCATTATGGATTTTGTGCAGGTCTGTCTTCAGCTAATATTGTCAAAACAGTTGTGCCAATTATATTCCCACCAACTATGTATGTGTGAAGATTTCTTTTGGTCTAAACTTTATCCTTGGAATGTCAATCTTCCTCATTTTCGCCATTCTGGTGGGCATAGAGTAGTATCTCATTGTGATTATATTTTACATTTCTCTGATAACTAATGAGTCTGTGCGTATTTTTAAATATTTATTGGCCGTTGAAGATTCCATTTTCTGAGGTGTGTGTTCAGTTTCTTGCCTGTTTTTCTATCGGATTATCTCTCTTTTTCTTATTGATTTTAGTTCTTTGGGTATTTTTTATATGAGTCTGTTGTTTATATAGATCACAAATGTTTTCTGCCACATGTGCTTTTTTTATTCTCAAATGGTGCCTCTGATGAAGAGATGCTCTTAATTTTAATGTAGTTCTATTTATTAATTGTTTTTCATATAGTTACTGCTTTTTTGTTCTTGAGTGAGAAATCTTTGTCGACCCAAATCATGAAGGTATTCTTCAATGTAGTCTTTGAGAACTTTAATGTTTTACTTTTCACATTTAAATCAACAGTATATCTGGAATTTATGCCTATGTATTATTTGAGATGGAGACCAAATTTATTGTGTTTCAATGTGGATATTCAATTTTATTGAAAGACCATTCTTTCCTCATATAAATAACGTGTAGGTTGGTTTCTAGACTCTTTTTTCCGACCCATTGGTCTATTTATCTATTGTTAGAGAAATATTACATTGCCTTCATTACTGATATGACAAAGTCAGTTTTATACAAGAAGGAAAGTTTGGTTTCATTAAGCTCATTAATAATTAAGCTCATTAGTAATGTTACTGATGTTATTAAGCTCATTAATAATTAAGAGAAGAAAAATTATATTATCATATTAATATCTATCATATTAATAGATATAGAAAATTATTTTAAACATAAACTCATGATTTAAAAAAAAATAGGGAACTTACTTATCTCATAAATGCACATAGGGTAAATATCCTACTTATTGTGATTATTTTGAAAGAATTCCCTGTAAATTCAGAAACAAAATAGTAATGCTACTTATACTCATCTCTATTTAACATTATACTGGTGGTCCTAGTCAATGCAAGAAGACAGGCTAAAAAATATAACAATATGAGGACTGGAAAGAAGTAACAGCTCTGTTGTTTTATTTGCAGATTATATAATTTTCTATGTAGAGAATTCAAGAGAATCTATAGATAAATTATTACAATCAATACAATAATTAGGCATGTTTTTTAAATTAAATAAATCAATATGAAAAGTCATTGTGAATTTAGTTTCCAGCTATAATGGAATAACAGGGATAGTATTTATTCCCCTACCTTAAACAACTAGAAAACTGAACAAAATATATCAGGCAATGGTTTTCATACACTGGACAATAGGCAGCACAGGACAGGGATGACCAAGAAAAGGGAAACAAATGAGGTGAGCCACAAATGCCCCCTCTCACTGCCTGGAAAGAATATCCAGGCCACAGGATGAGGAGAGGGAACCCAAACAGAATCTCTGATCTTCTAAATTGAAAAAATAGTTCATAGTTTGGGACAGAGTACCAAAGAGGAGGGAGCTGCAAAGAGACAGAATTTGTGTTACCCGAAGATGGGTATCTTTATATCTTTTGCTGATTTGCTAATCTTTGTGTGAATGTGAGGAATCTGTCAAGACCAAGGCAAGAACCACCAGAAAGAAGTAAATGGAATGATCTCTAGAGGTAACACAAGGCTCAGAACATTTCATGTTCTCACCAGCCAAATGGAAAGATGTCTAACACCCAAGACATCAAATAGGGCCTTCAGAAAAATATAATCTCAGTAATGGTACAAGTTGATCCCACACTTCAGGCTTCTGGATCTAACCTAACAACCCTTAAAAGAAATCCTCAAAAGACCAAACAAATGTCAACAACTTAACTGCCTCTCAGGACAAAGTACAGAAATATTTAAAAGAAAGCAAAATGACCCAACACCCCAAAATATAAAAGTCACAATGTTTGTAATTCATAAAAAATAATTCCAGGCATGCAAAGAGGCAGGAGAGTTTCTAGGCTACAGAACAAAGGGAGGAAACCCAAATACACCATAATGAGGAGAAAAATAAGTCAATGGAAATACATACAGAAATGACACAAATGATATACTTAGGATACAAGCACATTGCAATAGTCATTACAAGCATACTTCACATGAAATATTTCTGTCTTCACAAGAAGACAGAGGAAAACCTAAGCAATGAGGAAAGAAACCAAGGATATAAAAACACTCAATTCAAACTATAAAGTGATGAAACTGACAATATCTAAAATGAAAAATAGACTAGATGCAATCAATAGCAGATTAGACTCTGCAGAGAAAGAGGTTAGAGGACTTGCAGACATAGCAAAACAACCCATCCACAATGAAAGAGGGAAAAAAAAGACTGAAAAAATTGAATAATGTTTCAATAAGCTATGAGAAATAACAAACATGAAATCAGGGTCCCACAAGGAAAAGGGAAAAGGTGGGGTATAGGGAAAAACATAACCAATATTTTTAAAATATTAACCCCAAATTTCTAAACCTGATGATGAGAATGAACCTCCATATTTGAGTGGGTCAACAAACCCCAAGTAAAAAAAAAAAAGAAAAGCAAAGAAAAAAACCCCAAAGTACTACACTATCAAAATTCTACATTATCAAGATTCCAAAAAGCAACAACAAAAATGAAATTATTAAAGCAGTTGTAGAAAAAAAATATGTAATATTACTTGCATGCACCCCTATGTTTATAACAGCATTATCTACAATATTCAAATTATACAAACAGCTTAAGTGTCCATCAACTGATGAGTGGACAAAGAAGACATCTACACACACACACACACACACACACACACACACACAGAGGAATATTATTCAGTGATAAAAAAGAATGAAATGTTTGCCATTTGCAATGATGCAGATGAACTAGAGAGTATTATGCTAAGTGAAGTCACAGAAAGACCAAATACCATATGATTTCGCTCATGTGTGGAATTTAAGAAACAAAACAAATGAGCAAAAGGAAAAAAAGAGAGAGTGTTAAACTAAGAGGAGTGTTAAACTCCTTTTTTAATTTATTTAAATTCAAGTTAGTTAACATATAGTGTAGTATTGATTTCAGCAAGAAACAACCTCTTAACTCTAGAGAACAACCTGAGGGTTACCAAAAGGGAGGTGGGTGGGGGATGGGTTAAATAGATGATGGGGATTTAGGAATGCACTTATCATGATGACCACCAGCTGATGTAGGGAAGTGTTGAATCACTATATTGTACCCCTGAATCTAATATTACACTGTATATTAATTAACTGGAATTTATTTTTTTTTATTTTTTTTTCAACGTTTATTTCTTTTTTTTGGGACAGAGAGAGACAGAGCATGAACGGGCGAGGGGCAGAGAGAGAGGGAGACACAGAATCGGAAACAGGCTCCAGGCTCTGAGCCATCAGCCCAGAGCCTGACGCGGGGCTCGAACTCACAGACCGCGAGATCGTGACCTGGCTGAAGTCGGACGCTTAACCGACTGCGCCACCCAGGCGCCCCTAATTTTTTTTAATGTTTATTTATTTTTGAGACAGAGAGAGACAGAGCATGAATGGGGGAGGGGCAGAGAGAGAGGGAGACACAGAATCGGAAGCAGGCTCCAGGCTCTGAGCCATCAGCCCAGAGCCTGACGCGGGGCTGGAACTCACGAACCGTGAGATCGTGACCTGAGCTGAAGTCGGACACTCAACCGACTGAGCCACCCAGGCGCCCCTAATTAACTGGAATTTAAATAAAAACATAAAAAAATAGTATATTATTTCCAAGTTGAGTTTATCACAGAAATGCAAGTTAGTACAACATTTAATTGATCAGTACTCCTTAAAAATGTCAAGACAGTTGATGGACATTTAGACTCTTTCCATAATTGGGCTATTGTTGAAAATGCTGCTATAAACATTGGGGTACAAGTGCCCCTATGCATCAGCACTCCTGTATCCCTTGGGTAAATTCCTAGCAGTGCTATTGCTGGGTCATAGGGTAGATCTATTTTTAATTTTTTGAGGAACCTCCACACTGTTGATGGGGGGTGGGAGGGAGGGGAGGGTGGGTGATGGGTATTGAGGAGGGCACCTGTTGGGATGAGCACTGGGTGTTGTATGGAAACCAATTTGACAACAAATTTCATATTAAAAAAAGAAAAAAAGTGTCAAGACAGAAAGACAAGGAAAGACTGGAACTTTTGCAGAATGATAAAGACTAAAGATAAATTACAAGCAAATACAATGTGAAATCCTGCATAGCATCCAAAATTTTTCAAAAAATAATTATTGGGAAAACTGATGAAATTATTTTAAGCATTATACTTTAGCTAAAAATGAAATTAGTTAATATTAGTTGCGCCAATGTTGACTTTGTGGTTATGTTATTTACTTTTTTATTACTTTTTTTGTTTTGTTATATACTATGTTTTTGTGAAATGTTAACATTAGGGGAAACTTTCTGTTCTGTGTTTGCAAATTTTCTGTAAATCCAAAAACTAGTTCAAAATCAAACTCAATATTCATTAACAATAAAAGCTTATTATTATTCATTAATTATTATCATTCATTAATAATAAAAACTAATCTAGAAATAGAAGTGCATTCCCTCAATCTGAAAAAAAAACAAAGTTCTAATAATTTACATCATTCTTAATGATGAAAGATTAAATGCTTCCACTCTGATATCAGAAACAATCAAGGATGTTTACCCTCAGCACTGCCATTCAACATTGTACTGTAGATTCTAGTCATGCAATAAGGAAAGCAAAAGAAATAAAAAGAGAATCTATATGGCAAGTATGCAAATGAAAGATGATCAACATCACTAGCCATTAGGAAATTGCAAGTAAAATCGTAACGAGATGTCACTACACATCTGTTAGAATGCCTAAAATTCACAGAACTGCTAGGGCACCTGGGTGGCTTAGTCAGTTGGATGTCCAACTCTTGATTTCAGCTCAGGTCATGATCCCAGGGTCATGGGATCGAGCCCTGTGACAAGCCCTGTGTCAGGCCCCGCACTGGCCTCAGTGCTGAACATTGACCATGCTTAAGATTCTCTCTCTGTTCCTCTGTCCCTCTCCCCTGCTCATGCTCTCTCTCTCTCTCTCTCTCTCTCTCTCAAATAAAAATTTTTAAATAATAGTTAAAAAAATAAAGTGGAACCTGATATCAGTGTATCAAGAAAATGCAATTAAAAAATAAAAATGAAAAAATAAAAGAACTGCCAATACCAAATTCTGATAATGATGTGGAACAAATGGAACTCTTGCGTGCTTCTGGTGGAAATGCAAAATTGTATAGCCACTTAAGAGTTTGGTAGTTTTTTATAATGTTAAGTATATACTTACCTTATATTCCAGCAACCCCACCTGTAAGAATTTACCCAAGAAAAATTAAAAGTATGTGTCCACAAAAAGACATACCCTAACACATATATTACTTTAGTTCATAATTGCTCAAATCTGGAGATAACCCAAATATCTATCAACTGGTGAATGAATAAGCAGACTGTGGTACATCCACACAATGGAGCTCTACTTGGCAATGAAAAGAAATAAACTATAGCTATATACAGCAGTATGCAAGAATCTTGATGGTATTATTGCAAGTAAAAGAAGACAGGCACAAAGGTCTACCTTCATTATGATTACATTTATTTAACATACTGGAAAAGGCAAAATTATAGGAACAGAAATGTGATCAGCAATTGCCTGGGGCTGGAGTGAAGAGGGCATTGACCACACACAGGAACAAGGAAACGTTTGGGACTATTCTATATCTTGTTTATGACCTATATAACCTTGTTATGACCTATAAACATTTGTCAAAAATTAGATAACTATACACTTTAAAAGAATGAATTTTGCTATGTGTAAAATATCTATCAATAAACATAATTTTGAGAAAGGAGAATAATACAGAATAAAATAATAGTAGAATAAAAAAAGGATATACGTACAAATTTGGTAGACATTCAGAGGAAAAAAAGCAAAAATATGAATACATTTACATCAATAAATTTGAAAACTTAAAGGACAAATTTCTGTTAAAATATAACTTACCAAAAGCTGATGGAATATAAAATATCCTGAAAAAAATCCCAAAGCCTTAGAGAAATAAAATCTACATTTAAAGTATTTCCTCAAAGATAGCTATCTGGGTGTGATCTATCAAACTTCCATGAAACAGAATCATTTCAATCCTACTTCACTCTGGAACTCAATTATATAACACAGAGAGAGGGGAGAGTAAAAAAATGTAATCAAACCCAAGTTTTGCTCGGCAATGGATGTGCCCTGCATGGGACTTCTTATTCTGAAGGGATGCGATTTACTAGTTGGAACATGTTGTCTTATCAAGCTATAAGCCCAATTATTAACCTTCTACTGACTAGAAAGTTGGGTCACGTGATATCTACATTTATTTCATGTGTACAACACATAAGTTTATGATAATCAAATTATCATCTTTGCATGAATCGGCTCTTCTTCCTAATTTCTATATATGTGCCATTCAATCATGCCCTTTTCTTTAAAAAAAAATAAGGAAAATCAAGAAGTGCAAGGGACTTGTTCAGTCACATCCTCTCCTTCCTCTTAAGTGTCTCCTTATGGATCTCTAAGTGCTCACAAATTATCACAAAGTTGACTTTCACTTGACCTCTAGTAATAGTACTTAACACTTAGTGTTTAGTAAGTAAGTACACATAGAGAGTTCTTATACAGTACTTATAAAATACCTAAATAATAGTTAGATACCACTTAGTACTTGTGATAGCCCTGAGCAAAATTGCATCTCTGTAAAACTGCTTGTGATGAAATTTTATTTCAAAGAGTTTTTCTTATCTATAAGACCTTTCTTATCCTTAAGAGACCTTTCTTATCTCTTAATAAGCCTTAGCAATTCTACAGAAACTAAAATACCACTCAAATTAAGTTCTTTGTAGCCTTTCCAAATTCTCTTCTGATACTGGTTTTCTCATATTTTGAGTGGGAATAACAATGCCAGTTCTCCCTACCTTAGTGGGTAAAGCATAAAGGAATGGGGTTGTAACAGTCATGGCACTAATCTTTGTTGAATATAAGAATGTTATGGGCTGAACTTGTCCCCTCCAAATTCATATGTCGAAATCTTAACTCTCAGAACCTCAGACTGTGACAATATTGGAGGCAGGGTCTTTAAAGAGGTGATTAAGGTAAGGTGGGCCCTAATCCAATGTGACTGGGGTTCTTCTAAGAAAAAATTAAGAAACACACATGCAGGGAGGGAAGACTATATGAAGACACAGGGAAAAGACACCCACCTACAGAAAAGACAGAAGCCTCCAAGGAAAGTAACCTTGTCAAGACCTTGATCTCAGACTTCTAGAATCTAGAATTGCAAGAAAATATATTTCTGCTGTTGAAGCCACCCAGTTGGTGGTACTCTGTAACTGCCGTTCTTACAGTGAATTAATGAAACTACAGAATGAGATAATAGTTAACAAACACTTCAAAAATGAAAACTCCCCTAATACAAAGTAATATTGCCCAAATTTACAATAACACAAGTAATGCTGATACCCATACCTATAGGCACTGATTTTTCTTTTAAAAGTTGTTTTCTGTACAAGAGGTTAGAGAGATGGAACACCTTGCCCCAAATCACCCAGGGATTTAGGGATTTAGATCTAGCCTCCTCCAGAATCACCATGCTTTTTTGAATCATAGGTTTTGTAGAACACCTATTTTTTTTAACAATATTTTTATTTTGTGTAAATCATTGTTAATAACAAGAGAAACATTATATTTAATTTTTTAATTTTTATTTGTTTTTTTGAGGGAAAGAGAGAGCATGAATGAGCAAGCGGGGGGTGGGGTGGGCAGCAGAGGAAGAGAGAAAGAATCTTAAGCAGGCTCCACACCGAACACAGAGCCCAATATGGGGCTTGATCTCACAACCATGAGATCAGGACCTGAGCTGTAATCAAGAGTGAGATGCTTAACAGACTGAGCCACCCAGGCATCCCAAGCATTATATTTAATATGCCTAACTTTATTAAAAATCTCCCAAGTAACAACACAATATCTCCACCCACTGGTACATAAAACTCTCTCTTGTATCACAGTAAAATCAAGTAAAAGTTTTTGTGTTTTTAAAATGTCTTTGTTGTACAGTTATAGCTTCTGATTTTTAAGAAAATCAAAGTCGAAATAGAATTTTTTTTTGCAAAAAATAATGGTAAACTCTTTAGTGAGACTTTATCTGATATATACACCTTCTGCAGAAAATAGGAGTCAGAAACTCACAGAGTAACATAGCTTTATGGAAGTGTTTCCCATATATATATCTGGGAAGTGGTTGGTTTAGGAAGTTCTGGAAGGTAGAGGTTCTCCTGTGAGATGCCCTATCTTCTCACCACTAGAAATAAAACATTGTAGAAGCAGTGTGGGACAGTGGGTCAGAGTACAGTTTCTAGAACCAGATTAACCTGAATCCCAATGGAGAAAAGTCAAAGGATCTTGGTAACTATTTTGAGTTCTCAGACATGTTTCCTCATGATATTTGTCACAGTAAGAAAGTGATTGCAGAATCTGAAGTAGGTTTTAAAAACCTAAGAAAAGACTTCTGTTTCTAGCCAAGACAGAGAAAGAGGGATTGGATTTATCCTTGCACCTGAACAACTACAGATGAGGGCAAAACATACAAAACAACAATTTTCACTGGATATCAGGCAATGAAGGACAGGGATCCCTGAGATATGGTGTTTCTTTTGATCTTAGGGACTTTTAAATCCCTAGGGATCTTAGGGACAATTAAGAGAAACCTGGAGTTTCTATGTTACATTACCAGGGATAAGGAAAGGCGTTTCATTATTCTGAATTATAAAGGGTTCAATTAATGGAGAATACAGAACAAGCATAAATATTTGGGTGCTTAACAACAGAGCTTCAGAACACGTAAAGCAAAAACTGACAGAAATGCAAGAAGAAATAGACAAATCCACATTTAGACATTTTAATACCTGTCTCTTAATAGTTGATAGAACAAGCATAAGTAAGGGAAGAGTAAGGAATCAGTAAGGAAACTGAAAACTTGAACATTATCAACCTTGACCTAATTGACATTTATAGAATATTCCGATCAACAATAACAGAAAATACATTTTTTTCAAGTGTGCATGGAACACTTATCAAAATGAAGTATGTGAAGAGATAAAAACAAGTTTCCATAAGTCACAATGATTCAAGTCAATGAAATATGTTAATGAATGATCAAAGTGCCTCATAACTCTAACAGAGAGCTTAGATGAGGGAGGGCCACATGATCTAGCCTAAGCCAATTCAAGCCCATCTCTGAGACTTTTCTGCTGGAGCTGGCAGACAAGTCAGGATTTTGTGTCTCATGTCATAATGCATATCTGGGGCCTCCAAGTTTACTTTTTGTACCTCATGGAGGAAATCTATGAGCCATAGAATAGAATAAGGCCACAGAGAAAAGCAAGCCTGAAAGGAAAAAACAAAAAGATAGACATACTTCAAAACACTCTGGATTCTAGATTCAGCTATTCAGACACCAACTCGGGACTATATTCCACAGTTATAGTATTTCATTTACTTACTTGTCAGTTTTGCTTATATCAATTTTTTTTCGACTTTATTACTTTAAACTGTAACTATCCTAACTATAATAGTAACATTATGGCTCTGTGAGATTTTCACGTCTTCCAGCTAAATGTTGATCCACACAGCTGATATCCCAAGAGGGGTGTCCTTGTTTAAATTTACAATGCCTTTGGAATCAGACAAGCCACATTTGCACCAAATCCAGGCACTAAGTGTAGATTGCTAGCTGTCTGAACTCACACGAGTTATATATATGTGAAATTCAACCTCTTCCTCTGTACTATGTGAATAATCATTTCCATATTTTGAGGAGAGGTGTCAACATAAACTTACTAGACTTAGGAGGCCTCTAAAATTTATAAGTTGTAAGTTTAGCACAGGTGCCAGCAAAGATTGCTCTGTTCTTTCAGATTTTTGTGAATTTGATTTAAATCCTATTTTATAGACTGATGGGAATTTGAATATCCCCTATAAAACTTCCTAGATATTTGGGTTCCCAAAAAGTGAATAAGCATGTGTGAACAGTGCTATCATATAGAAACCCACAAAACATAGCCATTTAGTAAATACACACACACATACACACATACACATATAGATACATATATATGTATATATATAGCTGGCCAGGTGTTTGGGCTGCTCAGAGGGGCTTGACGAAGTATCACAGCACTGCCATCAGGCACATGGCCAGGAACATAATAGACTCTCCAGTGACTCAGGTCCCAAGGCAGGATGAACTCATTCAGCAACATTCTATTGTCTACACCCATGAGATTATACAGGCCCAAAATAGGTGTGGGAACCAATTGGGCAGAAGGATTTACTTAGATAGAGTAGGTCAAAGTAGACGAGGTCCATGAATGGACACCAAAACAGTCAAAAACAGATGAGGCAGGCATCAAGTCCATAGTTAATTAACCTTAGGCTACTTGTCTTCTGTCTTTGTGCTTATGATTCACTTGTGAATAATTGTGCCCAAACAAGAAATAGTTCTCTATAGATAGACCCGTGTTTCTTAATCTTTTATTCACTATTTTCCACCTCAGGAAACTTTTCAGGTATCTTTTTTTAACCACCCACACCCCATGAAATTTTAACCACAGAGATATATAGTGTATATGTACCATGGCCCTTTAAAGAACCATAACCATTGCAATAATGAAGATATTTACCCCCGCCAAAAGGACCAATTTTTGCCCTCTTGGGGATGATATTCCCCCCATTAAGAAGGCACGAGACAAAATTTGTTCTTTGTTGCCAAAAATCAGAGGTATGTTCTTGAAACACTTTGCTGGCAACTACTTTTGTGTCAGACTCCTTACATTGCTCTGGGTGGACTAGGTAACAGTTCTAAAACATTTTTTAGAGAGTCAAGGAGGAAAGAACGTGGGGGAATATGGGAAATATGCTCTATCAGAAAAAAAAAAACGATAGTAGCTGACAGCTACCAAGTATTTTTGTGTGTCAGACATTTTACTAAGTGCTTTACATATAATTTTTCATTCCATCCACTCAGACTTCTCTAGGGGGTTATTATTCTTCAGGTTATGGAAAATAAAGCCGAGTCTTATTTAAGTTTTGTAATTTTTTCCAGGATTGCACTTGTTTAATATCCTGTTGCACTTTGATGAGGAAGATAGACAAGGCTCAAAGGAGTCAGGGAGTAACGTGTATATAATTGATAAAAGAAATGTTCTATCAGGTGGGGGGAACTGATATTGAAGATATGACTTCACCAAGAGCAGCCTAACCCACATCACAATCCCAGACTTTACCCTGTACTACAAAGCTATAATCATCAAGACAGTATAGTACTGGCACAAAAACAGACATATAGACCAATGGAATAGAATAGAGAATGCAGAATTGGACCCAAATGGATGGCCAACTAATCTTTGACAAAGCAGGAAAGAGTATCCAATGGAAAAAAGACAGTCTCTTTTGCAAACGGTGCTGGGAGAACTGGACAGCAACATGCAGAAGAATGAAACTGGACCGCTGTCTTACGCCATAAACAAAAATAAACTCAAAATGGATGAAAGACCTAAATGTGAGACAGGAAACCATCAAATTCCTAGAGGAGAAAATAGACAACAACCTCTTTGACCTCAGGTGCAGCAACTTCTTACTTGACATGTCTCCAAAGGCAAGAGAAATAAAAGCAAAAATGAACTATTGGGACCTCATCAAGATAAAAATTTCTGCACTGCAAAGGAAACAATGAACAAAACTAAAAGGCAGGCAACAGAATTGGAGAAGATATTTGCAAATGACATATCTGATAAAGGGTTAGTATCCAAAATCTATAAAGAACTTACCAAACTCAACACCCAAAAAACAAATAATCCAGTGAAGAAATGGGAAGACATGAACACTCTTCCAAAGAAGACAACCAAATGGCTGATGTAGATGGCTAATGGCTAATACTTCTTATATGCAGAAGTTGAGAAACTTCACAGAAGACCATGGGGAAAGGGAAAAGAATATATATATATATATATATATATATATATATATATATATATATAGTTACAAACAGAGAGGGAGGCAAACCATAAGAGACTTTTAAACATGGAGAACTGAGGGTGGAAGGGAGTGGGGGAATGGGGGGTAGGGGAAAATGGGTGATGGGCATTGAGAAGGACACTTGTTGGAATGAGCACTGGATGTTGTGAGTGATGAAACATAGGAGTCTACTCCCGAAGCCAAGAGCATACCATAAACACTGTAGGTTAGCTAACTTGACAATAAATTATATTAAAAAAAAAAGCAGCCTAACCCAATGATGGAGCTGAAAGGACAACCAAACCATATGGACACTGACTTGGTAGTGTGCAACTATATTTAACAGGGGCAGGTTTAGATCTGAAAATGCTGCACTTTAATGAAATGAGTGGGGAGACACCTGATGGCCCCATGTGTCAGGATAAGGGACAGTAGAATGAAAGCTTCAGCTTGAATATAAAAGAATGTGTTCTTACAGACTAGTCACTGTAGTTAAATTCTTCAAGGTCTAAGAAGTAATACAAATCATCCAATTTGTATTCAACAGATGCCAAAGATGGTGCTCAATACATGATTCATCTCCTCCATTTATCCATTAGTAAGGAGTCCTTAGATCTTAGGTAATTGAACCTAAGTGACTTAGAGAAATTAGATGCTTTATGAAATGGAAACTCAAATGAGAACTACTTCATCTTCTCTCAGAAGCCTTCACCTATACGACCCCCATTCCACATCCAGAAGAAAAAAATATCCCTTCTTTCCTTGAATTTTCAGAGCTCTTTCTGTGCATACCTTGTGTTATAATTTTACCTTTTTATACTATTTCTTCTATAATAGTGTAAAAAACTAGAGCCCAGAGGCCAAATTTGACCCACTGCCTATTTTTGTATAGCCCACAAGAAGAAGATGTGTTTTACATGTTTTAAATGGTTTAAAAGAATATTTTAATAACTTATAAAATTCAAATTTCAGTGTTCATAAACTAAGATTTATTGGTACTAGCCACACTCATTCTTTTATGTGTTGTCTATGGCTGTTTTAGTGCTGCAATGGCAGAGTTGAGTAGCTGTGATGTAGACTGCATGGTCCCCAAAGCCTAAAATATTTACGAACTGGTCAATTACAAAAAGTTTCCCAACCCCTGTCCTACAATACTACTTCCTGAGCAAAGGCCATATCTAAACACTACTTTTATACCCTCAATGCCTACAGCAGTGTCTTCAACAAAGTTGATACAGAATGATCATGTGTGACTTTATTTTAGAGAAGGCTAAGAACAAAGATAAAGTTGGTCATATCAGAGGGAAAATTTGACTATTATGACCCTGTAATTTATACTGCATGAAATTCCAGAGAATGGCATCCACAACTAATGGGGCACGTTCTCCTAGACCCCACGGTTTTAACCTTCACCGTTCCCACACCTCTTAGTCCTGCCTTTCCTCTTCTACATTCTCTGCAATGGGCACCTCTTCTTGTTTCACAGAGAAAACAGGTGTCAGTGAAAACCCTTCATCTCCTGATCATTAACTCCCAAATACAAATCAACCAGATATGAATTAAAGACTCAACGGAGAGACAAAGGGACAAAAGGAGGGCACGATTTTGAGGTTCTTGAAGAAAGTCAGAAGATTCACAATTATCATATTATTTCTCCTCTATCTCCCACAAATTCCATTTAATCATTTCTCCCCCTTTTATTTTACTGAGGTTTATTGTCAGAGGTGAGGTACACTCACAGATGATGCTAACTCACTAAATTTACAAAGGTTGAGTAGGGCCTTGTGTTTGTGTGTTTGAGCTGGGGGATATACAAGAAGGCTTTTAATATGGAGACTTGAAAGTAACATCTGCACAGCAGACTGACCTATCCTGATAACCCCAAATCCACATCAAAGCTGCATTATTTTTCTTATTTTTTATTTTTTTTTGTAGGGGAGAGTGGACAGAGGGAGGGAGAAAATCTTTTTTTTTTAATGTTTCATTTATTTTTGAGAGAGAGACAGAGCATGAGTGGAGGAGGAGAAGAGAGAGAGGGAGACACAGAATCCAAAGCAGGCTCCAGGCTCTGAATTGTCAGCACAGAGGCCCCTGCAGGGCTCGAATCCATGAACCGTGAGATTATGACCTGAGCCGAAGCTGGACACTTAACTGACTGAGCCAGCCAGGCGCCCCAAAGGGAGGGAGAGAATCTTAAGCAGGCTCTGTTCCCAGTGCAGAGCCCAACTTGGGGCTCAATCTCATGACCATGAGATCATGACCTGAGCCAAAATCAAGAGTTGGAGGTTCAACCAACTGAGCCACCCAGGTGTCCCTAAGCTGCATTATCTTTCACTGACTGCCTAAGGAAACTGTTTTTCTTACATGAACTATGTCTTTGATGTTTTATACATTTATCTCATTGCTTATTTGCTTATTTTATTTCTAAAGTTTCAGAGAAAAAGTTCACTGAATTTTCAGAATTAGAGAATTTTTACCTTTGAATGAATGCTGATGTATACACAATAAATTAGCAGTAACTAGATCTCAGATTTTTCTTAGCCAATAATGTCATTGTCTACAAACAACACTTGGTTATAACCTTATCAGGGTAAAACAAAAATTTTAGTTGATATTTCTCCACTCAATTATTATCTCCACTCAATTATTTCCATTACTCAGATAGTCTTTATATCCAGTAGTAGGTCTAGCACAAAAAATCTTCATCAGCTTTGATAGCAACTTTCTTCTTCGAACAATGACTCAACTACTGAATATGGCTACATATACTTATATTTTAAGTGAGTCTTCAAATTGACAATGATTTTGTTCCCAATGGAAATATGATAATCTTTTACAAAATGTGGATGAATAAAAACCTGTGTTCCAAGGTAAGACTCATGAATAGGTCACTGATCACAATGTGACTAATCAAAACAGTAAATTGCATTGTCTTCAATTACTCTCAGTAATTGTAAATGGTAAATGCTATTGTCTCAATTACTGCATATGAATGAAAACTGAGTAAGGGTGAGAAGTTCACTCCTCTACTCCACTGAACACGCTGCTGTGACATAAAAATATACCCACAGCCCACACCCCAACCCAACCACTCAACCTCCTACCTAGCATCACCAGGACATGTATCATCATCTCCTTCCTGGTTGCTAGGACAATGCAGGTGATGCCTGCCATATCTGAGTTAAGTGAAAGAACTCACAGGCAAAGCTCCTTTCTCTAACTAATGCTCAGGATTCACCAAGTTGCCAATTTTGATGTTAATCCAGATAACTGCCCTAGTAGTTTCTGCCAGGCCCCCTTCACCTCCTTATTCCTTACACTATAAATCATAGGGTTCAACATGGGTGTCAAAACGGCATAGAAGAGAGAGATCAACTTCTCCTGAAGAATAGAGGGGCTGGAGCGGGGCTGGATGTAAGTGAAAATGGCCATGCCATAGCACAAGACAACCACTGCGAGGTGAGACGCACAGGTGTGGAAGGCTTTCTTTCTTCCCTCTCTGGACTGGATCTTCAGGATGGTGGAGATGATCTGGATGTAGGACAAGAGGACCAGGCAGAAGGGTGTCATCAGCAGAACAATGCTAGAAACCATGATTATGATCTCATTGGAGGAGGTGTCCACACAGGCCAGTCTGACCACAGCTAAAATTTCACATGATATGTGATCAATATACTTGTTTGCGCACATGGGCAGCTGAAAGGTGATGGCAGTATGAATGAGAGAGTTGAGAGAACCACTGACCCAGGATGTGATGGCCAACCTAGTACAGAGCCCTCCATGCATGATGACGGAGTATCGCAGGGGGTCGCACACAGCCACATAGCGGTCGTAGGCCATCACTGCCAGTAGAACAAACTCAATCCCACCCCAGCCTAGAGAGAAAAATAACTGGGCTGCACAGCTCACAAATGGGATTGCTTTATGTTCTGCAAGAAGATGCACTAACATCTGAGGAATGATGCTTGTGGCATAAGAGACATCAACAAGGGAGAGGTTGGTGAGAAAGAAGTACATGGGAGTGTGGAGTCTGCTGTCCAGGCAGATCAGAGCAACAATAAGGAAGTTTCCCAGCACTGTCACCAAGTACATGACTAAGAACAAAACAAAGAGAAAGACCTGCACATACAAGTCACTGGACAGGCCGAGGAGAATAAATTCTCTCACCCATGTCTGGTTATCTGTTTCCATTAAAAACATGTGAGAATCATTAATCTGCAAAAGGTCAGAGATAAGAGAATCTGTTGAATCAAAGAACCATTTTAGTGAATACATACTGTATGCAATTGGCTAGCCTTTACCAGATGTTTCAGACTATTCGCAGGCCAAGATGGAAGGTTTTATCCCAACATATCCACTCTGCATCAGAATCAGGCCAGAATCTTCATAAGGACAGGAAGTGGTCTCAGGGAGACCCTGTTAAAGCCTGGAGATAATGTAGTGCAATTCTAGGAGCTCACATCTTACAAACTTACCTCAGATTCCAGAGCAAGTAGAGTTTGGTAGGTGACAATGGTAGGTAAAGTGATAAACAATGAAGAAAATTTGGTTGGAAAGTTTTTTAAAGCTACTTTACATATGTCAACTAATCCCATCATAATGAAAAATGGTACATTTATTACAAAAGGAAATATTGGGAAAAGTCAGATCCTTGTGGAAAGATCTGGAATCAGAGAACCTAGATTTTAAAAATTGATTTTATTTATCATTTATTTACAGCTATGCGATTTGGGCTAGGTGACAAGCTTTTATACATGAAACAGAGGCATATCATCCCACTCACAAGTACATTTAAGCTCAAACGTAGGTAACTTATGAGGAAAGTACTTTGAGAACCATTACTAGTAGTAGAGGAAGTAGAGGAAGTATTAGTAGTAACATGACCTCTGCCTTGGAGTAGATAAGGTAGCAAACATTATTTTCTCCACACATCCCCTCCACAAATTCAAACATAAATAAAATTGGAGGCAATCTTCCACAAAACTGAAGGTTCAGGAATGGACGGGAGGGCTTTGAAGACTTTTTGCTTTTTGTTATTGCCCTTAATCCTCTTGGCCTTTGGTCTCTCAGCCCTCAGTGGGATCAGAAAGGGAAAAGTATTGTAATGGTATCTTGTTCTTTTTATTTTTCTCTTTTCAATTTACCGCTACTAATCATCTAACCTTTGTAGGTGGGCTCAAAAGAAAGCAAAGAAGACTTGATACAGAGAGGAAAGAAACACAAATGTTTAAGGATCCTTCTTCATTGTCCAAGGCAGAAAAGAAAGTATGAATTCGCATAGATGTACATTGGAATGGAGTTTCCTCCTATTTCCCCCTGAAGGAAGTGCTTTTTCAGTAGAACTAATTTGTTATTATTATGTCATTTTTGAACATTAAAAAGGGATACATAAGATTTAAAAAATATTTTGAATCACTGCCTGCTGACAACTTCCCTTTTCTTGCAGCCTACAACATAAGGGAAAATAGTAGCTAAAGGCAGCAAGAGAGATTGAGGGCAGAAATAGCTGCCCGCCCATCCCAAAACCCACACAGATATCAGATTAGGGTCACTGAGCAGAAAGATGAAGACTATCTATGCTTTAATTCTCTTACCTCTTAAACAACAAAACAGAACAAGTAGTCCCAGGAACACCCTACTCATTCATGATTCAGACACATGCATTTTCATAAATTTCTTTAATTACCTTCTCGAAACTTGATCCATTCTTTCAACAGTTCCTTCTTTCCTGCTTATCATAATACTTCCTCAACCACCCTTCACTTTGCTTTTCTTTAATCATGATTAGTCTGAGAAAATATTTACTTGCCTCAAAACCAGTGTTGAATAATTATTACAGTTAAGAGTCCTATTTTTCTCTCCCTCCAGTGTAAATTTGTTTGTGTTCTCTTCTCATTATTCATTACAACTTTGGCTACCTTACCTTTTTGCCAGGTACCTAATGCTCCTTTAATATACAATGAAATCTGAAAGGCAGTCAGCAAGGGGGCAGAATAGGACTTCGTCTCATCCCATGGATGCCCTAAATAAGCACCTACATACAGATCCATTCCAAGAGAAATCCAAAAAGGAGTGGGGCAACTCCTACTCATAGGATGACAGAAAATACCCACATCAAAACAGGTAGACACATTAGTGAGACACATCAGTGGCACAATCTCCACTACTAGTACAGTTCCTTACAACTGGGAGAGAACCCACAACTCCCAGCTTGTCTCTGAGGATTAAAGTAATTGGACCACATATCCAGCACCTTAATTTTTATGGCTGTCACTTGAGGGATGACTTCTTAGCTATGTGATCCAACAGGACTCAGCATTCAAGAGCCCCCCAGGTCCACAGAAAATAAAGAGACATTTATCTTACACATATACAAAAATAAACTCAAAATGAATTAAAGACTAAACTCTAAGGCTTAGAAACTCCTAGAAGAAATTATAGGGAAAACACCCCCGATATTGGTCTAGGCAATGATTTTTTTTAATTGACACCAAAAGCTCAAGCAACAAAAGCAAAAATAAACAAGTAGGACTACATCAAATTAAAAGCTTTTTTACAGCAAAGGAAACAATCAACAAAATGAAAGGGTAAGCTAGGGATTGGGAGAAAATATTTGCAAACCATATATCTGATAAAGGGTTAATATCCAAACTATATAAAGAATGCATATAACTCAATAGCAAAAGCAACAAATGACCAGATTTTTAAGATTAGCCAAGTCCTGAGCAGACGTTTTTTTCAAGAAGACATACAGATGGCCAACAGGCATATGAAAAGATATCTCAACATCACCAATAATCAGGGAAATACAAATCAAAACCACAATGAGATACCACCTTACCTATGTTAGGATGGCTATTATCAAATAATAAATAACAAGCGTTGGCAAGATGTGGAGAAAAGGGAACCCTTGTACATGTTTGTGGGAATGTGAATTGCTACAGCCAACATGGAAAGTAGTACGGTATTTCCTCAATAAATTGACAATAGAACTACCATGTGATTCAGCAATCCCACTTCTGGTATTTATCCGAAAGAAATGAACTCAATACCTTGAAGAGATATCTGCACTCCCATGTTCATTGCAGCATTATTCACAACAGCCAAGATATGAAAACAGTTAAGTATCTGTTGAATGGATAAAGAAATTGTGATATATATGCATACAATGGAATATTTTTCAGCCTTAAAAAAAAAAAAGATCCTGCCATTTGCAACAACCATGAAAGAACCTGGAGGTCATTACACTGAATGAAATGAGCCAAATACAGAAAGAGAAAAACTGCATGATTTCACCTATATGTGGAATCTAAAATGTCAAATACATAGAGAGAGTAGAAAGGTAGTTACCAAGGGAAGAGGAAATGAGGAGATGTCGGTTATAGGGCACAAAGTTGTAGTTTTTTTAGTATGAATTGGTCTTGAGATCTAATGTACATCATAATCACTATAGTCATTATGGAAATTTGCTAAAAGAATTGATTTTAGGTCCTTATCACACATACACATAAAAGGTAACTACATGAGAGAATATGTTAATTACCTCAAGAATAGTAGTCATTTCACTATGTATATGTATATAAAATCTTCATGTTGTACACCTTAAATACAATTTTTATTCTACAAAATAACAGACATACAGACAATAAACCCTAGTTTACATTCTTTGTGTTATTTCGTGCACATGCTCAACAAACCCCAAGCCACATCTCTCTATGTATGTTTTGAGTTTTATTTGTCTACTCAAAAACAAAGAATCCATGCTGCCTACTCAGGGCATCGTATTAAACAATATACCCCCGCGATTCCTCCTTGGACAAGAGCACTAATAAAACACAATATGTGATATGATAGATACCATTGAAATAGTCCATGAAAAATTATCTTCTTAAAGCACTGCCACTAATGCCTGAAATCTATTTGTTTTATTTTGATCACTGTCCTTTTAATGAAATGGTTTAAAATGAAATATATTTTTAAAATAAAATAATATGATATGGGAGTTTTATATGAAGTACCTAACCTTGTTGTAAACTGACCCTTGAAAATGAGTCATGTAAGAGTACAAAACTGTAAGTTTTGGTGTGAATGACACTGAAGTTGTGAGAAAAGTTAGGTCTGGACTACAGAGACAATTTTTTTTCATTTAAAATATTACCATTGTTGGACTCTAGCTAAAAGTACCTCCATGTATCTTCTCATAATACCCAGTAACTATCAGTTACTGCAGATAACAGGATAGAAATGTTCTTATCTCTATGACAAAGAAATTAAAAAAAAAAAAAGGTGTTGAGATTTCTCAAAAAATCCCTTTCTTTTACATGACACAATACACCTAACTTAAAAGTTAAATTTTAGTCAATCATTACGATCTTTCTTTAAGTAAGGCAAATTTGTTCATTGATCTTATGGAAACTGTTATATTTTCTGCATCATAAAAATTGAAATGAACAGGTTAAATGTTATTTTTCAACCTATTCTATCTCCATAAAGTGAACCACAATTATTTTTCCTATTTTTAATCTCCTACAACCTTATAACACCTTCAGCTGAAAATATCTGTCACTTGAACAAGATGAAGAGGGAAAAATTCTGACAATGCTTCCTGCTGATGTTAAAACCAGGACTGGTCTTTATCTCCATGGGGTGGATAAAATTTAGCTTTGGTTTATTCCTGCCTCCCTTTATCTGAGTCTGTCTTCTAACATTTCATTTATGAACAAATACTTTCATCCCATCTCTAACTCTACATCAACGTCTGCCCTCCAGTAAAATGGCCCATGTTCTAAACTGCCCCTGCTTCTCCCCATCTTAAAAAGAATATCAACAAAGTCAAGATCTTAAATTAAATATATTTTTAATGGTAAATTCCCAGGCAGTGATTTTTAGTAATATTTGTTGTAAACATCTGGGTATTTTGAGTCTTAAAAATGAAGCATCTCCCAACTATTATAATTTACTTAAATTCTGACCAGTGGACCTCTCAGATGGGAGCCCTTTTCATTCCGACCTCCCTATAGTTCTGCAGTATGCCTGAGAGAAAGGGTATTGCCCTGAGTAGCAATTCTCAACATAAAGTACCCTTTTAGCCTTTCAGCACATCCTCCTCATATTCCTGCTCTAACTGTATTGATATAGCCTTGAGGAATTATGAGGACCTTCTTATCAAGAAAAAGATGAGTAACCTGACCCATACCATAGACAAATAAACCAAGGATGACAGAACTTTTCATATGTTGGTACACACAGACAGGCTCATCACTTGTGATTCCCTAGAGATGTCTTCAGATGCTGCTGTCCACATTTATTAATCTTTAGTTGCATTTAGTTTCCATTGCTACTTTATGGACCAACACTCCAAAATACTCAATTTTTCTTTGCAAGGAAGGAAGTATCCAGGGCTTGACACATGGGTATATTTGCCTATTCAACATTCAAGGCCACATTTAACATCTTACACCAGTGAGTATGTTATACATTTAAATCTATCTAATAATGTTTTCCATTTCTATTGACTGATGGCTTCATAAATTATCTCTTCCCCTTCCCCCACATTAGGAAGAGAGAACTATTGACTTGAAAAGATTCGAAGGAATGCACACTATAGGATTCTTCAGTATCTCAACTTCCAAGATTATATTTCAAAATAAAACCCCTTTCCACTATTCATGCCAATTCAAAGAGTGCATGGATGGACAAAACCTAGGATCAGCCTCAGAAATCCAACCTGAAATACAGTTAAGGTTGGTGGGTGATCCCCTTCTTTATATTTTCCACCACTTATTACAGAGATGATGCTCTGTGGCTAAGAGATAAAATTCCAAACGCTTTTTCTCCCCTGAAAGTTTGCGCATCATCTTTTGGAATACTCCCTTTGAGTTATAATCATATTTGGCCTTCTCATTGGAGTCCTCTATAGTCTTAGCAGAGACAGATTACAAGTCTCGAATTCAGAAGCAGAGCATATGAAGCTAACTCCCACAACCCACAGATATTCTTTCTTTCATGCTGAGCATACTTTTAAACAAGTGGGTTATCAATAGAAATGGCACTTTAATTTAAAGAGAGTCCTCTAAAATGTGGCTGAGTAGTTGGTTGTTGCATCACTGACCATATCCAACACAGGCAGGCATATTTGCATCATCCCACTGTTTGGAAACAGATGATCCCAGGGCCACTTGGGAAGGTGATGTTTCAAAGATAATTTTTAACCCTGAGAAAGCAATCAGTTTTTCTTTTTGGTTCTTGTTATCTACTTAATACCTGGGTTTTGTTACCTGACTCTTCACATACACCGAGTCCAATTATTGAGGACCCAGTTTCTCCAACATGTGCAATCCTGAAATTCACCTTTTGTGATATATTTTATCATAACTTCATTCTGTAAATGCTAAGCTTCTTTATATGTCTCATCCTTTGTAGGAAACACGACTAGTACAGTACAAATCACTCAGTATACTATGTCTCCACAGTATAATTCCTCCAGCCCATTCTAGAGGAACCAACCCTGAGTCAGAAGACCTTATTTCTAGTCCCAGCTCATATTCTTGAGTCTATATCAATTTGAGAAATCCATTTAATCAGCTTTCTACCATTGAAAGGAAAATTCAAATACTTTGTATATATACTGTTAGAGAAATAACTAAGATTTTTTTTTTTTTGCATTTGCAGAGTGTAGTAACTTCCTTTGTTTATTTGCCTTTTTTTAAATCAAAATATTTTTTTAGGAATAGAATTTAGCAATTCATCACTTACATATAACACCCAGTGATCATCCCAACCAGTGTCCTCCTTAATGCCTCTCACCCCTTTAGCCCTTACCCCAACCCGATACCCCACCAGCAACCCTCATTTTGTTCTCTGTATTTAGGAGTCTCTTATGGTTTGTCTCCCTCTCTGTTTTTATATTATTTTTGCTTCCCTTCCCTTATGTTCATCTGTATTATATCTTAAATTCCACATATGAGTGAAATCATATGCTATTTGTCTTTCTCTGACTTGTTTTGCCTAGCATAATACACTCTAGTTCTATCCATGTTGTTGCAAATGGCAAGATTTCATTCGAGAAAATTTTTAAACAATTGACAATTTATCTTAACTGGAACTGTTATATACTCTACTACATGTTCAAGAATATCAAATCCTAACGAATCACTTCACAGATCTAGGCTCGTTTCCTAAGTGTTTTCTGCCCAAAAGATGCAGAATTCATCCATAGGGACTCCACTTTTTAATTATTAATCAGTTGCTTCCTTCCATTCCTTGCCATTACTCTCTTTGTCTTTCTCCCTGTCAGTGCATACCTGCAGAATCAAGAACCCTTAGAAGAGAAATGTACCTGAGCCCCCAGCATTAGGAAGGCAGAACCACTTTTCTACACTTCTTATACTATTCAGAATGAGAAGATCACATCCGTGGATCACACCCCTGATCCAAAGTCCCTAACAAGTCAGATCTGTTCTACTTCTGCCCCTCTAGACACCTCTGTGGGCACCCCCTCTCTGCTGGTGCCTCCGTTAGCGCTCTCAAGCATTGATTAGTGCCAGACACACAGATGTGTCCGCTTTAATCTAAGTTTATGTTGGTTTCTAAAGAATGTTCCCCTCCAGCAAAGACATGGACCAGAGAGATGAAGAGTCCCAGACTCCTCAGGCTCCTGGCTAAGGTATCACCTGGGACTAGTTTAGATTGTGAGGGAAACAGCCATTAGAAAGTTCACAGGTGCCCTGCAATTGGCTCCAGTGTAAACCTAATGTGATGCAGCAGTGTCTGGACTAGCAACGTGAGGCTGACAGACTCCCCTCAGGAGCTTTATGTGTCCGTGGCTGATAGCACTCCCAGTCCTTGAGGGCAGGACCTCCATGCTGCCCTTCTTCTCCCCATGAAGCCTGTTCTTCCCCATCCTCATCAATCACAGCAACCTGCTGAAGCCTAGGGTCATTCTTAAAAGCCAGAGATCCTAGATTTCTGAGGCTTTAGGATATTCTCCTGTAGCCCCAACCTGACGTTTAGCACTCATGCCCCTATTCTACTGAGCAGTGACTGGGTCTGCAACCAAACCTGGTGAGGAAAAAAAAGTTACCCCCTTTGGCTCCAGGATACTGTCATCTCTCCTTCTGAACACAGGAGCATTATCTTCATTCCCCTGAAATGTGCAAAGAGCCCACTGGTCCTGCTGTGAGCTTTGCACAGATGGACGCACACCTTGGTACTCTCATGTACTCATGAGTACTATTCTCTCACGGCACTATTCTAGTTTTAAGAATACTAACACCACATACAAAGATTTAAGACTCCAAAAAAGATCCCTGAAAGGGGATGTAGAAAATATTAAGCTTTAGAGGGGGAAAACAAGGAGAGGAAAAAGGTAATGGAGATTCTCAACGCGGAAGTACAGAAGTGTTAGTTTTCTATACCATTCCAAATCTTTAATTTTTATGAATAGACTAAATGTAAAATTCACAGAATGCAGTCCCATTACATCTCTGATATATTCTTCAGGCATCATAAAGCGAAACATTTGTGCCTTCCTCTCCCAGTCAAATACCCAGTCCCTCTCAGCACCACCATTTACATATCCACACACTTACCTGCTGTCCACAACCACCCCCCCCCCACCGATGCTCACTCAGCCATCTGCTTGTCTGCTCAGCCACCCACTTAGGCATCCCCTCAGCATCTACATGCCACCTCACCTACTTCCCTAACGTCCAGGAGTTATCTCCCAGGCATCCTCTCTTCTCATCCATGTGGGCGTCATCCCGCTTGTCCACTCATTCTGCCATGTTATCTAATGCCTGACACCACAGCACCCGTGACTTTGACAATGCTGCTGTGATCATCCAAGCAATAGAAAGGGAAAGTAGAGATGCTTCTCTTTCCTCACCTGAGTTTCTGCACTCCCATAGAACTGACAGAATTGGTGGGATACTTTGAGGAAAGCTGGAAACATTCCATGGTTGGGAGAGCTGTAGTCACTGAACCCAGACGTTCACATCACTGCTGTTTTTCTCCACTCATCTGTAGACAACAAAGGAAACTCCCAAATTCCAAGAATTGGTAAGGACCCGACAGCACTCTCAGTCACTCCTGCTCCTAACCTGGAGGGCCTTGTCATTCAACCTCCATCACTCAGCAAGTTACATCAACTCTTACTCCAAACATTTGTGGCATGGATCCTTCCTTTCCATTGTTAATGCTGCTGACTACCATTATTTTAGCCTTTGTAACAAAGTGCTAAGTAATTTCACTTCTTTTCAATGCTTGATAGGCATTGAAAACTTACTGAATCAGGTATGTCACAGAGGGTGATTTAATCACCCTTTCTGGTTTTTCTCATAGAATGCGTTTGAGAACGCCTGGAACAACTCATTCTATAAACCAGTGTCACATTTATCTTTCATTACAACATTTTATTCTACCATTACTTACTTCACAAATATTCGATCTAAAATCTCCAATGACTCTAATGCTATATCTCAACTGGGAGAGAAGAAATTCAGTCAGTCACATCTCAATTTTCACCACTTGCCTCCCCTATGAGCCCCCACTCATCCTACAATTCGTACTGTTCCCCAAACAGAAAATGCTCTCTTCTGACTGGGAAGGCCATCTTATCAGTGTTGGCCTAGGAACTGGAATAGTTTCTAAACACAATAATATGTACTATCAACACGTATGTTTTGTTTGCAAAAAGAACATAAATCTCTACCCCAAACATTGCATATAATTTGAATATGCTACTTCCAGATAAGTGGTTTGTTGACTTAAAATTGCTTGGCCTGAAGAGATTTTTTTGCTATTGTTATACTAGTACTTAGTTGAAAATTAGTGCCTATTTCCCTGCTTTACTTTGTCTGTTAAAACAGACTTTAAAGAGTAATTTAGCCTCTTCTAGATTCCTTTTAGGTTGTAGGAAGTTTGAATGAACATCACCTCCATCTTAAACAAGAAAAGATCAGATAATCTATAAAATCATAACTATTCTTAAAAATCATCAGAAAGCTGAGGTTACAAGAAAACCAAATAAAATGAAATCTCAGGAATGATGGTTGCATCCAGAAAGGCCTGGGACATGGGCTCTACCTTACCTGGGCCAGTGTATGTGAGGAATGTGGGGCACCATGTAAGCCTGTAAGAACTGATTTATCAAATTGCTAAAGGCTGAATGTGGGAGTAATATGAATATACAATGGCTAGGAGCCAGAGGAAAAAAAGAAGCATTCACAAATATTCTCAATACTTTTTCCACATACTTAGACCAAGCCTCATAAGGATGTTTGAAGAAAGCAGAAAACCAAAGAAAGTCTCCTTCATAGTGCGGGTCTAGGTGAAGGCAGCAACATCTGCCATAGTAAGCTAAGGAACTCTCCAATCACCAAATCATCTCCATTATGCAACAAAAGCCTGAAGCCACAGGGGAAGGACAGCAAACTTTGTTTTCCTCAGAGACAGATAAATAAAGACTCATTACTGAGGGAAGGGGGAACAGGAAAAAAAACTCTAACTCTGGGGTTTCCATTGAGCAGGAGACCATTCTGGATCAGTACATTAGCCATCTCCTAAGACTGCAGAAGGGGCAGGATCACTAAGAAATTCTGAAACACAGAGACAAAAGATGTTCCTGAGACTGCGAAAGAACCAGGACAAAGGGAATAAAACCTCACCCTCATTACCAGGCCAGTAGGAATTAAGGAACAAGTCAAAGCTGTTATCATGGAGTGGGGGCAGCCAGTGAAGACACACCCTCCAGATGTAGCCTAATAGAAAGAGACTAAAACTCAGGATGGTTGAGACTGGGAAAAGCCCTACAACCACTGAACATCCCACACTAAGCATAAGTCATAAGAGAGAAAACTGAATTTGTTGGTGCACTGAGGATAACCATAGCAATATAAAACTCAAACTCAATGTAATCCTGGCTGCACTGATTCCCACACCTCATACACACTACCTCTTAGGGTAAACAGAAGAGAAGTGTCTCCTGCAAAACATAATACTATTTATCTCATAGCATGTTATCCTACACACACACACACACACACACACACACACACACACACACACACACATTAAAGATCAGAGAAAAATCAAGAAAAAATATGCTCTTACTGGACCAAGCAATTCACAGAACCAGAATTAAGTATCTGCATGTGGGAACTATTACACAGAGCTTTAAAATAACTCTTACTAAAATTTTAAAGGATATAATAGAAAAGATGGACAGTGTCATAAATGCATGAAGAATTTCAGCAGATAATTTAAAAGTATATGGAAGAATCACATGGAAATACTAGGCTGAAGAACACAGTAACAAAGATGAAGATTGATTAAGGGTAAACTCAACAGAACTGAGAAAAAAATCAGTGAGGATAAAGTTGATAGAAATTAATAAAACTGAAGCACAAAGAGGACAAAAATAATGATGATACAAAGAGAAGAGAACATGGGATAATATCAAACATGCGAACATACATGAAATTAAAACATCACGGCAAAGAACTACTAGAGCACAAAGGAATTCAGTAAAGTCACAGGATACAAATCAACCTACAGAAATTTGTTGTATTTTTATACACAAATAGTGAAGCAGCACTATTTGGTAAAATTGAGAGCTAAAAACTCATTTAAAAAACTTTCTAACACACTGTAAGATAACGAATATAAAACATAATAGCAATGTATTCAGTGTTTATACCTTATGTGATATAAAATACATGGCAATAATAGCACACAAATGGGAGGGAGAAAATGGTAGTATACTGTTTGAAGGTTCTTATGCTTCATATGAAGAGCTATTACACTATTTAAGATTGATATTTTTAAATGTATAATGTAAACTCTAGAGCAGCCATTAAAAATTTTAATTGGTATAAAACTAGGCTAATGGTAATGATGAAATGCAATAAAAGTATAGAATTGATCCAAAAATCATGTGAGAAAGAGAAAAAATGAAGAAATAATGTACGGAAAAAGCAAAAACTAGGGAGATGATAGATTTTAGTCAAAACACAGCAATAATTACATAAATACAAGTAGTCTATCTCAGTAGATTAAGTAAAAGATTGAGATTATGAGGTTAGATAAAACACCAGACCTAATTTTATTCCATCTAAAGGAAAAGCACTTTAACTATAAAGACATAGACATGTTAAGAGTAAAAGGATAAAAGTATATACCATTGAACACTAACCAAAAGAGAGCTGGAGTAGCTATATTAAAATCAGATAAAATAAATGTAAGAACAAAAAATATTAACAGGGATAAAGAGGGACATTGCATGATGGAAAAGGGTCAATTCATCAAATTATAACAATCCTAAATGTATACACACTAACCAGAGGGTTTCAAAACTGATGAAGCAAAAACTGATAAAAATGATAAGGGAAATAAAGGCACAATTTTAGTTGAAGTTTCCAAATAACTCGGTAGTCAATACAGCAAGTATACAGAAAATTGTAAGGGTATAGAAGACTTGGCCAACACTACCAAGTGACTTGATCGAATTGACATTTATAGAACATTCTACCAAATACCAGCAAAATACTCATTCTTTTCAAGTACCTTCAAAAAATTGACCAAAATGGACAAAACCCTGAGGCATAAATAACTCTCAAAATACTCTTAAAAATGAAATAATACAAAGTATGTTCTTAGATAAAATGAAACTAAAGGAGAAATCTATAACAGAAGCATGTATGTAAAAATTTTCAAAATTAGAAAATTAAGCAACCCAATTCCACATAATCTATACATCACAAAGGAAGTCCCCTGGGAAATTTAAAAATATTTTAATTGCATGAAAGTGAAAAAGAGAAAAAAATCTGTGAGACACAACTGAAGTGGTTCTTAGACTTGGAGGATTATATGCTCACATGAGAAACAAGAAGAGTTCCAATTCAGTAATTTGAATTTCCAGCTACAAGAAGAACAAATTGAACCCAGATAAGCACAAAGAAGGACAAAATAAAGATAAAGGGACAAATAAGTAAAATTGAAAAGAAGGAAAATAGACAAAAATCAATGAAATAGAAATCTGGCTCTTCATAAAGACTGAGTTGATACATTAGCCAGACTGACCTCAACAGAAATAGGGAAAAGATACAAATTAACAATAACAGAAAAAAAGGGGACATCTCTATAAATCCTACAGATATTGAAAGAATAACTAAAAGGATATACCAATCCCCAAAATGCTCATAAATGTAACAACTTAGATAAAATGGACAAATTCATTAAAACATACAAAGTAACACAGCTTACTTTAATAGAAATAGATATCTGAACAATTTTATATATATAAAGAATTAAAAACATTGTTCAAACGTTTTCAACAGAAAAGTTTCAGGTCCAAATGATGTCAATGATAAATTCTATCAAACATTTAAGGTAGAAATATCAATTTTACACCATTGCTTCCATACACAGAAGAGGAGGCAACACCTTTGAACCCATTTTATGAGACCTGCATTACTCTGGTGCTAGAATCAGAAAAAAAAAAATATTACAAGAAAGGAAAAACCATACAGCACTATCCCTCACTAAGATAGACACACAAAATTCTTAATGAAACTTAGTTACTGAATCAAGGAATATTAGAAATGATAATACCTCATGACCAAGTTTGATTTAGTCTCGGAATGCAAGGCTAATTCATTATGCAAAAGTTAATCAATGTATTTCACAACATCATCAGTCTGAAGAAGTAAAACGACATGATCCTCTCAATAAAAGTAGAAAGAGTATTTAACAAAATTTGACACACATTCATGATAAAAGCTGTCAGCAAACTAGGAACAGAGAACTTCCTCAATCTCATAAATGGCACCAAAGAACCTTTAACTGAATTCATTCTGAATGGTAAAAGATCAAATCCTTTTCCCCTAAGGTTGGGAATAAAGCAAAAATGCCCTTTTGCATGACTCTATTAACACTGAATACTAACAGTCCTTGCCAGTGCCTTTTATCAGGCAACAGAAATAAAAGGCATGCATATTGTAAAGGAAGAAATAATGCTGTCTCTACACATACATGACATAATTATCTACGTAGAAAACCCAACTAATCTACAGGAAAGCTACTATAACTAATGATTTCAACAAGTTCACTAGGCATGATGTCAATATACAAAAATAAATTGTACTTGTTAGCAATAAAAAATGGAAAATGAAATTTAAAAGGCAGTGCTGTTTATAATAGCACATAAAAACATTAAAGAATTAGGTACAAATCTAACAAAATATATGATAGGTCTCTATGCTGAAAATCATAAGGCACTGATGAAAGAAATCTAAGAACACCTCAATGGAGAAACATTTACCATGTTTATGGAGTGAAAGACAATATTTTAAAAATAATTAATTCTCTTCCAAACTGATCTGTAGATACAATGCAAAACCAACCAAAATCCCAGCAGAAATTTTTGTAAGAATTAATCTGATTCTCAAAGTTAGTACAAAAACACAGAATCTAGAATAAAACAATTTTGAAAAAGAGAACAAAATTGGACAACCTAGACCACCAATTTCAAGTAACAGTGTTAGATGAAAGGAACAAAGGAACTGAAGAGTCTAGAAATGGATACATGCATACATGGCCAATTATTTTTGGAAAAGGAAAAATTTTAATGGATAAAAAACCCAGAATTTCAACAAATAATAATGGATAACTAGATATCCATATGCAAAAAAAAAAAAAAAAAAAAAAAAAAAAAGGAACTTGGATCCAGGTCTTCAACTATATATACAAAAATTAACTACAAATGGATCAGGGACTCAAATACTGACCAAAATCTTTGTGACCTTAGATTAGGCATAGATTTCTTAGAACACCAGAGGCGCAGGAAGATGGCGGCGTAGGAGGACGCTGGGCTCACCGCGCGTCCTGCTGATCACGTAGATTCCACCTACACCTGCCTAAATAACCCAGAAAACCGCCAGAGGATTAGCAGAACGGAGTCACCGGACCCAAGTGCAGACGAGAGGCCCACGGAAGAGGGTAGGAAGGGCGGCGAGGCGGTGCGCGCTCCACGGACTGGCGGGAGGGAGCCGGGGCGGAGGGGCGGCTCGCCGGCCAAGCAGAGCCCCTGAGTCTGGCTTGCAAAAGCGGAGGGGCCTGACGGACTGTGTTCCGACAGCAAGCGCGACTTAGCGTCTGGGAGGTCATAAGTTAACAGCTCTGCTCGGAAAGCGGGAAGGCTGGAGGACAAAGGGAGGGTGAGCTGCGGAGCCCCCGGACGACAGAGCTCAGTTTGGCGGGGAACAAAGGCGCTCGCCAGCGCCATCTCCCCCGCCCATCCCCCAGCCAAAATCCCAAAGGGAACCGGTTCCGGCCAGGGAAATTGCTCGCTCCGCGCAAACACCCAACTCTGTGCTTCTGCGGAGCCAAACCTCCGGCAGCGGATCTGACTCCCTCCGGCTGCCACAGGGCCCCTCCTGAAGTGGATCACCTAAGGAGAAGCGAGCTAAGCCTGCCCCCCCTCCCGCCGTGCACCTTGCCTTCCCACCCCAGCTAATACGCCAGATCCCCAGCATCACAAGCCTGGCAGTGTGCAAGTAGCCCAGACGGGCCACGCCACCCCACAGTGAATCCCACCCCTAGGAGAGGGGAAGAGAAGGCACACACCAGTCTGACTGTGGCCCCAGCGGTGGGCTGGGGGCAGACATCAGGACTGACTGCGGCCCCGCCCACCAACTCCAGTTATACACCACAGCACAGGGGAAGTGCCCTGCAGGTCCTCACCACACCAGGGACTACCCAAAATGACCAAGCGGAAGAATTCCCCTCAGAAGAATCTCCAGGAAATAACAACAGCTAATGAGCTGATCAAAAAGGATTTAAATAATATAACAGAAAGTGAATTTAGAATAATAGTCATAAAATTAATCGCTGGGCTGGAAAACAGTATACAGGACAGCAGAGAATCTCTTGCTACAGAGATCAAGGGACTAAGGAACAGTCACGAGGAGCTGAAAAACGCTTTAAAGGAAATGCAAAACAAAATGCAAACCACCACGGCTCGGATGGAAGAGGCAGAGGAGAGAATAGGTGAACTAGAAGATAAAGTTATGGAAAAAGAGGAAGCTGAGAAAAAGAGAGATAAAAAAATCCAGGAGTATGAGGGGAAAATTAGAGAACTAAGTGATACACTAAGAAGAAATAATATACGCATAATTGGTATTCCAGAGGAGGAAGAGAGAGGGAAAGGTGCTGAAGGGGTACTTGAAGAAATAATAGCTGAGAACTTCCCTGAACTGGGGAAGGAAAAAGGCATTGAAATCCAAGAGGCACAGAGAACTCCCTTCAGACGTAACTTGAATCGATCTTCTGCACGACATATCATAGTGAAACTGGCAAAATACAAGGATAAAGAGAAAATTCTGAAAGCAGCAAGGGGTAAACGTGCCCTCACATATAAAGGGAGACCTATAAGACTCGTGACTGATCTCTCTTTTGAAACTTGGCAGGCCAGAAAGAATTGGCACGAGATTTTCAGCGTGCTAGACAGCAAAAATATGCAGCCGAGAATCCTTTATCCAGCAAGTCTGTCATTTAGAATAGAAGGAGAGATAAAGGTCTTCCCAAACAAACAAAAACTGAAGGAATTTGTCACCACTAAACCAGCCCTACAAGAGATCCTAAGGGGGACCCTGTGAGACAAAGTACCAGAGACATCACTACAAGCATAAAACATACAGACATCACAATGACTCTAAACCCGTATCTTTCTATAATAACACTGAATGTAAACGGATTAAATGCGCCAACCAAAAGACATAGGGTATCAGAATGGATAAAAAAACAAGACCCATCTATTTGCTGTCTACAAGAGACTCATTTTAGACCTGAGGACACCTTTAGATTCAGAGTGAGGGGATGGAGAACTATTTATCATGCTACTGGAAGCCAAAAGAAAGCTGGAGTAGCCATACTTATATCAGACAAACTAGACTTTAAATTAAAGGCTGTAACAAGAGATGAAGAAGGACATTATATAATAGTTACAGGGTCTATCCATCAGGAAGAGCTAACAATTATAAATGTCTATGCGCCGAATACCGGAGCCCCCAAGTATATAAAACAATTACTCATAAACAGAAGCAACCTTATTGATAAGAATGTGGTAATTGCAGGGGACTTTAACACCCCACTTACAGAAATGGATAGATCATCTAGACATACAGTCAATAAAGAAACAAGGGCCCTGAATGAGACATTGGATCAGATGGACTTGACAGATATATTTAGAACTCTGCATCCCAAAGCAACAGAATATACTTTCTTCTCGAGTGCACATGGAACATTCTCCAAGATAGATCATATACTGGGTCACAAAACAGCCCTTCATAAGTTTACAAGAATTGAAATTATACCATGCATACTTTCAGACCACAATGCTATGAAGCTTGAAATCAACCACAGGAAAAAGTCTGGAAAACCTCCAAAAGCGTGGAGGTTAAAGAACACCCTACTAACGAATGAGTGGGTCAACCAGGCAATTAGAGAAGAAATCAAAAAATATATGGAAACAAACGAAAATGAAAATACAACAATCCAAACGCTTTGGGACGCAGCGAAGGCAGTCCTGAGAGGAAAATACATTGCAATCCAGGCCTATCTCAAGAAACAAGAAAAATCCCAAATACAAAATCTAACAGCACACCTAAAGGAAATAGAAGCAGAACAGCAAAGGCAGCCTAAACCCAGCAGAAGAAGAGAAATAATAAAGATCAGAGCAGAAATAAACAATATAGAATCTAAAAAAACTGTAGAGCAGATCAACGAAACCAAGAGTTGGTTTTTTGAAAAAATAAACAAAATTGACAAACCTCTAGCCAGGCTTCTCAAAAAGAAAAGGGAGATGACCCAAATAGATAAAATCATTAATGAAAATGGAATGATTACAACCAATCCCTCAGAGATACAAACAATTATCAGGGAATACTATGAAAAATTATATGCCAACAAATTGGACAACCTGGAAGAAATGGACACATTCCTGAACACCCACACTCTTCCAAAACTCAATCAGGAGGAAATAGAAAGCTTGAACAGACCCATAACCAGCGAAGAAATTGAATCGGTTATCAAAAATCTCCCAACAAATAAGAGTCCAGGACCAGATGGCTTCCCAGGGGAGTTCTACCAGACATTTAAAGCAGAGATAATACCTATCCTTCTCAAGCTATTCCAAGAAATAGAAAGGGAAGGAAAACTTCCAGACTCATTCTATGAAGCCAGTATTACTTTGATTCCTAAACCAGACAGAGACCCAGTAAAAAAAGAGAACTACAGGCCAATATCCCTGATGAATATGGATGCAAAAATTCTCAATAAGATACTAGCAAATCGAATTCAACAGCATATAAACAGAATTATTCACCATGATCAAGTGGGATTCATTCCTGGGATGCAGGGCTGGTTCAACATTCGCAAATCAATCAACGTGATACATCACATTAACAAAAAAAAAGAGAAGAACCATATGATCCTGTCAATCGATGCAGAAAAGGCCTTTGACAAAATCCAGCACCCTTTCTTAATAAAAACCCTTGAGAAAGTCGGGATAGAAGGAACATACTTAAAGATCATAAAAGCCATTTATGAAAAGCCCACAGCTAACATCATCCTCAACGGGGAAAAACTGAGAGCTTTTTCCCTGAGATCAGGAACACGACAGGGATGCCCACTCTCACCCCTGTTGTTTAACATAGTGCTGGAAGTTCTAGCATCAGCAATCAGACAACAAAAGGAAATCAAAGGCATCAAAATTGGCAAAGATGAAGTCAAGCTTTCGCTTTTTGCAGATGACATGATATTATACATGGAAAATCCGATAGACTCCACCAAAAGTCTGCTAAAACTGATACATGAATTCAGCAAAGTTGCAGGATACAAAATCAATGTCCAGAAATCAGTTGCATTCTTATACACTAACAATGAAGCAACAGAAAGACAAATAAAGAAAATGATCCCATTCACAATTGCACCAAGAAGCATAAAATACCTAGGAATAAATCTAACCAAAGATGTAAAGGATCTGTATGCTGAAAACTATAGAAAGCTTATGAAGGTAATTGAAGAAGACTTAAAGAAATGGAAAGACATTCCCTGCTCATGGATTGGAAAAATAAATATTGTCAAAATGTCAATACTACCCAAAGCTATCTACACATTCAATGCAATCCCAATCAAAATTGCACCAGCATTCTTCTCGAAATTAGAACAAGCAATCCTAAAATTCATATGGAACCACAAAAGGCCCCGAATAGCCAAAGGAATTTTGAAGAAGAAGACCAAAGCAGGAGGCATCACAATCCCAGACTTTAGCCTCTACTACAAAGCTGTCATCATCAAGACAGCATGGTATTGGCACAAAAACAGACACACAGACCAATGGAATAGAATAGAAACCCCAGAACTAGACCCACAAACGTATGGCCAACTCATCTTTGACAAAGCAGGAAAGAACATCCAATGGAAAAAAGACAGCCTCTTTAACAAATGGTGCTGGGAGAACTGGACAGCAACATGCAGAAGGTTGAAACTAGACCACTTTCTCACACCATTTACAAAAATAAACTCAAAATGGATAAAGGACCTAAATGTGAGACAGGAAACCATCAAAACCTTAGAGGAGAAAGCAGGAAAAGATCTCTCTGACCTCAGCCGTAGCAATCTCTTACTCGACACATCCCCAAAGGCAAGGGAATTAAAAGCAAAAGTGAATTACTGGGACCTTATGAAGATAAAAAGCTTCTGCACAGCAAAGGAAACAACCAACAAAACTAAAAGGCAACCAACGGAATGGGAAAAGATATTTGCAAATGACATATCGGACAAAGGGCTAGTATCTAAAATCTATAAAGAGCTCACCAAACTCCACACCCGAAAAACAAATAACCCAGTGAAGAAATGGGCAGAAAACATGAATAGACACTTCTCTAAAGAAGACATCCAGATGGCCAACAGGCACATGAAAAGATGTTCAGCGTCGCTCCTTATCAGGGAAATACAAATCAAAACCACACTCAGGTATCACCTCACGCCAGTCAGAGTGGCCAAAATGAACAAATCAGGAGACTATAGATGCTGGAGAGGATGTGGAGAAACGGGAACCCTCTTGCACTGTTGGTGGGAATGCAAATTGGTGCAGCCGCTCTGGAAAGCAGTGTGGAGGTTCCTCAGAAAATTAAAAATAGACCTACCCTATGACCCAGCAATAGCACTGCTAGGAATTTATCCAAGGGATACAGGAGTACTGATGCATAGGGGCACTTGTACCCCAATGTTCATAGCAGCACTCTCAACAATAGCCAAATTATGGAAAGAGCCTAAATGTCCATCAACTGATGAATGGATAAAGAAATTGTGGTTTATATACACAATGGAATACTATGTGGCAATGAGAAAAAATGAAATATGGCCCTTTGTAGCAACGTGGATGGAACTGGAGAGTGTAATGCTAAGTGAAATAAGCCATACAGAGAAAGACAGATACCATATGGTTTCACTCTTATGTGGATCCTGAGAAACTTAACAGGAACCCATGGGGGAGGGGAAGGAAAAAAAAAAAAAAAGAGGTTAGAGTGGGAGAGAGCCAAAGCATAAGAGACTGTTAAAAACTGAGAACAAACTGAGGGTTGATGGGGGGTGGGAGGGAGGGGAGGGTGGGTGATGGGTATTGAGGAGGGCACCTTTTGGGATGAGCACTGGGTGTTGTATGGAAACCAATTTGTCAATAAATTTCATAAAAAAAAAAATAAAGAAAAAAAAATAAATAAAAAGTAAATCAGGGCACCTGCGTGGCTCAGTCAGTTAAGGGTCCAACTCTTGATTTCGGCTCAGGTCATGATCTCACGGTTTTGTGAGTTTGAACCCCACATGGGGCTCTGTGCTGACCCTGCAGAGACTGCTTGGGATTCTTTCTCTCCCTCTCTGTCTGCCGGTCCCCTGCTCATGCTCGCTCGCTCTCTCTCAAAAATAAATTTTAAAAAAATTACAAAAATTGAAAAAATAAAATAAAAAGTAAACAAAAAACTATGGTATATCCATACAATTAAACTATTACTCTACAAATAAAAAGAATGTACCACCATAACATGAAAAATATGAATGTATCTCAAATGCTTTATGCTAAGGAAAAGAAGTCAGACTCAAAGACTGTGTCCTGATTCCATTTACATGATATTTTGCAATAGACAAAGAAATCTGATTGGTGGTTGGCCGGAAATGATGTTCAGAAAATAGACTGACTAAAAGGGGCAAATAATATGTTTGAATGATGAAAATTTCTGTCTTGATTGTGGTGGTGCTTACATGATTGTGTAAATTTTTTAAAACTCACAGAACTCTATACAAAAAAGAATGCATTTTACTGTAGGTAAATTATACCTCAATAACAAAACAAGGAATTAGTCTTCGTTATTTATTAATCCTAGCATAGCACTTAGGCACAAAAAAAATCAAATAGTAAGGAATTTGGAGTGTTGGCTCAACATCAGTTTATATGATAAAGACGTGAAGTTTTCAATTATCATATTTCAATACTTGGTATCTGCTTAAAAGTTAAAAAGCCAAAGCAATCTTAAACACATTAGGAATAATTACGAAGAAGTCCAAATTTCTAGAATTTGATTGGATTGTGAGCTGGTTGAAGGCAAAGATCATTTGTTACTTTTAAGTAGCAGGGTACTAATTAGATGTACACAGGGATTTGTGATATTAAAATAAAAACCTCATTATACTATTCAAAGTGGGCTAGATGCTGAAACAAACAGTTCCCAATAACCATGGCATAACACAATAAAATTTATTTCTTATTATACAAATTCTCATGTGGGTGACACTGGTATGGCTAGATCTCATCTGGTCAATGACTCAGGATCCAGGCCTCCTCTGCCCTCTGAGCCCCCAGAGTCCTGTGCCAGACCCCTGTATGGGGGTGACTTCAGAGCAAAACAGTGAAGAATGGAGGCTGGCGGTTGGGAGATTTCAACAGGTCAGGCCTGGAAATGGTATATTTTCTTTCTTTGCATCTACATTTCAGAAGTTAGAACTCACCGTGAAGTAGAGGAAATGAGTTTAGGAGCAAATAGCGAGTTTCTGCCACATGCATTGGATTCTGACTTGATTAGACTACATTTGAGTTCATGTTTTATTTCAGACCTCTATATTTTAAAAGGGATATTTAGAATATTCAAACCCCATAGAAGCCCTTGATAGTAAGAAGTCTGAAATCATGCAAATGACTACACAGTGAGGGTCATTTAGCTTGATCGTTTCCTCCTCTCAGTGTCTCTCAGGTGAAGGACCCCATAGCCAGCCATGTGGTCTTCGGTCTCAACAGACCAGACCAAAGAATCTGACCCAGATTGGAGGTCCAGTCTGCTTCTAAAACCAGTTTGCTTCTTATCCAAGAAATAAATAGTACAAAGAATATTTTCAGACACAGGTGGAGAACACATTATATTTCATATAAACACTCATTTCACTGCAGCCCATGTAGTGGGATATCAAGTCAATATCCACAATATTATGTCATATAAAGAAAGAACTTCTCTAATCAATGAACTATGTCATCAAGGCCTAATGCCTGGGTATCCAGTCTTGAAGCTTCTATTGTGAGAACACCAGTGCAATCTACTCTTTATCTGTACCTGTTATTCCTCAAGACTCAGTGTTTTCCATATTTGTCCATTTTGGGCTTACCATTAGAAGGCCAATCAGATTAGGGTGTCACAAATGCCAATTTCAAGAGCAGTGCAAGAGAAACTCTCCAGATGGTTTGTCTGCAGTGTAAACAATCTTCTACTTGGTCCTTATGACCCCATGTTTCCACTGATCCTTGAAATATCTATGGCAGATTGAAATGCTGAATACAGACTGTGGGATGGCTTGATTGGAGAATCAAAGTGCTGGTCTATAAGGTTTGGGGAGGAAATGTCTCTTTGTCAAGTTATCTGTTCTTTTTTGTAAAAAAAAAAAAAAAAAGATTTTATTTTTAAGAAATCTCCACACCCAACATGGGGCTCAAACTCATGATCCCAAGATCAAGAGTTGCATGCTCTTCTGACTGAGCCAGTCGAGTGCTTCAAGTTAGCTGTTCTTTTGAGAAACAATTCTTACTTGCTGTTGGGACCTAACAGACCACAGGAATGCCTGGCTATGAGAAACCAGGTCACCATGCACCTGGAGCTGTCCATCAACACTGGCTTTGAGGAACAAATCCTAAAGCAGTATATGTGAGACTAGCCTGAGCAGACCCTGAAGACTACAACAACCGTTATAAACAGCTGACTTATACTCCCATTGTGCCTGTTCCTGTCACCCTGCCACTGAGCCGTCAACCCATAATATGGCCTTTCTACATAATCCCTGTAACTATTTAACTGAGAAGGTGTGGCCCTGAAAGACCAGGGAAAAAAGAGTTCTTAATGCGGAGGATTTTATACGGTACATTTCACCATAAATTTGCATGGCAGGAAGGTAATCAGAAGCCAGGATACACACTGATTTAAAGGCCATGCATAATCTTCTACCTCAAAATAAAAGACAACATTTGGAGGACCCGGACACAGAGCTTTAAGGAAGAAATAGGAATAAACGTATATGTGTTCCGTAGGATTTCTCATGACAAAGGAAGTTCTCTGTTTCCATGTGGACAAGAATACAGGCACACCTCAGGAGTCAGTCAGCTTTATTTCCCAAGCACACCAGTGCTCATGGTGACAACAACGATGACTATCTATGGGTTAAACATACTGGATTTTATTTAGCCAAGACTAGTTCAATTACAATCATCACGGACCATCCATCTTGCCTATAGCAGAACCAACCATAAACCTCTGGAAGAACACAGTTCTCAGACTGTGCTCTCTAAATTCCATATCCCATCAAAAGGAGCCAGTGCTTCCTGGAGAAATAATTCCAATTATAATGCAAGAAAGGTAAAAGATGGGCCTGTGAAATTGTATCACACCAGAAATAAGGAAGCTGTTGAAGACACTAGTGTCATGTGGGGAAAAAACTAGGTAGCCAATTTGAATAGATTCTTTGGTAGCCAGAATAATGACCCCTAAAGATGCCCGTGTCCTTCTGAACCTGTGAATGTTATTCATTCACATTCATATACAGAACCTGCCCTACATGTTAAAAGGAAACAGTAGATGCATTTATATTAAGGATCCTCAAATGGGGAGATCATCTTGGATAATCTGTGTGATCCCAGACAAGGATCTGTATGGGAGCAAGGAGAAAGGCTCAGAGTCAGGAGAAAGACATGTGAGGATAGAAGTACAATCAGAGTCGGAGAGAGGTTTGAAGGTGCTGTGCCGACCTTCAGGGTGGGAAAAGGGGGCATGAGCCAAGGACTGGAAGCTCCCTTAGGAAGATGGGACAAGCAAGAAGTCAGATTCTTCTCTAGCCCTCCAGAAAGGATACAGCCTCTGGACATCTAGATTTTGGCCTAGTGAAGCCCATTTCAGACTTCTGACCTCCAGGACTCTAGGATAATAATTTTGTGTTGTTTTAAGCTGCAAAACTTGTGATTTGTTACCAAAAGGAAGGACTCCCACTCAATAAATATGGGACTATTTGAACACCAATAGGGATAATAATTGCAACAAATAACAATACAGCAAATAAGTTTACATTGATGAGTTCATCATGATTTTTTAAACATCTCTTTTGCTGTATTTTTAAAAAGTGGTAAAGAAAGGAAAAAAATAAAAAATGTGTCCTGCCTTCCTTTCTTCTACCAACTAGATCTCAGGAAGATAAAACAGTAATGAGGAGGAAGTCTCTATCTATAAGTATTACAAATAATAAAGAGAAAGGGATGATAGAATACCACCACTTTGAACCACCTAATAAATTAATGAAGCTAGGTGAGTAGTTTTCTACTAGGGGTGATTTAGCCATCCCAGGGGACATTTGGTAATATCTGGAGATTTTTCTGTTGTCAAAACTGGAAGTAGGTGGGGAGGGGGCACAATGGCCATTTAGTGGGTAGAGGTCAGGAATTTGAAAAATACCCTACAATGTACAGAATCGTCCCCACAAGAAATAACCATCTAGCCCAAAATGTCAATAGACATTAAGAAACCCTGCTATTGAAAAACCCTGAGCTAGGCAATGTAATAATTGCAGTAAACCCTAGAAAAGAGAAACTGAACACTGCGCCCTTCTTGACAGAAGTACATGCCACCATCTGAGAAATCTAGCCAGAAAACGAAATACGTTTAAATCTGATCAAGCCTTCAGATCTAACAGGAGATACAAGGTCAATGGGACAAGCAAAACCTCACTTAAAAAAATCCAAACTGCATTGAAATCCACCTGGGAAAAACAACATTGTTTTATTAAACAAATAATTCCAAGGGGAAAAAAGGAAATGTAGGGCGAACCGATAGATTAATCGGGTCTTCAGACACGTAGTAGAAAATGGCCACGTACGGATCTTATTTGGATTCTTTTTGAACTATAATTTTCATACATATTTAGGGATTTGCTTGTTTTTTACAAAATACCTCAGTGATGTTTTTATGGTTATTAAATAATGAATAAGACTTTAATTCTCAGATATTTTTTAGGATCCAAATTTTTAAAAAAGTTTTATTTAATGGCCTTATTATTTAGAACATCATTTTATTTTGCCCCTGAATCAACAGTACTCTCCTCCCTTATACTGAGAATGCCATTCACAAACAGCTACTAATGAGGAATGTCTGTTGTCTCAAGGCATTCACTTATATTAATTAATGAGAATTTAAATTTCTGAGAAAAGACAATCTTGAGGGGAAAAAAGTCTATAAAATGAAAAAGAAAAGTAAAACTTAACACATGGAATATAAAACTATACTCATCTGTTTCTACATATCTGAGAAGCCCGTTCTTAACATTTCTTCTTCCTGAAAAATGAAGATCTGGAAAACCCTTTAGGTGGTCCCAAACAAGCTAAGTTGCTGAAGAGAGCAAAGGGCTCTTGGCTCTTCGCGGGGCTTGAACCCACGAACCATGAGGTCATGACTGAGCTGAAATCAACAGTGGGGTTCCTAATCAACTGAGCCACCCAGGCAACCCCCCACCCCTGTCTAATGTTTCCATAGTGATTGTGGAGTGAAACAAGACGTTCAGTTGATGCTCCTCCACTGAGGTACCTTCATCAGGCAGACGAGATGCTGTGAGCACATGTAGCAGGTCCAGCACAAAGCCATCTTAACAGCCTTGAGAGCATCTCTCTTCTCAGAACAGTGACTCACAGTTACTGGATGTGGCTTTATACGTCACACATTATTGTTAAGTGAGTCTAAAATATGAAAACGTTTTAGTTCCCAGTAGAAACACAATTACCTTGTACAAAATTTGGATAAATAAGAACCACTGGTCCAAAGTAAGATCCATGATTAGGCCCATGATTACAAACAATATGACAAATCAAAACAGTAAATGTTTTTCTTCTTATTACCCTCAGGCCATATGAATGGAGACTGAGAGAGTGTGGGAAGTTCTATTACAACAGTGCTTAACTCCACTGAACATGCTGCTGTGACATAAAAATATACCCACAACCCACACCCCAACCCAACCTCCAGCCTCCTACCCAGCATCACCAGTACATGTGTCAGCATCTCCTTCCTGGTTGCCAGGGCAATGCAGGTGATGCCTGCCATATCTGAATTAAGTGGGAGAAAACACAGGCAAAGCTCTTTTCTCTAGCTAATGCTCAGGATTCATCAAATTGCCAGTTTTGACGTTAATCCAGATAACTGCCCTAGTAGTTTCTGCCAGGCCCCCTTCACCTCCTTATTCCTTACACTATAAATCATAGGGTTCAACATAGGTGTCAAAATGGCATAGAAGAGAGAGGTCAACTTCTCCTGAAGAATAGAGGGGCTGGAGCGGGGCTGGATGTAAGTGAAAATGGCCATGCCATAGCACAAGACGACCACTGTGAGGTGAGATGCACAGGTGTGGAAGGCTTTCTTTCTTCCCTCTCTGGACTGGATCTTCAGGATGGTAGAGATGATCTGGATGTAGGACAAGAGGACCAGGCAGAAGGGTGTCATCAATAAGACAATGCTAGAAACCATGATCGCTATCTCATTGGAGGAGGTGTCCACACAGGCCAGTCTGACCACAGCTAGGAGTTCACAGGATATGTGATCAATATACTTGTTTGCGCACATGGGCAGCTGAAAGGTGATGATGGTCTGCATGAGAGAGTTGAGAGAACCACTGACCCAGGATGTGATGGCCAACCTGGTACAGAGCCCTCCATGCATGATGACCGAGTATCGCAGGGGGTCGCACACAGCCACATAGCGGTCGTAGGCCATCACTGCCAGTAGAACAAACTCAATCCCACCCAAGCCCAAGGAGAAAAATAATTGGGCTGCACAGCTCACAAATGGGATTGCTTTATGTTCTATTAGAAGATGCACCAACATCTGGGGGACGATGCTTGTGGCATAAGAGACATCAACAAGGGAGAGGTTGGTGAGAAAGAAGTACATGGGAGTGTGGAGTCGGCTGTCCAGTCTGATCAGAAGAACAATGAAAAAGTTCCCCAGCACTGTCACCATGTATGTGATCAAGAAGAGGACAAAGAGGGAGACCCGTGTGTCCCAGTCACTGGACAGGCCAAGGAGTATGAACTCTCTCACATAAGTCTGGTTACCCGTTCCCATTTAAAAATGTGAAGATTGTTAATCTGCAAAGAGAGTCAGAAACAAGAGAAGTGGTTGAATCAAAGAATTATAAAAATAACTTTTTATGAGTTCATTTTATATACAATTGGCTAGCCTTAATCAGATGTTTGAGACCATTTGTGGGCCAAGATGATAGGCTTTATTCCAACATATATCTATTCTGTACCAGAGGCAGCCCAGCACCTTAAAAGGACATGAGGCGGTCTCAGGAAGACCCAGTTAAATCCTGGAGATAATGCACTGCAATTTTAGGAGCTCACATGTTTGCCAACTTACCTCAGATTGAGAGTGAGGGGAGTTTGGTAGGCGATAGTAGTAGGTAAAATGATAATGAAAAAAAAATCTGGTTGAAAACTTACAAACACTACCTTAAATATGTCAACTAGGCTCATCATGATAAAATGGATAAATCTATTACAAGAGGCAGGAACTCACTCTTTGGGAAGAAGCAGGGAATGTGGAAAGATCTAGAACTAGAGAAACCAGGTTTGTAATATGGTTTTATTTAGCAGCTTTGTTATTGTGGCTTAGGAACAAAATTTTATATACAAAAAAAGGATAATATTATGCAACCCTCAAGTACTTTCAAGCTGAAATGTAGGTAACTTTGGAGAAAGTACTTTATGGACTGTACTGATAATAGTAGTTCGATAGTAGTCTGAATATTAGTAGTAACATAACCTCTGCCTTGGAGTAGATAGAATAGCAAACAGGATTTTCCCATGTATAACCTCCACAAACTCAGATATAAATGAAATTGGAGGCATTCTTTAATAGAACTGAGGGCTTTGGGATGATTGGTCTCCCTGAGGATCTGGGAACACTTTGTTCTTTTTTATACCCTTGATCTGTTCAGTCTTCAGTGAGATCAGAAAGGAAAGGTAATTGTGATCATATCTTGTTCTTTTTGTTTTTCTCTTTTTAACTTGATATTCTTAAGATTCTACCTCTGCATATGGGCTCAAAATAAAGGAAATGAGAGAATGGATATTTGGCTTTCTATTTACAAGGCAGAAAGGGAAGCAAATGTTCATCATTGACCAGGGCAGAGTAGAATATATGCACAAATATACATAGATGTATGCTGGAATGGAGTTTCTTTCGTGTTTTCTTTCGTCCCAGAAGGGTTCTTTAAGTAGAACTACATGTTACAATATCAACTTTGAACATTAAACAGAAACTGTTCAAATTTTTTTAAAGTTTCTTATAGGATGGATTCATGCTCATTATGACTCCATGTCTGTCCATTCCCTAACTTTCCCTTTCCTTGTGGTATACAAAATAAGAGAAAGTAAAGGATAAGGGCAGTAAGAGGACATGAAGGCAGAAACAGAACCCATAAGCATCTTGCCAGGGTCTGTGAGCAGAGAGGAGAAAGGCAAGACTTTCTATGCCTCTACTCTTACCTGATAAAGGACGAAACAAAATAAGCAGTTCTCCAAATGCCCATCTCTTTCATGGTTCAGCCACATACATTTTTATAAACTCTGCTGGCATCTTCCTCTAACCCTGATCTGCCTTTCAACTCCTCTATCATGATCCTTCCACCACCACCCCTCACTTTACTTTCCTTCCATCATGGTCAGACCAAAACAACATCTACTTACCTCAAAGGTGACTTTCAGATTTAATTCTAAAACCTCAAGAGAAAAATCTGTTCACTAATGTTGAATTTGAACAAACCTGCAACAGAAAGTAGACATTTCTTTTTCCATTCATCTGGCAAACATTTGTGAAGTGCCATTGCTGCTAGATGTTGGGATTTCAAAGTGAATAGTATGTTTCCCTACACTTAGAGCTCATGTGGATGAAAAAGACATGGAACAGATGGTCATCACATCACTGCCCTCCCACCATTGCAATTACAAGCTGCCTGGAGAACAAGCCAGCCCATGGCTCACTCTGCTGCTCTCGCCCACCCTGCACATCTCTCTACTACAGTCCTTGTCTCGTGACCAATGAGTGATCTGCTCCGAATCCATTCTCTTTTGCTTCCTGGGACCTGAAGCAAGCCACCCGGATACCCCTGAGCCTCATGGTTCTTCAATGGCACAATGTGGATAATATCGGCCAACTAAAAGGAGCTGAAGATCCAATATTCCTATACTAATGACTGAATCAGGGCAGGTATCCATTATTTGGTTTTAATAGTGGATCTAACCTTTGATTTTATACTCTGTATCTCTTTCATCTATCTCTTTCAAAGAAGATCTTATTCCTTCATTTATCCCCTCTCTTTGCCAGCCAGGGGTTTCTCTTGCTCCTCATTGACCACTTTTCCCTCATTAAAAAAAACATACAGCCTCTCAATATGGGGAGAGAAACCTTTGCTATTTATTCTAATTATTTCCTCTTTCACATCCAGAGTTCTCAAACGATTGCTATCCACTTGCTGTCACTATTTCCTCATAACATTCATCCTTTAAGCCATCAAAATGTGGTTTTCACCTTTACTAAGCCATAGAAATTATACTCTTAAAAACCACTGGTGGCCAAATACATGGGCTTTCATGTGATTTTCGCTGTTTAACTTGTAACAGCGTCAACTATTTTGCTCCTTCAAACTCTTGACTCTATCCTGTGCTTCCGCCCTGCCCTGACTTGCCTCTGATCTGTTATCTCTCATCTGCATTCTTGGGGGATTTCTCCAAACTTTCCCACTCCACTGCTGGGAGAGTCTGGTCAGTTCTGTGCTCACCAACTGCACTGTTCTGTTTTTTCCCCCTGAAGGGATTGTAATTTCTAACTAAAATAATTGTGATCAACTGTGTGCAGTTCAGCCTCAGTTCTACATTTATCTCCTGGACTCCCCTCTGGAAGGTCCAGATGCTTTCCCCAACGGCATAATGCACATCTTATAAATGTCTCACCAAGGCCTCCACTCATCTCCCCCTACACAGGATCCCTCCTGATGCCCTCATTTCTGTCAGTGCAGCAAAAGTTCTCCCACTCCCCAAACACATTCTTGCTGGACTTTTCCCTCCTCCTCCCCACTCCATGAGAGAAATCCTCTTTCTTTGTTTCCTTTATTACATATCCTCTATCTTCCCAGTGTCATTCACACTGACACTTGCCCTCATCACCCATGTCATGGAGTACAGGGCGTCCTTGTGAATTTTCCTGACTCCACCTCTACAGCTCCACCCTCCTACCCACTCCCTCCAAATCCCTCAGGAGATACAAATGTTTCCCCATCACTTCCTTGCACAAACAGATTGTGATGTCTATGTGTCCACAGAATTAAGTTTTTCCTGGACAGGGGAATTTCCACACAATCCTCAATCTGGTCCTGTTCTATTTCTTTTATTTTACTATCTCTAGCATTTATCATCATACTCTGTATTTTACAACAAAGTATTTTATTAAAATAAGCTGATTAAAATAATACTGAAATAGTGGCACCTGAGTGGCTCAGTCGACTGAGTGTCCGACTTCAGCTCAGGTCATGATCTCGCGGTCCGTGAGTTCGAGCCCCGCGTCGGGCTCTGGGCTGACAGCTCAGAGCCTGGAGCTGCTTCATATTCTGTGTCTCCCTCCCTCTCTGCCCCTCCCCTGCTCACACTCTGTCTCTGTCTCTGTCTCTGTCTCTCTCTCTCTCAAAAATAAACATTAAAAGAATTTTAAGTGATACTGAAATAGCTTACTGAAATACTGATAGGTTAGCTGGTTATTTTTAACCCACCAAGGCTGCTATTCATTTCCAAAGACCATGGCCTTATTTCAAAATCATTAATATCCAAATACACCTTTTGTCCACATTCATATAGTCCTTCTGGGGACTCATGGTAAACAAAGAAAACTTAAACAGACCAGCCTTTGGAAAGGCAAATGCAGGAGGAAACAAGTGTTCATCAGATGCTGAATTAACATGACCCCATGTTATTTTGGGGTCAGTTCCACTTAAATACAGCTGGGTTTCTATCCTGGCCTAGGATAGGAAAATGAACTCAGTGCAGGATGAGGGACTTTGGATCTCATGACTCCTGTCAAGAGGCCGGAGCTTGGTCTTCTCAGATCTAACTAATTTATAGGCTCTCTAGCTCTCCCTAAATGTGTGCTTTTCACTTAAGTCAAAAAACAAAGGGGAAATGTGGGAATATTTATTCCATTTGTCTGTATAAATAAGTCAACGGAAACCTTTTGGTATAAGGTTAGGCAGGCAGCTGATGTCCAAAAGCAGTATTGAACCAAAATGACCACAGTTAAGAGCCACATCTATTTAGTTCTTCCTCCCGCACAGTGTGTTTTGCGTTCTTTTCTGAGAATCTGTCCTACCTCTGGATACTTTGCCTTTTTTCCAGAATATTAACAATATTCTGTCAATAAACAACAGAATCCTATTTTACATATTTTCTCGACAAATCTCAAACCATTCTATGTTTTGAGCTATCATGGTCTATTCACAAATGAGTAATCCATGCTGTCTGCTCAGAAATAGTACTGAGGAATGACATCTCCTTGGACCTGATTCATCCTTGGTTCATCTCCTTGGACCTGAGCACCAGGAAGGAAGAACTTCATGCCTCTGTTTTATGAATTATGGTGGATGTAGGGTAACTACTGTGGCCATAAGAAACAGAGCACGCTATGTGACTTAGTATGAAAGATGCCATAGAAATCCTCTATGAAAAATCTCATTACTAATGCCTGAAATCTGTTATTTTTATGTGTAACATCTCCTTTTGATGACATATTTAAATCTGGAAAACATTAAATGGAAGGTTTAAAATATAAAGCAACTGATCTTTTTGTGAACTGGTATATGAATGACCCTGACACTGCAGAAAAAGTCAGGGTGAAATGTAGACAGCAACCTCAAATTTTCCCAGTTAAAATATTACCTTTATAGACCTCCACTAAAATTAGCTCCAAGTGCCTCCTCCCATTATCCAGTAATTATTAGTTGCACAAATATCAGGACTAAAATGTTCTCTCCATGACAAAGAAATAAAGACACAGAGCAGGTGAACAAATTTCTCACACAACACCTTTTATGTGACACAATACACCTAATTTAAAAGTTAAATTTTAGTCAACCATTATGATCTTTTTAAAAATCAAATCTATTCATTGATTCCATGGAAACGGTTATTTTTTTCTGTTATAAATTTCATGTAAATTCTAACAAGTTAAATGTTATTTTTCAATCCTATTCCACTTCTACCTCCTTAAATTCAACCACAATTCTTTTTCTTATCTTTTTCAAAAAAAATTTTTAATGTTTATTTATTTTTGAGAGAGAGAGAGAGACAGAGTATGAACAGGGGGAGGGGCAGAGAGACAGGGAGACACAGAATCTGAAGCAGGCTCCAGGCTCTGAGCTGTCAGCACAGAGCTCAACATGGGGCTCCAACCCATGAACCGTGAGATCATGACCTGAGCCGAAGTCGGAAGCTTAACCGACTAAGCCACCTAGGCGCTCCTTTTTCTTATTGTTTCAATCCCCTACTATCTGGTGACATCTTTGGCTGAAAGTATATGTCATCTGAGCAAGAAGATGAACAGTGAACAATTCAGACAGTGATGCTTACCAGTGTTAAAACCAGGATTGGTCTTTGTCTCCACGGGGCAGATAAAATTTGGCTGCCTCCCTTCATTTACAAGCGAAAAAGTTTCATGCCATCTCTGTAACTCCCTACACCAAGGTCTGCCTTCCAATAAAATGGTCCATGCTCTAAACTGCCCTTTCCTCTCCCCATCTTAAAAAGAATGTCAGCAAAGTCAAGATCTTAAGTCAAGTTAAATACATTTCTAATGGTAAATTCTCAGGAAGTAATTTTTGGTAAAATTTGTAAACACATTTGGGAGTCACGGAAGTGAGGCATCTCCAACTCATCTGTCATAATTTAAAATCTGACCGACCTCCCAGATGGGAGCTCCTTCCACGTTCACCTCCCTACAGCTCTGCAAGAGGCCTGAGAAGAAGGATATTATGCCTCGTCCCTTGTAACCATGTGTGGCTTCTCAACATAAAGTGCCCCATTGGCCTTTTACTATGTCCTCCCCAGATTCCTGCTCTAATAGAACTGATAAGGCCTTGAAGAACTATGAACAACTACTCATCAAGAAAAATGAGGAACCTGGCCCACTGAGAAAATCTAACAAGCACTAAGAGAATTTTTACTATGCTGGTGCCACACAGACAGGATTATTTCTTGTGGTTCTCCGGAGAGGTCTTCAGTTGCTGCTGCTCACATTTTAAAATCCCTTCTAATTGCACTTATTTTCCATTGCCTCTAAAATACTTGATTACATTTTGTAAGGATGGAAATATTCAGAGTTTCACAAATGGGTGAAAAGTTTCACATACCTTTTCTGCTTACAACATTCATCGACAAATTTACCTTCCTCCTGTCATGTGTAAACATTTAAAACCAACAATGTTTTCCAGTTCTTTTGGCTGGCTGCTTCAGTAAATTATCTTCTCCCTCTCCCCGTACATTAGGAAGGGTGAATTATTGATTTGAACAGACTCAGGAGGTATATGTACACTATAGAAGTATTCCTCGGGATCTCACTTCTTTCCAGAATTATATTTCAGAACAATATTTCTTCCCACCATTCATTGCCTATTCAAAGAGTGCATGGATGGACAAAACATTGAATCAGCCTCAAAAAAACAATCTGAAACACAGTGAGGCTTATGGGTAAGCCCAGGTATCCATATTGCACATTCATTACAGCAATAATACCCCACAGAAAAGGGGAAAAAGTCATAAATAAGCTTTATCTCCTCTGGAAGCTTTTTATGCATCATCTTTTTTAACACTCCATTGAGTCTTAATCTTTCTTGCCTTTTTATTGGAGTTCTCTACAATTTTGCTGTGACAGAAATCCTGAACACAGAAACAAGCACATGAAGGTAAATCCCACAACCTACAGACATGTTTTGTCTCATGCTGATCAAAATAAGCCAAAATCATACATTTACATACTTGAATCATCAATAGAAGTAGCACTTTAATTTAGAGAAAGATTCATCAGACCTAAGGCTAGACACTTAGATATTGTGTACATTTAATGCATCCATAATGGGCAGAAATATTTGCAACAACTTAATGTTTGGAACAGAAAACCCAAGGACTACTTGGGAGGGTCCCAAAAAGGTTTTATATCCTCAGAAGGCAACCAGTTTTCTACTTCCCATCTGGATTTGGCACCTGGAATTTCACATAAACAACAATTATTGACCCTCAGTTTCTCCAATATGTGCGATCCTCAAACCACCTTGATGACATATTTTATCGTGATTTCACTCAGTAAATGCTCAGCTTCTTTGTAGGTCTTGTCCCCAGTGGGGAGTCTATAGCAGTACAATTCCCTCAGTCTGCTGTGTCCCCACAGTACAATCCCTCCAGTCCAATCTAGAGGAACTAACCCCAAAAATGAGAGTCAGGAGACCTCAGTTCTAGTCCCAGTTCACATTCAGAGTGTTGTAGGACTTGGAACAATCCACTTAACTATCTTACATTTCCATTTTCTAACACTGAAAGGAAAGTCAAATTACTTGATATACATACACTTTGGGAAGATTGAGGAAAGAGACTTCGTAGTTATTAATAATTTATCTTATTTGGAAATGTAATAAGCTCCTACCACATGTTCATGAATGTAAGACATAACTATCATTTTATAGATCTGGGCTTTTCCCTTAGGTCCTCCCCAAATATGACGCAGAGCTCATCCTTGGTATCTTCAGTTTCTATATATGAATCATTCTCTTCTGCATCCCCACCATTACACGCTTTCTCTCTCTGTCACTATGTATGTTCAGAACCAAGAACCTTTGGAACAGAAATGTATCTGAGCCCATAGCTTCAGGAAGGCAGAGCCACTTTACTAAATTGTTTAATGTATATTTATTTATTTTGAGAGACAGAAAGAGAGAGAGAAAAAGAGAGAGTGAGCACGAGCAGGGGAGGGGCAGAGACAGAGCAGGAGAGAGAGAATCCCAAGCAGGCTCCAGGCTGTCAGCAAGGAGCCTGATGTATGGCTCGATCCCAAAAACCATGAGATCATGACCTGAGCAGAAATCAAGAGTCAGACACTTGACCAGTTGAGCCACCCAGGCACCCACCCAATTTACTGCATTTGCCATACTATTTACGATGAAAAGATTGGAACATCCGTGGGTCACATCCCTGATCCAAAGACCCTAACAAGTCAGAGCTGTTCTACTTCTGCCCCTCTAGACACCTCTGCACACACCCACCCTCTGCTGGTGCCTCCGTTAGCGCTCTCAAGCGTTGATTAGTGCCTAACACACAGGCGTGTCCACTTTCGTCCAAGTTTATGTTGGTTTCTACAGAATGCTTCCCTCCAACAAAGCCATGGGCCAGACCGATGAAGAGTCCCAGACTCCTCGGGCTCCTGGCTAAGGTCTCACCTGGGACTAGTTTCGACTGTGAGGGAAACAGCGACTCGAAATTCACAGGGGTCCCACAATCGGCTTCAATGCAAAGCTAATGAGGTGCAGCAGTGTTTGAACTAGCAACATGGGGCGGACAGACTCCCCTCAGGAGCTTCATTCATTAGAGTGTCCATGGCTGACAGCACTCCCACTTCTCAAGGTCAGGGCCTCCATGTTGCCCTTCTTCTCCCCATAAAGCCTGTTCTTCTCCATCCTCTTCAAACTCTAACAATCCCCTAAAGCCAAAGGTCATTCTAAAAAGCCAAAGATGACAGCTTACTGAGGGTTCAGAATAGTCTCCTGTAGCCCCAACCTGACATTTAGCACTCATGCCCCCTTTTTACTGGGCAGTGACTAGGTCTGCAACCACACCTGGTGAGGAAAAAATCGGTTATCCCCTTGGGCTCCAAGATACCCTCGTTTCTCCTTCTGAACACAGGAGCATTGTCCTCACTCCCCTGACATGTGTGCGAAGAGCCCCCTGGGCCTGCGGCAAGCTTTGCAAGGAGGGACGCACACCCAAGTACATCTCTCACGGTACTATTCAAGTTCCAAAAATAATAGCGCTGTAGAAACAGATTTAATGCTCCAAATAGGATCTACAAACATAGAGTCTTATGGTCTCCAGGAAAAAAAAAAGGGTGGGGATCCAAAGTCGTTAATAATCAATCTCCCTGTCAGCGAATCCTTTGTCCCTTCCTCTCCCAGTCAAATACCCAGTCCCTCTCAGCACCACCATTTACATATCCACGCACTTACCCGCTGTCCACACCTCCCCCCTCGATGCTCACTCAGCCATCTGCTTGTCTGCTCAGCCACCCACCTAGGCATCCCCTCAGCATCTACATGCCACCTCACCTACTTCCCTAACGTCCAGGAGTTATCTCCCAGGCATCCTTTCTTCTCATCCATGTGGGTGTCATCCTGCTTGTCCACTCATTCTGCCATGTTATCTAACGCCTGACACCACAGCACCCGTGACTTTGACAATGCTGCTGTGATCATCCAAGCAATAGAAAGGGAAAGTAGAGATGCTTCTCTTTCCTCACCTGAGTTTCAGCACTCCCACAGAACTGACAGAATTGGTGGGATACTTTGAGGAAAGCTGGAAACATTCCATGGTTGGAAGAGCTGTAGTTACCGAACCCAGACGTTCACATCACTGCTGTTTTTCTCCACTCATCTGTAGACAACAAAGGAAACTCCCAAATTCCAAGCTTTGATAAGGACCCCACAGCACTCAGTAACTTCTGCTCCAAACTTGGAGGGCCTTCTTTGTCATTCAACCTCCATCACTCAGGAAGTTATACCAACTTGGACTCCAAATATGTGTAGCATGGATCCTCCCTTTCCATTGTTAATGCTACTGACTACTACTGTTTTAGTATTTGTACCAAAGTGCCAAGTAATTCAGTGCATTTCAAAGTGATAGCCTTCATTGGACCCAGGCTCACTGAATCAGAAACTACGCAGGAAGGTCAGCAAACTGTGTCTTAATGAGTCCTTCAAGTGTTTCTAATAGAATAAATTTGAGAATGCCTGGAACAATTTATTTGTAAACCACCGACCCATTAATCCTTCATTATAACACTTTATTTTACCATTACCCACTTCACAAGTATTTGGTCTATAGTCTCCAGTGACCTGAATGCCACATCTCAACCAACTGAGAGAGAATAGGTTCAAATTCAACCAGAATTTCAATTTTTCCCACTTCTCTCCCCTGTGAGCCCCCACTCATCCTACAATTCCTGCTTTTCCACAAACAGTAAATACTCTCTTCTGCCCAGGAAGGTCATCTCTAGGGTCTGCCTAGGAATTGAAATAGTTCTTTCAAGAAGCATTTGTGACAAACATAATAATATATACTATCAATGTGTAGGCTTGGTTTGCAAGGTAAACATGAATATAACAAAGTATTTGCTCCAAACGCTATGCATATAATTTGGGTAAGCTGCTTTCAGAGGAGCAGTTTATTTGACTTAAATTCCTGGCCTTAAAAATCATAATTTGCCATTTTAAATTTTACTTAACTGTAAATTATCACTCCCATCTCCCATTTATACTTTGTCTTTTAAAACACGCCTTTAAAAGTGAAAATATATCACTCTTGTACAGGATGTTTCTAGGGGCAAAGTGAGGAGGGAGACAGGGAATACATGGGAACTCTCTGTACTTCCTGCTCAGTTGTGCTATGAATCTAAAACTGCTCCAAAAAACACAGTCTCCTAAGGGTACCTGGGTGGCTCAGTCGGTTAAGCACACGGCTTCAGCTCAGATCATGATCTCACTCTTTGTGAGTTCGAGCCCTGCCTCACACTCCCTGCTTTCAGCACAGAGCCTGCTTTGGATTTGGATCCTGTCTCCTTCTCTCTCTCTCTGCCCTTCCCCCCACCCCTGCTCATGCTCTTTCTCTCAAAAAAAAAAAAATTAAAATAAAGAAATTGCTATTATTTTAAAAAACCACAGTCTCCTTTAAAGGAAATAATATAAAGTTTTTCAGGTTGTTCTAACTCAAAAGTTTTGCAGTTCTAGGCTGCAAAAGGCTGGAAAGAACATCGGTTCCATCCTAAACGAAGAGAGGGTAAGCTGCAGTCATAACTAGTCCTGAAATCATCAGAAAGCTGAGATGCAGGGCAACCCAACAGCATGAAATCTCAGGAAAGACCAGCACATGCAGGCAGAGATAGGACGTGAGGTCTCACTCACCTGGGCCAGAGCCTGGGAGGAAGACAAGCCTGGGAGAGTTGCTTTCACAAAGGGCTCACGTTGGGCAGTGGGTTACTAGAAGCACAGAATGGCTGAAGCCACAGCAAAAAGAGGCCCACCAGCTCCTGGGATTTTCTCCACACACTTGGAACGGTCCTGGCGAGGATGTCAGGGAAGAGTAGAAAACCAGAGAAAGCCTCCTCCGTGGTCCAGGTTTGGTGAAGGCACCACAGCCACGCAGCTGCGGAAGGCAGGCCCTGGGCACAGGCTCCGTCTCCGTTTTGGAACAAAAGCCTGAGCCACTGGGGGGAGAGCAGCAAACTCTGTTCCCTCAGAGACGATGAAGACTCATTACTGAGGGAAGAGAACAGAGCAGGGGGAAAAACAACAACAACAACATTCTTTCATTCTTTCTCGAGGGTCCTTGGGGCAGGAGACCACTCTGTTCAGACAGGGAACCATCTCACCAGGCTGCAGGGGTGGAAAGACCACTAAGAAGGCCCCAACATGAGGCACAGCACTAAAGGATGTGCCTGAGACTGAGAAAGACCCAGGAGAAGGGGAAGAAAGCCTCACGCTCCATCACCAGGCCAGCAGGAACTGAGGAACAAGTCACAGCTGTTACCAGGGCATAGGGGAAACCTGCGGACCAACACACTGTCCACATGCAGCCTCACGGCCAGAGCCTAAAACTCAGGGTGGCTCACAACACCAGGGAAAGCCCTCCAACCCCTGAACACCCCACCCTCAGCACAAGGGAGAGAGAACGTTAATTTGCTGGTAGATAGGGACACAAATACAGAACTCAAACCCAGCTCAACCCATGACTGCACTGATTGCCACACTCTCCTCAGCAAACAAGACCCAGGTCAGTCAGAAGAGATGTGCCCATTCCAACACATAATGCTATTTATCTTAGTTTATTATCCTGCATGCAAAATGTTCAGTTGTCAGTCAAAATTAAGAGGAAAAGGCAAGACAAAGTTCAGTGTCATTGAACAAAGAAATTAACAGAACCAGAATCCGATGTACTTGGTTAAAGATGTACTTGGTAAAAGGTTTAAATAACTCTCATACATTAAGAATCTACTGGAAAAAATGGACAGTGTCACAAATGCTTGAGGAATGTCAATAAAGAATTGAAAACTACATGGAGGCATTAAATAAAAGTGCTGACACGAAGAACACAGAAACAGAAGTAAAGACCGCTTATGAGCTAACTCAGCTGAGCTGAGGAACCATCAGTGAGTCTGCAAGCAGAAAGGCAGATTCAGAGAGGTCACCTGTGCGCTGCCCTTGAAGGTGGGGGAAGGGACAGCAAAGGCATGGAGGCAGGGGGAAGGCACAGGGATCCTGCGGTGGACAGTGAAGAGTCCCGAACATTTCAGCTGGATGCAGAAATGAGGATACAGCATCTCCACATACTTTCCTTCTTTGTGTGTCATGTGTATATTCGTATTTTTGAATAATTTTCTTCTCCTTCAACTCTTTTCCTACTATTTTATATAGGGCTGTCCATGGTGGTAAATTTTATAGTTTATTCCACCATGTACAGAACATTCAGACAGGATTATGACATTTTAAAGAAGATGGTGACTCCGTATAGGAATTGCCATTTGGGAGATCAAGTGTTACTCTGAAATCTCTTATAGTTTTTTTTTTAATTGAAGTATAATTGACATACAATATCCAATTCGTTTCAACCATACATCATAGTGAATCAATATTTTTATATAATATGAAATGATCCACACAATAGATCCAGTTACCATCTGTCATCAGACAAATTTATTATACTATTGTTGATTTTATTCCCTATGCCAAACATTACACCTTTATGAGTTATTTTATGTTGAAAGTTTGTACCTCTTAATCCCCTTCACCTACCCCCCCAACCATTCCCCACTTTGGTAACCATCAGTTTGTTCCCTGTATGAGTCTGTTTCTATTTTGTTCATATGCTATGGTTTTTATTTTTATTTTTTATTTTTTTTAATTTTTTTTTAACGTTTATTTATTTTTGAGACAGAGAGAGACAGAGCATGAATGGGGGAGGGCCAGAGAGAGAAGGAGACACAGAATCTGAAACAGGCTCCAGGCTCTGAGCTGTCAGCACAGAGCCCGACGCGGGGCTTGAACTCACAGACCGCGAGATCATGACCTGAGCCGAAGTCGGACGCTTAACCGACTGAGCCACCCAGGCGCCCCATATGCTATGGTTTTTAGATTCCAAATGTAAGTGAAATCGTGGTATTTGTCTTTCCCTGACTTATTTCACCTAGCACGATACCCTCTAGTTCCATCCATGTTGTCACAGATGGCAAGATTTCATTCTTTTTTATGGTTGACTAATATCTCATAGAGTATATACACCATATCTTCTTTATCCATTCATCTATCCATGAACATGTAGGTAGCCTCCATATCTTGGCCATTATAAATACTGCTGCAGTGACATAGGGGTGCATATATCTCTTCAATTTATTTTTATTTCTTAGGATAAATACCCAGAAGTGGAATTGTTGGGTCATACGATATTTCTATTTTTAATTTTTTTAATAGTCTCCATACTGTCTTTCATAGTGGCTGCACCAATTTATATTCCCACCAATAGTTGTATGAGGGTTCCTTTTTTTCCACATCTTTTCCAGCACTTGTTATTTTTTGTCTTTTTGATAATAGCCAATCTGACCATTGTGAGGTGATATCTTATTGTGGTTTTGATTTGCATTTCCCTGATGATTAGTGACGTTGAACATCTTTTCATGTGCCCATTTGACATCTTTTTATCTTCTTTGAAAAAATGTCCATTCAAATTTTCTGCCCATTTTTTATATGGGTTGTTTGTTTTTTGATATTAAGTTGGATAAATTTATATATTTTGGATATTAAACCCTTATCAGATGTATGATTGAAAATATTTTTTCCCATTAAGTAGGTTGCCTGTTTGTTTTGTTGATGGGTTCTCTTTCTGTACAAAAGCTTTTTAGTTTGATGTAATCCCATTTTACAAATTTTTTGCTATTATTGCACTTGCCTGAGGAGACTAATCCACAAAAAAATATTGCCAAGACTAATATAAAAGAGCTTAATGAGTTTGGAAGCATTCCTCCCACTTCAATGTTTTGGGGATATTTTGAGTAGAATAAGTATTAACTCTTTTTTACATATTTGGTAGAATGCACCTGTGAAGCTGTCTGGTTCTGGACTTTTGTTTGCTGGTTTTTTAATAACACTAATTTTAATTACTTGTAATTGGTCTATTCAGATTGCTTATTTCTTTTTGATTCAGTCTTAGAAGGTTGTGTTTCTAGGAATTATCAGTTTCTTCTAGGTTTTCCAATTTGTTAGCATATAATTGTTTGTAGTAGTCTTTCAGGATCCTTTGTATTTCTGTGGTGTCAGTTGTAACTAGTCTTTCAATTCTTTTTTTTTTTTTTGAAGTTTTAAATTTGGGTTTATTTCCTCTGCTTCCTTGATACCCACTTTATTAGGCATCTTTTTTTTATTTTTTATTTTTTAAAATTTATATCCAAATTAGTTAGCATATAGTGAAACAATGATTTCAGGAGTAGATTCCTTAATTCCCCTTACCCATTTAGCCCATCCACCCTCCCACAACCCCTCCAGTAACCCTGTTTGTTCTCCATATTTATGAGTCTCTTCTGTTTTGTCCCCCTCCCTGTTTTTATATTCTTTTTGTTTCCCTTCCCTTATGTTCATCTGTTTTGTCTCTTACAGTCCTCATATGAGTGAAGTCATGTGATTTTTGTCTTTCTCTGACTAATTTCACTTAGCATAATACCTCCAGTTCCATCCACGTAGTTGCAAATGGCAAGATTTCACTCTTTTTGATCCCCGAGTAATACTCCATTGTATGTATGTATGTATGTATGTGTGTGGATATATATATATACCACATGCTCTTTATCCATTCATCCATCAATGGACGTTTGGGCTCTTTCCATACTTTGGCTATTGCTGATAATGTTGCTATAAACATGGGGGTGCGTGTGTCCCTTGGAAACAGCACACCTGCATCCCGTGGATAAATGCCTAGTAGTGCAATTTCTGGGTCGTAGGGTAGTTCTATTTTTAGTTCTTTGAGGAACCTGCATACTGTTTTCCAGAGGGCTGCACCAGCTTGCATTCCCACCAACAATGCAAAAGAGATCCTCTTTTGGAGGATAAAGAGCTGCGCAGAAGCTTTTTATTTTGATGAGGTTCCAGTAGTTCATTTTTGCTTTTGTTTCCCTTGCCTCCAGAGACGTGTTGAGTAAGAAGTTGCTGTGGCCAAGATCAAAGAGGGTTTTGCCTGCTTTCTCCTCGAGGATTTTGATGGCTTCGTGTCTTAAATTTAGGTCTTTCACCCATTTTGAGTTTATTTTTGTGTATGATGTAAGAAAGTGGTCCAGGTTCATTCTTCTGCATGTCATTGTCCAGTTTTCCCAGCACCACTTGCTGAAGAGACTGTCTTTATTGCATTGGATATTCTTTCCTGCTTTGTCAAAGATTAGTTGGCCACACGTTTATGAGTCCATTTCTGGGTTCTCTATTCTGTCCCATTGATCTGAGTGTCTGTTCTTGTGCCAGTACCATACTGTCTTGATGACTACAGCTTTGTAGTATAGCTTGAAGTCTGGGATTGTGATGCCTCCTGCTTTGGTTTTCTTTTTTAAGATTGCTTTGGCTATTCGGGGTCTTTTCTGGCTCCATACAAATTTTAGGATTATTTGTTCTAGCTCTGTGAAGAATGCTGGTGTTACTTTGATAGGGATTGCATTGAATATGTAGATTGCTTTGGGTAGTATCGACATTTTAACAATATTTGTTCTTCCTATCCAGGAGCATGGAATCTTTTTCCATTTCTTTGTGTCTTCTTCAATTTCTTTCATAAGCTTTCTATAGTTTTCAGTGTATAGATTTTTCACCTCTCTGGTTAGATTTATTCCTAGGTATTTTATGGTTTTTTTGTGCAACTGTAAATGGGATCGATTCCTTTATTTCTCTTTCTGTTGCTTCATGGTTGGTGTATAGGAATGCAACTGATTTCTGTGCTTTGATTTTATATCCTGCAGCTTTGCTGAATTCATGAATCAGTTCTAGCAGTTTTTTGGTGGAATCTTTTGGGTTTTCCATATAGAGTATCATGTCATCTACAGAGAGTGAAAGTTTGACCCCCTCCTGGCTGATTTGGATGCCTTTTATTTCTTTGTGTTGTCTGAATGCAGAGGCTAAGGCTTCCAATACTATGTTGAATAACAGTGGTGAGAGTGGACTTCCCTGTCTTGTTCCTGATGTTTGGGGGAAAGCTCTCAGTTTTTCCCCATTGACAATGATATTAGCGTTGGGTCGTTCATATATGGGTTTTATGATCTCGAGGTATGTTCCTTCTATCCTACTTTCTTGAAGATTTTTATCAAGAAAGGATGCTGTATTTTGTCAAATGCTTTCTCTGCATCTATTGAGAGGATCATATGGTTCTTGTCCTTTCTTTTATTGATGTGATGAATCACGTTGATTGTTTTTGTGGATTGAACCAGCCCTGCATCCCAGGTATAAATTCCACTTGGTTGTGGTGAATAATTTTTTTAATGTATTGTTGGATCTGGTTGGCTAATATCTTGTTGAGGATTTTGCATCCATGTTCATCAGGGAAATTGGTCTATAGTTCTCCTTTTTAGTGGGGTCTCTGTCTGGGTTTGGAATCAAGGTAATGCTGGTTTCATAGAAAGAGTTTGGAAGTTTTCCTTCCATGTCTATTTTTTGGAACAGTTTCAAGAGAATAGGTGTTAACTCTTCCTTAAATGTTTGGTAGAATTCCCCTGGAAAGCCATCTGGCCCTGGACTCTTGTTTTTTGGCAGGTTTTTGATTACCAATTCGATTTCCTTACTGGTTATGGGTCTGTTCAAATTTTCTATTTCTTCCTGTTTCAGTTTTGGTGGGAACTTGGAAGTTGTCCATTCCTAGGAAGTTGTCCATTTCTTCCAGATTGCCCATTTTGTTGGCATATAATTGCTCATAATATTCTCTTATTATTGTTTTTATTTCTGCTGTGCTGGTTGTGATCTCTCCTCTTTCATTCTTGATTTTATTTAGTTGGGTCTTTTCCTTTTTCTTTTTGAGCAAACTGGCTAGAGGTTTATCCATTGTGTTAATTCTTTCAAAGAACCAGCTTCTGGTTTCATTGATCTGTTCTACTGTTTTTCTTGGTTTCGATAGCATTAATTTCTGCTCTACTCTTTATTATTTCCTGTCTTCTGTTGGTTTTGGGTTTTATTTGCTGTGCTTTTTCTAGCTCCTTAAGGTGTAAGGTTAGGTTGTGTATCTGAGATCTTTCTTCCTTCTTTAGGAAGGCCTGGATTGCTATATACTTTCCTCTTATGACCGCCTTTGCTGCGTCCCAGAGGTTTTGGGTTGTGGTGTTATCATTTTCATTGACTTCCATATACTTTTAAATTTCCTCTTTAACTGCTTGGTTGGCCCATTCATCCTTTAGTAGGATGTTCTTCTGTCTCCAAGTAGTTGTTACCTTTCCAAATTTTTTCTTGTGGTTGATTTCGAGTTTCATAGCATTGTGGTCTGAGAATATGCATGGTATGATCTCGATCTTTTTGTACTTACTTAGGGCTGACTTGTGTCCCAGTATATGGTCTATTCTGGAGAACGTTCCATGTGCACTGGAGAAGAATGTATATTCTGCTGCTTTAGAATGAAATGTTCTGAATATATCTGTTAAGTCCATCTAGCCCAGTGTGTCATTCAAAGGCATTGCTTCCTTGTTGATTTTTTGATTAGATGATCTGTCCATTGCTGTGAGTGGGGTGTTGAAGCCTCCTACTATTATGGTATTATTATCGATGAGTTTCTTTATGTTTGTGATTAATTGATTTACATATTTGGGTGCTCTCACATTTGGCGCCTAAATGTTTACAATTGTTAGGTCTTCTTGGTGGACAGACCCCTTGATTATGATATAATGCCCTTCTGCATCTCTTGGTACAGTCTTTATTTTAAAGTCTAGATTGTCTGATATAAGTATGGCCATTCCAGCTTGCTTTTGTTGACCACTAGCATGATAGATGGTTCTCCATCCCCTTACTTTCAATCTGAAGGTGTCTTTAGGTCTAAAGTGGGTCTCTTGTAAACAGTATGTAGATGGATCTTGTTTTCTTATCCATTCTGTTACCATATGTCTTTTGATTGGAGCACTGAGTCCATTGATGTTTAGATCTTTCAATTCTGATTTAATTTATTTGAGTCCTCTTTTTTCTTGATGAGTCTGGCTAGAGGTTTATCAATTTTGTTTATCTTTTCAAATAATCAGATTTTGGTTTCATTGATTTTTTAATGCTTATTTATTTTTGAGAGAGGGAGAGCAAGGGAGGGGGAGACAGAGGGGGAATAGAGGATCCAAAGTGGTCTGTACTGACAGCACAGAACCCAATATGGGGCTCAAACTCATGAACTGTGAGATCATGACCTGGGCCAAAGTCACACATTTAACGGACTGAGTCATCCAGGTGCCCCTTCGTTGATATTTTTAATTGACTTTTGTTTCTATTTTATTTTTTCTCTTCTGACCTATATTATTTCCTTTCTTCTACTAACTTTGGGCTTTGTTGTTGTTCTTCTTCTCATTTTTCTAGTTCCTTTAGTGCAAATTTAGATTGGGGGGTGGGGGGGGATTTTTCTTGTTTCTTATGGTAGGCCTGTATTGCTATAAATTTCCCTCTTAGAACAGGTTTTGCTGCATCTCAGCAATTTTAGAAAGTTGTGTTCCCATTTTTATTTTTTGCAAGAAATTTTTTGTTTTCCACTATGATTTCCTCATTGATCCATTAGTTGTTTACGAGGATGCTGTTTAGTGTCCACATGTTTGTGTTTCTCCAGTTTTCTTATAACTGATATCTAATTTCACATTATAATCAGAAAAAAATGTTTGACATGATTGAATTTAATAAGACTTGTTTTTTAATTAATTTTTAAAATTTTTACTTTTTAAATAGGCTCCACGCCCAGCACAAGCCCAACATGGTCTGAACTCATGACCCTGAGATCAAGACCTGAGCTGAAATCAAGAATTGGATTTCTGACTGAGCCTCCCAGGCCCTCCTATTGAGGCTTGTTATATGACCTAACATGTGACCTATACTGGAGAATGTTCCATGTGTACTTGAGAAGAATGTATATTCTGCTGCTTGTGAGTAGAATATTCTGTATGCATCTATTAAGTTCATCTGGCCTAATATATTGTTTAAGGTCAATGCATCCTTACTGATTTTCTGTCTGGATGATCTATCCATTGATATAAGTGGGCATTAATATCCCCTACTATTATTATATAAATGTTTTGATTTCTCCTTTTATGTCTATTAATATTTGCTTTATATATTTAAGTGCTTCTATGTTGGGAGCATAAATATTTACAGATGTTATAGTGTCTTCTTGGATCAACATCGTTATTATTATTTAATGCCCTGCTTTGTCTTTTGTTACAGTCTTTGTTTTAAAACCTATTTTTTTAATGTGACTATTACTACAGCTTTCTTTTCATTCCATTTGCATGGAATCTCTTTTCCTATCCCATCATCTTCAGTCTTTATGTGCCCTTAGATCTGAGATCAGTCTCTTGTAGACAGTGTATAGATGGATCTTGTTTTTTATCCATTCAGCCTCCCTATGTCCTTTGATTGGAGCATTTAGTCCATTTGCATTTAAAGTAATTATTGACAGATATGTATGTCTTGCCATTTTGTTAATTATTTTCTGGTTGTTTACATAGTTCTTTTCTGCTCTTTTGGTCTTCTGTTTGTCTGTTTCCTTGTGGTTTGATGGTTTTATTAAGTGATATGTTTTTGTTCCTTTCTCCTTTCGTGTACATGTACCTATTATAGGTTTTGGGTTTGTGGCTACCGTGAGATATATACATCTGTATGTATATACGTATGTATGAGTGTGTATACAATCAGTCTATTTTTAGCTGATAGTCAATTAACTTTGAACACATTTTAAACCAATTTTGAAAATTGTTAAATCATGCGATTTGACTTGACTTTTCTCTTTCCCCACTGCCACTAGTTTAGTTCATATTCTTCTAGTGTCTCTGTAGTACTGTTGGAGAAGACAGCCAGCTGGACTCCTTGCCTCTAATATCCTCTTCCTCTGAATCATTTCCAAGAGTGATAACTCTAAAATGTAAGCTTTATCAAGCTCTAATCCTGTTTAAAAATCTTTACTACATCCATAATGCTGTTAAAGTTAAAAGACAGTTTGGTATTCGGTGCCCTCAGTGATGCCTTCTTTCCCTGCCTGCTTCATCCTCACTGCTTCCTCAACTTCTCTGACCTGTAATCCAGCTTAAGGACATTTTTTTAATTCTTGTGCTTTCTTCCAGCTCTGCACCTTTCACAGTTGTTACTTTGCTTGAGTTGTTGTCATCTCAATACCTTGTTCTCACTTTCCTGGTACAAGTACCATTTCTGATCCTTTCATACAGGAAGACTTCAGCAATCACCCCCAAAGGCTTACTCACTGAGAAACTTATCACATTGCATTTTAATTGCTTCACCATCTATCATCCCTGCTCTGTAGTTATATCATGGTCAGGAATGATTCATATTGATTATTGTGTCTCAAAAGCCATTCAAGGTTACAAACACATAGTAGATTCTCCATTAATATTTCTTGAATTAACACCAAGAGATATTTAGCCCACTAGTATTGACATCTTTTGACAATCTGCCTATATCACACATTGTAGGACCAAATTGTTTTAGAGTAAATTAAAATATCAAATGGGCTGTGGATTACATGAGACTTCAACCTTCTGAACACTGAAATTGTGTGATAATGTGTTCACAAATGGGAGAACTACAAATTTACTGACTTACAGAAGACACAGCAGGAAGAAAGGACTTTGAGACTTCTTCAAGGGAGTGAGAAGATGAGCTACTATCACATTCTTTCTCCTCTTTCCCTTTCCTTATCCATTGTAGAATATTTCTTCCACCTTCTTTTTCCTTATTTAGGAAATCCAGTCTCATATATTCCACTTCCTAGTTTACAAAGATCAGATAGGGCCCTGGGAGGAGGTATGGGAGAAGATGTTCAATACGGAGAATAAAGGAAGACACTGCACAGCTGACTCAACTATGCTGATTCCCAAAATACATATTGAAATTGTCTTGCCTTTCACTGGCTTTGGCTCAGCAATCTGTCCTTTCTAAGATTAACTGTATTTTTTATATTTTATGCATTAATTAATATTTTATGTACTTATTGTTCCTGAAGTCTCAAAAAAGAGGTTATGGATTTTTCAGAGATTGGACAGTTTTAACATTTATGGTACTCCTTATATGTGCAGTAAAATTCCTCTCAAACTCTTTGTATGCTATCCAGTAGTAATCTAAACATGGCTTTTCCTTGACTGGCACTAGTCGTGTACACACACCTTTGGTTACATGCCAGTCACTGTAAAACAAGACCTTCAGTTGATGCTCCTCCACTGAGGTACTTTCATCAGACAGATGAGATGCTGTGAGCACATGTAGCAGCTCCAGCACAAAAACATCTTAACAGCCTTGAGAACATCTCTCTTCTCAGAACAGCAACTCACACAATACTGGAGAAGGATATACCTGCTGTGTACTATTTTGAGACTAAAAAATAAAAACCGCTTTAGTTCTCAATGGAAACATAAAAACCTTTTATAAAATTTGGATGATTAAGAATTAGGGGCCCAAAATAAGATCCACAATTAGGTCCATGAATACAAATAGCGTGACACATCAAAACAGCAAATTGTACTTTTTGTTCAAAGGACAAATTTATGTACTTTGTCCCAGGACAAATTTATGTATATGTCCCAGGACTTATGAAAGGAGATTGAGTAAGGGCGGGAAGTTCCATTACCACAGTGCTGAACTCCACTGAACATGCTGCTGTGACATAAAAATACACTCACAGCCCACACCCAAACCCACCCTCCAGCCTCCTACCCAGCATCACGAGTACATGTGTCAGCATCCCCTTCCTGGTTGCCAGGGCAATGCAGGTGATGCCTGCCATATCTGAATTAAGTGGGAGAAAACACAGGCAAAGCTCTTTTCTCTAGCTAATGCTCAGGATTCATCAAGTTGCCAGTTTTGATGTTAATCCAGATAACTGTCCTAATAGTTTCTGCCAGGCACCCTTCACCTCCTTATTCCTTATGCTATAAATCATGGGGTTCAGCACGGGCATCAGAATGGCATAGAAGACAGAAATCAACTTCTCCTGAAGGACAGAAGGGCTGGAGCGGGGCTGGATGTAGGTGAAAATGGTCATGCCATAGCACAGGACGACCACTGTGAGGTGAGACGCACAGGTGTGGAAGGCTTTCTTTCTTCCCTCTCTGGACTGGATCTTCAGGATGGTAGAGATGATCTGAGTGTAAGACAAGAGGACCAGGCAGAAGGGTGTCATCAGCAAGACAATGCTAGAAACCATGATCGCGATCTCATTGGAGGAGGTGTCCACACAGGCCAGTCTGACCACAGCTAGGATTTCACAGGATATGTGATCAATATACTTGTTTGCGCACATGGGCAGCTGAAAGGTGATGATGGTCTGCATGAGAGAGTTGAGAGAACCACTGACCCAGGATGTGATGGCCAACCTAGTACAGAGCCCTCCATGCATGATGACCGAGTATCGCAGGGGGTCGCACACAGCCACATAGCGGTCGTAGGCCATCACTGCCAGTAGAACAAACTCAATCCCACCCAAGCCCAAGGAGAAAAATAACTGGGCTGCACAGCTCACAAATGGGATTGCTTTATGTTCTGCAAGAAAATGCGCCAGCATCTGAGGAACAATACTTGTGGCATAAGAGACATCAACAAGGGAGAGGTTGGTGAGAAAGAAGTACATGGGAGTGTGGAGTCGGCTGTCCAGTCTGATCAGAAGAGCAATGAGGAAGTTCCCCAGCACTGTCACCAAGTACATGATCAAGAAGAGGACAAAGAGTGAGACCTGTGTGTCCCAGTCACTGGACAGACCAAGGAGAATGAACTCTTTCACCCACGTCTGGTTATCTGTGTCCATTAAAAAACATAGGATTATTAATCTGCAGAAGGAGACAGAAATAGCAGAAACTACTGAATTCAAGAACCGTAAAAATAACTTCTTAAAAGAATGCATATTGAATACAACCTGTCAGCCTTAACCAGATGTTTCTGATCATGTGTGCATCACAATGATAGGTTTGATCCTAATATGCATTCTCCATAAGAGAGACAAGTCATTCCTTCAAAATGAGCAGATAGTCTTAGGAATTTCTTGGAGGCCTAGAGATAATGCAGTACAATTTTAGGGGCTATGTATCATTTCAACTTACCATAGTTTCCAGGGCAACAGAGGATTATAGGTTACAATGGGGGGATGAAGTGATAGACAACAAAGATCAACATGATTCAAAGTCAAGAACAACCTTACATTATCTACTACAATAAACATGATAAAAGGAATAAACAACAACAAGAGAGAGAGAGAGACAGAGATTCAGAAGTGGCAGATGTATAGTACAAACATGGCTAGTATCTCATGCACAGATCTGGAATTTGAGAAGCTGGATATGAATCTTCTCTTATGACATACCAAATATGTGATTCGGGTTAGAGACTTAAGCTTTTACATATGAAATGTGATAACACTGCATAACTCACAAGTAGATTTAAGGCCAAATGTAGATAACTTATGAGGAACTTATAAACTGTTATTGGTAGTTGGACTACAGCAGGATTCAGCACTAGGTATCACAACATGAGCTCTTCCCCAGAAGAGACAGAGGAACAAATGTACTTTCCTTCACATCCCCTCCACCCTACACTCAATGCTAGAATAATCATCCTAAAACACAAATTTAATCACACCACTTCCATACACATATATATTTGGGATATCTAACTGCCTACAGAATTAAGAACATTACAGATGGGGGAGTATTCAAACACTCATTAAGGAGGACCTACTCTATTGTTGCTTTTATTAATTTTAGCATTTATTATTATCTGGGTGCTTTAGAGCCAAGTGTTTTACTAAAGTATCCTGCAAATGCTTAAATACTTTGCATGGATATGTCAGCTAACTATTTTTAACCCATCAGAAGTATATTTATTTCTAAAGTCAATTGCCTTGATTTTAAAATAATTTAAATTCAAAATAATTGATATCCAAATATGCCTGTTTTCCATAGTCATAAAGTCTCCGTTTAGACTCCTGGTAGATTAAGAAACTAGAAATATCATCTATACTTATTTTTGTTTGTTTGTTTGTTTTTAGAGAAAGAGAGAGTCTGTGTGCACATGTGTATGCATGTGGGTGGGGGGCAAAGGGAAAGACAGAATGTCAAACAGGCTCCACATCCAACATGGGGCTCAATCACATGACCCCAAGAATCACAACCTGAGCTGAAATCAGGAATTGGATGCTCAACTGATGGAGCCACCCGGGCACCCCCAAATAGTATCTATATTTTAAAAGCCAAATGAAGGAGGAAATATGGGTTGGTCAGGTGATTTTAACACCTGCAATGAAACCATTCCCACATTCCTTTGGATCAGCTTTCAGCTAAATAGAGCTGGATTCCTAGTCTGCCCTCAGATGCACAATGAAATAATTGGTAGACAGTGTGCTGCACATCTAAACATTTTGTGTTAGAAAAATACAGCTTAGTCTTCTCAACTCTAATGGATTTGGGGATTTCATGCTATCCTCAAACTGTGCTATTCATTAACGTCAATAAGTAAGACAGACTTTTGAGATTATTTGTTCCCTTTTTCTCAATAAAAATGAAATGCCCACATCCTTGTCATACAGGACTAGGGACACAGCTCTTACTTAAAGTCAGGTGTGAAAAACGAACACAGTTAGGAACCATTCTGGTTAGCTCCTCCTCCTGTACAAGACCATTTTGTGTTTTCTTCTCACTGTTCACCTCATCTCTAGCTGCTTTTTCTGTAGATACTTACTGTTCCTTTAATAAATAATAATTAATAAATAAATAATAGCAAAATCCTGTTTCACATCCTTTGGATCATATCTTCCTCATACTCATCAATCCTCCAACCACACCTATGTATGTTTGGAGATTTGTTAACCCAAAACTGAACAATTTATGCTGCCTGCTCAGACATGGCATCAAAACATGATGTAATAGTGTAGTTCATCTCCTTAGACAGGAGCACTATGCAGGAAACATTTTCGGATTCTTTTGTTCTATGAATTGTGCAGGGTAGGACAATTACTGGGACTATAACAAATAGAACACAAAGCAATATCATAGGAAGGTGCCATTGAAATATTTTACAAATTTTCTCCTTGTTGCCCCATCACAAAGCTTTGAAACTCCAAAAATAGCTCGTTATCCCTTTTATGATGAAATTGTTCTTTGTCAATTTTGTAGATGTAATTATTCGAAATGGGATTTTTAAAACATGAATGACCTAACCTTATTGTGATCTTGAACTAGATCATATAGAACACCAAAAGCCTTAGAGATGGAGGAGAGATCAGGAATGACACTGATAATATATGGAAGATCAGATCTGAGGCATGGATACAGACATCACCTCTTCATTGTTAAAATAGAACTTTGACCCCAGTTAAGGTATTCTCCCAATAACCAATTATTAATATAAATAGCAAGTAGAACCAAAATTCTTTCTCTACAGGACAGAGATATGCAAAAAAAACCAAAAAACAAAAAACGAAAAACAAAAACAAAAAAACATTAGTGTTCAGATTCCTAATAAAACACACTTATCTATCTTTTCAAATAATTTTTAATGTTTTTTTATTTATTTTGAGAGAGAGAGATGTAGAGCATGAGCAGGTAAAGGGCAGAGAAAGAGGGAGACAGAGGATCCTAAGCAGGCTCCTTGCTGACAGCAGAGAGCCCAATGTGGGGCTAGAACTCACAAACTGTGAGATCATGACCTGAGCTGAAATTAGACACTTAATGAACTGAGCCACCCAGGTGCCCCAATATTATCTATCTAAAACAAGTATTTAGAAAGTTAAGTTTTAGCCAGGCATGTATTTTTTTAAATTTAAATAAAGAAAATCTGTCCATTTCCTTGAAACCTATGTGACCTTGTATGTTGGGGAGCTAAACAATCTTGGCTGGGACTAATGAAAGTCCCAAATGCAAAAGCAGAACACACGAAGGTAAGTCCCACAACCTGCAGATATGTTTCTTTCGTGCTGCTCAAAATCACTCAGGGCCATACCTTCATCAAGTCAAACTGTCCACAGAAATGACACTCTCATTTAGAGAGAGATTTCTCTGACTTGTGACCGAAGAGTTGGTTGATGTCAGCACTGAGAGCATCCATCCTGAGCAGGAATATTTGCATCATCCTGACATATGGAAACAGAGAACCCCTGGGTGGCTTCGGTGGCTGGTATCTCCAAGACTGGTTTCGTCTCCTGAAAGAACAGTTACTTTATTCTCTTTGTGGTCCTGTGAACTTCTTCTAGCCTGATTTGGTTAACCTGACTTTTCACTTAATCAGAGTCCAATCCTTGAAACTCAGTTTCTCAAACATATGCAAACCTGACACACACTTGGTGACATATTTTATTATGGTCTCATGTAAATTCTTCTCTTCTTGCTACTTCTTGGTCCCTGTAGCTAAGACTAGTGTTTTCATGACAATATAATTCCCTCCGTCCGGCAAGTCTCCACAGTGCAATCCCCACGGCCAATGCCAGAAAAACCAACCCTGGGATGAATTAGGACACCTGAATCTTGCCTCCAGTTCATTCTCTGAGTGTCAAGTGTCTTTGAATAAGCCCTTAATTGCCTTACATCTTCATCTGTTACTAAAATAGAAAATCATAATATTGTGAGAATCAAGCTCTCCAGAAATAATTGAGATAGGAGGATATAAGGCAATTGATAATATATCTTTTCTTGTCTGGAAATGTAACATATTAATATTACCACCACCTGCTAGTCACTATCAGTACCTAACAAAAGACTCCATACTTGTGAGCTTCTTTCCTAAGTGTCTCTCTCTCTGTCAGGACTAAGCTTTGGGATGGAGAAGCCTATTGTACAATTATACCCAAGGCTCATGTTCCTGCAAAGCACAGCTACTTTACCACATTTGCTACAATACTTGAGAAGATTTCACCAGCCATGTTTCATGTCCCTGATCCAAGTTCCTAACAAGTCACTTCATTTCTGTCTCTGTCTCTGTCTCTGTCTCTGTCTCTGTCTCTGTCCCTGCTAAGGCCACACTCCCACAGGCTGCGGAAGCCTCTCAGATGGTAATCAGTGCTGACAAACGAGATGTGTCTGCTTTCCTCTAGGTTGAAGCTGCTCAAGAGCTCTCCCTCCAGCTAGGGATGGACCATAGTGAAGAGACATCCCAAATTCCTCGGGCCCCAGTACTCCTCAGTCACCAGGGACCAGTTGCCATTGCGAGGGACACTACTGGGAGGACGTTGACAAGGGCTCAACAACAGCTCACACACACAGGCCTAATGAGCTTTGGCAGCAGCTGCATTGGCAGGGGAGGCTGACCCAACCCCCCAGGAGCTTCCTGCATGACAATGCTAATGGCTGCCACCACTCCCAATGCACAGGCCAGGGCCTCCCTGCTGCCCTTCTCCCTGTGGAAGGCTCTCCTCCATCCCTCTGCCTCTCACATCTTCGTTACAGCCTTAGGCCAGAGAAGCCAGCTTGCTGAGCTTGGATGATGTGCTCCTGGAGCCCAAACCAGACTTTAGCCTTCAAGGCCCCAATCTAGGAAGCCGTGACTGGAGCTGCATGTAAATCTGGTGGAAGCACCAATTCTGCCCTTTTGGTTCCAGATGCCCCTACATCTCCTTCTGGAGACAGGAGAGATATGCTTCCCTCCCCTGATGTATGTGCAGAGTCCAGCGGGCTTCTGTGAGCATTGCCAGTGTAGTGGACATTCTAGGACATCCTCGTGGTATTATCTAAGCTCCAAAATTAACAGCCTCACATAAACAGATTTAAAAATCTAAATTTATAGGGGCTCCTGGGTGGCTCAGTAGGTTAAGCATCAGACTTCAGCTCAGGTCATGATCTCACGGTTTGTGAGTTGGAGCCTCACATCAGGGTCTGTGCTGAAGATCAGAGCCTGGAGCCTGTTTCAGATTCTGTATCTCCGTCTCTCTCTGTCCCCTGCCCGTGTTCATGCTCTGTTTCTCTCTCTCTCAAAAATAAATAATCATTAAAAAAAAACTAAACGTAGAAAAAGTTGATGAAGGAAGTATTAGCAACAAAATGGAAAAGAATTAAGATCATCCAAGATCCTTAACACAAAAAGGTGAACTTTCTACCTCTCTTCAAACTTTTGTTTTAGTTTAATTTTGTGCTTATAGAGATTGTGGACCTATATGCTGTTGAATGAAATAATACAAAAGTGACTCTTGTGCCCTTTTTTGGGGTTTCCCCAATGGTAACAACTTACAAAGCTATAGTGCAATATCATAAGATAACATGGTTTTTAACAGGCTATAATTACATAAAGAAATTGTCATATGATATACTGTGATACTGTGATATTACAATATCACAAGATACTGGCATTGATATAGTCAAAATACCTAATGTTCTATCCCCACAAGAATCCATCATCTTGTCCTTTCATAGCCACGCCCACTTCTATGCAGCCCCTACCCTCTCCTGGACCTCTGGTAATCACTACCTGTTCTCCATAATTTTGGCGATTGAAGAGTTAGATGTTAATAGAATCGAACAGAATATTGCTTCTGGGACTGGGGCTTTTTCACTCAGTGTAATTCTCTAGAGATTCACGCACGTTGTTGTATATATCAACAGTTCAATCCCTTTTATTGTTGATGACTATTCTATGGTATGTACATACCACCTTTTGCTTAACCATTCACAGGTTGAAAGACATCCAGATTGTTTCTGGTCTGGAACTATTATCAACAAGGCTGTTATAAGCACTCATGTTTAGGTTTTCGGATGAGTGTAATGTTCATTTGAATAGGAAAAATCCCCAGGAGTACAATGGCAGGGTTCCATGCTAGTTGTAAATTTAGGTGTTTGGGCTTTTTGTTTTATTCTGTTTTTTATGAAACCACCAATCCATTTTCCAAAGTGTCTGCATCATTTTACATTCCTATCATCAACATATGGATGTCCAGTTTGTCCTCATCCTCATCAACATTTGGTATTATCATGGGGAGGAGCCAAGATGGGGGAACAGCATGGAAGTTATTTGTATGTCTTGTGTCCATGAAATACAGCCAGACCAACACTAAACCATCCTACACACCTAGAAAACTGGAGGATTAACACAACAATCTGCACAATGTGAACCACAGAATTCAGCAGGTACGCGGCATGGAGAGGTGAACTTGGGGAGCGAGAAGGTGCAGGAAGGGAGGTGCTTTTGTGACCGGAGAGAGGATGGACACTGGGGTGGGGGTTGGGGGGATAATACAGGAAAAGCACCCCTCCCAAAAAGCAGCTGGAGAGAAAGTGGAAAATTGGAAACAGCCACAGGGACTAAACTAAAAAGGGAGAAAGGAGAAAGGAGAGGGTTTAAATTCCATTAAGACTGTAAACAAGGGGAGTGCAAAGCCTGCAACTCTGCAGCTCAATACCTGGTGGTGCTCTGGTGGGAAGGGCAAATGCCCAGGAACAGAGTGAGGTCCAGGAGGGTCTCAGGCCACACGGGGAAAAGCAGTTCCACTGCTGGAAGGACATTTGGTAGAGGCTGTTGAAGCCACCCGGTCCCAGCAGACCCCAGAAAATGGCCACATTCGCTGGTGCTGGATCAAGGTCATTAAGGGTGAAGCCTGGTGCCAGATGTGTGTTGTGATTTTCCATAATCCCTGAAAAGCTGCTGCTACACTATCTTGCAAACTTTTTCTGGAGTGGGCTGGCACCTGGTCACAGTCTCAGAGCACTGGCAGCAGCAGGGTCCAGTGGGCGTTCCTGGGTGCAGCCAACATTCGGCCATTGCTCACTCGGCCATTGCTCAGTGAGACCCTCCCACAGAGGGGAGGAATGGGTCAAACCTGCAGTCCTTCGGAAGTAAGGGGCCAGGGAAAACAGCCGCATCTGAGACAAAATTCGAGAGAGAGGTACTGCCTGGGGCCTGGCCACAGAGAGTGAAAAAGCAGTGAGTGGACAAAAGCTGAAGACAGAGGACGGGTACACGATTGCCGATCAGGGAGAACAGACTGGGTAGCTGGGTGGCGCCATTTTCACCGCTCCCACACATGCGCATATGCACCTACAAGCGCCACAACACACCGCCCCAGTAAGCTAGCAGTGCCATCTGGTGGAGAGCGGAGCCATTACACTGAGCCCCGCCCAACTGGGTCAACTTCCCTCTTCAAGAATACAAGTCTTACCGCCGGCTTAGTTTATGGACTAAAAAGCACTACATAGACTGACTTCTAGGGGAAAGTGAAATAATTTCAGTCATACTTCAATCTGTTAGCAAGTCCATCTATTCAATTTTCTTACTTTTTTTTCTTTTTTACACTTCTTTTCTTTTTCTTGAATACAAAAGGAAAAAAATTCATTTTTATTTTCAATTTTTATTAAAAACATTTTTCTTTAATCTTTATTACTATATTTTTTACTTTTGTGTAAATTTTTTCAAATTCTATTTTACTCCCATCATTTTATTTTAGTCTACTTCAGTGTATTCACCTTTTCAAATCTTCAAACGATTTCTTTTTTTTTCTTTTTCTTTTTTTCTCTTTTTCATTTCGTTTCTTTTTCTTGGATGCAGAAAGAGGAAAAATTCATTTTTACTTTCAATTTCCTTTAAAAATATTTTTCTTTGATTTGTTTCTACTATATTCTTTACTTGTGTGTATATTTTTTCAAATTCTATTTTACTCCCATCATCTCATTTTAGTCTACTTCAGTGTATTCATTTTATCAAATTCTCAAAATATTTCCCTTTTTTTCTCCCCTTCCCCTTTTTTTCTCTAATCTCAAACCACTTTCAACACCCAGACCACAACACACCTAGGATCTAGCATCATTTATTCAACTTGTGTGTGTGTGTTTAATTTTTTAATTTTAATATTTTTTTAATTTTAATTTTTTAATTTTAATTTTTCTACCTCATTAATTCCTTTTCTCCCTTCCAAATGACAAAACTAAGGAATTCACCCCCAAAAGAAAGAGCACGAAGAAACAACAGCCAGTGACTTAACCAACACAATACAAGTAAGATGTCTGAACCAGAATTTAGAATCACGATAATAAGAATACTAGCTGGAGTTGAAAATAGATTGGAATCCTTTTCTGCAGAAATAAAAGAAGTAAAAAATAGGCTGAATGAAATTAAAAATGCTATAACTGAGCTGCAATCATGGATGGATGCAGCGGCAGCAAGAATGGATGCAGCAGAACAGAGAATCAGCGATATAGAGGACAAACTTATAGAGAATAATGAAGCAGTAAAAAAAGGGGAGAGATTAAGGCAAAAGTGCACAATTTAAGAATTAGAGAAATCAGTGACTCATTAAAAAGGAACAACATCAAAATCATAGGGGTCCCAGAAGAGGAAGAGAGAGAAATAGGGGTAGAAGGGTTATGTGAGCAAATCATAGCAGAAAACTTTCCTAACCTGGAGAAAGACAGAGACATCAAAATCCAGAAAGCACAGAGGACCCCCATTAGATTCGACAAAAACCGACCATCAACAAGGCATATCATAGTCAAATTCACAAAACACTCAGGCAAGGAGAGAATCATGAAAACAGAAAGGGAAAAAAGTCTCTAACCTACAAGGGAAGACAGATCAGGTTTGCAGCAGACCTATCCACAGAAACTTGGCAGGCCAGAAAGGAGTGGCAGGATATATTCAGTGTGCTGAATCAGAAAAATAAGCAGCCAAGAATTCTTTATCCAGGAAGACTGCCATTCAAAATAGAAGGAGAAATAAAAAGTTTCCCAGACAAACAAAAATAAAAGGAGTTTGTGACCACTAAACCAGCCCTGCAAGAGAAATTTTAAGGGGGACTCTCTGAGGGGAGAAAAGATGAATATATACATATATACATGTGTACACACACATACACACACACACACACATATATATGTGTGTGTGTGTGTGTGTGTGTGTATATATATATATATATATATATATATATACCAAAAGCAACAAAGATTAGAAAGGACCAGAGAACACCAGAACCTCCAACTCTACAAGCATCATAATGGCAAAAAATTCACATCTTTCAGGACTCACTCTAAACGTCAGTGGATTCAACGCTCCAATCAAAAGACATAGGGTAGGGGCGCCTGGGTGGCTCAGTCGGTTGAGCATCCAACTTCGGCTCAGGTCATGATCTCCCAGTTCATGGGTTCAAGCCCCACATCAGGCTCTGTGCTGACCACTTGCTCAGAGCCTGGAGCCTGCTTCAGATTCTGTGTCTCCTCCTCTCTCTGCCCCTCCCCCACTCATGCTTTGTCTCACTCTGTTTCTCAAAACTAAACAAACGTAAAAAAAAAAAGACATAGGGTAACAGAATGGATAAGAAAACAAGATCCATCTATATACTGTTTACAAGAGACCCACTTTAGACCTAAAGACACCTTCAGATTGAAAATAAGGGGATGGAGAACCATCTATCATGCTGGTGGTCAACAAAAGCAAGCTGGAGTGGCCATACTTATATCAGACAATCTAGACTTTAAAATAAAGACTGTATCAAGAGATGCAGAAGGGCATTATATCATAATCAAGGGGTCTGTCCACCAAGAAGACCTAACAACTGTAAACATTTAGGCGCCAAATGTGAGAGCACCCAAATATGTAAATCAATTAATCACAAACATAAAGAAACTCATCGATAATAATACCATAATAGTAGGAGGCTTCAACACCCCACTCACAGCAATGGACAGATCATCTAATCAAAAAATCAACAAGGAAGCAATGCCTTTGAATGACACACTGGGCTAGATGGACTTAACAGATATATTCAGAACATTTCATTCTAAAGCAGCAGAATATACATTCTTCTCCAGTGCACATGGAACGTTCTCCAGAATAGACCATATACTGGGACACAAGTCAGCCCTAAGTAAGTACAAAAAGATCGAGATCATACCATGCATATTCTCAGACCACAATGCTATGAAACTCGAAATCAACCACAAGAAAAAATTTGGAAAGGTAACAACTACTTGGAGACAGAAGAACATCCTACTAAAGGATGAATGGGCCAACCAAGCAGTTAAAGAGGAAATTTAAAAGTATATGGAAGTCAATGAAAATGATAACACCACAACCCAAAACCTCTGGGACGCAGCAAAGGCGGTCATAAGAGGAAAGTATATAGCAATCCAGGCCTTCCTAAAGAAGGAAGAAAGATCTCAGATACACAACCTAACCTTACACCTTAAGGAGCTAGAAAAAGCACAGCAAATAAAACCCAAAACCAACAGAAGACAGGAAATAATAAAGAGTAGAGCAGAAATTAATGCTATCGAAACCAAGAAAAACAGTAGAACAGATCAATGAAACCAGAAGCTGGTTCTTTGAAAGAATTAACACAATGGATAAACCTCTAGCCAGTTTGCTCAAAAAGAAAAAGGAAAAGACCCAACTAAATAAAATCAAGAATGAAAGAGGAGAGATCACAACCAGCACAGCAGAAATAAAAACAATAATAAGAGAATATTATGAGCAATTATATGCCAACAAAATGGGCAATCTGGAAGAAATGGACAACTTCCTAGGAATGGACAACTTCCAAGTTCCCACCAAAACTGAAACAGGAAGAAATAGAAAATTTGAACAGACCCATAACCAGTAAGGAAATCGAATTGGTAATCAAAAACCTGCCAAAAAACAAGAGTCCAGGGCCAGATGGCTTTCCAGGGGAATTCTACCAAACATTTAAGGAAGAGTTAACACCTATTCTCTTGAAACTGTTCCAAAAAATAGACATGGAAGGAAAACTTCCAAACTCTTTCTATGAAACCAGCATTACCTTGATTCCAAACCCAGACAGAGACCCCACTAAAAAGGAGAACTATAGACCAATTTCCCTGATGAACATGGATGCAAAATCCTCAACAAGATATTAGCCAACCAGATCCAACAATACATTAAAAAAATTATTCACCACAACCAAGTGGAATTTATACCTAGGATGCAGGGCTGGTTCAATCCACAAAAACAATCAACGTGATTCATCACATCAATAAAAGAAAGGACAAGAACTATATGATCCTCTCAATAGATGCGGAGAACAGATACTCAGATCAATGCGACAGAACAGAGAACCCAGAAATGGACTCACAAACGTGTGGCCAACTAATCTTTGACAAAGCAGGAAAGAATATCCAATGCAATAAAGACAGTCTCTTCAGCAAGTGGTGCTGGGAAAACTGGACAACGACATGCAGAAGAATGAACCTGGACCACTTTCTTACATCATACACAAAAATAAACTCAAAATGGGTGAAAGACCTAAATTTAAGACACGAAGCCATCAAAATCCTCGAGGAGAAAGCAGGCAAAACCCTCTTTGATCTTGGCCACAGCAACTTCTTACTCAACACGTCTCTGGAGGCAAGGGAAACAAAAGCAAAAATGAACTACTGGGACCTCATCAAAATAAAAAGCTTCTGCACAGCTCTTTATCCTCCAAAAGAGGATCTCTTTTGCATTGTTGGTGGGAATGCAAGCTGGTGCAGCCACTCTGGAAAACAATATGGAGGTTCCTGAAAAAAAACAAAAATAGAACTACCCTACGACCCAGAAATTGCACTACTAGGCATTTATCCAAGGGATACAGGTGTGCTGTTTTGAAGGGACACATGCACTCCCATGTTTATAGCAGCACTATCAGCAATAGCCAAAGTATGGAAAGAGCCCAAATGTCCATTCATGGATGAATGGATAAAGAAGATGTGGTGTATATATATATTTGTACCTGGGATGCAGGACTGGTTCAATCCACAAAAACAATCAACGTGATTCATCACATCAATAAAAGAAAGGACAAGAACCATATGATCCTCTCAATAGATGTGGAGAACAGATGCTATATATATAGTATACACACACACACACACACACACACACACACACACACACAGTGGAGGATTACTCGGCGATCAAAAAGAGTGAAATCTTGCCATTTGCAACTACGTGGATGGAACTGGAGGTATTATGCTAAGTGAAATTAGTCAGTCAGAGAAAGACAAAAATCATATGACTTCACTCATATGAGGACTTTAAGAGACAAAACAGATGAACATAAGGGAAGGGAAACAAAAAGAATATAAAAACAGGGAGGGGGACAAAACAGAAGAGACTCATAAATATGGAGAACAAACACAGGGTTACTGGAGGGGTTGTGGGAGGGGGGATGGGCTAAATGGGTAAGGGGAATTAAGGAATCTACTCCTGAAATCATTGTTGCACTATATGCTAATTTGGATGTAAATTTTAAAAAATAAAAAATAAAACAAACAAAAAGAAAACATTTATCACTATTTTCATTTAGTTTGCATTTTCCTAATGTTTATAAATGTTGAACATCTTTCTATGTGCTTATTTGCCATCTGTTTATCTACTTCAGTAAAATGGATTTTTATGTCACTGGATTGTTTGTTTTTCTACTGTTAAACTTTGAGAATTCCTTGTGTATTCTAGATACTAGTCCACAGCTGAATATGTGGTTTGCAAATATTTTCTTCAGCCTGTACCTTAACCTTTTATCTTCTCAATAGAGTCTTTCTCAGGGTAGAATTTTATAAGCTTGGTGAAATTCAATTTATCATTTTTCACATTGTAACACAGGCTTATGTCACATCTAAGAAAACTTTTCCAATCCCTAGATCGCGTTATTCTCCTATGTTTTTAAAAAATTTATAGTCTTATATTTTATAAGTCTATAATGCTCTGGGGGGGTAACTGTTTCATAATGTGTGAGAAGAAGCTATTCTTGATATACAGATTTTATACATGTTTTGTTAACTTTGCACAAAGTTATCTTATTTTTGAGTTTTTGCATTGTGCGTTCATGGAGACACTGACCCAGGATGTGATGGCCAACTTAGTACAGAGCCCTCCATGCATGATGACCAAGTATCACAGGGGGTCACACATAGCCACATAGCAGTCATAGGCCATCACTATCAGTAGAACAAACTCAAACCCACCCAAGCCCAAGGAGAAAAATACCTGGGCTGCACAGCTCACAAATGGGATTGCTTTATGTTCTATTAGAAGATGCACCAACATCTGGGGGACGATGCTTGTGGCATAAGAGACATCAACAAGGGAGAGGTTGGTGAGAAAGAAGTACATGGGAGTGTGGAGTCAGCTGTCCAGTTTGACCAGAAGGACAATGAGGAAGTTCCCCAGCACTTCACCATGTACATGATCAAGAAGACAACAAAGAGGGAGAACCATGGGGCGCCTGGGTGGCTCAGTCAGTTAAGTGTCTGACTTCGGCTCGGGTCATGATCTGAGTTTGTGAGTTCGAGCCCCACATCAGGCTCTGTACTGACAGCTCGGAGCCTGGAACCTGCTTCGAATTCTGTGTCTCCCTCTTTCTCTGCCCCTCCCCTGTTCGTTCGCTCTCTCTCTCTCTCTCTCTCTCAAAAATAAACATTTTTTAAAAAATTTATAAGAAGAAGACGCCTATGTCCCAAGCACTGGACAGGCCAAGGAGAATAAACTCTATCACGCACTTCTGGTTTTCCATTCCATTAAAAATTGTGATAATTATTAATCTGTAGAGAGAGCCAGATATAACAGAAGCTGCTGAATGAAAGAACCATAAAAATAACTTCTTGTGAATACATGTTGTACACCTCTGACTAGGCTTATTCTGAGGTTTCATACCATTCATGATCCAAAATGGCAGGTGTGATCCTAACAGGCACTATATCCACTCTGCATCAGAGTCAGGACAGTACCTTCATTAAGAACATAGGGTGGTCTCAGGGAGACCCAATGAAAGTCTGAAGATAATGCATTACAATTCCACGAGCTCACATCTTACAAACTTAACCTCAGATTCCAGGGCAAGGAGAGGATGGTAGGTGACAATCATAGGTACAATGATAAACGATGAAGAAAACTTGGTTGGAGAGTTTTTAAAAACTACCTTGCATATATCAACTAGACCCATCTGGATAAAATGGGTGAACTTATTACAAAAGCAACCATTGGGAAAAGTCAGGTCCTTGGAGAAAGATCTGGAATCAGAGAACCTAGATTTAAATTTTGATTTTATTGGGGCACCTAAGGGGCTCAGTCGGTTAAGCATCCAACTTCGGCTCAGGTCATGATCTCGTGGTTTGTGAGTTCGAGCCCCGCTTCGGGCTTGTGCTGACAGCTTAGAGCCTGAAGCCTGCTTCAGATTCTGTGTCTCCCCCTCTCTCTGCCCCTCCCATGCTCATGCTCCGTCTCTCTGTCTCTCAATAATAAATAAACATTATTAAAAAAATTAAATCTGATTTTATTCAGCAACCCTGTTGTTTGGTTCAGTGACAAATTTTATGTATGAAGCAGATAATATTGCATGACTCACAAGCACATTTAAGCTGAAATGTAGGAAATGTATGAGGAATGTCCTTGTGAAATATTAGTGACAGTACTGGTATAATAGTATGGGTATGAGCACTAACATGACCTAATTTAAAGTTAATATTGGTCAACCTTTATAAACTACTTTTTAAAAAAGGAAATGTGGGGCCCTTGCATGGTTCAGTTGGTTAACCCTCTGACTCTTGGTTTCACCTCAGATCATGATCTCGCAGTTCGTGAGTTCAAGCCCTGCACCGGGCTCTGTGCAGATAGCACAGACCCTGCTTGGGATTCTCTGTCTCCTCCTCTCTCTGCCGCTTCCCCACTCACATGCACTCTCTCTCTCAAAAATAAATAAACATTGAATTTTTTTTTTAAAAAAGGAAATGTATTCACTGATTCCATGGATATAGTTTCTGGATTATAAACTGATGTAAACTATAACAAGTGAAACATTATTTTTCAACATGTTCTACTTTTATCAATCCAACCTACCACCTGATAACATTTTCAGGTGGAAGTATATGTCGCCTGAACAAGAAGATGAACTGAAAAATTCAGACAACGCTGTCGGCTGATATTAAAACCAGGACTGGTTTTTATGTCAATGGGGTAGATAAATTTTAGCCTTGGTTTATTCCTGCCTCCATTTATCTATGGCTGTCTTCAACACCTCCTCTATGAATAAAATACTTTCATGCCATCTCTGTAACTCCCTACACCAAGGGAGTAAAATGGTCCATGCTCTAAAACTGACTGCCCTTTCCTCTGCCCATCTTAAAAAGAACCTCAGCAAAGTCAAGATCTTAAGTCAAGTTAAATAGATTTCTAATGATAAATTCTGAGGCAGTAATTTTTGGTAACATTTGTGAACACATGGTATTTTGGAGTCATGGAAATGAGGTGTCTCCAACTCATCTGTCAAAATTTACCTAAACTCTGACCAGTGGACCTCCCAGATGGGAGCTCCTTCCATGAGTTCCCTACAACTCTGCGGGATGCCTGAGAGGAAGGGGATGGCCCCCAAGTAACATGGCTTTGCAATGTGGTAAAGTGCCCTCTTGGCCTTTTGCCACATCCTCCCCATATTCCTGCTCTAATAGAACTGATAAGGTCTCAAAGAACTATGAGCAACTACTCATCAAGTAAGACCAGAAACCTGACCCACAGAAAATCAAACAAGCACTGACAGAATTTTCACTATATTGGTGCCACATAGAGAAGATTATTACTTAACGGTTCTCTGGAAATGTCTTCAGTTGCTGTCTTTCCCATTTTAAAGTCATTTTAAAAAATCTATTTTAATGCTTATTAATTTATGAGAGACAGACAGAGCACGAGAGGGGAGGGACAGAGAGAGAGAGAGAGAGAGGGAGACACAGAATCCAAAGCAGGCTTCAGGTTCCGAGCTGTCAGCACAGTCAGGCGTGGAGCTCTAACTCACTAACCACAAGATCATGACCTGAGCTGAAGTCAGATGCTTAACCCACTGAGCCACCAAGGCTCCCCTAGAACCTTTTTTTTTAATTTTTTAAATGTTATTTATTTTTGACAGAGAGACATAGCACAAGTGGGAGAGGAGCAGAGAAAGAGGGAGGCACAGAATCTGAAGCAGGCTCCAGGCTCTGAGTTGTCAGTACAGAGCCCCATATGGGGCTCGAACTCAGGGACCGTGAGATCATGACCTGGGCCAAAATCAGACACTCAACCAACTGAGACACTCAGGCGCCCCTAAAATCATTTTTAATTGCTTTTAGTTTCCATTGTTACTCTATGGACAAACACTCCATATTCAAATAAACTTGCAAACATGAGAGTGTTCAGGGCTTAACACAAGGGTACTTTTTCTATTTGCAACATTCATTGCCACATCTTAGTTTCCTACCCCAGTCAGTGATTTATTCATTTAAAACTATCTTTTTCCACTTCTTTTGGCTGGCTTCTTCAATAAATTGTCTTTTTTATCTCCATTAGGAAAGAATTGTTAGTTCAAACAGACTCAAGAGGTATGCACACTATAGAAGTTTTCCCCAGTATCTCACTTTCCAGAATTATATTTCAGAATAATAATTCTTTCCACTTTTCATGCGAATTCAAAGACTGCAGAGATGGACAAAACCTTGGACTGGCCCCCAAAATCCAATGTGAAATATAGTGAACCTTGAAGGTGAGCCCACTACCCATATTTCCCCCTACTCATTATAGAGACGATGCCCTGTACCTAAGGCATAAAAATGCTGAAAGCTTTTTCTCCTCTGAAAGTCTATGCATATCTTTGCAATCGTCCATCAAGTCTCAGTCATATTGGATTCCTATTTGGAATCCTCTACAGTCTTAGACGAATAAAGTCCTGAATACAAGAGCAGAGGACATGAGGGTGAGTCCTACAACCTACAGATATGTTTTATCTATGACTAGGCCAAATACACAAGAACCATAAATTCACAAACTTGATTATCAATGGAGACGGCACTTTCATTTATAGGAGGATTCACCTGAGCTGTGGCTGAGTATTTAGCTGTTGTATATACTAAATGTACCCATCATGGGCAGGAATACTGGCACCAACCCAACGTTTTCTGTTAATGGTTTTATATCCGCAGAAGTCAACAAGTTTTCTACTTCCCATCTGGATTTGGTGCCTGGCATTTCACATAATAAGCAATTATTGACCCTCAGTTTCTCCAATATGTGCGATCCTCAAACCACCTTGATGACATATTTTATCATGATTTCACTCGGTAAATGCTCAGCTTCTTTGTAGGTCTTGTCCCCAGTGGGGAGTCTATGGCAGTACAATTCCCTCAGTCTGCTGTGTCCCCACAGTGCAATCCCTACAGCCCAATCTAGAGGAACTAACCCCAAAAATGAGAGTCAGGAGACCTCAGTTCTAGTCCCAGTTCACATTCAGAGTGTTGTAGGACTTGGAACAATCCACTTAACTATCTTACATTTCCATTTTCTAACACTGAAAGGAAAATAAAATTACTTGGTATACATATACTTTGGGAAGATTGAGAAAAGAGACTTTATATTATTAATAATTTATCTTTTTGGAAATGTAATAAACACCTACTACATTTTCATGAATGTAATACTTATCATTTTACAAATCTGGGCTTTTCCCTTAGGTCCTCCCCAAATATGATGCAGAATTCATCACTAGCCTCTTCAGTTTTAAATATGAATCATTCTCTTCTGCATCCCCACCATTACACTCTTTCTTGTTGTCACTACATCGTGCAGAAGAGAAAACCCTTGGAATAGAAATGTACCTGAGCCCAGCATCAGGAAGGCAGAAACATTTTACTACATTTGCCATCTTATTCATGGTGAGAAGATTGGAGTATCCGTGGGTCACATCCCTGATCCAAAGACCCTAACAAGTCAGAGCTGTTCTACTTCTGCCCCTCTAGACACCTCTGCACACACCCACCCTCTGCTGGTGCCTCCGTTAGCACTCTCAAGCGTTGATTAGTGCCTAACACACAGGCGTGTCCACTTTCGTCCAAGTTTATGTTGGTTTCTACAGAATGCTTCCCTCCAACAAAGCCATGGGCCAGACCGATGAAGAGTCCCAGACTCCTCGGGCTCCTGGCTAAGGTCTCACCTGGGACTAGTTTCAATTGTGAGGGAAACAGCTACTAGAAATTCACAGGGGTCCCACAATCGGCTCCAATGCAAAGCTAATGAGGTGCAGCAGTGTTTGAACTAGCAACATGGGGCGGACAGACTCCCCTCAGGAGCTTCATTCATTAGAGTGTCCATGGCTGACAGCACTCCCACTTCTCAAGGTCAGGGCCTCCATGTTGCCCTTCTTCTCCCCATAAAGCCTGTTCTTCTCCATCCTCTTCAAACTCTAACAATCCCCTAAAGCCAAAGGTCATTCTAAAAAGCCAAAGATGACAGCTTACTGAGGGTTCAGAATAGTCTCCTGTAGCCCCAACCTGACATTTAGCACTCATGCCCCCTTTTTACTGGGCAGTGACTAGGTCTGCAACCACACCTGGTGAGGAAAAAATTGGTTATCCCCTTGGGCTCCAAGATACCCTCGTTTCTCCTTCTGAACACAGGAGCATTGTCCTCACTCCCCTGACATGTGTGCGAAGAGCCCCCTGGGCCTGTGGCAAGCTTTGCAGGGAGGGACGCACACCCAAGTACATCTCTCACGGTACTATTCAAGTTCCAAAAATAATAGCGCTGTAGAAACAGATTTAATGCTCCAAATAGGATCTACAAACATAGAGTCTTATGGTCTCCAGGAAAAAAAAAAGGGTGGGGATCCAAAGTCATTAATAATCAATCTCCCTGTCAGCGAATCCTTTGTCCCTTCCTCTCCCAGTCAAATACCCAGTCCCTCTCAGCACCACCATTTACATATCCACACACTTACCTGCTGTCCACAACCACCCCCCCCACCGATGCTCACTCAGCCATCTGCTTGTCTGCTCAGCCACCCACCTAGGCATCCCCTCAGCATCTACATGCCACCTCACCTACTTCCCTAACATCCAGGAGTTATCTCCCAGGCATCCTCTCTTCTCATCCATGTGGGTGTCATCCTGCTTGTCCACTCATTCTGCCATGTTATCTAACGCCTGACACCACAGCACCCATGACTTTGACAATGCTGCTGTGATCATCCAAGCAATAGAAAGGGAAAGTAGAGATGCTTCTCTTTCCTCACCTGAGTTTCAGCACTCCCACAGAACTGACAGAATTGGTGGGATACTTTGAGGAAAGCTGGAAACATTCCATGGTTGGGAGAGCTGTAGTCACCGAACCCAGACGTTCACATCACTGCTGTTTTTCTCCACTCATCTGTAGACAACAAAGGAAACTCTCAAATTCCAAGCGTTGTAAGGACCCAACAGCACTCTCAGTCACTCCTGCTCCTAACCTGGGGGACCTTCCTAGCCATTCAACCTCTATCACTCAGCAAGTTATACCAACTCGGACTCCAAACATTTGTGGCGTGGAGGCACCTAGGTGGCTCAGTTGGTTAAGCATCCAACTCTTGGTTTCAGCTCAAGTGATGATCTCACAGTTTGTGAGTTCAAGACCTGAATTGGGCTCTGCCATGCTGGTGCAGACCCTGCTTGGGATTCTCCCTCTCTCTCTGCCCCTCCCCAGCTCATACTCTCTCTCTCTCCCTTTCTCTCTCTCTCTCTCAAAATAAATAAAACTTAAAAAAAAATTGTGGTATGGTGCCTTCCTTTCCATTCTTTTTTTTAAATTTTTTTTAACGTTCATTTATTTTGAGACAGAGAAAGACAGAGCATGAATAGGGGAGGGGCAGAGAGAGAGGGAGACACAGAATCTGAAGCAGGCTCTAGGCCCTGAGCTGTCAGCACGGAGCCCAATATGGGGCTCGAACTCACGGACCGTGAGATCATAACCTGAGCCGAAGTTGGACGCTTAACCGACTGAGCCACCCAGGCGCCCCTCTTTCCATTCTTAATGTTGCTGACTGCTATTGTCTTAGTATTTGTACCAAAGCCAAGTAATTCAGTGCATTTCAAAGTGATAGCCTTCATTCGACCCAGGCTCACTGAATCAGAAACTACACAGGAAGGTCAGCAAACTGTGGCTTAATGAGCCTTTCAGGTGTTTCTAATATAATAAGTTTGAAAATGCCTGGAACAATTTATTCTGTAAACCAGTGTCTTGTTAATCCTTCATTATAACACTTTATTTTACCATTACCCACTTCACAAACATTTGGTCTATAATCTCCAGTGACTTGAATGCCACATCTCAACCAACTGAGAGAGAAGAGGTTCAATGTCAACCAGAATTTCAATTTTCCCCACTTCTCTCCCCTGTGAGCCCCCACTCATCCTACAATTCCTGCTGTTCCCCAAACAGGAAATGCTCTCCTTTGCCCAGAAAGGTCATCTCTAGGGTCAGCTTAGGAATTGAAATAGTTCTTTCAAGAAGCATTTGTGACAGACATAATAATATATACTATCAATGTATAGGCTTGGTTTGCAAGGTAAACATGAATATAACAAAGTATTTGCTCCAAACGTTATGCATATAATTTGGGTAAGCTGCTTTCAGAGGAGCAGTTTATTTGACTTAAATTCCTGGCCTTAAAAATCATTATTTGCCATTGAATATTTTGCTTACCTGTAAATTATTACTCCCATCTCCCACTTATACTTTGTCTTTTAAAACATGCCTTTAAAAGTAAGTGAAAATGACTTCAGCCTCATAATATAGTTTGAAGTACAGAATTATGATGCTTCCAGCTTCACTGTTCTTTTTCAGGATTGTGTTAGCAATTCAGGGTTTTTTGTGGTTTCATACAAATTTCAGGATTGTTTGTTCTAGCTCTGTAAAAAAATGCTGGTGGTATTTTGACAGGGATTGCATTAAATGGGTAGATTGCTTTGCACAGTGTAGACATTTTAACAATATTTATCCTTCTAATCCTTGAAAATGGAATGTTTTTCCATTATGTTGTGTCATCTCCAACTTCTTTCATAAGTGTTACTTTTCAGAATACAGTTCTTTTACCTCTTTGATCAGGTTTATTCCTAGGTATCTTATGATTTTTGACACAGTTGTAAATGGGATCAATTCCCTGATTTTTCTTTCTGCAGCTTCATTATGGTATACAGAAATGCAACAGATTTCTGTACATTGATATTATATCCTACAACTTTGTTGAATTTGTGTTCCAGTAATTTTCTGGTGGAGTCTTTTGAGTTTTCTACATAGATTATCATGTCGTCTGCGAATAGTGAAAGCTTGACTTCTTCCTTGCCAATTTGGATGCCTTTTCTTTCTTTTTGTTGTCTGATTGCTGAGGCTAGGACTTCTAGTACTATGTTAAATGGTAAGAGTGGACATCCCTGTCTTATTCCTGACCTTAGAGGAAAGCTCTCAGTTTTTCTCCATTTAAGATGTTATTAGCTGTGGGTCTTTCATATATGACCATTATGATGTTGATGTATGTTCCCTCTATCCCTACTTTGTTGAGGGTTTCTATCAAGAATGAATGCTGTATTTTGTCAAATGCTTTTTCTGCATCTATCGATGGGATCATGTGGTTCTTATCCTTTCTTTTATTAATGTGGTATATCATGTTGATTGATTTGTGAATACTGAACCAGCCCTACAGCCTAGGAGTAAATCCCACTGGATCATGGTGAATAAATCTTTTAATGTACTGTTGGATTTGATTTGCTAGTATCTTTTTTTAATTTTTTATTTTTATATTTGAGAGAGAGAGCACGAGCAGGGCAGAGGCAGAGAGATGAAGACAGAATCTGAAGCAGGCTCCAGGCTCTGAGCTGTCAGCACAGAGCCCAACGCAGGACTCGAACCCACCAACCCTGACATCATGACCTGAGCCGAAGTCAGACGTTTAACTGACTGAGGCACCCAGGCGCCCCTTGATTTGCTAGTGTCTTATTGAGAATTTTTTCATCCATGTTCATCAGGGATAAGGCCTGTAATTCTCTTCTTCAGTGGGGTCTTCATTTGGTTTTTTTGAATTAAGGTAATGCTGACCTCATAGAACAAATTTGGAAGTTTTCCTTCCATTTCTATTTTTTGGAACAGTGTAAGAAGAATAGGTATTAACTCTGTTTTGTGTGTGTGTGTTTTTTTTTATTTTAGAGACAACAGGGGAGAGGGACAGAGGGAGAGAAAGAGAGAGAGAGAATCTCAAGCAGGCTCCACGCTCAGCATAGAGCCTGAGGCAGAGCCTGATCCCACGACCCTGGGATCACTACCTGAGACAAAATCAAGAGTTGGATGCTTACCCAACTCAGCCACCCACGTGACCCAACTATTCTTTAAATGTCTAGTAAAATTCCCCTGGGAAGTCATCTGGACCTGGACTTTTGTTTGTTGGGAGATTTTCGGTTACTGATTCAATTTCTTTACTGGTTATCAGTCTATTCAAATTTTGTATTTCTTCTTGTTTCAGTTTTGGTAGTTTGTATGTTTCTAGGAATGTATCCATTTCTTCCAGATTGCCTAGTTCGTTGGCATATAATTTTTCATAACATTTTCTTATAATTGTTTGTATTTCCATGATGTTGGTTATGATCTCTGCTCTTTCATTTGTGATTTTATTTATTTGGGTTCTTTCTCTTTTCTTTTTGATAAGTCCAGCTAGGGAGTTATCAGTCTTATTATTCGTGGGGCACCTGGCTGGCTCAGTCAGTGAAGCATGCAGCTCTTGACCTCAGGGTTGTGATTATGAGCCCACATTGGGTGTGGAGATTACTTAGAAATAAAATATTTTTAGAAAAATTTTATTAATGCATTCAAAGAATCAGCTCTTAGTTTTACTGATCTTTTCTACTGTTTTTTGTTTGTTTGTTTTTTTCTATATCATTTATTTCTGTTCTAATCTTTGTAATTTCCCTTCCTCTGCTGGTGTTAGATTTTATTTGATGTTCCTTTTCTAGCTCCTTTAAGTGTAAGGTTAGAGTGGGTATTTAAGACTTTTCTGACTTCTTGAGGTAGGCTTGTGTTGCTATATACTTCCATCTTCTTACCGCCTTTGCCGCATCCCAAAGGTTTTGGACTGTTGTGTTTTCACTTTCACTTGCTTCCACATATTTTTTAATTTCTTCTTTAATTTCCTGGTTAACCCATTCATTCTTTAGTAGGATGTTCTTTAACCTCCATGTATTTGTGGCTTTTCCAAATTTTTTCTTATGGTTGACTTCAAGTTTCATAACACTGTGGTCTGAAAATATGCATGGTATGATCTCAGTCTTTTTATACTTGTTGAGGCCTGATCTATGACCCAGTATGTGATCTATTGTGGAGAATGTTCCATGTGCACTCAAAAAGAATACGTATTCTGCTGCTTTAGGATGAAATGCTCTGAATATATTATATATATTATATTACATATATTTATATATATTTATATAAAGACCACTTATGAGCTGACTCAGCTGAGCTGAGGAACCACCAGTGAGTCTGGAGGCAGAAAGGCAGATTCAGAGAAGTCACCTGTGTGCTGCCCTTGAAGGTGGAGGGAGGGACAGCAAAGGCATGGAGGCAGGGGGAAGGCGCAGGGATCCTGCGGTGGACAGTGAAGCATCCCGAACATTTCAGCATCTGGATACAGCATCTCCACATACTTTCCTCCTTTGCGTGTCATGTGTATATTCGTATTTTTGACTAATTTTCTTCTCCTTCAACTCTTTTCCTACCACTTTATATAGGGCTGCCCATGGTGGTAAATGTTACACTTTACTCCATGGTTTACATAATATTTAGACCAAGATAATGACATTTTAGAGGAGGTATGAGGTCCATGTAGGAATTGCAATCTGGGAGAAGATGTAATGTCTCTCTAAAATCTCTTTTAAATCATGTAACTTGGCTTGACTTTTCTCCTTCGTTCAGATTCCTCTAATGTCTCAATAGTACTGCTAGAGAGGTCAGCCAGCTGGTCCCCTGGCCTCTAAGCTCTTCTTCCGCTGAATCATTGCCATGGCGATAATTCTAAAATGTAAATTTTATCAGGTCATATCCCTGCTTAAAAATATTTGCCAGCTCCACATTGCTATTGAGTAAATCTAAAATATAATATGGCATTCAATGCCCTCTGTGATCTGAACCTTCTTCACATGCCTGCTTCATCCTCACCATTTCCTCATCTTCTCAGTCCTGCAAGCACGGCTCCAGGGAATTTTTGAACTCTGTGCTCTTGTCAAGCTCTGTATTTTTCACTGGTTGCCCTCTGTTTGGGTTGTTATCATTTCAGTAACTTGTACTCACTTTCCTCATCTAAACAAGGAACATTTCTTGTCCTTTCATGTAGGAAGACTTCTGGACTCACCCCAAAGTCTTACTCTCCTTGACTATTCCACCTCATTAGTTTACGAAGACCAAGTAGGGGTCCTGCCGTGTGGGGGAGGAGGAATGGGAGAAAGTGTTCAAAACAGAGACTAGAGGAAAACACTGCACAGGTATCCGGATTCAACGAATGCATATAAAGTTCTCTTATCTTTCATTGGCTTTGGCTGAGGAATCTGTCCTTTCTAAGATTGACTACATCTTTTATATTTATACATTATCTCAAATTTTGTGTGCTAATTCTATGGTTAAAGTCTAGGAAGAGAGTTAATACTTATTTCAGAAATGGGATGGTTTTAACATTTAAATGGCACCCTCGTATATGTAGTTAAACTCTTCTCTAACTGTATTAGGTGGTGCCCCAAATGTGGCATATACTTGGCCAGTAGTAGCCTCATCGAAATACCTTTAGTTATATTCCTATCACTGCAAAACAAGACCTTCAGTTGATGCTCCTCCGCTGAGGTACCTTCATCAGGCAGATGAGATGCTGTGAGTACATGTAGTAGGTCCAGCACAAAGCCATCTGAACAGCCTTGAGAGCATCTCTCTCTTCAGAACAACTCACACAATTACTGAATGTAGATACAAATGCTGCTCAGTAATTTGAGTCTTAAATGTGAAAATGCTCTTGTTGCCAATGAAAACACAATAACTTTATATAAAATTTGAATGAATAAGAACCAATGGTCCAAAGTAAGATTCATGAATAGGTCCACAATTACAAACAGTGTGACACGTCAAAACAGCAAACTGTACTTTTTGTTCATTACTGCCAGGACATATGAATGGAGATTGAGTAAGGGTGGGAAGTTCCATTACCACAGTGCTTAACTCCACTGAACATGATGTTGTGACATAAACATACACCCACAGCCCACACCCCAACCCACCCTCCAGCCTCCTACCCAGCATCACCAGTACATGTGTCAGCATCCCCTTCCTGGTTGCCAGGGCAATGCAGGTGATGCCTGCCATATCTAGTTAAGTGAAAGAATTCACAGGCAAAGCTCTTTTCTCTAGCTAATGCTCAGGATTCATCAAGTTGCCAGTTTTGACGTTAATTCAGATAACTGCCCTAGTAGTTTCTGCCAGGCCCCCTTCACCTCCTTATTCCTTATGCTATAAATCATGGGATTCAGCACGGGCATCAGAATGGCATAGAAGACAGAAATCAACTTCTCCTGAAGGATAGAAGGACTGGAGCGGGGCTGGATGTAGGTGAAAATGGTCATGCCATAGCACAGGACGACCACTGTGAGGTGAGACGCACAGGTGTGGAAGGCTTTCTTTCTTCCCTCTCTGGACTGGATCTTCAGGATGGTGGAGATGATCTGGATGTAGGACAAGAGGACCAGGCAGAAGGGTGTCATCAGCAAGACAATGCTAGAAACCATGATCGCGATCTCATTGGAGGAGGTGTCCACACAGGCCAGTCTGACCACAGCTAGGAGTTCACAGGATATGTGATCAATATACTTGTTTGTGCACATGGGCAGCTGAAAGGTGATGATGGTCTGCATGAGAGAGTTGAGAGAACCACTGACCCAGGATGTGATGGCCAACCTAGTACAGAGCCCTCCATGCATGATGACCGAGTATCGCAGGGGGTCGCACACAGCCACATAGCGGTCGTAGGCCATCACTGCCAGTAGAACAAACTCAATCCCACCCAAGCCCAAGGAGAAAAACAACTGGGCTGCACAGCTCACAAATGGGATTGCTTTATGTTCTGCAAGAAAATGCGCCAGCATCTGAGGAACAATACTTGTGGCATAAGAGACATCAACAAGGGAGAGGTTGGTGAGAAAGAAGTACATGGGAGTGTGGAGTCGGCTGTCCAGTCTGATCAGAAGAACAATGAGGAAGTTCCCCAGCACTGTCACCAAGTACATGATCAAGAAGAGGACAAAGAGGGAGACCCGTGTGTCCCAGTCACTGGACAGGCCGAGGAGAATAAACTCTCTCACCCATGTCTGGTTATTTGTTTCCATTAAAAAATGTGAAGATTATTAGTCTGCAGAGAGCCAGAGAGAACAGAAACTGTTGAATGAAAGAACCATAAGAATAACTTATTCTTAAAAGAATGCAATCCTAATGATATGCCATAGCTAGATATGTTCAATCATATGGGCCAAGTTGATAGACTTGATCCCCTGTATCTACTCTACATAAGAGAGGAAACATAAGGATGTGATGTGGTCTCAGGGAGTCAAGTAAAGTCTGGAGAGAAAGCAGTGCAATTCTGGAAGTTCTATATCTCTCCAGTTTACCCAAGTTTCCAGGGCAGGGGAGAACTGTAGATGACCATGGGAAGTAAAATAAGCAATGATGGTAAGCATGGGTCAACATTCAAGCACAACCCTACACGTATCTGGTGCACAAAACATGATGAAATGTATAAATAAATTACCAAAGAAAAAAGATTTGGAAGAGGCAGATACAGACTGCAAATAAGGCTGGCATCATGGAAAAATCTGGAATTAAAGAACTTGAATATGAAACCTGTTTTCATGACTTACCAGATAGAAGATTGAGTTAGGCATTTAAACTCTTACATACAAATGGGCAATGTTGTGTAACTTACAAGTATGTTTAAGCGCAAGTGTGGATAACTATGGGGAAAGTACTTCATAACCTCTCCCTGGGAGTAGTGCAATACTCTGTTTATCAGTATAAGTTGTAGCAGGAGCTCCACGCTGGAGAAACAGAGTAACAAGTGCTGTGCTCGCCTCTTCTGGCCTAGCCACGATTTCAGACAAAACAGGAAGCAACACCTTTAGTAGACTGAAATCTACCAGGTGGGGAAATATGGGTCTTTTGAGAATTTGGTGTCTTTGGTCTTTGGAAGGAGAAGAGTGGTCATTGTATCTTATTCTTTCCTTTTATTTTGCTACCCTTTGTTTCCCACTGGTTCTGACTTACTCTTCCTATTTTTCTACAACTCTGGCCCTTGTGTATGGTCTCAGTAAAAAGGACAGTATGGAAATGGTTGCTTTAGCTTTCTAGTATAAAAAGAGGGAGAGAAAACAAATCTGTTAACTTTAGGTGACTCTTTAGCAGATCTGCATAGGAAGTAGACATTTGTTTTTGACTAATTTGGCAAATATCTCTAAGTGCCATCTTGGCCAGATGCTGGGAATTCAAGGGCAGTATTATACTTCCTTGTGCTCCGAATGCTCAAGGGGAAGAAACAGACACAGAACAGATTGTCATTTCCATCACTGTACCCCTGTTGCATGTGCGAGCTGCCTGGACATCAAGCCAGCCCATGACTCACTCCGCTCCTCTCGCCCACCCCGCACAGCTCTCTACTACAGCCCTTGTCTTGTGACAAATGATGACAGTGTTGGATCCTAGAGAAAGTGGGACCTGTAGAGCCCGGAAGTTTTTGCCTTAAATCTGTTCTCTTCTGCTTCCTGAAGGCTAGAGCAAGCTACTGACCTCTCTTAGCTTTATATTTCTTAATTTGTAAAATGTGGGAAATTTTGGCCAACTGAAAGGATCATTGGTGAACGCAAATGTTTGGAAGATCTACGGTCAGTCCAATAGTGACTGGATAGGCAGGGGCCCAGCAGTCAATGAGGACAGTTGGTCGACCTTTCATTTCACATTGATCACATTTGGGCTCTAATTCCCCTTTCTACTAACCAGGGTTTCTCTTACTTCTGGTTAATTCCTTTTCCGTCATTATAAAAAACCAATTTTGGGGGAGCCTGGGTGGCTCAGTTGGGTGGGTGTCCGACTTCGGCTCAGGTCATGACCTCACAGCTCGTGAGTTCAAGCCCCGTGTCAGGCTCTGTGCTGACAGCTCAGAGCCTGGAGCCTGGTTCAGATTCTGTGTCTCCCTCCCTCTCTCTCTCTCTACCCTACTCCACTCATGCTCTGTCTCTCTCTGTCTCAAAAATAAATAAACATTAAACAATTTAAAAAAAATTGGGGGGGAGAGACTCTGTGCTACATAATTACCATTCTGATTCTCTCTTCCTTTCACATCCAGAGTTCTGAAATGATTGGTGTCTAATTGCAGGGTTTATTTCCTCATAACGTTCATCCTTTAAGCCATGGAAATCTGGCTTCCATCTTCACTAATCCATAGATATTGCCCTCTTGAAGGGCACTCATAGCTTTCTTTCTTTCTTTTTTTTTAATTTAATTTAGTTAACATGCAATGTAGTCTTGGTTTCAGGACTGGAACTCATGGCTTTCTAATCATCAGATTGATGGAATTTATTCTACGTTACTTCTTTATTGTTTAAATAATTGAACTATTTGTTCCTTCACACTCTCAACTCTGTGATGCTCTTCTGTCCTGATTTTCTCCCCATCTAACATTTTTGTCTGTAGTCTTGGATACGTATTTTAAATTCTCCTGCTGCATTACCATGAGAATCTTCCAAGATTATGTGCACAGAATGTGTGCTTTTCTTTCTACAGCTCATCCTTGGAGGACTCGTCTAAAACTATAATCATTGTTTTCAACTCAGGATCTTCCAACTCAAGCCCACGATGATCTCCTAGACATCTCTGCAAAGTCCAGATGCTTCTCCAACAGCTTAATGAATGATTCCTAAATATCCCACCAATGATTCAGCTCATCTTTCCACAACCTGTACACCATCCAAACTCTTTTATCTCAAGCAATACACTACAATTCTCTCTCTCCCAGGACATCATGTTTAGTTTTTTCTTCTTCCTTACACCCCACAGAACAAATCCTCTTCTTTCATTCTGTATTTATGAATCCCTCACCTCTCCCTTGGACTTCATTCACACTGATAAAATACCACCACTGTGTTATCACCCTCCATCCGGGAAGCACAAAACTTCCTTTTGAATCTCACTGATCCAGCCTGCACCCAGTCCTGCTAATACTTAAATAATTTTCATGGATACATCAGCTAATGACTTTCAACTCATCAAACAGCATATATATTTCTCAAGTCTGTTGCCTTTGTTTTTAAGATTTTAAAATTTAATTAATTGATATCCAAATATGTTTGCTTTCTACAATGATAGAGTCCATTTTTGGACAGCTGATAGATTAAGAAAATAGAAATAGCATCTGTATTAATTCCTTTTGTGTGGAAATCATCCTTTTTGTGCCTATGTTGGATGTAATTGTTCTAAATGGAATTTTTAAAACATAAATTACTTGACCTTATTGTGAACTTCAAAATAGGTCACGTAACAAAAAACTGAGACCCCTACAGATGGAGTAAGGATAAGGAATGACACTGAAATTATAGGGAAGATCGTGTCTGAGGCATGGACTCAGATGTCAACTCCTCATTGTTAAAACAGGACTCGGATCCAGTTAAAGTACCTCCAGGTGCCTTCTCCCATTATCTAGTTATTAACATAAGCAGTGAATAGAAGCAAAATGTTTTCTCTATATGACAAAGATATGCAAACAAAAAACAAGTTTTCAGATTCCCAATACTACACATATTATCTAACTTAATATAACAAATTAGAAAGTTCAACTTTAGCCACTTTTGTAGGTTTTTTTTTTTAACTTAAGTACAGGAAATTAGTCCATTTCCCTGCAACCTATGTGACCTTGTGTTGACCTTGTGTGTTCCCTGCAACCTATGTGACCTTGTATGAAAGTCCCAAATGCAAAAGCAGAACACACGAAGGTAAGTCCCACAACCTGCAGATATGTTTCTTTCGTGCTGCTCAAAATCACTCAGGGCCATACCTTCATCAAGTCAAACTGTCCACAGAAATGACACTCTCATTTAGAGAGAGATTTCTCTGACTTGTGACCGAAGAGTTGGTTGATGTCAGCACTGAGAGCATCCATCCTGAGCAGGAATATTTGCATCATCCTGACATATGGAAACAGAGAACCCCTGGGTGGCTTCGGTGGCTGGTATCTCCAAGACTGGTTTCGTCTCCTGAAAGAACAGTTACTTTATTCTCTTTGTGGTCCTGTGAACTTCTTCTAGCCTGATTTGGTTAACCTGACTTTTCACTTAATCAGAGTCCAATCCTTGAAACTCAGTTTCTCAAACATATGCAAACCTGACACACACTTGGTGACATATTTTATTATGGTCTCATGTAAATTCTTCTCTTCTTGCTACTTCTTGGTCCCTGTAGCTAAGACTAGTGTTTTCATGACAACATAATTCCCTCCGTCCGGCAAGTCTCCACAGTGCAATCCCCACGGCCAATGCCAGAAAAACCAACCCTGGGATGAATTAGGACACCTGAATCTTGCCTCCAGTTCATTCTCTGAGTGTCAAGTGTCTTTGAATAAGCCCTTAATTGCCTTACATCTTCATCTGTTACTAAAATAGAAAATCATAATATTGTGAGAATCAAGCTCTCCAGAAATAATTGAGATAGGAGGATATAAGGCAATTGATAATATATCTTTTCTTGTCTGGAAATGTAACATATTAATATTACCACCACCTGCTAGTCACTATCAATACCTAACAAAAGACTCCATATTTGTGAGCTTCTTTCCTAAGTGTCTCTCTCTCTGTCAGGACTAAAAGCTTTGGGATGGAGAAGCCTATTGTACAATTATACCCAAGGCTCATGTTCCTGCAAAGCACAGCTACTTTACCACATTTGCTACAATACTTGAGAAGATTTCACCAGCCATGTTTCATGTCCCTGATCCAAGTTCCTAACAAGTCACTTCATTTCTGTCTCTGTCTCTGTCTCTGTCTCTGTCTCTGTCCCTGCTAAGGCCACACTCCCACAGGCTGCGGAAGCCTCTCAGATGGTAATCAGTGCTGACAAACGAGATGTGTCTGCTTTCCTCTAGGTTGAAGCTGCTCAAGAGCTCTCCCTCCAGCTAGGGATGGACCATAGTGAAGAGACATCCCAAATTCCTCGGGCCCCAGTACTCCTCAGTCACCAGGGACCAGTTGCCATTGCGAGGGACACTACTGGGAGGACGTTGACAAGGGCTCAACAACAGCTCACACACACAGGCCTAATGAGCTTTGGCAGCAGCTGCATTGGCAGGGGAGGCTGACCCAACCCCCCAGGAGCTTCCTGCATGACAATGCTAATGGCTGCCACCACTCCCAATGCACAGGCCAGGGCCTCCCTGCTGCCCTTCTCCCTGTGGAAGGCTCTCCTCCATCCCTCTGCCTCTCACATCTTCGTTACAGCCTTAGGCCAGAGAAGCCAGCTTGCTGAGCTTGGATGATGTGCTCCTGGAGCCCAAACCAGACTTTAGCCTTCAAGGCCCCAATCTAGGAAGCCGTGACTGGAGCTGCATGTAAATCTGGTGGAAGCACCAATTCTGCCCTTTTGGTTCCAGATGCCCCTACATCTCCTTCTGGAGACAGGAGAGATGTGCTTCCCTCCCCTGATGTATGTGCAGAGTCCAGCGGGCTTCTGTGAGCGTTGCCAGTGTGGTGGACATTCTAGCACATCCTCGTGGTATTATCTAAGCTCCAAAATTAACAGCCTCACATAGACAGATTTAAAATCTACATGTACAAACAAACTGATTAAGGAAGTATTAGCAACTACTGAAAAAAATAAAAAAGAATTAAGATCATCCAAGATCTTTAACACAGAAGGGTGAACCTTCTAACCCTCTTCAAACTTTTTTTCAGGTTTATAAACACAAAATTGACAAACAAAATTGCAAAATATTTAAAGTGCACAACATGATGATTTCATATGTGTGTACATTGTGGAAGGATTGAAATTTTATTTTTAATTAGACATTGTAGTTTAAGATCATGTGGATATACATGCTGTTGTAAGAAATAATACATAAATATCCTTTTGCCCAGTGTCCCCCATGGTAAGTAATACCCTGCAAAGTTATACTGCCTTGCCATCAGATAACACAATATGTAACAGGATGGAATTAAATAAATATTAAATTATAATCATATGATATATGAGGTGATATTATAATATCACAAGATATTGGCATTGATGTAGTCAAGGGACAGAATGTTCCATCAGCACAAGAATCCTCCATGTGGTCCTTTCACAGCCACGCCCACTTCTGTGCAGCCCCTACATCCTCTTACCCTCTCCTGGACCTCTGGTAATCACTAGCTGTTCTCCATATCTATAATTTTGGCAGTTCAAGAATTACATATAAACGGAATCATATAGTATATCCTTTCTATGACTGGCTGTTCACTCAGCATAATTCTCTGGAGATTCATCCGGGTTTTATCTGTCAATTATTCATTCCTTCTCAGTGTCGATGGGCATTCTATTGTGTATGCGTACACCTTTTACTTAATCACCCACATTCTGAAGGACATCCAGAATGTTTCTGGATGGTATTATTATAAATAAAGTCGTTGTAAACACTCACATGTAGGTTTTCATGTGAGAATGAGCGTTCATTTCATTAGGATAGATGGCCAACAGTAAAATGACTGCTCATAGGACAGTACAAATCAAACTAACATATACACAAATGGAATCCCAGAAGAATAGAAATAAAAGAAGAAAGAATAAATATCTGAAAAGATAATGACAGGAGATCTTTCCATAAATAATGAAATCCACCAAAGCACAGATGAGTTCAGAGAACAGTAAGGAGGATAACTAGAAAAACAAGCAAACAAATAAAAACAACTAGAGATATCATATTCCAACTGCTTTAAAGAAAAAAGGTGAAAATCTTGGAAGTAATGAGAAAAACAGACATGTGAAGAAAAACAAAGATATGAATTAAAAAACTTCTCTTTAAAACTATGGAGCCTGGGTGGCTCAGTCAGTTAAGTGTCCGACTTCAGCTCAGGTCATGATCTTGCGGTTCCTGAGTTTGAGCCCAGCATCGGGCTCGCTGCTGTCAACCCCTATCCCACTTCAGATCCTCAGTCTCCTCCTCTCTCTGCCCCTCTATCCCCTCTCTCTCAAAAATGAATAAACATTTAAAATAAAAAATAAAGAAAAAAATTGTTTTAAACGATGCACGCTGGGGGTGCCTGCGTGGTGAAGCACGTGGCTCTTGATCTAGGGGTTGTGAGTTGGAGCCCCCAGTTGGGTGCAGAGGCTACTTAAGATAAAATCTTAAATGATACAAAGAAACAAACAAAAAACAAAAACAAAAACAAAAAAAAAGATGCAGCCTGGAAGGCAATGGAGTGACAATTATAAAGTGCTGCTAAAAAAAGAGAAATTGTCAAGTCAAGTTTCTATACCCAGAGAAAATATCTTCCAAAGATGAAGGAGAAAGAGGAGTTCACCAGACAAACAAGCAATGAAAAAAAAATAGAATTTATTGCCGGAAAATCCACACTCCAAAAAATGTTCATGGAGGTTTTTCAGGCAAAGGGAACATGACGCCAGGCAGAATCTGGATACACACAAAGATGTGAAAAGTGCTAGAAATGGTAAAATTGAAGATAAACATAAAACTTAATTTTTTAAAGATTTAATAGACTACAAGATAATAGTCTAAAGCAGAGGTTACTTTGCGTCATCTCGTAAGAAGGACCCAGCATGTGGTCCGGAGCCTCAACAGACCAGACCACAGAATGTGATCCAGTCAGGGGATTCAATTGCTTCTAATTTGGTTTTCTTTCCATTTGGTTTGCTCTTGGATCCAGCAAATACGAACGAAGTACAAAGCATATTTAAAAAAATTTTTTTAATGTTTTTTATTATTGAGAGAGAGAGACAGAGCATGAGCAGGGAAGGGGCAGAGAGGGGGGAGACACAGAATCCAAAGCAGGCTCCAGGTTCTGAGCTGTCAGCACAGAGCCCAACGCGGGGCTCAAACTCACAAACCACGAGATCATGACCTGAGCTGAAGTCGGATGCTCAACCAACTGAGCCACCCAGGCACCCCCCCCCTTAAAAAAAATTTTTTTTAATGTTTCAAAGTACAAGGAATATTTTTAAAAATCAGGATGCAATTGAAAGAAAAGTAGTAATTGGAACATTTAGCGGATAATTGATGATATTAAGGAATTATTTTTAAATTGAATTAAATGTAATAGTATTCCGGTTATAAATTTAACAATTTCTGTCTCTTAGAAGTGCACAGTGAAATAATCGTTTCAGGATAATTGAGGGAAGGGGAAATGGTGAGGCTATATATAAAACAAGACTGGCCATGATTCGATCATTTGGACATTGAGCACTGTATGCATGAGATTTCCTCCTCTTCTGTAGGATTTTGTAATTTTATATGAGAAATGTTTTTTAATTCTATCAAAAGCTGATCATCTTAATGTATAAAATAATGAGGCAGCTCCCTCCATGTTAACCACAAAACGGTTTCCGTGATATGTTGTAGAGGAAAGAAAGCAAGACATAAAGTAGCTTGTCTGGAATACTACCAGTTAGGTTTAAGGTCTAAACATACACAAATATGTACTGTGTTTGCCTTTAGAGAAGACTGCACTCGTGTGAAAGATTTACAGTTTGTAACACATGCTTTGGTACTGTTGGGAAAGTTTTGCCAGGCACAAAAGAAAGTAATATGTTTTAAAAATCAATTTTCAGAGCACCTGGGTGGCTCAGTCGGTTAAGCGTCTGACTCTCGATCTCAGCTCAGGTCTGGATCTCAGGGTCGTGAGTTCAAACCCCTCACTGGGCTCCACACTGGGCATGGAGCCTACTTTTAAAAAACATTAAAATTAAAATTAGAAAAATCAATTTTCAAAATCTTCTCTTTGTCCCCACCAGCACTATGGACTTAAGGATGTTTCTTAACCTCTCTGTGCTTCCAGTGCCTCTGCTATGGAAAGGGACTAATAAAAGTGCTTTCCCCCAAGGGTAACACTGAAAATAAATTAGTTAACTTGTGGAAAGTGCTTCCTGTCTTGCCTTGTAAGAACTCGATCTCACAATTTTACTTGTATTGTTGAGAAAAAGAAATAAGGAAATGGTCTAATGCTTGAGGACTCACAAGTCTCAACATGTAACATATTACTCAGAATGATCTGTTCAAGAGTCCAGGTGTCTCCCACTGAGAAACAACAGCTTGTGTTTGTCATATATGCTCTAACCCAGGGGCTCTCAACTGAAGGGGAATTTTGTCTTCCAGGGGACATTTAGTTTTCTAGTGGGTAGAGGCCAAGGATGCTACTGAAAACCCTACATTGGACAGTCTCCTATGACGAAGTACGGACATTGGACAGTCTCCTGTGGCAAAGTATGGACATTGGACAGTCTCCTATGGCAAAGTATAATACAGCCCCAAACATCAACAGCATCACGACCAGGAAACTGCTCTAACCTATGACCAGCATCTGGTGCTGTTTCTTCCAGACAGCAGAGCAGTCACATCCAGGTTCCAAAAGGTAAGTTTGAGAGGAGCATTTTTCATGGTTGCCTGTCATATCAAAAATCACTTAAATGCATCATTTTAAGATTAAGAATCTACCAACATCCTTTATTTGCCTTTATATGCACAAATAGCTAAATCAAGATTTTTTTGATTAAAAGATATGTGTGTTCATAGATGTTCTCAGATTACGCACATTAATTTAAGTGCCACTATTCACGGTGACCAATTATCCTAAAGGCCTACAGAGATGAAATGTTGGGGTCCACAAGAGAAACAAGGCAACCTTGGGTAAGCAAATGTTCCCAAAGGGCTTGTTTTACAGACAAACCTTAAGGATGTATTTGTGGTTACTCAATACTGAATCAGATTTTTATTCTCAAATATTTTTCAGTTCCCAACTTTTAAAATGAGTTTCCTCTTAATGGCTTTAGTGTAGCATTTCCTCTTCTGTTGCCCTGCATCTGACAGCTCTTTCCTCTCTCCTGTGGGTCCAGAATGTTCTTTATAAGCATCTACTAAATTGGAATGCCTGCAGTCTCCAGGTGGCCCGCTAGCATTTAATGGATTGGCGCTGGCTAAGAAAATGCCACCCTGAAAAAAATATAATCTATGCAGTGAAGAGAAAACCGGAAATTTAACAGATAGACTCTGAGATACATGACATTATGTTCTCGCATACCTAAGGCCCCCTCTCAACATTTCCGCTTTCTCAGAAGGAAGATCTGGGTGACCCTTTGGGTGAAGGACAGAAACAAGTTCTGAAGCTGGCAGAAGGGAGGGATCATGGGATGGGAGGTGGACAAAAGTCACACTGGGACCACACACCAGTCACACAAATGGGGCACAGCATCTTCACATATGCCCCTCCTTGCTGTTGCTGAGCGCATTTGTATTTTTGACCAATTTTCTTCTTCCACGTCCTTTCCCTTACCATTGTTTACAGGCTATGTTTATGGTGTCCTATTTTTTCACATTAGTACACAGGTAGCAGACTATCCACGCAGGACTTTGACATTCTAGAGGAAGAATGGACTAAACATGGGAAGAAAGAAATACGTTGATTTGGGGCTGTCAAAGGTGTGAAATGTAAGCAATTATCTGTCATGATTTTTTTTAAACCAGCGTCTGAACCTTCCTTCTGTGTGTAGGGTATCCACCCTGAAAAGAGGCTAAAATGTTCCCAGCATCCCTTGCAGCAAGAACACCCAGGCTCTGTCACTCAGGTGCTTTCGTGCCAGATTTGGGACAAGGATTTGCAATCAAAAAAGGGAGGAACTGCCCAGAATTAAATGTTCTGAGGCCGGCACTTGAGGCAAAGCAAATCCAGTTTCTAGAATCAGCTGTGATTAACAGCGCACTAGGGATATCTCTGTCTGGGTCCAGGAAAGACCGTGGGATGTCTGCAAAGGACCAGTCTGCAGAATGATTTTTTTTAACCATTTTTCATGATGCGGTCAACTCTCCTCCTGATTTCGGAGATTTTGTGAGCTATTTAGTGCCTGTGTTTTCTGCTTACATTAGCACGACTTCTCCTCTCCTGCTTGCAACTAATCACTGTATGATCATATTCAGAAACTTGGTAAATGATAGGAATAGTACAATGAGTGGAGTTTTTTCTTCTTTCCACTTTTCTATTTCACTATCATAACAGAAGAAGGGGAAAAAATGGGCTTTCTTTTTTGTCTGTTCATCTGCTTTTTCTTTTGAAAGCTTGGCTCTGACTCTAACTACAGGGAGGAGACCCCCGAAGAATGGTGGCAAACATTAACTCTGGAAACTTCAAGGCACCAACCTCAACTCACTCTATGGCGACCTGTTTGGCACCTAGATGACAGGTTTGCCCTATAAAAGGATGACTCATCACAGAGAATCAGGAAAAGCACTTCAAACTGTCTGTCAGCAATTGCCTCTCTGGACAGCTTTCAAAGCCCGCCATCTGTCCCCACCAGGGTCAATTTTCCTAGCTTAAGCATTTAGAGCTAATTGAAAAGATGTATTTGGTTTGCTTTTCTAGCTACCTTTATTCTCAGGAAAAATCTTTCCTATTTCCTTCTCTCTCAATCCTCTCAGGATTTTTGCCCTACCAGAAACCCAGAGGGAAGCCTGTTAGGTTTGTAGAGGCATATGCCCTTCCTCACATCATGAAAGGAGCCTGACTACTTCTGTCCAGTTGTAAAGCCTTTTGGTTTTCTATTTCCTTTTTGAAGAAATGAGATGCAACTCCCTTCCTTTTATCATATGGAGTTTTCTGACTATCCCTGATGTAAAGTTCATGGGCATCTAAGAATACTTCTCAAAAACCTTTGGCATTAGTAACCAACAACTTCTTTTTTTAATTTTCTTTTAATCTTTATTTATTTTTGAGAGAGAGACAGAGTGTGAGCAGGGGAGAAGCAGAGAGAGGGAGACACAGAATCCGAAGCAGGCTCCAGGCCCTGAGCTGTCAGCACAGAGCCAACGCGGAGTTCGAACTCACGAACCATGAGATCATGACCTGCGCGGAAGTCAGACGCTCAACTGACTGAGCCACCCAGATGCCCCAGTAACCAACAACTTCTGCAAATTCTTTACGACAGTGCTTCCATGAGTGATCTGTCTAAAAGTCTGAATCCCTCCAAAAACGAAACATTTTAGCATAACATTCTAATACTATTTAAAAATATTTTTTTAAATTTTATTTTAGAGAGATAGAGACAGAGACAGAGACAGAGTGCGAGTTGGGGAGGGCAGGGGGGCAGTGGGAGACACAGAATCTAAAGCAGGCTCCAGGCTCTGAGCTGTCAGCACAGAGCCTGAGGTGGGGCTGGAATCCATGACCCGTGAGGTCATGACCTGAGCTGAAGTCAGACGCTTGACCTGCTGGGCCACCCGCGTGCCTCTCAAATACTATTTTTTAATGAGCAGATTCACTTTTAGCTCCCCAAATCTTCTAAGAACAGAAACTCCCAGAAGTGCATCTATAAACCTTAAGTTGATGATCTAGCACAATTACAGTCAGCAAAATGACCATAATATGAAAATGCACATACATGGCACGGGCAGCAGGTCAGTTTTTCCTGAAAAATGGACCTGTGAGCTGATAGAGAAAATACAGGCAGCAGTTAATATGATGTATGTGGGGAGGGTGCCCTGGAGAGTGGGGAAGTGAACAAGACCTTGATTTCTGGGAAAGAGAAGCATCTCTGTACAGCTCCGGTGATGGGAGGTATCACAGAGCTGTGTGCTACCAGAGGAGCCTGGATAGGTGGGTAAAATCAAAACTTAGAGGCCATAAAAAATTTTAGCCTCTCGTGACCAAAAGGGAGCTGATTATAGGTGCCTGGCTGCAGTGTGGGGAAAGGGTTCTTGAATACAGGAATAGACATGGGGCCAACCGGGTCAGAGGTGAGGCCGCCCTGGGGAGAACCGACAGCAGGCTGAAGGAGGGCAAGGCAGTGGGAATGGAGACGAGGAAAGGAATCTGAAATCCAGGAGGTGAAACTGACGTTGCTTAACTGTGCATTGACTTGAAGCCTGCGGCAAATTCTTTGAGTTCCTGGTTCTTCTCTTGGATGGTTGTCCACACACACTGCCACCCTCATGACTTGACCTCATCTCCCTCTCTCTCTCAGTTCCTGCTATTCCCTGACCATGCTCAGCACTTTTCTACCTCAGATCTTTGTCTGGGCTGCTCTCTGGAGCAAGACCCTCTTCTCCAAATACCCATATGGCTCATTCCACATCTCCTTCAAAGTTCTGCCCAAATACTGTATTCTCACTGGGACAACCGAGACCTTCCTTCCCTCCACACAACTGATCTTCCTATTTTATATTTTCCTATAGACTAATCATCTTCGAACACCCCTAAAATGAATATATCCTTTTCTTATTATTGTGTTTATTATGTATCTTCCCAGTAGGGTATAATCACCACGAGGAAAAAGATTTTAGTCTGTTTTGCTCACTGATCTATCACCAGCTCCTAGAAAATGCATAGGATGCGTAAATGCACACTGAGTAGTTGATGAAGGAATGAATAAATAAAGGAAGAAGGAATATCTTAATTATCACAGTTGTCCTGGTGAGGAGACCCACCAAATACCAAAGAAATCTTTCTTTACCTTCATGTCTCATCTGAACTTTGCCTGGTATGCTTGTTTCTATGTTGCTGATTTTTATACATATCAAAACCAGGTGCCTATGTTTTCTGAATGAAAATAAAATGAACTCAAATTCTGCAGCTTGTCAAATCCACAGCTTGAGAAACGTGGTAATAAAGAACATCCTATAAAGAGAATTAAGGTCAAAATGTAAGTCCATTCATGAGTTAAGTCATCCAAATTATCACTTTAAATATGCATATGCTGGGGCGCCTGGGTGGCTTGGTCGGTTAAACCTCTGACTTCCACTTCGGCTCAGGTCATGATCTCACGGGCCCGGCCCATGAGTTCGAGCCCCGCGTAGGGCTCTGTGCTGACCGCTCAGAGCCTGCAGCCTGTTTCAGATTCTGTGTCTCCCTCTCTCTCTGCCCCTCCCCTGTTCATGCTCTGTCTCTCTCTGTCTCAAAAATAAATAAACGTTGAAAAAAAATTAAAATAAATAAATAAATATGCATATGCTTAGGTACTACATTGCAATAACTACATCATCTTGGTTTTCATGGTCAAAAAGAAGACACATTTGAAAGTTGTAGTCTCTGGAATCTAGAAGATAAATATTGACCAAACTACTCGTCGTTTGCCTTTAACTGACTCTCTTGAACATTTTAACTGAATATGCTCAGTGGCTTGAGAATTAATATTAGCTAAATACTTTCTGTCACTGTATATTATTACTTTTTTGTTTTTTTTAAGTTCATTTATTTATTTTGAGAGAGAAAGTGAAAGTGGGGGAGGGGCAGAGCGAGAGAGTGAGTCCCAAGCAGGATCTACACTGTCAGAGCAGAGCCCCACAAGGGGCTCGAACCCACAAATTGTGAGATCATGACCTGAGCCAAAGTCAGACACTTAATGGACTGAGCCACCCAGGCACCCCTACCTCACTTTTTTTTAATTGAGACATAACTCTTATACAATAAAATGTATAGAATTGAGTGTTCAGAGCTGTGAGTTTTGACATATATGCCCTATACTCTCCCTCCATTTGGGCCTCGTGCCCCATTGTAGCCAATACACGCCCACAACAACAGCCAATTTCTGATCTTTATCCCCATAGATATTAGTCTTCCTATTCCTGCAATTCATTAAAATGGAATCTTCAGTATCTATTCTTTTGGGTCTCACTTAACTGCACTCATCACCTAACACAGATGTTTATTTTTAAAAGATGTTTCTTTCCTGTCTCTTCTCAATACTGCAGGGACTTGTGTTTGTTCAATGATGTATTCCTGGTACCCAGAGCAGGGACTTGCACATAGAAAGTGTACAGAATTGGGGCACCTGGGTGGCTCAGTCGGTTAGGTGTCCGACTTCAGCTCAGGTCATGATCTCACAGCTCATGAGTTTGAGCCCCACGTCAGGTTCTGTGCTGACAGCTCAGAGCCTGGGGCCGGCTTCCGATTCTGTGTCTCCCTCTCTCTCTGCCCCTCCCCCACTTGTGCTCTGTCTCTCAAAAACAGATAAATGTAAAAAAAAAAATTTTTTTTTTAAAGAAAGTGTACAGAATTATAAGGATATGCCGTTCAGTTAGGGTGCATGTGGCTATAAAGGGGTAGCCTCAGGGGAGCTTTGTGGTGGGAGAGCAATTCTGTATCTTGATTGGTGCTTACACAAATCTACACATGTGATACAACAGCATAGAACTACACACACACACACACACACACACACACGAGTACATATAAAACTGATGAAATCTGAGCCAGCTCTGTGACTTGTCCCAATGTCTGTTTCCTGCCTGTGACATTGCACTATAATTACGCAAGATGTCACCATTATGGAAAACTAGGTAAAGGGTGCACAAGAAACCCCTGTTCATTTTTTTTTTACATCTCCCTGTTAATCTATAACTATTTCAAACTAAATAGTTTTTCAAACTGTTGAATGATTTAATTAATTCATTAAGCACAATATTCAGGTATGTTTTTAAAAATAAGAACTTCAAAAGGAAGATAATATTTAATAGTGTTCAGAGTAGCTTTCTTTGGATCTCGTACTGATGGCAGATTTATTTTTGTCTATCTAGATGTTTAAATTCCTCATGGAAAAGAATGTAACTTTAGACTTTCACTTTTGTTTTGGTTTGGGTTTCCTTTTGTTTTGTTTTTTGTTTTTTTGTTTTTTGGGGGGCTTTTTTGGTCCTTTAGATATTCTTCGAGTCTCTTGCCAAAGAAAGAGGCTTTCAAATAATCCTTGAAATGTAAAGATATCAACCCAGCCCCCTAAGCCGAGCCCCCAGTTTGCCCTAAGGTGAGAACACGTCCCCGGAACCTAGTAAACCACGTGGTTGCCTGGCGAAGCTGCTATGGGCTGTAGATACCAGTGGTCTCTCTCCAGCCAGCCTCTGAAAACTGCTTGATGTCTTCCACCACTGGAGAGCTGATTTGTCTTGCCTAGCACTGGACAAGCTCATTGGAAAGAACAGATGTGGTTTGTGGGTTTTAGGTAGTTTGCCTAAAGGAAATATTTTCCCCCTGCCCCTCCCACCTGAAATAGAAAGAGAAGTTTCGTGGGCATATAAGGGCATTGTGCTCCTAATGCCATTGGAAAGCCATGCCCGTGACTCATTCTTTCCATTCCTAGAAGGCAGCTCAGCTTTACAAATTGAACCTATTTATTTATTTGGGGGGGGGGGGGCTCAATTTTCTAGTTTTTTAAAATTTAAATCCAAGTTAGTTAACGTAGAGTGTAATAATAATTTCAGGAATAGAATTTAGTGATTCTTACATATAACCCTCAGACGCTTATTTATTTTAATGCAAAACAACCTCCTTCCTTCTCCTTTCTGCTCCTCTACCCGATAGGCCCTTGGCAATAATTTTCAGAAGGTTTTTGGAACTAGCAGCCTCCAATCGTGCAAAATGTCGCTGATAGCACTCCAGTGAGAAAGCTGTGTCAGAACCAAGAGCTAAGAAAGAATTTGATCCTTTAAAAGGAAAAAAGAAAAGGGAAAAAAGCACATTTATCAAGACTAAAAGATTTTTAAGTGGTTTTGTCATTTCTTTTCACCCAGCCCTGTGAATTGCCAAAGTGTGGGAGCCCCACAAGTTGCCATCTATGAATCTTATTGAATCAGGAGCATCTCCACCACAAAGCTCCAGCCCCTCGGGCCTCCAGTGGGGCCCAGAAGGAAGGAAGGAGGCTTCTATGGACAATAATTCTCCTTTTCAGTCTCTTTTCCTACCTTACAAACTCCAGGATGTTTATCTATCTCCTTATCACTTCTCTGAGATAACCTCCTTTTAAACGTGTTTTGAGCTGAAATAGTAGCACAGATGAGGGGGGTTTTACCTCTAAGAGTTTCTGGAATATACAAGTTCCAGATGAGAGGGCGGGAGGACCTTTTCTCGGGCAAGGTCGCAAGCAGTGCGAGCAGCTGGAATGGTGGATCTTCATGAACCCGTGAGGCATAGGAAGGTGCATCCAGGAGCTAAAGACTCTCTGTGAGCCCAGAGGGGGACAAAGCTTCCTTGAGGAGCATCTGTTTCCATTTTACTCCACCTGTGTTACTGTTGTGCCTTCTTTCTCATCTCAAAATTTCACAGTCCTGATGTATTCCTTTTTTTCTTTAGCTATGTGGAAAGGGAACTCTCTCCATTGCCATGACCTGAAAACTGAGGTGCAGAGAAGAACAAGGGTTACTCAGCATCACACAAGGAATCAACCCCAGAGCACAGCCCCCCCCCCGCCACCCCCCCATCCCCGGTTCTCTACCTTCCATCTGTTCTTTCCATTGCACGACCCCTGGAGCTGAGCACACTCACACCGGTTCCACATGTTGGGGGCACAGGCAAGGGCGATCCACCAGCCAGCACTCACACACTCGGCACCCAGGCTGGGGTGCAGCCTTGATTCATGATGGCAGAGGCAGACACAGCCCTTCCTCTCCCATCCCCTTTTGCCGTCTCCCCCTCCTGACCCTCCCATCAAAAACAGCTAAGAGAGGGGCGCCTGGGTGGCTCCGTCAGTTAAGCATCTGACTCTCGATTTCGGCTCAGGTCATGATCTCACGGTTCTTGAGTCAGAGCCCCACATCGGGCTCTGTGCTGACAGGGAGGAGCCTGCTTGGGATTCTCTCTCGCCCCTTCCCCTCTCATGCATGAGCGCTCTCTCTCTCTCTCTCTCTCTCTCTCAAAATAAATAAACCTTTTTAAAAAGCTAAGAGAGATGTTTCAAATAATCAAAGAAAAAAGGCTAATGTGAAACAAGAATGCTGCCAAAAGAGATAAAGCCAGGTCAGTGGCCTTAGGTATATACCATGGCTACCACATTTGGGAAAAGTGAGTTCATGCGGTTGTGAAATGAATCCACTAAATTAAAATAGCATCGGAGGACTGTATTACAGGGGAGCTACATGAGAGATTTTTGCTAAAGAAACTGCTTGGCAGACATCACCTTAGTCAAGTAATGAGCATGAACATCATTTGTAATGGGGTAAGTGGAAATCACGTGACATCTGATAGCATGAAGAACCCAGCGTCAACTTCTGTGATACTCTGGCCCAAATGCATAACCTAAAACTAATGACGAGGAAATAGCAAGAGAAATTCAGATTGAGGATATACAAAGACACTGGCTGTAGTCGTCAAAGGTGTCAAGGTCATAAGGTGAAGGAAAGACTGAAGAAGACTCAAACAATGACAATCAAATGTAACGCGTGTAACTCCTTGGAGCGGACACTGCCAGCTCCTTCAGGGGGAGCACGTGGTTTCCAAAGGTCAGGGAGGTCGGGGGATCCGTAATGAGTCGGGCAAGACTCTGACTCAAATGTCCAACGTGTTTCTATCAAAATCATCCAACTGGCCATTAAGACACGTTGTTTAACCTCAACACGGAAGTGAAGTCCCTCCAGGAGAGTAAAGTTTGTGATCTCAGGCCCATCGAGTTTTCATAAATAATGAAAGTTGAGGCATCCTTTCCACCTCACCCTCCCGGGGCCAAGGTGGGGTTTGCCGCCTCAGGGCTCTCTGCCTTTAGAAGAGAAGAGCCACCGTCAGTTCAACCTGTCACTTTGTGCGTCATCCGCCAAGACGCCAGCGAGGGTCCAGCATGCAGCCTCAGCTGCTCTGTCCTGAGTCTCCTAATGCTCGTGGCCCTGCCTTCCCCTGCCACCACTGCAGTTACACTAGCAAACAGAGCTCCAGGCGGCTCTCAGGCTGCTTCTACAAGAAGGGCCAGGAGTCAAGCTTTACCCTGTGCTTGGCTGAACCGGCCCCATTTTTTCAGGGTCTTTATTATTGCCTTATAGAAAACTTTTTGTAACCTCATTACATAATTGAAATGTTTTGCTCATTCCCTGACAGCCAGAAATCTGGCATGCATTTTCTCAGCCCTCTCTTCCTTTCCAAAGGCTCGAAGACCAGCACACAATAATGCACTGAGTTACTGCTTTCATAGCTTCCAATTCATCCATCGCCTTTGCATTCCATCTGCCATAAGAGTCCTTTCTCTCAGCCTCCTAATGGATCTGTTCCATAGTTTGAGCTCCTCCCTACTTCGGCCCTGCCTTTTCTGCACCATATGAATACCCGTGACTTTCTGGACTTGGTAGAAAGACATGAATATGATCCCACATGGATGTGTGGCTTGTCCTGTTTCCCAACAGAGCCCCAAAGCCCGGGATCCTAGAAATGAAACCAGAAAGTCCCATTCTGTTTGGATTTTTCATATCACCTGTCAATCTAATGTTGTCCTCCAAAAATAATCTACTTTTCCCCCCCAAATATGTTAATTGATATGGACTTGTTCTCACCAGCACACATCCCCCACCCTGCTATGAGCTACCTGGCATCTTTCACAACACCGAATAACCCTGACTCTGCAATTGAACCATCAGTTTTAAAGCATATGCTTCATTTTTAGAAATGAGACCATGGGGCACCTGAGTGGCTCAGTCGGTTATGTGTCCGACTTCAGCTCAGGTCATGATCTCTCAGTTCATGGGTTCAAGCCCCATGTAGGGCTCTGTACTGACAGTTCAGAGCCTGGAGCCTGCTTTGGGTTCTGTGTCTCCCTCTCTCTCTGCCCCTCCCCTGCTTGCCTTCTGTCCCTCTCTCTCAAAAATAAATAAACATTAAAAAAATTTTTTTAAGGAAATGAGGCCACAGCATCTTCTTTTCTCCTCAAAACACATCTTAGGTACCATTACCACTTTCTCAGGGTCTACTTCAGCTTCTTGAAACTATTTTTCTAACGGTTTAGCAGCCATGGCTAAGCAATGCCCTTGGCTCAGTTCTATAACCTGATGGCATTGAAACACTGGAGGGCAACGCACAGCAACAAAGCAGGCTTCATGCTGCCCAATCCGACACACAATCAGAATCCCAGAGAAAGACCAATCATGTCTTATCGCAAGTGTGTGTGATAGATTCTAATCCATGCAGAGATTTTGGAGCAGCTTCTTTTTTATATTCTACCTGTTTCCAAACTCCATCCATGAGCACAGGGCTTTAGTCCTATATTCTCAACGTTTATCCTAAGCATGTGTCTGCAACCAGCAGCAACCTTTCTTCCTGGGTCTTCTCCCTTTTCTTTGCCAGCCCTTTGGCAAATGCTCTGTGCCTGGTCTAGCCATTTTTCTTGCTCCGTTCAGCTTCCCTACTTATTCCGAGGCTGAGTTGGGAAGGGGGAATGAGATGGCAAAGGAGAGGTGGCAAGGTCCTTACCAGACTGGCCTCTGCAAGGATTGTCTAGAAGATATATGGGCTTATAAACTGCAGGTACTAAATTTAAGCTGGTAAATCTTCCTAAACTCCCCCACACCCTAGTTCATATTTTGAAAATATGCCCCTTTCTCATTGTAGGCTCTAAATGGATCAGGCTCCAGGAAGGAAAGAAAGGAGAGCAAAACCCATTCTTTCACACATGCTGTAATCTGTACTGAAAAGGATTTCAGTCAACATGTAGAGAGCCTCCATAATGTTTGGAAAAGAAGATACTGAGTGCATCAGAAGTTCAGATGGGTACATGCCTATCCAGGGATGGACGTATAAATGTATAAAAACATTTCTACAGGATAATTTGTCACTATGTATCAAAAACCCTCTAAATGCTAATCTTTTGGCTTGTTTCAATTCTCCTTCTAGGAATCCATCTTATAATCAGAAATGCAGATCAAGAGGTAAATAATACAGGGGCGCCTAGGTGGCTCAGTTGATTGAGCGTCTGACTTCAGCTCAGGTCATGATCTCATAGTTCATGAGTTTGAGCCCTGTGTCAGGCTCTGTGCTGACAGCTCAGAGCCAGAGCCTGCTGGGATTCTGTGTCTCCATCTCTCTCTGCCCCTCCCCCACTCATACGCTGTCTCTCTCTTTCAAAATAAATAAACATTTAAAAAAAAAAGGTAAGTAAAGCAGATATTTTTAACACAATTATTGTGACTACCACAGTTCTGGAACAATTTAATTTCCAAAATGGAAAATGACCAAATGCAATTTCAGTAAAACAGTTGGGTTGTTATACAGCCATTAAAAAACTATGTTTAAATGTATGTATGTATGGTAAAACATTCAAGATGTAAATCATGGGTAAAAGAATACAACATGGAATTGTATACAATATACAAAATAATCCCAATTTTATAAATACCTAAATATATGTACATATATAGATTCTATATAGATAGATACTTTATAGATACAGATGTATAATAATCGATTGGAATGTTAACTAGGGTTATTTCTAATATTGGGATTATATATAGGTGATTTTTTTTCTATTATTTTTGGTATTTCCTCATTTTCTCTTTTTTAATTTACTTATTTTTGAGAGAGAGAGTGAGCGAGCACAAGTGGGGGCAAAGAGAGAGGTAGAGAGAGAATCCCAAGCAGGCTCCTCACTGTCGGCACAGAGCCCAAACAGGGGCTCAGACTCATGAACAGTAAGATCATGATCTCAGCCGAAATCAAGAGTCAGGCACTTAACCTACTGAGCCACCCAGGAGCCCCTCCTCATTTTTTTAAATATTTACTTCAGAGAGACAGAACATGTTCATGAGAGTGGGGGTGAAGGGCAGACAGAGAGAGAGAATCTTAAGCAGGCTCTGTGCTCAGTGCCTTAGCATGGAGCCTGACATGGGGCTTGATCCCACAACCCTGGGATCTTGACCAGAGCTGAGAACAAGAGTTGAACACTCAACTGACCAAGCCGCCCAGGTGCCTCTCTTCACTTTTTATAATAAACATACAGTACTTTTATCATCATAAAAATGTTATTTTAATATAAATAAGTGAAAATATTGGCAAAAGTCTGTCCATGCCTAGATCTTATAAAGCTAATATAGCTATGGTACAAAACCTGGCAAAGTCAGTATAAGGAAAAAAAACCCCACAGATCAATGTGTCCCAAAGTTGGTATTCTACAGAAGTCTGACCCAGATATTTTAATAAATAGGAAAGGTTTCCTTTCATTTTTAAGTAAATATATAGTGTTGCATTAAATAAATTTAAGGAGTATTATTTACTACAGGATTGCTCAGAGCCTTCAATACGCTAACATGACTTTGAATTTGCAAAAACATGTAAACATGGCATTTCTTAAAGTTATTTAAGTAGTTCACTTACTAATATGTTCCTGACCACTGTTCCACAGAATAAAAATCTAAAACTGCTGATTAGATGAAGTTCATTAAAAAAAAAATAGATCAAAACTCCTAAAAAAGGAAGGATTAGTAATTTTAACAACTTAATGAAAACATAATTTACCATAATTAAGTGCATATATTCTATGAATGTAAGAAGTTAAACCTGAAAATCTCCTGGATCAATAAAAAAAAGGAAGAAATTTAGTAAGATGCTTTGTTCACTCCATATTTTATATATTTTGGCACACTAGAAATAAAAGTATATTTCTTTAACATGATTAAGTATTATCTCTCCACTTTAAATCAATAGCTAACATCTCAATAGATTCTTTAAAACAAAATATCAGTAGCATTCCTTCAGAACAGCAATGGCCAGTTGGAAAATGTAGTGACAAAAAAATGATATTTTAGGTGAACAAAATAAACAGGCCATAAATAGGATTTACATCAGTGTCTAAAGTCAAAACCTCACAGAATCACAGTGGTTACATACCTGGCTTTTCGTTTGACTTCTTCAGCCCCTCTGCACTTGCCATTGAAAGTACATCAGTCCTATTGGGAACCTGCACCATCTGTGAGGGATCTTTCTCGGCAATCCAATGGGCATCCAACCTAATGGGGATGTGTAGTTTTCTATCCACAGCAAATAAAACAGGGGTGGTGGGTTTTTGTTTCTTTTTGGCAGTAGCCGAGGGTGAGGACAGACCCCACCTATCTACCTTGTAGATAGAGAGAGATTGCTATGAGCATCGCCTGGCCATCGCTAGACCCCCCCCCCCCGGGGGCTTCCAGGTCAGATGGAGGTCCTAGTGGGTTAGGGGCAGAACTGGCAGTTAGCTCAAGGGGTGCGGTGGGTTGAGAAAAGGGACTTTCCTCACACCCAAGGGTCAGTTGGAGTCTCTTGCCTTTCAGAACGCATGAACCTTGGTCAGCTTCCAGCCTCTTCCAGGACTTCCAGCCTAGCAGCAAGACCCTGGAAGAAAAAAAAGGCGGGGGGGGGGGGGGGGGTGGTGATGAGGGCACGACATCTGTCTGGCTCAGGAGGTGTGGATGGGTTGGGAGGCTTCTGCTGCCCCTGGGTCTGTTGGAGCCGCCCCCTAGTGTCTTCAGGAAATGGGAATTTCCTCCATGAATGGCCAACCTAAATCCAACTTGCCCAAGGGTTATACACCTGAAATCCAGGCCCTGGATCTGAGGGACTGGGGCCCTAGGAGGAGGCTAGCTGAAAGAATTGGGTGGCCTTGGAGGCTCCCTTGCCCCCAGGCTCTGTTAGTGTTGTCACCGAGGAACATCCGTAAGCCAAGAAGTGTCCATGAGTGCCCCCTAAGAGTGTCCAGGCCCGCGTCATATCTGTAAAGACTTGTTTCTGGATCCTTTCGAGTAGGTTATTTTTCTTCTTTTAGAAGGATGTTAGTGTATTTTGTTTTTCTTTCTCCAAACCACCCTATTTGAATTTCCTACATGGGATTTAAAGAGAGACAGACCGAGAGAGAAAGAGACCACAGATTTAGGGTGGGGAGGCTATCTATTTCAGTGACCAGGAGAAAAAAGGCCAAGGTATTTTTTCAAGTCAATGTAAAAACTGAACATTTGAGAAATCTATAAAGGGAAATAGGTAAAATCCTTCCAGGAACATGCTGGTTAGCCTAAATGCTTCTTCTGTTAGGAGGCAGAAACAGGAAATTCCATGTAAAGATGGCAGGAGGCTAGGTCACAGAATCCCTTCCATCAATATATAATGAAATTAAGGTAAAGAAAGGTGTACAAGCATAAAAAATACATTTCTTAGTATAAAGCAAAGAAGGAATGGGGCACAACATCATTCCATGAAGCCTAAACGTGAATATAATTTAAAAAATGCATGACATTTACTGAGCCCTTCTATGTACGAGGCTCTCTTCAAAGATGTCTTATGTAAGAATGGATATTTGAGGCCAGGATGTTTGGCTCCAAATCCTCTGCAAAAACAAACAAAAAACACGATTCTGGTTCATCTTTGAATGATATTTAAACACTCTCCCCTACTCATTCTGCCAAGAGCTCCCCCAGAGCCTGAGAAATTATACTGAAGGTGAGTTGACAAAATGCTAGGAATTCTTGCTGTTATTGGCCAATCCTGAGATAGTGGACTGGTGAGGCACGTAGCTCTGGAAAAAGACAGTAAAATCTTTCAAGGTAGAATCATCTCTCTACATCCAACATAGGCTTCACAGAGCCCAAAGAAACCTTTAGCACTCGCAGTTTCCTAGGGTTCAAAAGTGCTGCACCCCAAGAAGACATATCCATTCAAGTGCAGAAAACTTTGGTTCAGAACACTTTGCAGTATTTCAGACATCCTTGCTGTAGAGACACATTTAGCTGAGCAATTCTTTGGCTTCTTAGTTGAATTCAAGTTCACTTAAAAGTGACACTGCTAGGTACCAGGGGGGCCCTGGGTGGCTTAGTTGGTTAAGGGTCTGACTCTTGATAATCGGCTCAAGTTCGTGAGTTTGAGCCCTGCATCAGGCTCCACGCTGACAGTGCAGAGCCCATTTGGGACTCTCTCTCTCCTCTCTCTGCTCCCTCAATGCTCTCTCTGTCTGTCAAATTAAATAAATTAACAACAACAACAACAACAACGACCACAACAACATGACACTCCAGCAAATTGTGAGAAAAGTATTTGTTTTCAAGCCATCTGGCTACGAAAGTTTCGTTATAGCAGCCCAAAGCGGCTGGGACTAGTTAAATACCTTTTAAATTAAAAATAGCAGGTGCAGTATAATCCTCTTTCTTTTTTCTTTTATTTCCATCTATTGATGAACTGTATTGCTTTCATAAAAATAAGGAATTTGTCGTCCTAAAAACAGAAGATAGCACTTAACCATTCTTTAAAAAGAAAAATGGGGGTGCCTGAGTGGCTCCAGTTGGTTAAGCCTCGGACTCTTGATTTTAGCTCAGGTCATGATCTCAGGCTTGTGAGATCGAGCCCACGTCAGGCTCTGCTGGGACTCTGCGCCGCCCCCCCCTGCCCCGCCCCTCTCCAACTTGTGCTCCCACACACAGGCTCTCTCTCACAAAGTAAGTAAGTAAACTTAGAAATAATAATAACAATAATTTTCCCACCAGTCTTCCCTCATTTCTCCCCCATCCTTCCACTGTTCCTATTTTGATTATATTTATTGCTCAGTGAAGTTCCTAAGACTCTGAGCAAACTTGATTTCTAAATACAAAATGTTCCAAGATAAGCTTTACAAATGTTCTTCTTTGTACTTGTGTTTGTATTAATTCCATTTTACAAATCAATTTCAGTCCCTATTAAAACCCACAGGGAGGGACATAGGAGGAAGTGAGGGAAAAAAATGGGGAGAGAAGGAATCAACCAGAAGGGCCCTCCAGTAGCCAATTTCTCTTCCTGGAGGCCTTTATCACAGACTATACAGTGAAGAGTTACATTCCGTGTAGGTAAGTGTCCGCCTCTCACCCTACAAGTCCCTTCGTTATGCAACATAGAGCTCTTAGGGGTATGGAGGAGGAAAAAAGGCTCAGGCAAACACTCAGGGAGTGAGGCCCACCCAGTGTTCACCCTCCATCTCTGTAAATAAAGAAAAGCCCCAGGGAGTTGTCAGTAGTGGCCACAGGCAAAGCCCCAGTGGAGACCGGAAGCAGCTGAAACAGCAGCAAATTCCAAATGAATAACCCTGGGGGGACGGGGGTGTGGAAAGGGGCCTGCCACAGTCAGCGCTCTCCAGAGGAACAGACCTACCGGGACAGATACACTCGGTGTATCTGTGCGGATAGTACATCACACACAGATTTATATCGAGTTGACTTGGGCGATTGTGGAGGCCAACTCTACAGTCAGCACACTGAGGACTCACCGGTGAAACTCCAGTCCCAAGGCCAACGGGCTCAACATCCAGGGAGAAAGGACAGGAAGAATCCTCTTACTCAGGAGAGATCAGCCTTTCTGTTCACTGGTACAACCACCGTCTCCTGCTCTCTGGAAATCTGCAAGCCGCCTGTCCTCTCTCCTCGCCTCCCTGCCAAAGCCTCGTCTCCCTCAGAACGGCCCCACCAGGCCTGGCCACAGAGTGGAGGCAGACATGGGGGTTCAGTTCTCAGGGGTTTCTAGAAATGAGCAACCAGCTTCCCAGACACAGAGGGGCCGTCTCTGACTAGAAAGTCCTCTGAGGGTGAAAGGCAAAGCCAATGTCGGGGCATGTTTGTGCAGCTGAGAGGGGTGCTTGGGGAGCGGGTTTCTGTGGAGGCAGACAGAGTGTTCCTGAAAGACCTGGGCTTCTTTGGCGTTGAGTTTTCTCTGTCTCTCACTCATTCTCTCTGCCAAGGCAGCTGCGTTTCTCTCTTGCCATATTCCTCCTCCCAGACACTGAGAGTCAGCAGGACACATGCCTGCCTGCCCCCACTCTCTCCCCTGACACACTCACAAAACCCACCATTTTCAGTTGTTTTTCCTGAGCATTTGGTCACAGACTTTGAGAGTGAAAACATCTCACCCAACCTCCTTTATGGAAAAAAAGAAATACTGAATGCAGACAGCAGAAAGAGTTAGCATAGGTAGCAAGAAAGCATGACCTTGACATTTCAATACCCACTGAGGCCAGTGCTTTCAGTACAAAATCCCCCTGGCAGAGATCCCTGGGCCAGCCCTCTAGGCTTTGCTCCTGGTGGGGGGGGGGGGGGGGCGGCTGGCAAGAGACAGGGCAAGTGCAGCCTGCAAATCTCCTCCACCCAAGACAGCACGGACCTCAGCCAGCTAATCCCCTGCCAATGGGGGGCCCGGCTGTTCCACTCAGCTCCTCTCCTCCCACAGCTGCCTCCCCACACGCCAGCCCCCTAGGCCCTCCTCCTCTGAAATCACCGATATGCTCTTTGAGGACCCGCATTGGGCCTGGGAAGGAAAGTTCAGCCTGGGGTGAGGGTCTGGAGAGGAGGGGAGAGAGACCGGGAACTAGTACAGACAGCCATCAGTTAAGAATCTCATATCTCGAGGGACGCCTGGGTGGCTCAGCGGGTTAAGCCTCAGACTTCAGCTCAGCTCATGATCTCCTGGTTGGTGAGTTTGAGCCCCTCATGGGGCTCTGTGCTGACAGCTCTATGCTGACAGCTTGGAGCCTGGAGCCTGCTTGGGATTCTGTGTCTCCCTCTCTCTCTGCCCCTCCCCACCTCTCTCTCAAAAATGAATAAACATTAAAAAAACAAAAACGTCGTGTCTCACACGTTATCATATGTGTTTCAACAACCCTGAAAAGCACCAGCTTTAAGTGGCAGTAAGAGCACTATGTGACTTATAAAACAAAACATGGGCTACTTTAAAATAATTCAATGGTTATGAAGATATCAATTGCCAACTTCTTCACTCTTATCCCCGCCCTTCATATAAGCGATGCAAGATTTTCTTGTAATCGTATGCTCCATTCTAATGCAACTTGATGCTTTTAATTAAAAAATGTATCTAGGACCCATAGATTAAATTCGTCCTTAGAAATAAGTGTGCACTGTTTACAGATAAATATATTATAATATGTCAACTGCTCACTTGTTCATGAATACTCTCAGATTTATCTTTCCACAAATTGCCCAGCCGCACTCTCTGGACGGGTGCTGGGGTCTCCGCCCCGGATTTGGGGCCGCATCTTCCTGCAGAAACTGATACAAAGCGAGGCCTCTGCGGTCCAGGGGCTGCGGGCCAGGCTCCGCCCCAGCGCTGCGGCCACCAATCAGCTCCCGGGACGCCCCCACTCCCCCCGCCTCCCCCCTCCCACCCGGTCTGCCTGCGACTTTCCACGTCCCCAGCGTCGCCGGCCGCCCAGTCCCTTCTCACCTGAGAGGCGCCTTCCCTTAGGGAACTGACGCTGCCCCCTGCGAGCAGGTCTTCTCTGCCCCAACCCGCGCCGCAGGGAAGAGCGGGGCAAACGGTGAGTGGCCCAAAGAGGCCTGCTAGTGACACAGGCCACTGCTTGAAGTGCGGTGGCCCGGGAGGGGAGACCGGGGACAGAGGGATGCCCAGGGAGACTGTGCGTGGTGTGGGGTAGGGAAGGATGGGGACTGGTGTGGGCCTCTGCGGGGCCCCAAGGGGAGGGTGGCAGACGTGTCGAATAGAGAGGACTTCTTGCTGTTTACCTCTCGGATCCTTCTCTGCAGTCTCTGCAGCTCCGTCTCTCTTTTCTTCTTGCCGCATTGTTTTTCACCCTTGCTTGTCAGGAGGCGATGGACGAACTTCCCCTTCCCCATTTTCTTGCGCTTTTGTGTGTGTGTGCTCTGCAAGGAGCTACGGAGATTTGAGCTAAAAGGGAGCCCTGGAGGTGATGTTACCTCATCTCCTGCGGCCTTGCTTTTGAATTATTTGGGTGTTGCTTGCCTTTACGGGAACACTCCCACCCCACCCCACCCCACCCCACCCCTCGAAAGGTAATGTCCTCACCTACTCCAGTGTTCTAGGCACCCAAAGGCTCTGAGCGTGTCAGCTCTGTGGGAGGGAGGTGCAGGGTGCCGGAGGGGTGGCGGTGAGAGTAGGTGTGGAGAAGCAGGCTGAACGTTTAGTCTGGAATGCCTTTGGCCTTAGCAGTAAGTGCCGGATTATAAACAGTTCCCCAGGGAAACAGCCCAAGCTGGCCAATGAATGAGCTGAGTCAACCTGCAATGGACTGTGAATGCCTTACCTATAGAAAGGAAGGATTTATGAATCACATAATCATGAAACTTCTTGGAACACGTGCAAGTCAAATTAGACATAAAGGACCAAATGTATCTAGCAGACCATCCACCCATCCACCCATCCATCCAACCATCCATCCATCCATCCATCCAACCATCCATCCATCCGTCCATCCATCCGTCCATCCGTCCATCCATCCGTCCAACCGTCCGTCCGTCCGTCTGTCCGTCCATTCAACCATCCAACCATCCATCCACCCATCCACCCATCCATCCATCCATCCATCCATCCATCCACCCATCCATCCATCCAACCATCCATCCATCCAACCATCCATCCATCCATCCATCCATCCATCCATCCATCCATCCTTTCATATTCCAAACTATTTGTCCATTGACTTCATTTCAATACCTTGCTTTCTTTTTTGCTTTGGTTTGATTTTTTTTAATCATTAAGAGGCATTATAAAACATCAAAGAATGGTCTAGAGAATAATGAATAAAATGCCTGACCACCACCTAGATCGAAAAAATAAGATATTGCAGTACCTTAGAAGCCCCCTTCTCCCTCCCCCAAGAGGTGACATCTCTCCTGAAGTTTGTATTAATTATTTCTTTGCTTTTCTTTATAGCTTTGTGATTTGTGTGTGCATTCCAGAAACATATATGTACATATTTGCTTTCCCTTTTAAATTTTCATATTAACGGCAGTATACTGTACATACTCAAGTTTTTGAGATTCACCGTTGTTGATGGTTCCTTCATTTTCATTGTTTATGGTATGAGTATACTATAGTTTATCCCTTCTCCATTTAGGCTGTTGCTAGTTTGGAAAAGGTATTAGCTATCTAGTGCTATGTAACAAATTACCTCAAGACTTGGCTTAACACAAAACAAAACAAAAACCTATTAGCTCGGTTTCTGTGGGTCAGGAATCCATCTGGAAATCTCTGACTCAGTACCTCTCATGGGCTGGGCTCTAAGCAAGGTGTCGAGACTACAATCATCTGAAGGCTGAGGGTAGAGGGGAACCCCTTTCAAACTCCCTCAGGTGACTCTTGGCAGGCCTCTTGGCCTCACTGGCTTGGGTTGGACACATCAGTTCCTTGCCAAATGGGCCTCTATTTAGGAGTTAGTCAAAACATGGAAACTTGCTCCCCCCAGGGTAAAGGCTCCCTGAGAGAAAGAGAGAGAGAAAGACGAAGGCCAGATTCTTTTTGTAACCTAATCTCAAAAGCGACATGCGATCTTCTATTAGAAGTGAGTCACTATTTGCAGCCCACACTCCAGGGAAAGGGCTTACACAAGACCATGAATATCAGGAGGCAGGAATCATTGGGGGCCATTATAAAGGCTGCCTACTACAGGGGATATTAACAAATAATGTTGTTCTTCAACACTCATGTACATGTCTTCTGTTTCTCATGCACAGGCTCACTCTGGTTCCCTGGATTGTATACCTAGAATTACTGGGCTATAAGATTGGTGTATGTTCAACTTCATTAGGTTATTTCCAACCCGTTTCCAAAGTATTGAGCCAGTTTTTACTCCTTCCAGCAATGGATGAGCGTTTCTGTTCCTCCACATACTTGTTATAACTTGGTATTATCAAATTTCATTTTTAACCAGTCTGGTGGGCATGAAATAGTGTTCCATTGTGATTTTAATTAGCATTTCTCTTCTAACTAATGAAGTGTCCATCTTTTCATATATCTGTGAACTCTTGTGCATCCTCTCTGAAATCCTGGTTCCTGTCTTTTCCTCATTTTCATAGTGGGTTGTTTGTCTTTTTCTTATTGACTCATTGGAATGCTTTCCTTATATAATGTGGAGGATAGTCAATCCTTTGTCAGCTGTATATGCCACAAATACTTGCTTTCAGTTTGGTGCTTAGCTTTTCTTTCTCTGTATGTCCATTGCTCTTAAAGAACTAAGTTTTGAATTTTAATATCAAGTTACCAAGATTTTCTTTTATACTTTGTCTTGTTTGAGAAAATTGTTTTCTCAAGATAATACGTTAATTTTACTATATTTACCTCTAAAAGCATTTATAGTTTTGCATTTGGCAATTAGTCTTAATCCACCTGGAAACTCATTGTTATATTGTTTATTGCACAGGGATAATCAATTGTCTCAACACTAGTGATCTGAATAAATTTGGTTTTTCATATATGCATGAATTTGTTATAAGCTCCCTAATCCTATAGTTATCTATTTCCCTCACTACTCTATTTTTAGAATAAGTCTTGAAATATGGTAATAAAGATCCTGCTATTTATTTTATTCTTCTTCAGAAGTGTTTTAACAATTCTTGGATCTTTGACCTTCCATATAAATATTTAAATAAACTTGTCAAGTTCTCCAAAACAAGAAACAAACAAGCAAACAAACATACCCACTAGAATTTTGATTGATATTGCATTAACTTTATATATCAATCTGTGGAGAAAAGGCCTCTTTAAGATTTGTGCCTGGGGTGCCTGGGTGGCTCAGCTGGTTAAGCGTCTGACTCGATTTCAGCTCAGGTCATGATCTCACGGTTCGTGAGATTGAGCCCTGCGGGTGAGATCAAGCCCTGTGTGGGCTCTGTGCTGACAGCATGGAGCCTGCTTGGATTCTCTCTGTCTCTCTCTCTCTCTCTCTGTGTCTCCCAAAATAAATAAGCAGTAAAAAAAAAGATGTTTCACCTCTTCATCTATGAACTTGGTATATAATGCTATTTATTTAGTTCATCTTTAATGTTTTTCAATATTTTGTAATATTTTTATTGCTTTCCTTTTGCTTACTTTTATTAAATTTATTTCTAAGTACATTATATTTTTACCGCTATTGTAAATGTTTTCTTTTATAAGTTTATATTGTGTAGCTTATTGCTGCTTCTGTATCATTCATTTGCCTTTTATATATTAACTGTATCAAGCTTGATAAACTCCATTAATAGTTCAAAAATTACCTATAGAGTCTTTCAGATTTGCTACATAGGCAATCATATCACCTGAAAATAATGACGGTTTTGTTCCTTCCTTTCCAATCCTTATACCTTTAATTTCTTTTTCCTGTCTTACTGTATTGCCAGTATAAAGAATAAAAGCAGAGAAGGGCATCTTGTTTTATCCTTAACATAATAAAGAGAAAAGATTTCATTAGGTCAACTTTAAATACTGCATTTGCAATGATTATTTTGCAATTGCCTTGTCCCATAAGAAAGTTTGATTCTTCTTCTGGTAAGCACTTTTATTATGAGGAGATGTTTTATTGAATGCTTCTTCTGGAGCTATTGATTTTCTCATATATTTTTTCCATTTAAATATGTTAATATGATGAAGTGTAGTATTCAATCTTTAATATTAATTCAACTTTGCATTCCTGGAACAAATGGCCGATGGTAAATATGCAATAACTTTTATGTAAAGATACAAAGATAAGCATTAGATATCTGCATTTGTATATGTGAATTGAGATTGACATGTAATTATCCTGTTTGGTTCTAACTTTATCTGTTATTGATATCATCTCATAAAATAAGATGAGTAGTATTCTCACTATTTCTATTCTGTAGAAGAATTCTGTGGAATTTGGAAGAATTTGGTCTAGGTTGTAATTATCTGGTCCTTGAGTATTTCCTCGAATCACCAGCAAAACCTTTAGGGAGTGAAGTTCACTTTATCAGAATGTATTAAACTTGTTGTTTCAGTTACTTTAAGGATTTTAGGATTATTTAGGTCTTCTTATGGAATCAATTTTCATTAAACTTGTTTTCTAAGATATTTTACCATTACATATGTGTATTATTCAAACTTAATAGAATAAAATGGTTTTATAATATTCTCTCATTATCTGTTTAAACAGTTTCATCACCTATTTGACCCATTTTTTCATTATTAATGTGTGTATATATTTTCTCATTTTATTTTGACTAATTTTGTCAGAATTTGGACTACTTTATTAGCTCTTTCACATACTTACACACACGCTCACACACACACACACACACACACACACACACCCCTTAGGGGTTTTTTTTCATAAATTATTTTATTAGTACTTCTTGATTCTTTGAATTTTTATTTATTTTCTAAGCTTTTAAAAAATATATTTATTTATTTACTTTTGAGAGAGAGAGAATATGCATGTGATTGGGGGAGGGGCAGAGAGAGAATCCCAAGCAGGCTCCATGCTGTCAGCACAGAGCCCTACACAGGGTGTGATCCCACGAAAAGTGAGATCATGACCAGAGCCAAAATCAAAAGTTGGTCACTTAACCAACTGAGTCATCCAGGAACCCCTTATTTTCTAAGCTTTTAAGGTATATGCTTAGCTTGTTAAGCTCTTAAAACTATAAAATTTTGTCACTGCTTAGCTGTCTCTCACAAGCTTTGATATGAATATTTTGCTATCATGTAGCTTTAAGTATCTATAATTTTGATTATGGTTTCTTATTTAAGCCGTGCAATTTTTTGGACAGTGTACTTTAATTTTCAGTTATTCACATGAAGATTCTTTATTTTGCAGTAAATGTTGCCTAATTCATAATGTAGTCAGAGAATGTACAATATCAAGTGCTTTTGATTTCTTGAAGCTAGTTTTATAACCTACCACACAGTGAGTTTCATCTGTGTGCTTGAAAATAATGTGTAGTTTCTAATTATATAATGTCCTATATATACCTTTAAAACAAGTGCATTAATTATGCAATCCAGATCTTCCATATCGTTACCAATTTTTATCTGTTTGAATTATCAATTACAAAAATACGTATGTTAAAATCTCTCACTCTAATGGTAGATTTTGAAATTTATCATTATAGATCTGTATATTTTTACTTTATATATTTTGAGGCTATGTTACTAGTGAATTGGAGTAAATTGAAAATTTTATCATAATGTAGGGATTCAATATTGTGGCTACCTATTAATGCTTTTTGTTTTAAATTCTTAATTTGCTCAGGTATCAAATCAAGATTTCTCTGGGGCGCCTGGGTGGCTCAGTTGGTTGAGTGTCCGACTTCGGCTCAGGTTATGATCTCACGGTTCGTGAGTTCGAGCCCCACATCGGACTCTGTGCTGACAGCTCAGAGCCTGGAGCCTGGTTCAGATTCTGTGTCTCCCTCTCTCTCTCTGCTCCTCCCCTGCTCACACGCTGTCTTTGTCTCAAAAATAAATAAAGATTTAAATCAATCAATCAAGGTTTCTCTGATTAGTGTTTACCCTGATTGGTGTTTACTTCCAAGGAAGATTTATCTTTCTTTCATCCTGTGGCTTTAAATATTTCTGAATCTATGTTTCAAGGATATATATCGTGAACTTATTTGTATTTTTTAAATGCTGGGTTTTAAAATTATTGTTTGACAGGGCATTTGGGTGGCTCAGTTGGTTGAGCTTCCAACTTCACCTCAGGTCATGATTTCATGGTTCATGAGTTCAAGCCCTGCATCAGGCCCACTGCTGTCAGCACAGAGCCTGCTTCAGATCCTCTGTCCCCATCTCCCTCTGCCCCTCCCCTGCTCACGTTCTCGCTCTCAAAAATGAATAAACATTTAAAAAAATAAGTAAAATAAAATTGTTTGACAATTTATAACTTACCACTGAATAATTTATTCCAGTTATATTTATTGTGATTAGTAGTGCAAATAGATTTATTTCTGTAATTTTATTTGCTTATTATTTTTTATGCTTTGTCTCTTTTATTCCTCTCCCCTCTTTTACTCCTTTGTGTCCCCATTTTACTGCTCCTCTTATTTGGAAATTACATGTTGTAACATTTTAGTTTGAATGTTTTAGGAATACTCCAAAATTCCTAAATTTTATAACTTAGTTGTATGATACATTTAATTCATAACATTTATTGAGGTAGAACTGAGAGATAAAATTTGCATATATAAAAGATGTACAATGTGATATGTATAATTATTAAATGATTACCACACATGCTAATTAATACACTGATCACCACACATAGTTTACCTTTTTTGTGTGTATGAGAACAACTGAGATCTATTTTTTTTAGCAAATTTCAAGTATATATACAATATTATTAACTATAGACACTGTACTATACATTAGATCTCCAGAACTTATTTATCTTACATATCTGAAACTTTGCAACCTTTAACCTATATATCTCCCCATTTCCCCCACCTCCCACATTCTAGTAACCACTATGCTACTTTCTGCTTCTGAGTTCGACTATTTTAGATTCCACATACGAGATCATACAGTATTTGCCTTGAATTATTTCAAAACTTAACATAATGCATTCAAGTTTCATCCGTGTTGCCACAAATGGCCAGATTTTCTTCTTTTTTTTTTTCTTTTTTTTTTTTTTTTTTAAATTTTTTTTTTTCAACATTTATTTATTTTTGGGACAGAGAGAGACAGAGCATGAACGGGGGAGGGGCAGAGAGAGAGGGAGACACAGAATCGGAAGCAAGCTCCAGGCTCTGAGCCATCAGCCCAGAGCCCGACGCGGGGCTCGAACTCACGGACCGCGAGATCGTGACCTGGCTGAAGTCGGACGCTTAGCCGACTGCGCCACCCAGGCGCCCCTTTTTTTTTTTTTTTTCTTTTTTTTTTTTTTTAAATTTTTTTTTTTTGAACATTTATTTATTTTTGGGACAGAGAGAGACAGAGCATGAACGGGGGAGGGGCAGAGAGAGAGGGAGACACAGAATCGGAAGCAGATTTTCTTCTTTTTTATGGCTAAATAAATTCCACTGTATATTCATACAACAATTTATTTATCCATTCATTCATTTGCTAGACACTTAAGTTTTTTCCATACCTCGGTTACTGCGAATAATGCTGCAGTGAACATGGACGTGCAAATATCACTTCTAGATATTGATTTCATTTCCTTTGAATATATACCTAAAAGCTGGATTCCTGGATAATATGGTAGTTCTATTTTTTTTTTTTTTAGAGAGAGAGAGAGAGCATGGAAGCGGGACAAAGGGAGAAGGAGAGAGAAATAATTTTAAGCAGGCTCTATGCCCAGCTGAGAGCCTGATTGATGCAGGGCTCAATCTCACAACCATGAGATCATGACCTGTGCCAAAATCAAGAGCTGGACCCTTAACTGACTGAGCCATCCAAGCACGCAGGTAGTTCTGCTTTTAATTTCAGAAGGAACATCCATGCTATTTCCCATAATGGCTATACCAATATGCATTCACACCAACAGCGCACAAGTCTTTCCTTTTCTCCATATCCTCACCAACACTTTTTATCTTTTTGATAGTAGCTCTTCTAACAGGTTATGAGGTGATATGTCATGGTTTAGATGTGTATTTCCCTGATGATTAGTGGACTTGTGTGCCTTTTCATATACCTATTGGCCATTTGTATGTCTTCCTTTGAGAAATGTCCACTTGTGTCCTGTGCTCATTTTTTAATTGGACCATTTACTATTTAGTGGCTTGAATTCCTTACATATTTTGGATATTAACCCCTTGTTGGGGATGTATGGTTTACAAATATTTTCTCCGATTCCATAAGTTGTCCCTTCACTCTGCTGATTGTTTCCTTTGCTGTGGAGATGCTTTTCAGTTTGAAGTAGTCCCACTTGTTTATTTTTGCTCTTGTTGCCTGTTGCTCTGGATCCCTTTTGGGGTCATATAAAAATGTATTGCCCAGATCAATGTCAAGAACCTTCTTCCCTATGTTTACTTCTAGTAGCTTTACAATTTTAAGTCTTTAATGCATTTTGAGTTGATTTTCGTATATGGTATGAGATAATAGCCTAATTTCATTTTTTTGCATGTGGGTATACAGTTATTTCAATACCATTTATTGAAGAGTCTATTCTTTCCCCATTGTGTGTTCTTTGTACTTTTGTTGACAATGAGTTGGATACAAATGTATGGGCCTATTTCTGGGCTCTCTACTTTTTTCCATTGGCCTATATGTTTTTATGCAAGTACCATAGTATTTTGATTACTGTAGCTTTGTAGTATAGTTTGAAATCGGGCATTTTATGCCTCAAATTTTATTCTTCTTGCTGAAGATGGCTTTAGAAACTTGAGTTCTTTTATGGTTCATACGAATTTTGGAATTTTTTTCTATTTTTGTGAAAAAATGCCATTGGAATTTTGATAGGGATTATATTAAATTAATAGATAATTTTGGTTGGTATGGACATTTTAACCTTAATTCTTCCAATCTATGAACATGGAATATCGTTTCATTTATTTGTGTCTTCAACTTTTTTCTTCAACGTTTTATAGTTATCAGTGTACAGATCTTTTACCTCCTTGGTTAAATTGGTTAAGTATCTTATTGTTTTTAATGCTATTGTAAATAGGGTTGTTTTCTTACTTTCCTTTACAGGTACTTCACTGTTAGTATAGAAAAACATAACTAATTTTTTTTTTTTAATTTTTTTTTTTCAACGTTTATTTATTTTTGGGACAGAGAGAGACAGAGCATGAACGGGGGAGGGGCAGAGAGAGAGGGAGACACAGAATGGGAAGCAGGCTCCAGGCTCTGAGCCATCAGCCCAGAGCCTGACGCGGGGCTCGAACTCACGGACCGTGAGATCGTGACCTGGCTGAAGTCAGACGCTTAACCGACTGCGCCACCCAGGCGCCCCAAAACATAACTAATTTTTATATGTTGATTATGTTTCCCGAAACCATACTGAATATGCTGAATTCATTTATTAGTTCTAACAGCTTTTTGATGGAGCTTTTATAGTTTTCTATATATGAGTTCTAATTCTATACTGAAATCCTCCAACCTGGCTTCTGTAATTTTTTAACATACTGATCACAGTTATTTTATTTATTTATTTATTTATTTATTTTTTAATATATGAAATTTATTGTCAAATTGGTTTCCATACAACATCCAGTGCTCATCCCAAAATATGCCCTTTTCAATGCCCAATCACCTACCCTCCCCTCCCTCCAACCCCCCATCAACCCTCAGTTTGTTCTCAGTTTTTAAGAGTCTCTTATGCTTTGGCTCTCTCCCACTCTAACCTCTTTTTTTTTTTTTTCCTTCCCCTCCCTCATGGGTTTCTGTTAAGTTTCTCAGGATCCACATAAGAGTGAAAACATATGGTATCTGTCTTTCTCTGTATGGCTTATTTCACTTAGCGTCACACTCTCCAGTTCCATCCACGTTGCTACAAAAGGCCATATTTCATTCTTTCTCATTGCCACGTAGTACTCCATTGGATCACAGTTGTTTTAAAGTAAGTCCCTAAGAATGCAAATGTCCAAGCCACCTGTGAGTCTATTTCTATTATTTGTTGTTTCTTTTGAGTTCTTGGCCATGTCTTCTGATTTTTAGCCTCCCTCTAAATTTTTGATGGGGTGCAGGACATCATGAATGAAAAATTATAAAGAGGACTTTTGGGGGGATGGGGAACAGAAAAGTACCAGAAGATTACTTTCATACTATCAAAGTTGAGTTTTAAGCTTTCTTAAAACTGGTACATTTGAAGTTTTTCCTTTACCCACCCTTAATGCTTACTCCTAAGGTGTCATTCTTATTGATACGCCATGGATTTTCTCAACTGAAAGCAGTGTTGATAAGAATCACTTACTTCTGTGGGACTTGTCCTCTACTGCTTTGTTCCCAGAGCAGTACAATTACTGAATTGATAGCTCAACTATTTAGCATGTTAGCGTCTATTTTCAACAAGTTTTTTTGGGGGGGAAGGTGGGGGGTCTATCCCTGTGTGCACAGAGCTTGAAAGTCAGTCAGCCAGGGACAAATTAAGGGGAACTTGTACATAGATTTTTACATTCACTTCTCAGGGACTTCTTCTTGTCTGAAATGTTGCCCTTTGGGTTCAGTTGGTTTGAGAATCCTGAACCAGTAAGATTGACACTTTCAGCTCGTGAAATGCATTGTGAACTGGAAACTGTCCTAAAGCGAAAAGCCACAGCAGATGTGGAACTCATGTCCTGTGTTTTTCTTCCCTTGGGACTGTAGCTTCTCAAGTTCTCCCTGTGTTGTTTGCTCTTCAAAGTCTTCCATTGTTTCCTATATTTTGTCCAACATCTATTGCTGTGAATTTTCAGTGGAAGTATTGTTCCAAATAAGGTATCCCCTCAACGCCAGATTTAGAAGTCTCTTACCATTTTGTCTTACAGTTTAGATAATTTATGTAATATTATTTTATTTCTTCTTGAGATACATCCTTTAGAATTTCCTTTAAAGAGCTTTTGAAAATAAATCCTCAGTATTTGCTGGTCATTTTTAAGACACTTATAATAGAAGATAATGCCAGGAGAGCACTAGGGGTCAGAAAGCAGGGAGGGTAGCATTTGACTAGCCACCAGTTTTAGATTATTATGGATGGTGCTGCTTTGAATATTCTAGTGCATGTCTTTTGGTGATGTATATATACATCTTGGGTATATGTATATACCTAAGAGTGGTATTACTGAGTAGTCCTATTTTTTTTCAAAATTATTTTTGTAACATTTTAAAAATACAAAATGTCTAAAGAAAAAAATTACTGGCCAACCCGCCCCACTTCTTGAGGTAGCCAAATATGTCCTTATTTTTCCTGCTAGATAAACATAAATACACAAAAGGAGCATTACAAGATTTTCACTGAAAGTATATATTGGGAGCATTCAAGGTATAACTTGAGCTCATCCTTTTTAGAACTCCATAATATTTTACAGTATGGATTTTTAACAAATTGTTTATTCATCCCAATGTAGCCGAGTATTTACAGAACGTAACATCTCCAAATTTATTTCAGTACTTTCAGGATTTCCTGGCAATTTCTGTTACTCGAGGTAGAAACTGGAAAGAAAAACAGAAACGCTAGAGAAAGTATAAATAAGGAAGGATATAGGATTTAAAACCGAGCTAGTAATGTGCAGTCTGAAAGAGAGAGAGGCTAGAACTAGCTGAAGTTTCAGCAGATATAGAAAGAAAATGATAGGCTGACCTCACGTTCACGTCTCTTGTCCATCCATCCGTCAAGTGGACATTAGGAAGTGCCGGTTTATGGCCACATGAAGTGGAGAATCTGAAGAAGAAGAAGAAGAAGAAGAAGAAGAAGAAGAAGAAGAAGAAGAAAACATAGGTCTAGACTTACGTTTCCTCTAGTGTGGTGAGTGGTAATGAAACCGTGAAGTCATACAGGATGAGGTCATCTATCCCCTTTACCACCGAGTCCGCATTCCTGTGGAAGGTCCAGCCTGGACACTGCTTTGCAGGAGGGGAGAAAGCTGTTTCATGGTCGCTTCCTGAGAAGTTTGGCCAGGGACACCTTCTCCTTAGGCACCCAGAGAACAGGGGCCAGCGCAGTGAGGGGTGAAGGGTGAGGAAACAGGCGAATGTGCAGAGGCCACAGGAACCTTTCAGGTCTTTGGGACCGGCAGCCATAAAAGGGACAGGTGGTTTTCCCCCAGCTTCTCATGTTGAGCTCACCAAGCTAGATGAGCAGACATGGACTCAAGACAGGGCCATATAGTCCAGTCCCCACTCAGAAGTCACCTGTTATAGCCCACTCTTTCTCGACTGAAATGAGACAGGACGAAGAACAAAGTTCAAGAATCCCCCACACAGGGAGAAATCATATTTATAGAGGCTACCAGCTACTTGAGCAAGGATCTTTTTATCTATTTTAGTTGATTAAATGTATCGTTTTTTTATCACAAAATGACACATATCACCATTGAAATGTTAAAGAGGGGTGTGAAGTAAAGATACTTAAAAGTAATCTACTCTTAACTGTCTGAACTGATTCTAATATTTTCATGTGTTTTCCATGTAATTCCTGTGTTTATATAAGCACATATATTTTAAAAGTTTTTCGCACAAAAATGCAAGCTCTCCATTCTTACTACCATGTTAAATGTTCATTAAAAATATGAATATAGCTACAGCCCAACTCCTGGCACATATATGTAGATTTAACTCATCCTTGTCTTACATACAAATCTATATTTACCAACCCCTCCCTTGTTAGTAAATAGTCCCACGGATTTATTATTTTTTTTTTAATCGCCCTGCCGCACTCCCGGAGCCCTGCCGGGACACCGTCCAGAATTCGTGGCTGCAACCTCTCCCAGAACCCGACACAAAGCAGGGCCTCTGAGGTCTGGGGGCGGCCGGCCAGGCTCCGCCCCCCCCCCACCGCTGCAGCCGCCAATCAGCTCCCGGAATGCACGCCCCCCCCAGCCCCTCTCCGCACTGAAGCCAGTCTCCCCCCACAGGCCTCCCGCCCCCACCTCCACCAATTACCAAATCCGCAGGCTGATTGCCCTGTCTCCTTGTCACGTCTCTGCGTCTCTGCAGAGGAGTCCCTTCCCCCTCCGAAGTAGCCCGGTGTGCAAACTGCTGGATAACGGGTGAGTCTCGTCCAAAGACGTTTCTAGAACCGGTAGAACCGGGGCAGCCCCCCCCCCCCCCCCCCCCCCCCCCCCCCCCCCCCCCCGGCGCACCGATCAGGCCCACCTATCAAGCCCGCACGCCCAGGGGGGCGGGGGACGGGGGGGGGGGGGAGAAGGACGGACCCGCCCCGGGGTCCGGGGGAGCGCGGGGGAGGGGGCGCCTGCGAAGGTAGTCGGGCTTTGGGCCTGAGACCGCTTGGGCCTAAGGAGGCGGATGGCTTCCAAAGAGGGTTCCCTGCGGTCTCTCCATCCCTGTGTCTGGTTCTGCTCCTTTTCTACCACTCTGGGTCTTATTTCTTTCGTGCTTCATTCTTGTTCTCCAGGAATTTATGCCTTTTAAAAACACTTCTCATAATGAAATGTTCCAAAACTGCAGATAGGTACAGACAATAACGTAACAGAATTATCAGATGCGAACATTTTTTTATTACCTTCGCTTCAGCGCACTTGGTCTCCCCCACTCCGCCGTGTGTGTGTGTGTGTGTGTGTGTGTGTGTGTGTGTGTGTCCCCTCCTTCTAAGAAACAAAACCTGACAGTGAAAATCCCTACTCCACCAAATCTCGTGTCCATCCTCAGATGTTAAGTTATATTCTGTCCTTCTCATGTATGTTTTTGTACTTTTATTGTATTTATCTTTATGTAAGCAATATGTGCGTTTTTGTTTTGCCCCTTAACATTTTTCGTGAAACTCAGTATTTGGGGGTTTTGCCTTGCGTGGCATTTCAGACTGGAAAGGGACTTGGCAAGTTTCCAGCCCTCCTCCTCCGTCATCTGGGAGCCCTGAGCCCTGTGGGAGGTAAAGGATCTGCCTGCCTGCTCACTTTCACACAGGTGGTCCTTCACTGGGCAGGAGCCTGAACTGAGGTTCTCTTGGTTTCTGCTCCCTGCGTTCCATGTTTTATGCCACTGAGCTCACCTACCCACATCCCCCTGTTGGCTCTTGCTGATATGATTCGGTTTGGGGAAGGATTTAAAGAAGAAAGGAAATTGGAAAGGGGGTTGAAGGGAGGTGCCGAAAGGAAACATGACTTGGATGCATTTTCCTGAAACACGAAGAATTGAATCTTAGCACAACTGGAATATTTATTTTACTTAAGAAGCACTGGTACAGTCTTACTGATCTAAGAACGTTGTAAGTATTCACTCACCTAATTTAAGCCTTGTAAGAGATCTGTAATATAGGTACTAATTTCAGCATCCCCGGTGTACAGGTAAAACTGAAGTGCAGAGTAACTCTGGGGAAGCCACTCAGCCTGTCAAGTGTAGCACCGCGATCTGAATCCAGGGCATCTGGTGACAGCCTTGAGTTTCTAACCGCTGCGCCACCCTGCACTTCACATGCTGGAACTAGCTAGCACCTGAGGGAGGTGAAGGCTCCAGACGAAGTGAGGAGCGACAGTCAGCTGGTTACTGGAAGCGAGTTCGAGGTAGAAATAGGAACGGAAATGGACCCAGATGCATAAACTCTGGCTGCCTATTGTCTGTCTGCAATATCATCTCATTTTTCACTTACAGAAGTAACGTATGTAACAATGCAGAGCTCTAGGAAAGTTGCCCTCTGCTGTTCCTCAGGGCAAACGGTATTAACAGGTAGAGACGCAGCGGGCCTTCTCCCACCGCAATACGAATACGTAAAGGGCTAGTTTTTACTATAAAAACGAAAGCATTGTCAACAGCTTCCTACAGTTTTTATTTTCCCCTTGGCAGTGCGTCAAGTACATTCCCCCCAACCAAATGGAGATCTAAGCTCCTCCTAAGAACTGATACCCTATCATTTATTCAGCCTTGCCCTGGGTAACGAGTAGAGTTTATGTCCCTAATCCCGTCCACTCTGCCAGGGTGGGGGCCGTCGCAGCGCCGAGCCCACTGGGCCGGCGACACAAAGAAGCGCTGTCCCCTGCCAAGCGCCGCCCCTCGGGCTGGCGGTCGCGCCCGGGAGGAAGTGGGGAGGAGGAGACTCCTCGGGAACCCCTCCTCCCGGTGCCCGCTCGCCAGCCTGCCCGGCGCCGCCCGCAGGGAAGCCCCTTCCCCGCAGCACCGCGCGTCCCCTCTGCGCCCAGCCCTGCCCCCTCCGGCTGTCCCCGTGGAAGTCGCAGGGCGACCTGGTGAGTGGCCCTCTGCGAAAGCGCAGGAGGGGCGGCCGGCGGTGGCCTCGGCCCGGCTCCGGGGAGGGCGGTGCCGGAGGCCGAGGGGGCGCGATGGGGGCGCGGGCGGACCTGCGGCAGCGGCGCGCCGCGGGGCCGGGGGGCTCCCAGGCCGGGGACGGGCCTCTCGCTGACCGTGTCCGCGCCCCTGCTGGTGATGTTCTCTGGCCTGGGCGCCGCGTCGCCGCTGCCGCAGTGCTGCCCCTCTCTGGGCTCTGACATCTGATGTTTGTGTTTGCGTGCTTTGTGTCGTCGAGACGCGCAGGCCCGAGCGGGAGCACAGCATCTCGTCCGCAGCTGCGTCGGAGGAGAATGCCGCAGCCCAGGGAGGAGGCAGGGCTCGCGCGGGGTCACACAGGTGGCTGGTGACAGAGCATCACTTCTGTCTTACTGCCCTTTGATCTTTGCAAACACCGGCGCGGGGACTGAGCTCCCTTGCCCACTCTCACCGGCCCGCTGGAGGCTGGTGTGTGTGTGTGTGTGTGTGTGTGTGTGTGTGTGTGTACACGCGCGCGCGGGAGCGTGTAAGTGCAGGAAGGGCCAGTGGTCTGTCTGTGTACCCCTACCTCACCCCAACCGTGCCAGCGGGTCTGGAGCCATTCCCTGCCAGGCAGAGCTTTTCCGCTTCGCTCCCCTCCTCCCCATGCTGTCCTCCCCCGCCCCCCACCCGTGTACCTCCCCCGATCCCAGCCCCTCTCCCTTCCTCCCTTGACGTCACCGCCAAGCTCTTTGCCTACTGGTTCTGAGCCTGCGTAGGATAGTCTGGCTGGGGTGGGAGCCTGGAGGTTAACGGAGAGGATCCCACACCAGAAGAAGGTTATCAACAACCCCTTGAGGTTGAGAATGACCTGTCTTGCACGTTGTCCCTTTGATAGAACGCTCTGCTCTCGGAGGCAGGCCGGTCACCACTCCGGGGCTCCTGCGTGATGCCTTCTCCTGGGAGTTTCCTGGTGAGAGAACTGAGCAAATATGAGTGAGGGAAAGAGAGCCCCAGGGGAACTCAGGAATTAAGGGAATGTAGTGAGATAGGAACAGGGGAACAGAAAACAGCATTTTGAATCGTGCTTTTTAGGGAATGGGGGAGGGATGGGACAGGGCCACGAGGAGGCCTTCAAAAACATTGGTAATGGTCTGTTTTTTAGGTTGGGTAGTAGCTACGTAGGAATGTTTAATTTTTTAACTTGTTTTACCATCTGTGTCCTTCCACACACATTACATATTCCTTACCATTAAAAAAATTTTAATGTTTTTTTTTTTTTGAGAGAGAGTGAGTGTGGGGGAGGGGCAGCGAGAGAGGGAGGGAGACACAGAATCTGAAGCAGGCTCCAGGTGTGAGGCTTGAACTCATGAATCATGAGATCATGACCTGAGCCGAAGTCAAATGCTCAGCCTACTGAGCCACTCAGGTGCCCCAATGAAACCATTTTTAAGTGAAAAACAAGTAAGACTGATCTGTAAGTACGTAGGACAGAATGCAAAAGAAGGGGGAACCCACCCAAACTCTAGTTTAGTTGATGGACACTGGAAAGGATATTGGATGTATACAGGGAAAAAGAAACAGGCGCTCGTGGAAGAAAATGGCATGGAGAAGGGAAGACCTATAGGACTGGATGTCTGTGGTATTATTCATTCATCAAGGCCAAGGTAGCTATTTGCTGGAGAAGTGATCCTAGGCCTGCCCTTGATACCCACATCCATCTCCCAGTCACCCATCCATGGAGTACGTCTTCATTCTCCTGGGGAATCCAAAGAATCAAACATATCCCCTGATTTCAGACACGTATCCTGCTTTGGGGATTTGAAATCAAACCATAATGCCGGATGTGGCACATTATCCAAGACCAGCCCACTACCCTCCTTCCCTTCCAAATACAGCTCTTACAGGAAAACACCATTTAGGTAGCATGAGGCCTCTTTGTGGTAGGGGGAGGGATTTGTAGAGTTACAAGTTGTGCTTGAGGTACTTTCTGCTTTATGGGTGCCTTGGGTTCCAGCAAGCTCAGAGGCCAGAGTTGGCCCAAAGGAGAGAAAGCAGGAGCCATGGAAGGAGAATGGAGGATGAAGAACTTAGAGAAATAAAAGGGATTCCCCCAGGCCGTGTCCATCTGCGTTCCCCAAGCTAGGAGAGCAAACAGGGATTTGGGCATAAACAGGAAGCATTTCGTTTAACAGTCAAGTGCTGCAGTCCTGGATATAACTGGTTAAAGTGGGAACAGAACCAGCTGCAAAGTTCAAGGACCCCCACAGAGGAGGAAATCAGATTTCTTGGTGGGTAAATGCTCAACCGATTGGGAGATGAACAAAGACATTTTAGAATGAGTGAGAGATGATCGGTTGAGCAGGCCAATGATGTGTATACTCATTCATTTAATGTTTGCTTGAAGTTCTATTATCTGTGTTATTTTTCACTGTGATACACACAGCAGTTCAAAGGATGCAGACTTGTGCGCCTCGTCTCTTCCTGATGCAGTGAACGTTCGCATGCTGAAATGTGGCCTCCATAGATTTTTTTTTTATCGTATATAAAATCCTGGTACTTAAGAGGCTTATCTATTTCCGGTATTTACAAGTGTGGACTCCAGTATAAGATTCCCCAGGTTTGAATCCTGGGTCCCACCGCTCACACCTGTGTGACTTCAGCAAGTAACACATTCTCTAACCATCACATTTTTTGTTTTTGACCACCTATAAAATGGAGATAGTGATAATACATACCTCACAGGTGTATTGTTAGGATCAAGGAACTGATGTAAAGCACTTCCAGTAACGTCTGGAGCCTGGGAAGCACTGTAGTGTCATTACTACTACTAAAACGATTACTATTTTCATTCATACAAAAACGGGTGTGTGTCCTGTGTACAGTGATTTGAAAGTTTCATTTAAAACACACCTAAGGTGTTCTACGTACGTGCAAAATTTAACGCATTCTTTGTAACAGTGATGGGATATTCTACAATATAGATGATCATACTTTATTCAGACATTCTCCGTCTCAAAAGCTGGCTTGCCACACACACAGTGTTGGTATAAAGCTGAGGCTGCACTCAAGTCCCCACTCATGATGCAGGACGGAGAGGAGGTGAGCTTGAGTGTCCCCACCAAACCCCACTCACCTCGGGCCACTAATCCAGCCCAGGAGACAGGTAGAAGGAGGCAACTCCACATGAAGAGCCCTCTTTATTCTGGTCCCCTCCTTTTCAGGTGTCGAGGCCATCTGCCTGTGTCTTTGTCACTTTTCCACAGATAGTTCTTCTCCCATGAACTAGCTGGAAAAACAGCTAGTGAGAGAAAAATGTGAGTTCCCTGCTCTGAGCATTTTTGGAGGATCTGCACTGACAGCGACAAGGGCCCCCAGAGGAGGGATCTGACGGGAGGCTCTTTCCAGGTGGGGTGGCTGCCTGGGGGCTGCGCCCTGGGGTCTTACGTTGCCATAATGGGCTGTGGGGTGCCACAGTTTGTGGAAGTGGGATAGGTGTGCTTTAGGGTAGAGAGCTGCACCCACAGAGTCACAGATGGTTCCAGAAAACATCCTTCATCATTTATCTCCTAGGTTTGCATTTATCCGTCTCCATTCATAGTTTCGTATGGCAGCGAGCATCCTTGTACATATATCTGTAATGCTGCTCTTATTTCTGTAAGCAGGGTAATCAGAAGAGGGATTGCTGGTCTGGGGACAGGCTCGGCTCTGAAACGGAGCTGCCACTCTGTTGACAAAGCAATCTGTCAGATCGCTCTCAGCTTCTCGGCCCGTCCGGCAAATTGCAGTAGTGTCCGCTTAACCTTTTGGACATTGGGCATTATTGTCTGCCTTCACCTTTTCCGCCTTCTCCTCCTCCTCCCTCCCTTTCTCCCTCACCATCTCCCTTTTTTGACAATCTTGTGGGCAGCATCATGCATCCTATCGTGAATTGCCTGAAAGTGAGATTGAGCATATTTTCATAGACTAATTGGCCATTTAAATGTCCTCTTCTGTGAATATCTTCTCTTAAAAGGATAGGATTTCAGCAGATAGAAAGATGTGGGAGAGGGAACAGGAAGGAAAGAGAATCTAAAATGACAGCAGGGTATGTCCAGGGATGCCAAGTGTTCTGGAAACTGCAGAATGGCCGGAGACATGGCTGGAAAATGGAAGGAGCAGCCCGCCCCGGAGACCTTAAACCCCAGGATAAAGGTGTCAGATTTAACCCTGTAGGAAAAGGCGAAGCTCCAGGCGGGGGTTCTCTTCTGGGAACTAATGTGATTTGTGGCTTAGGAGAACAGAGGCCAGATCATCAAGACCCTGGTGACTTAGAAACTGGATCACTTCAGTCGAGGAATGAATTACCGAGCACCCGAAGTAGGTTACTGGCAGTGTGGTTGGAAACCATGAACGATGACCTTGACAGGCCTGTGACCAGCTGGATACGGGACAGGAGAGAGAAGGGACACAACCGTGCCTGTGTGGTTTGCCATCCTGGCTATTTGTGGACACCAGGAAGAACGGAGAAGGCACAAGCCCTTGGCAACCAATCACTTGCTGATTCTGTGGTCTCAAAGCTTCTCTGAGGTAGATGTCTCCTTAACAACTAGGGCCACTAAGCTCGCATAATTTGCCTAAGAGGAGCTAGTTTAAAGGGAAAAGAATAAATTTAGTACTTCTTTAGTTTTAGAGGCCTCTGCAAATGGTAGAACGTGCTCCTTCAGGAGGGATCTTGGGTTTATTCGTTACCTCAGAACCAGGGCCTTTTTGTCTGTGCCTTGGACCTTTTCAAAGGCCCGTGGAAATATTTGAGAACCAAATGTAGTCATTGTTAGTTTTAGTGTCAGCATTGGCTCCAAAATGTGAAAACTATAAAATCAGAATCATTAGGGGCACCTGGGTGTCCCAGTCGGTTACGCATCCGACCCTTGGCATCGGCGCACGTCACAATCTCATGGTTCGTGAGACCCAGCCCCGCGTCGGACTCTGTGCTCTGACAGCATGGAGCCTGCTTGGAATTGTCTCTCTCTCCCTCTGTCTCTGCTCCTCCCCCCATCATCTCTCTCTCAAAATAAATAAACTTAAAAAAAATCATTAAATGCTTAGTCCAGTATTTGTAAATTCTAACATTAGGTTTGCTTGTTGTTCACTTTGTAAGAATTCTCTCTTATGCACGTTGGCAAGTTAAATAGCTTACCCTTAACCAAATAATTATAAGCAAACATACATGTGTATGTGTGTATATACACATATAAGTGTATATATGTATATATATATATATATAGGTATATATATATATATATGAGTGTGTATATATACAGGTATATATATATGTATATATATATATGAAACAAGTAATTGAAAGGCACTTAACCTGTTACTTCCTTTAATCCTTGGGACAACCTGATGTGGTAGATACTCTTATCCCTTCTTTTTTTTTTTTTTTTTTTTTTTTTAACGTTTATTTATTTTTGGGACAGAGAGAGAGACAGAGCATGAACAGGGAAGGGGCAGAGAGAGAGGGAGACACGGAATCAGAAACAGGCTCCAGGCTCTGAGCCATCAGCCCAGAGCCTGACGCGAGGCTCGAACTCCCAGACCGCGAGATCGTGACCTGGCTGAAGTCGGACGCCCAACCGACTGCGCCACCCAGGCGCCCCTCTTATCCCTTCTTAATGAATGAGGAAATGAGGACGGAAATGTGCTGCCCATCTCACAGTCAGTAAGCGAACAGCTGAGATTCAAGCCCTGGTAGCCTACCTCCAGAGTCCGGGCTTGGAGCCGCTTTGCCATATTGCCTTCAGAGAGAATATTCTCTGACAAGGGAAACAGAAAGTAAAGAGGTTACAGGCCCAAGACTAAAAACCTGGGACTTTTCAGAAGGGGTAAGAGAAGGCTGGAAAGTAAATGGGTCAGCAGGTTGAAGATGTTGCGCTTGGCCCAGGCAGTAACGTTACTGGTGGTGACAGCCTCGGGGACCGGCCCTGTCCGGTGCCACCGGGTGGGCAGTGAGAACGGCAAGCCCTCGGTGTCCTGATGATGAAAACACATCTGCTCTTGAGGGGATCGCTCCAGTGCCGTGCCCACAGTGGAGGTCAGACTGTAGTGCATCCCGAGCAGGGAGCTCACGGGGAAGCAGCAGAAGATTTATGCGAGGCCACGGCCACAGATATACACACCCGTCTCCACGGTGTCTGGGCACAAGTGAGAATCGGCCATCGTTTCATAATGTGTTGCATACATTCCGCTTCTGGATTCAAGCCACAGAGGACTTCCGCTTTCCTCTTCTCCAGCTGTGACTGTGACCAAGGACACTTCTCAGAGGACGCAGGCTTTCCAGACTGAAACTCTGGGGTCCCCGAGCTGCACTTAGTGAGATCGGTGTGGGAGCTGAGTGGGGTGGGGACAGCATGCTGCACCAGTGTGTGTGTTTCCGGTGGCTGCTGTAAGACATTCCCATGAACTGGGGGACTTCAAACGGCAGAAATCTATTCTCTCCCGGTCCTGGGGGCACAGAAGTTTGAAGTCAAGGTACTGGCACGGTGGTTCGGTCTGCAGGTTCTGAAGGAAAATCTGCTCCTCGCCTCCCTCTCTTGGCTTCTAGTCCTCACCAGCAACCTTTGGCCGCCCTTGGTGTAGATGTATCACTCCCATCTCTTAGCATTCTCCCCTGTGTGTCTTGTCTGCATCCGGATTTCTTCTTAAAGGACGTGACTCATTGAATTAGGGCCCGCTCAAATCCAGTATGGCCTCATCTTAACTGGATTGTACCTGCAAAGACCCTATTTCCAAAGAAGGTCACATTCACAGGTACCGGGAGTTAGGACTTGAATGTATCTCTTTGGGGACACAATTCTGCCTTCATTTCTGTTTGTTTCCTTCTGCGGTAGAAAAGTGCCGGGCTCTTTTAGTTTAACCACAGGAGTTTAGGAGGACTGGTCAGGGTGCGATGCATTCTCCTGGATTGGATACCTTGACCCCCCTTGGTGAGTCCCTGAGTCATGTCATAGAGTCAGTCTCGTCTGCATAGACAGAAGAATTGCCCCAGCTGGGGGAGCAGTGAACTGTTTGGCTTGTTTATTTATTTGTTTATCTGTCCTTCCCCAAACTGAGTCTTTGATTTTCTCTCTACAGAAGCCGATCCAGCCATGGCGACTCCCTCTGCTGCCTTTGAGGCCCTTATGAATGGAGTGACCAGCTGGGATGTCCCCGAAGATGCCATCCCATGTGAACTGCTTCTCATTGGAGAGGCCTCCTTTCCGGTCATGGTGAATGACATGGGCCAGGTCCTCATTGCTGCCTCCTCCTATGGCCGAGGCCGCCTGGTGGTGGTGTCCCACGAGGACTACTTGGTAGAAGCCCAGCTCACTCCCTTTCTTCTCAATGCAGTGGGTTGGCTTTGTTCTTCCCCTGGGGCTCCCATTGGCATACACCCGTCCCTGGCACCCCTGGCCAAAATCCTTGAGGGTTCTGGGGTAGAGGCGAAGATTGAGCCCGAAGTGAAAGACTCCCTGGGGGTTTACTGCATTGATGCCTACAATGAAACCATGACAGAAAAGTTGGTCAAGTTTATGAAACGTGGAGGGGGCTTGCTCATTGGAGGCCAGGCCTGGGACTGGGCCAACCAGGGCGATGACGAAAGGGTGCTTTTCACGTTCCCTGGCAACCTCGTGACCAGTGTGGCCGGCGTGTACTTCACTGACAACAAAGGGGACACAAGTTTCTTTAAAGTCTCCAAGAAGATGCCCAAGATCCCAGTCTTAGTTAGGTAAGTGCATTTACCCCGGTGGGGATTTGGTTGCAGGTTCAAAAACAGACATGGTTCTTGTCTTTAGGTTGCTCCCAGGCTAACAGAAGAGAACTTGGCACTTAGGCATTGATTCACCCTAAATCAACCAGATTTTAAAAATACCCTGAGGCACAGGAGGGTTCCTGCCTTCTCAGACCAGGCACTCAGACCAGACCATTGCTGTTGCCTCCCAAGACCAGACCACTTGGCTCTTTGAGCAGAGAAACTTCTTAGTGACCATGATGTTCCCTGACGTCTAGCTTGAAATATGTTATTTATGCTAAGTCTAAGAGTTAGGGGAGGATTTTATGTCTGCAGGCAAAAGACCTGATGATGGAGAATGAGGGACACCGATGATGGGTACAGAGACAGGCTACATGGAAGGTTCTTTAAGAGCACTAACCAGGCTGTTCTGTGCACACTATGCTCCAGCATCTCATACAGTGCTGGACGTAAGCAGGTTTGTAGATGCTCAGTAAACATGTGTTGGCTGGTGACTGGATGGATGAATGAGGGAGAGTAGAGGCGGGTGTAGTTCCAGGAGTAGAAGAAGTGTACCAGGCCACACCCTGTTGTACATTAAAACTCACAGCATCCTTGGAGCAAAAAGCACTGGTATTTCTGACTGGTAGGAGCATGGTAAAGTAGGGTTGGGTGAGGAAGGCACAGCAGGGTTAGAACAGACATACAGATCATGGGCTGTGGCCTCTCCTTGGCATGGAACATTTGAAACAAAACCCCATATGTGCAAGGAGGAAAGACACGGTTATTCTGGGGCATAGTGATTGATCAAACTGATCAAATTTCAGTTTACCGATGACCTTCATCCTAAGGAATAGGGAGGGAAGGCTTGGCCATAATTCTCTTTCTTAACTACCTAACCCCCCTTACTTGCCTTCACAGATGTTTTTCTCTATCAAAACCATACTTCTTTTTTCTTTGGCTCTACCTAAATCATTTCTCATCATCAGTGATTCTCAATTGCGGGTGGAGCTCGGTTGTGTGTGTGTGTGCACTCATATATGTGTATGCACACGTGTAAAATCAACTGGAAGACTGATGCTTGAGGGAAAATCAGAGTTAATAAGGCAAGTATGCAGACTCTGTTGTGGAGATTGTGGGTTTTTAGTTTTGGTTGTTAACTAGGTGAGACGGCATCACAATCATTGACTGTCTTTACTTCTACAGGTAGCTATAGCAAAGCATTGCTCATATGTTAAGTGGGTCATTTTAGACGTGTAGATGGATTGAAAATGGCAATACTGATTTTCCTGAGCTGAGCATGTGTGTGTGTGAGGGAGAGAGAGAGAGGCGTGAAATACTGATTAAATGCATACGTTGAGATTAGTATGGGAAAAGAGAAAACAAGAACCCTCTCCTCCTCTCCCCATAGTTTTAATATTCACTCTCTTGTAGCCAAGGCTGAAAAGTAGACGTTGAGGGATATTTCTCCCACCTGATGTTGTTGCGGTTGCTAAACTATATATTTATCCACATTCATTAATTATAAACCTAAATCTGGGGCCCCTGGGTGGCTCAGTCAGTTGAGCATCCAACTTAGGCTCAGGTCATGATCTCGCAGTTCGTGAGTTCCATCCCCGCATCAGGCTCTGTGCTGACAGCTCAGAGCCTGGAGTCTGCTTCAGATTCTGTCTCCCTCTGTCTCTGCCCCTCCCTTGCTCGTTCTCTCCCTCTCTGTCTCTCTCTCTCAAAAATAAACATTAAAAAATTTTTTTAATTATAAACCTAAATTGAGTGAATTTTACTTTATGTAAATTAGACCTTAATAAACCTTTAAAACTAGCATTTTTATTTTTATTTATTTTTATTTTTTAATTTAAATTCAAGTTAGTTAATGGGTGCCTGGGTGGCTCAGCCCATTGAACATTTGACTATTGATTTCAGCTCTGGTCATGATCTCACAGTTTGTGGGTTCAAGCCCTGCACTGGGCTCTGCGCTGACAGTGTGGAGCCTGCTTGTGCTTATCTCTGTCTCTCTCTCTGCCCCCTGCTCCCCCGTTCATGATCTCTCTCTCTTTATCTCTCTCTCTCTCTCAAAATAAATATAAAAAAATACAATAAAATAAATTTAAGTTAGTTAACATACAGTGTGGTATTGGTTTCAGGAGAAAAAATAGATTTTTTAATAGGACTTTAAAAAAAATAATCAGAGACAATCAGATTCATGTCCAAGGATATGCAATGCAGCACTATTTGTAATAAGGAAGAGTAGTATAGCTAAATAAATTATAGAATTATTAACCAACCATTAAAACTACTTCCAAGAATATAGTTTTAGGCATGGGGAAAAGGGCATGGAAAAAACCTCTCAGGGGGTACTATGAAATGAAATAAAGTAGGATACTAACCTGTTGTTCAGTATGTTCCCACTTCTGTTCAAAAAATATAACTATGTGTAGAAAATATTATCAAAGGAGAAGGCCATAATATCACTTCACATACAAGAACATTAAAGACAAGAAAAATAATTTAGAAGTCCTGTTAAAGATCTTCCACATCTATCAATGCACCATTCTATGACATAAACAAAAAACATAAAACCGAATTTAAGTCTCTTAGTTCAATTTTTTTGACATCTCTGATATACATATAAATGTGTGTGTGTGTGTGTGTGTGTGTGTGTGTGTGTGTGTATTGCCAATTGCCAATACTTTTGAATTATGTTTCTTCTTCATGGATGGTCTTTTAAACCACTTTTTCAATATTGTGGGATCTATTATTTTTTTAATTTTCATTTTATTTAAAAAATTTTTTTTTACGTGTATTGATTTATTTTGAAAGAGATACAGCACGTGCATGAGCAAGGGAGGGGAAGAGAGAGAGGGAGACAGAGAATCCCAAGCAAGCTCCCCGCTGTCATTGTGGAGCCCAGTGCAGGGCTTGATCTCACAAACCAGGAGATCATGACCTGAGCCAAAATTAAGAGTTAGATGCTTAACCGACTGAGCCACGCAGGCGCCCCAAATTTTCATTTTAAAAAGTAATGTCATAAACTCACAATACAACTCTTTTCATCTTCATATATTTTTCCCCATTCATCCATAATTTTACATCATTGTCCTCTTAGTATACATGCTAGTTTGAATTCTACTCACGAATATTTTTCATTCCATATAGTCTTTAAAGTTATATTTGATTCACTTCATGAGAATGCAGTGCATACACCATATTTATTTAATCATTTGCCTGCTGTTGAGCATCTGGATCTTTCTCTACTCTTGTTCTTATAGGTAGTACTGCAGAGAATATCTTCAAAACATTTTAGAAGTATTAGACAATACAAGACACCAAGATGATTCTATTAGAATTCAAGGGAGATTATTTCCATCACCGGCTGAGTGAGGTTCAGATGGAAAGCCCCTATGGATTTAGTTACTCTGCCAAAGTATCTTATTTATTTTTAAACCCTCATTTAAACATAAGAGCGTGAATTAAGCTAACCTTAATCTTATTACTTGCATATTTCTTACTAAATTAAATTCTACATACGATCCTGGGATCCTCTTAGCCTTCTAAAAGAGTAAACTGTCCGCAGGTTGTTATCAAGATGAATCACATTTTTATCAGAGGAAGAGTCTAATTTATGATCAGAAAAATAATATCCCTAAGTAATAAAACCAGATGATCTACTTTTAGCCGGGTGAGAATACCCACAGTTGTCAGGACATGAGCCTCCTAGTCACTGCCCTGGTTTCCTGCCCGGAAAGCAAAGCGTCATCATCTGCATTTAGAACACTAGCCTCCATGGGCCGCCTGGGTGGTTCAGTCGGTTAAGCTTCCAACTTCGGCTCAGGTCACCATCTCATGGTTTGTGAGTTCAAGCCCCACGTCGGGCTCTGTGCTGACAGCTCAGAGCCTGGAGTGTGCTTTGGATTCTGTGTCTCCATTCTCTGTCTCTGCTCCTCTCCCGTTTGTGTTCTCTCTCTCTCAGAAATGAATAAACATTAAAAAAAAATTTTATTTTAAGAAAAACACTAGCCTCCACGTGCCCCGTAAGACCAAGCCACATGTAGGCTGTTCCCTGAGCGATTTCTACTCTCCTACCAGCTTCATTCAGTGCCTCAATTGTGCCTTGGCTCTGAGGCCAGTGGCACTGCACTTTATGTGCAAAAGAAGCCTCACCTTCTATTATTTCATTTGAAAAACACTGGGTCCATTGTCATAAACTACCTGGTCCCATTGCAGGACTCAGTATTCATATAACCTGGAAAAGGCCCAGATTTTAGAGTAGGCAGACTTCAGTAAGTTCCCAAGCTCTGTCTGGTGCATGTGCTATAACCTGGTGTTGGAGCCACCCTCTCTAAGCCTCATCTTCAAAGTGGGATTAACAATGACTACCTTTCAGGGTGGTTGTGAGGATTAAATGAATGAAGAAAACATGCTCAAATACCTAAGGCACTTTAATTATTCTGACATCCAGCCTCCACACTATGGTATGTAAGTTGTAGGATGCCATGAATATCATCCCCAACCACTGATGATTACCTAGCATCCATCATTATGCTGCTTTACCCCAGGTCATGTGTGTTCTCCGAGTTGTGTAAAGTATCGGCCTTTTAGGAAATTATTTATTTATTTTGAGAGAGAGAGAGAGAGAGCATGTGCATATGTTCGCATGCAAGAGGAGAGGGGCAGAGAGAGAGGGAGAGAGAGAATCCCAAGCAGGCTCCAGGTGGTCAGCACAGAGCCTGACACGAGGCTCCATCCCACCAACCTTGAGACCATGACCTGCGCTGAGATCAAGAGTTGGACGCTTAACCGACTGAGCTACCCAGGCACCGCAAATATTGGCATTTTTACTCATGTTTCCACCTACTTCCTCTACCAAACTGAAGCTGCATCATCATAATCAATTGCCACATTTTATCCTCTTTATACATTTAATACAACAGGTACTAGGGACCGAATTGGCTCCGCCAATAAGAGATGTGATGTAAATTAAATGCATCATTAGATGATGAATCTAGGGAGGTTTAGGAGAGGAGGAGGTTAGGGAGACAAACCAGAATAGTTTGTCTAGTCCCTCTTTTGGATAAGAAGTCCCTTATCTCACTTTTACCAAAATCTCAGGCTTCTATTACAGAGTTCTATTAAGGAATGTTGTTCGTTCATTTTATAGCCAGCAATTTACTGAATATATTCTATATCCCAGGGAGTATTTTGTATGTCAAGACAATGATTTCCAAAGATCTAGTAATTAAAAACAGAAACCTTCAGTAACAAGACCTGGAAGAATTTACAAAAAACAAATAACTGTGTTAGGAAGAGGGCTGTGATACTGAGTTTCACTGGAACCTTGAAACCTGTGATCTTCCTGCCAGTATATGCAGCAAGACATGCTTGGCATGCAGTTTCACCTCTTCTTCCCTCTAAATGGAAAGTGCTGGAGTAGAACATCCTTGTCCTCCTTTTAGCTATTACTCCATTGAGACTGGTTTTCTGTCTACGGTGATCCCCATATATATTCAGTCATCAGAGATGCATAGAAAAGAATGTTATACCAACGGTCGTGCTCTCCAATGTCTGCATACTCCAAATTCCTTGGCCCTGTGAAACCTGAATTGACGAACCTTATGCAGATATTAATTAATAAGCTTACTTATAACAAGGATCCACAAATCGTTGGAGGTCATTGCTTGTTACATGTTAGGAATATTCAGAATGCTAACTATAGAATTTTATGTCAGGATCATGGCGGGGCGTGGTGGGGGTAAATAGCCTCACCTAACTCCTACTCTGTCCTCACGGCATGCTTAGTTATGTAGGCTAAAATGGCATAAACTGGCTCTCAAAAAATAAACAAGACATTTCAGAGAGCGAATCCAAGTGGAAAGACAGGCCACGTTAGAAGAGTAATTGCTAGGGGCTCCTGGGGGCTCGGTTGAGCTTCTGACTTCTGCTCAGGTCATGATCTTGCGGTCCGTGAGTTTGAGCCCCGCGTCGGGCTCTGTGCTGACAGCTCAGAGCCTGGAGCCTGCTTCGCATTCTGTGTCTCCCTCTCTCTGTCCCTCCCCCACTCATACTCTGTCTCTCTCTCAAAACTAAATAAACATTTAAAAAATTTTTAAATAAAAAAAAGAGGAATTGCTAAATCACAATTTAGATTGCTTTCCCTTTTTTTTTTTTAATGTTTATTTATTTTTGAGACAGAGAGAGACAGAGCATGAACGGGGGAGGGTCAGAGAGAGGGAGACAGAATCTGAAACAGGCTCCAGGCTCTGAGCTGTCAGCACAGAGCCCGATGCGGGGCTCGAACTCACGGACCGCGAGATCATGACCTGAGCTGAAGTCGGCCGCTCAACCGACTGACCCACCCAGGCACCCCTGCTTTCCCTTTTTATGAACATTTTCTTCCAGTTTCAAAATACATGCTTGCTGGAAAATAACAGAAATAATCCAGAAGTAGGCAAAGTAAAAAGGGAAAGATCTTCATCTCTGCCTGTCCCTCTGCCCCTGCTGATTTATTCCTCCAGAGTTTGGACTCTATCTTTTTTCTGACTTTTCCCCCATTTGTGTGGGAGGACGGTGTGGAAGAGCTGGGGGAACAGAGAGACAGAGACAGAGACAGAGAAACCTGCAATGTGGTTTTCCACTTAATTATCTTGAACATTTTCCACGTGCATCTTTCTGATAATGTGCATCATCCTTCAGAATGGCTGAATAGCGTTTTGCGTTGGATTGTTCCATGAGTCATTTAACTATACGCCTGTTAGCACACAGTAAAGTTACTTTCTAATTCTTCTCCTGTAAATATAGATATAATGAATATCCTTTTACTGAAAGCCACACAGGTTGGATATACACTTATTCATTTTAAGTGCTTGGCAGTTTCCTTTTAGAAATTTCTTATTTTGGAAATCTTCAAACGTATATATTCATAGAAATAGAAATAAGAGCAGTGAACAAACACGTATCCGTCACCCAGCCAGTGCAATTCTCAACTACCAGCTAACTGTCTCCACTCACCACCTTCCTACCCCTTTCCTCTCTCTTCCAGTTTTGAGCAAGTCTCTGACATTGCATCATTCTGTCCATAAAATAGTGTATCTCTAAAAGACAAGGACTGATCTTTAAATATAACCACACTACTGTTATCACATATTTTAAATAGCATTACTTTTTCTGACCTAGCAAAATATCAGTAACAATATCGTTTTTTGAGAGCATTCTGTAAGTACTCTCTCTTACGTACACATGTCTAAATTTATCCCTTAGAGAAACAGGTTTATTCATATTCTCCATAAATTACTTAATTTTTGCATACTTGATCTAAAAGAGATCTCTAAGACAACTGTTCCAAACTCCCACTGAGATTTTAAAACTGAACTTGGCTTTTATTTCCCATATTTTAAAGCTATATTTTGGTATCCTGAAAACTCCTGAGTTTTTTTCATGGTGTGTACGTTTTGTCAGAATGTACCCTTTCTAGCAACTGGTGTTTTTCACCTTGAATTCTATTTTGTCTAGTATGTAGTTACTATTCCTATTTTTTTTGTTTTGCTTCTCTTTTTGTTTTGTTACTCTTTCTATGTTTTTTTCTAAAAGGTTTGTCTCTTAGTGTAAATCTGATTTTTTAACCTAATCATAGTGCCTCTGCGGTTTACAAGGTAAATAATCCATTTATATAATCAAAAAATTGATGTTCTAGATACTATAATCTTGCTCAATATTTTGTTACACTTTCTCATTGCTTCTTTTAAAATTTTCCTTTACAGCCTTTTGCTCCATTGGTTGAGTTTCTTTTTCTCTTCTCACTATTTGGAAATTACACAGGATTTTTCTATTCTTGTAGCTATCCTTAATTTTTTCCCACATCTTTATGTAAAAATTTTCCACACTTATGGGAACATTGCAAGAATAATGTAATGATAACCATACCCTTCACCTAGATATGTCAGTGACTAGATTTTGTCACATATACTGTATAAACACACAGAAACAGATTACTTTGCCTAACCATTCGAGAGAAACCTATAGACGGAGTAACACATCACATCTAAATACTTCAGTATATATCTCCTAGAGACAAGGGCATTTTCCAGTATAACCATAATACAATGATCTAAAAAAAAAAAACCAAATGGTGCCATTGATACAACACTATTATTTAATATCCATGTTCAAATGTCTGCAATTACCCCAACAACATCTTTTTTAGATTTTTTTTTAATATAGGATCCAACCAAAACATTTGCCAGCTTTTCTTATCTTTCAGGACACTGGTGTTTTTGAAGCATCTAGCCCAGCCATTTTGTGGAATGCCCCTCAGTTTGGATTTGTCTAATTATTTTCTCATGATTATACTCAGTCCAAACATTTTTTGGCAAGAATACTACATAGGTGACATTGGGCTCGTTACAAGGTATCAAACTGGGAGGCATATGACATCAGTTTTATTGTTACTGGTGAGGACAGAATTGGCTATTTAAATTGGAGTTTGCCAGATTTTCCTAGTGTAATAGTGCCTTTCCCCCCTTTTAACCAGTTTAACCTATGGTGTGACAATGTGAGAGTATTAATGTCCTGTTCACCAGCAACCTTCCACCCAGTGGTTTTAGCACTAGTTGATGATCTGTGCCCGGGTCAATATTTACAAAAGTGATTACTTCTACTGCACACGGGTACTTCCTGCCCCTTTCTTAAAGATTCATGTCAAACATCACCTCTTCCAGAAAACCTCTCCCACCCTCTCCCATTCTGACATGGATGTCTCTCTTCTGAGCACCTGTAGCAACCTGACCTTCTAGCTGAGTGTAGGTTTACTTGTAGATTTCTGCCAGAATTGGTTGGGATCCCTCCCTACCCCTACAACATTTGTTGTTGATTTTGTGGTGGTTTTAAAATTTTGCTTGAGTATCACTCTGTACTCATGGACCCTTTTATTTTTTTTTAAGTTTATTTATTTTGAGAGAGAGAGAGAGAGTGCGAGCGGGGGGGGGGGGGGAGAGAGAGGGAGAGAGAGAACTCCACGTAGGCTCTGTGCTGACAGTGCAGAGCCGGATGTGGGGCTGGAACTCATGAACCATGAGATCATGACCTCGGCGGAGACCAGGAGTCAGATGCTTAACCAACTGAGCCACCTAGGCGCCCCACACATGGACACTTTTAAAAAAAAAATCAAATATAAATCATTTATAGTGCGTGTTTTTGGAAGGTCATACTGTCTCAAATTTGGCAAGTGCAAAGCCCTATTAAGCTGACTCCTAAATCATTTGACACGCCCCATCAGTTTTCTTGTATTTACTCAGTGTCTGGTACAACAAGACGTTGCAGGTTCATGTTGTCCTTTTCTAGTCCAAAACCAGATTCAGCCATTTCTTCAAGAATTCTTAGTTCCTTTTGGTGGTGAATGGTATTTAGAAATTATGGTCATGGGGCGCCTGGGTGGCGCAGTCGGTTAAGCGTCCGACTTCAGCCAGGTCACGATCTCGCGGTCCGTGAGTTCGAGCCCCGCGTCAGGCTCTGGGCTGATGGCTCAGAGCCTGGAGCCTGTTTCCGATTCTGTGTTTCCCTCTCTCTCTGTCCCTCCCCCGTTCATGCTCTGTCTCTCTCTGTCCCAAAATAAATAAACGTTGAAAAAAAAAAAATTAAAAAAAAAAAGAAACTATGGTCATCACGGTGTACTCACTGCTGTTGGACTGTCCTCATTCCTGGGCTCCTCAGAAGACAGCCAGGAAATACTGATCTCATAATCATAAGTTCAAACTGATACCCCCAGTTTTAATCCAAAACCACAGGGAAGATTCCCTGTTTGTATCTTCCATCTCCCATAATGCGAATACTGGTTTCCACAACTTCAGTATTTACTCATTAGCTCAGTCCTACAGTGCGCACAAAATAATTTCATGATTACTATTCCCACAGTATAGCCAAGGGCATAAATAGTAAGTTTTAAAGATTTCTTTGTATTTATTTTTATACTCAGAATATACTTCACTGAGCGTAGAATGTCCGAGTACTGTGTTCAGAAGGTACTTGGATTGTTTGTTTTCATTTGGTCCTACTTTTATTTAATGTGGGTTTTTGCCTATATTTGCTTATTTAATTTTATTTTTTGAATGTATTAAGTACTGACATGGTTGTAACAGCAAAGTACACTTCTTTATTTTTTTTTTAAGTTTACTTATTTATTTTGAGAGAGAGAGAGCATGCACGAGTGGGGGAGGGGCAGAGAGAGACGACCTTAAGCAGGCTCTATGCCAGGTGCGGAGCCTGACAAATGTAGGGCTTGATTAACCTCCATGAGATCATGTCCTGAGCTGAAATCAAGTGTCAGACTCTTAACAGCCACCAGGCGCCTCTATACATAGTATGTTCTGATCACAGTGGTACTGCACTAGAAATCAGTGGGATAAACATATCTGGAATATCTAACTATTTGTAAGTTAAAAAATACATGAATATCCTACAAGTCAAAAAAGAAACTGCCAAGGAAATTAGGAAATGTTTTGAACTGAATAAAAATGAAAACACAACATGCCAAAATTTGTGTAATGTAGTTAAAGTAGTGCAGAGAAAGAAAGGCATACTTTTAAATGCTTTTATTAGAAAAAATGAAAGGCTTAAATTCAGTGGCCTGAATTTCCACATCAAGAAGCTAAAAAAAAAAAAAGAAAAGAAAAGAAAAAAGAAAAACCTGACCCAAAATATGTGGAAGGAATAAGAAGATAATAAAGATGAGAGCAGAAATCAATGAAACAGGAAGTAGAAAAACAATAGGGAAAATCAGTAAAAACAGAAGTTGGTTAGTTGGAAAAAAATAAAGTGATAAATCTCTAGATACATTGATCACAAAAACAAGAGAGGAATACAAATGATAAATTCCAGGGATGGAATACAGATGATTAATATAGATCCTACAGACATTAAGATATAAGGGAATATTACAACTGTATGTCAATGCATTTGACAGCTTTCCACAGAGAGACAAACTGCTAGAATTGACACAAGAAGAAACAGAAAATGTATGTTAAAGGAGTTGAATTCTAATTTAAAACATCCCGATACTAAATGCAATATGGTATCCTGGATTGGATCCTAGAAAATATCAGTGGGAAAAGGTGAAATTTGTGTAAAGTCTGGAGTTAAGAGCATTTTACTAATTTTAACTTACTAGTTTTGGCAAACGTACCATAACTGTGTAACATGTTAACATTTGGAAAACTGAGTGAAGGGTATATTGGAACTTGGTACTATTTGCAACTTTTATGGTTTTTTATTTTAAAATAAAAATTTTATTTAAAATAAACAACAATGCAAAAAAAAAAACCAATAAGGAGATAGCTTCACTGATGAATTTTATCAAACATTCAAAGAACAAAAGATACTAACCCTACATAAACTCTTCAAGAAAGTAGAAGAGGAGGAAACTTTCTGCAACTTAATTTATTAACTAGTATTTCTCTGATACCAAAACCGGAGAAAGACATCACAAGAAAACTACAGAACAATGTCCCTCATGCAGATGCAAAAATTCTTAATAAAATATTGTAAAAAGAATAAAAGTAATATATAAGAAGGATACTACATCGTGACCAAGTATGGCTTATCCTGGGAATGCATGGCTGGTTTAACACTCTACCATGGAAGTAATTCATCATACTTTTTTTTTAATGTTTACTTACTTTGGAAACAGAGAGAGACCAAGCATGAGCAGGGGAAGGGCAGAGAGAGAAAGAGAGAGACACAGAATCCGAAGCAGGCTGAGCTGTCAGCACGGAGCCGGATGTGGGCCTTGAACCCACGAACCGTGAGATCATGACCTGAGCGGAAGTTGGACACGTAACCGACTGAGCCATCTGAGCACCCCAGTAATTCACCATATGAGCAAAATGAATGAGAAAACCATATAATTCAGTACACATGTGTACACACACACACACACACACACACACACACACACACAAAAGCATTTGACAAAATTCAGTACCAAATCATGACAATATTTTAGCCAACTAGAAATAAAAAGGAACTTCTCCAACATTGTGAGAATCATCTTTGAAAAAGCTATAGCTAAGAATGTGCTTAATAGGGAAATACCCTAAAATTGAAAACAAGGCAAGGAAGGATATCTGCTGTCACTGCTTTTATTCAACACTGCACTAACGATCATAGCCAGTTCAGCAAGGCCAGTAAAAGAAGGCGCAGAGATGAAAAATTAAGAAGTAAACCTATGTTTATTAGCAGAAAACATGAGATCTATGTAAAAAAACACTCTTTAAAACTACAAAAAAAGCACTATAATAATTGAAGTTAGTAAGGTTGCAAGATACAAGGTCAATAAAAATCAATTACATTCTTATATACTAGCAGCCAAAAATTGACAATTGAAATTTAAAATAATCCAATAAAGATAGGACCCCAAATCATGAAATACTAATGAATAAAGTTAACAAAATGTTATAAGACCTATATCCTGAAAGTATAAAACATCACTGAAATTAAATAAAGCCTAAAGAGAGAAATACACCAGATTGATGAATCAGAACACTCAGTAATTTTAAGATGTCAGTTTTCCCCCAAATGACATAAAGATTCAATGCAATCCCAACCAAAGTTCAAATGGACTCTAAAATTAATGCAAATGAAAGGAACTAATACAACCTAAGTTCAAGACTTACTAGAAAGCTAAAGTAATCAAGATACTGTGGTGCTGGCATAAGGACAGCCATACAGATCAGTGAAATGACTACACGTGGTTCAGAAATAGGCTCACAGATCCATGCTCAATCTTTTCAACATACGATTCTGGAGTAAATGGATACCCTTATGGAGAAAAGGTGAGTCCTGACATTTATCCTGCTCCATACAAAACAAATAACTAAAAAGATCTGGCCCTAAAAGCCGAGGCTAAGATTCAAAACCATCTTTTCTTTTCCTTCCTTCCTTCCTTCCTTCCTTCCTTCCTTCCTTCCTTCCTCCCTCCCTCCCTCCCTCCCTTCCTTTTCTTTTTTCTTTTTCCTTTTTTATGTCAAAAACTTCTAAATGAATGCACAGGAGAGATTATCTGTGACCCTGGGTTAGGCAAAGATGGACTAGATAGGACACAAAAAGTACATGAGCCATAAGAGGAAATGATTGATAAATTGAGCTTCATAAAATTTTAATAACTTCTGAAGTTCAGTAGATAATATTAAGAAAACAAAAAGGAAAGAGAAAAAGAAAGAAAGAAAGAAAGAAAGAAAGAAAGAAAGAAAGAAAGAGAAAGAAAGAAAAAAAAAGGGAGAAAGAAAACAAAAAGGCAGGCTATAGACTAGAAAAATTATTTGCTGTATTTGTATCTGACAATGGATTTGCATTCAGGATACATAGAGAACTCTTACATCTCAATAAGAAGACAAACGATCCAATAAAAAAAATAAAAGGACAAAGTATTTCAACATACTTCATGGAAGATAAGCTATGAAAGGCCAGTAAGCCCATGAAAAGATTCTCAGTATTGTTAGTGATCAGAGAAATGCAAATTAATGTCACAATTAGATACCATACACCCCACTAGAACTGCTCCTAAAAAGACTGACAAGAAGTGTTGGTAATAATGTGGAGCGACTGGAGCTCTCATACATTACTGTTGGGAATGTACAGTTGGAAAACAGTTTGGCAATTTCTTATCAACTTAAACCTACTCTTCCCATACCACTCAGACATCTCATTCCTAAGTATTTATCCAGAAGAACGGAAAACACGTCCACACAAAAATTCTGCACATCATTGTTCATGGCAGCAAGCCCCAAACTGGAAGCTACCCAAATGTTCATCAACAGATGAACAGATAAACAAAATGTGACATATCCACCCAGGGACATACTACTCAGCAGTTAAAAAAAAGGGGGGGGATAGATTACTGACAGGCTTAATAATATAGGTGGCTCTCAAAAATGTACTCTAAGTGGAAGAAGCCAAATGCAAGAGTATCTACTTTGTGATTCCATTTATATGAAGTTTCAGAAAAGGCAGACCTAATCTACACTGAAAGCCAGCATGTCAGTGGTTGCCCGGGGACTGAAGTGACCAAAATAGGGCAAAAGATAGCTTTATGTGGTGATGGAAATGTTATGTATTTTTATTGTGATTATACCAGTGTATAAATGTAACAAAATCTCATCAAGATGTACACTTTAAATGGATGGATTTTAACACATGTCTGCGAGGTTGATTTTTTCAAAGTTGGCATATTCAACACAATATCAAAGGAGAACAAAGTGGGACTCACTATACTTGAGACTCACAGTAATCAAAAGAGAAAAGAGTGTGGTATTCGTGAAAGAACAGACAAACTGAATGGAATAGAGAGCCCAGAAAGAGACCCACATAAATCTGGTCATCTGATCTTTGATAGAGGAACAAAGGCCATACAGTGGAGCAAAGAAAGTCTTCAAAAATGATGCTGGAACTGCACATCCACAGGCAAAAAAATGAAACCTAGGCACAGACCTTATAGCTTTCATAAAATAACTCAAAACAGATCACAGACCTGAAGGTAAAACACAGAACTGTAAAACTCCTAGTAGATAACATAGGAAATAATCCTAGATGATCTTGACTATGGCTATGACTTTTTAGCTATAATACCAAGGAAACATGAACATGATCATGGGTAGGCTGGGCTTCATTAAAATTGAAAACTTCTTCTCTGCAAAAGTCAATGTCAAGAGAATGATAAGACAGGCCACAGACTGGGAACATATATCTGCAAAAGGCACATCATATAAAGCATTATCATCCAAAATATATAATGAGCTCTTAAAATAACAATAAGAAAACAATATAATAAAATGGTCCAATGACCTTAATAGACACCTCACAATAAGATGTACAGATGTAAGATAATCCTATAAAAAGACACTTCAGGGGCACCTGGGTGGCGCAGTCGGTTAAGCGTCCGACTTCAGCCAGGTCACGATCTCGCGGTCCGTGAGTTCGAGCCCCGCGTCAGGCTCTGGGCTGATGGCTCAGAGCCTGGAGCCTGTTTCCGATTCTGTGTCTCCCTCTCTCTCTGCCCCTCCCCCGTTCATGCTCTGTCTCTCTCTGTCCCAAAAATAAATAAACGTTGAAAAAAAATTAAAAAAAAAAAGACACTTCATATCACATATCATCGGGGAAATGCAAAGTAAAACAATGAGCTGTCACTACACTGAAAATCCAAGACATTGACACCACCAAATGCTGATGAGCATGTGGAGCAACAGGAACTCTCGTTCACTGCTGATGGGAATGCAACATGGTACAGCCACCTTCGAAGACAGTTTCACAGTTTCTTACAGACTAAACTACTCTTACCATATGATCTTGCAATCACACTCCTTGCTGTCTACCCAAAGGAGTTATATCCACACAAAAACATGCAAGTGGATATTAGTAGCAGCTGTGTTCATAATTGCCAAATGTAGAAGCAACCAAGATGTTCTTCAGGGGGTGAATAAGTAAGTAAATTGTGGTACATTCAGAAGTGGGGTATTATTCAGTGCTAAAAATAAATGAGCTAATAAGCCATGAACAGACATGGAGGAAATTTAAATGCATGATTAATGTATGATTGCGACTGGATGACATCTGGAAAAGGAAAAACGCTGGAGACAGTAAAAAGATCTGTGGATGCCAGGGGCAAGATGAGAGGATGAATAGGCAGGACACAGAGTATTTTGGGGGCAGTGAAAATACTTGATGATACCATAATTAGGGATACATGTCATTATACCTTTGTCCAAACCCACAGGATGTACAACAAGAGTGAACCCTAATGAGAACCATGGGCTTTGGGTGATAATAATGTGCTAATGTAGGTTTGAGTGTAACAGATGTACTACCCTGATGGGGATGTTGGTAACGGGAGGCTATGCATGTGTGTGTGTGTGTGTGTGTGTGTGTGTGTGTGTGTGTGTTGGGGGGGGGGGGGTATTATGTGGGACTTCTGTGTGCTCTCCCCTCAATAGTGCTGTGAGCCTAAAAGTACTCTTAGGGGCCTTTGGCTGGCTCAGTCAGTACAGCTTGAGACTCTCGATGTCAGGGTCATAAGTTCAAGCCCATATTGAGCATGGAGCCTACTTAAAAAAAATAAAGCGTAGTTTTTTTTTTAATTGGCATGTTAAAGCCTGGAAAAAAAGAAAAAACCTTCTCATTCTCTTTCCCTCTGTTTGTAATCTGTTCTCACCCCTGTATGATAACCAATTTCATTAGTTTCTTGATTATTCCTTCCTGTTTCTTTTTACAACAGTGTGTGTGTGGATACATATTGTGCCCAGTATTTCACAAATTAAAGGAAGCATGCTATGAATACTCTTTTACACCTTGCTTTTTTCAATGAATATATCTTGATAATTATGCTTTGACAATATTTAGAAATCTCCCTTATTTTTTTTTCCATAGTGGCATTCTGTTTGTTTCTATGAGTATACCATAGTTGATTCAACCAACCTCTAATGTACGGGCATTTGTGTTGCTTTCATGTTTTTGCTATCATAAAGTTGCAATGGATAACTTTGTTTCAAGTGTTTTCATTTTATTGAAATTGTGCCTTTTGGCTAACTTTCTAGAGATAAAATTGCTAGGTCCAAGGATAAATGTATGTATACTTTTGTTAGAAATTGCCAAGTTCATCTCCATGTTGGGTTGTACCACTTAGCATTCTCACCAGCAGTGGAGAGACGATGCCTGTTTCCCCCACACAATTCTAACAGAATAGTTATCAGACTTCTGAAGCTTTGTTAGCCTGATAGCTGGGAAATGATATTCCAATATAGTTGTAACTTGTATTCTTTTTTCTGTTTTAAGTTTATTTATTTTTAGAGAGAGGGAGAGAGAGCATGAGCAGGGGAGGGGCAGAGAGATGGAAAGAGAGAGAGAATCCCAAGTAGGCTCTGCACTGTCAGCACAGAGCCCAAAGAGGGGCTTGAACCCAGGGACCATGAGGTCATGATTTGAGCCAAATCTAAGAGTCGGACACTTAACTGACTGAGCCACCCAGGCACCCCTTCATTCTTTTTTCTAGAAGTAAATCAGTGTGTGTTAAGGGTCATTTAGGTTTTTTTGGTTGCAAACTGTCCTTTTACATGTTTTGCCCATTTTCAGATATGTTTTTCGTGTTCTCATTTTAAGAGTTCTTCACAGATTAGAAATATTCATCTTTTGGGGCGCCTGGGTGGCACAGTCGGTTAAGCGTCCGACTTCAGCCAGGTCACGATCTCGCGGTCCGTGAGTTCGAGCCCCGCGTCAGGCTCTGGGCTGATGGCTCAGAGCCTGGAGCCTGTTTCCGATTCTGTGTCTCCCTCTCTCTCTGCCCCTCCCCCGTTCATGCTCTGTCTCTCTGTCCCAAAAATAAAAATAAACGTTGAAAAAAAAATTAAAAATTAGAAAAAAAAAAGAAATATTCATCTTTTATCTGTGATTACAGCATGTTTGTTTTTTGAATGTACTTAGTATTTCTGCCATTCAAAAATGCATATGTAGCTAATTTTATCAATCTTTTCTCTTAGCACATTTGATTTGGGGTCATAGTTAGGAAGCCTTTCCTCACACCTAGATTATGAGATTTCACTCTTGGTTTCTTCCAGTACTTGGGTGGTTTCCCTTTTAAAATTTACTGCTCGGATGCATTTGGAATCTTGTCTTGTGTGTTGTGTGACAGAGGGTATCCATTTTATCTTTTCCCAAATGCCTATCCAGTCATCCCAACATTTATGAAAGTATATTTATAATTTATAATATATTTATTATTTACATTTTATTATATAATACATTATATAATATTATGCATTATATATTATTACATAAATATTTAAGTTATTATATAATTTATAATATAGGTTATTTGAAATTATATTTATGAAAGTATCTTTTCCCAGTAATACAAGATGCCACCTTTATTATACACTAATAGCCATATTTACTGTGTTGCCCTTATTGTTTTAGTAAGCTTTATATTTTTAGATCTGAGTTGCGAATTAACTAGTTTTTATAATCTACATCTCCAAATTAAGAACGCCATTTGTCTCTTTCTCGCACTTTTGCACGCTCACCCTCTACCTCCCAAAACAGCGGCACCTTGGTTCCAGTTTGGTTTTGCCTCAGTTTAGTTTAACGTCATGGTCCTGCTAATTCGGGATTCTTTCTTAGCAACTGTAGCAAGTATCAGAAGACCTTTCTCAGCATTACTTATAAATTACACTGGTATTCGTGCCCGCCACTGTTTCGTGAAGCCAATCTGTTTGTCTGTTGTACTTGTTTTTCTTTTTCTAGACCTACAGGGTAACCTTAGGTACATTTTGGGGAAAACTTTCATGAGTGGTACATTTTCTAAACCCTTGATGTGGTGTCAGTATTTCCACGTGCCAACGAAGAGTTTTAGGCGGCTGTGTGTGCCATACAGAGTGCCTTCACTGCCCTCAAATACTTTGTTTTTAGGGAACTTGTTTCACTTCTTTGTAGGTAATTTGTTCTCTTTGGCTTTGTTTTCTTTCTGGCGGCCTTCAAGGCTTTTTCTTCATGTTTGAAGTTCATTAGCTTGTCAGTAACCAGCTGGATCCTGAACTTCTCATTTACCCTGCTTTGCATTCGGGTAGTCCTGTCTTTCTGAGAACTGAAATCGGTTTTTCAGTGCAAGGAAATTGCATGTAATTGTAGGTTTCTTGCTACTTTTTTTCTCTTTCTTTGCTTTCTTAACTCCCGCTTGCTAGATCTTCTCCTTTGTCCTTCATTCTCTTTTTTCTGTTTAGCATTGTGCCTTTCAGCACTGCCCTCTGGAACGATCACTTGACTCAGTTTCCCTGTTGACTTATTCATAGTGTTCATCCCCATCAAGATTTACTTTCTGCCATGTATTAAAATTGAGATTCCCTGGCAATTATACTTTTATTCTAATGAGTAACTTATTATAGCAGCCTGTTCTTTTTTTTTTTTTTTTTTTTTTTTTTTTGGAGACAAAGTATGTCATCTCAAAACTCCAATAATCTACAATATTTATGTAGGACTTTCTTCTTCATTTATCACTGTTACTAGAGTGTTGGTTTTCTCTGGTTAGTTTCGTGCTTCTCTTTCACGGTGTTACTTTTCATCGCATATTCAGTGATTCTTGTTTATTTAAATATTAAGTGGCATTGAAATTCTAGATTGGTCATTACTGGTTACTGAGGTGTATTTTCTCAGGACAAATGATAATCCCTACTCTTCCTGTTTTCTTGGTCTTTTTCTTTCACATAGATGCAGTTACAGATTCTTCTGTTTTCAAGGGTTTCTGATCAGTCTGATTCCATTTGATTTCCATTTTCTATAAATTTCTCACTGGCCCAGTTTATTGATTGTGCCCTTCTCCAAACCCAGTGCTATCATGGATTTATTCTGATTTTAAAACTTAATGTTTCATTTCAGAAGAGAATGGGAAAGAGAAATAAAAATCCAGTTCAGATTTTTTTCAGTTTATGAAAGAAAAATTTTTCTCCCCCTGCATAGAAGTCATGGCTATTAGATATAAAAGACACTCTGAGGGTGCCCCCCAGCTTAGCATGAGCAAGACCTCACCCAGGCTCATTGTCTAGATGAGGTTCTAGCGACTCAGTGTCTGGACCTCAAGTTTGCACATTCAGTATCACCCCCCTTGTCCAAATAGTGTATAAACCTTGATGCCAGTGTATTTATCTAAAACACAGGGGTGCCTGGGTGGCTCAGTCAGTTAAGCGTCTGACTCTTGGGTTTGGCTCAGGTCACGATCTCACAGTTTCTTGGGTTCAAGTCCCGTGTCGGGCTCTGTGCTGGCAGTGGAGCCTGTTTGGGATTCTCTGTCTCCCTCTCTCTCTGCCCCTCCCCTACTTGTCTAGTTTTTGTCTTTCTCAAAATAAATAAATAAACTTAAAAAAAATAAAATAAATAAAACACAGTGACCTACCTCTTCACTGATTTCACCTGTAAAACAACTGCGTGAAATTTATACACAAAACTGCTTCTTATAAGAATTTAAACACATTTTGCATTTAATTTTATATGCAGGTATAAAGTCATAAAAATTTTTTTAAATTAATATTTTTAATTTTAGAATCACCAAATTAAAGACAGACTGTCCAAGATATTGCTTGAGAAATAGACATGTCACAAAACTAGAACATTCTGCGTGGCCTGGCCTGTTGGGGCAGGTGATCGTCAGAATCAGAAGCAAGATGATAATCACAAGGTGGCTGGGTAAACTGAGAATCAGAGCAGGAACAGCGAGCTGAATAACTTCGGAGGTTACTACCTGAAGGAGCTGGAGAGTCACTAGGGTGATACCTTGTTTCCAGGAGAGGCTCGTGCCCACTGAGAGCACCGCAGTCTCCCCGTCGGTTAACTGGAGTCCTCCCATCCAGAGGACACGACTCAGCTCTGCTGTCCGCCTGGTTCCTGTTTTCCATTGTATCCTGGCAGCTGCCTTCTGCAGTTACCACATCTTTACAAAAGTGGCACAGCCAGTTCTGGGATCTCGAACTTATGGAGGTCACTCCACCTCTTACCCCCTGAGGATCCCACTAGGTGGCCAGGGCTGCATCTCCTGTTTTGGGGTTACAGGTGTCCTGAGGTGATAGGGGTCCGTTACCCAGAGACGGGTACAGATGGTGCTGAGAAAGACCTTACAGTGTGGATGTCACTCCAGCGAGCCGGCAATGAGTGCGTGGAGTGCTGGGTGTCAGCAGTCAATCCTTTTAGGTTCAAGTTACCAGGAGGGTCTCACTAGAGTTGAAGCCACTCAGCTCCCCTGCCCCACCTTTTGAGATAATACTGGTGCCACCAAGTCAGCTCTCCATTGACTTTATTTGCAGAAAATTGGCTGCACAGAACTTATAAATAAGGTTCTTTATGAGAATGAAAACATGATTCACCATTCAGTTATTTATATAATGTGCAAAAGGCTGAAATAAACACTTAAATCTGGAATATTTAAGATATAATATTAGGTAAACACAGCAAGCCTTCCTTTGAGATTTCCTTTGGAGAATTTGGGGTTTTTTTTTTTTAAATAAATTTGTGTTGCATTTATTCATCTTTGAGAGACAGAAAGAGACAGAGCATGAGTGGGGGAGGAGCAGAGAGAGAGGGAGACACAGAACCTGAAGCAAGCCCCAGGCTCTGAGCTGTCAGCACAGAGCCTGATGCGGGACTCGAACTCACTGACTGCGAGATCGTGACCTGAGCCGAAGTTGGACGCTTAACTGACTGAGCCACCCAGGAGCCCCTGTTTATTTATTTATTTTGAGAGAGAGAGAGAGAGAGAGAGAGAGAGAGAGAGAGAGAGAGAGAAAGAGAGACAGCACACACTTGCAAGTGGGGGGGGGGGAGTACAGAGAGAGAGGTCAGAGAGAGAATCCCAAGCAAGCTCTGAGCTCTTAGTGCAGAGCCCAACGTGGGGCTTGATCCCATCAACCGGGAGATCACGACCGGAGCTGAAATCAAGAGTAGGGCCCTTAACCGACAGAGCCACCCAGGCGCCCCTGCTTTGGAGAGTGTGTCTTCCAAGAATGAGCAGACCAGAATCAACGTCCCCCTGTCTTCCCTCTGACCAGCCTCCGTACCCAGGGAGGTCAGATATGCCCACCTTGTTCTCCCAGCTGCCCTGTGAGAGACAAAAGTGGTCATATTAGGAAAGCTGCTGCCTGCTGTATGCTGGGTGCTGTCCCCGGGGCTTTCTGTGGCTGCTCCTTGAATGGAGAACACTTGTGTGTCTTTGCAGCTGTGAGGATGACCTCTCCGAGGACAGAGACGAGCTCCTGCACGGGATTTCAGAGCTGGACATCAGCAACTCAGACTGCTTCCCATCCCAGCTGCTGGTGCACGGGGCTCTGGCCTTTCCCCTGGGGTTAGACTCCTACCATGGCTGTGTCATAGCGGCTGCCCGCTACGGCCGGGGCCGGGTGGTCGTGACCGGCCACAAGGTATTATTCACCGTTGGCAAACTGGGCCCCTTTCTGCTCAATGCCGTGCGCTGGCTGGACGGGGGCCGCAGAGGCAAGATCGTGGTGCAGACAGAACTGAGGACACTGAGCGGCCTGCTCGCAGTGGGGGGCATAGACACCAGCATCGAGCCCCATCTGACCAGCGACGCGAGTGTCTATTGCTTTGAACCCGTGAGCGATGTGGGGGTCAAAGAGCTGCAGGAGTTCGTAGCAGAGGGCGGGGGACTGTTCGTTGGAGCCCAAGCCTGGTGGTGGGCCTTCAAGAACCCTGGAGTGTCCCCTTTGGCGCGGTTCCCAGGAAACCTCCTCCTCAACCCCTTTGGCATCAGCATCACAAGCCAGAGCCTCAATCCGGGGCCCTTCCGTACTCCTAAAGCAGGGATCAGGACCTATCACTTCCGCTCCACTCTGGCTGAGTTCCAGGTCATAATGGGCCGGAAGAGAGGGAATGTGGAGAAGGGCTGGCTGGCAAAGCTGGGGCCGGACGGGGCTGCTTTCCTCCAGATCCCCGCAGAGGAAATCCCTGCCTATATGTCTGTGCACCGGCTCCTGAGGAAACTGCTGAGTCGCTATCGGCTCCCGGTAGCAACGCGAGAGAACCCCGTTATCAATGATTGCTGCAGGGGTGCTATGCTCTCCCTGGCCACTGGTCTGGCCCACTCGGGAAGCGACCTCTCTCTGTTAGTGCCAGAAATCGAAGACATGTACAGCAGCCCCTATCTGCGCCCCTCGGAATCTCCTATCACCGTTGATGTCAACTGCAACAATCCAGGTAAGGAATGGGGGCAGGGAGAAGGAGAACTCAGCATGGGGGCCGTGGGGACGGGGCCGATGGCCTCAGAAGGCCATCGCCACCCTTGGCCGTGCACTTTCCAGGAGATGGGGGTTGGGGATTTAAGTGACATTTAAGCACCTGAATCAGGGCGGCATGAAGGGAGGGAGGCGGGCGGAGCTCCCCAAGGGGCTGTGGATGTGCTGGACGGAGATGGCGTCACGGAGGAGGGATAAAGTCTGCCCTTCTGTGCGTCGGCAGGCACCAGATACTGCTGGATGAGCACCGGGCTCTACATTCCTGGAAGGCAGATCATAGAGGTCTCGCTGCCTGAAGCTGCTGCCTCTGCTGATCTGAAGGTAAGGCCGGGCCCCATCTCCCGTGTGATGCAGAAGCCAGAGGTCCTTGCTGTCCTGGTTGCCAGTTAAAAACCCTACTGGCCATGTGAGGCAAGGACTTACCCCATTTTAAGGGTAAGACAACTGAGGGGGCAGGTGGATTGAAAATATCAATCTAGTACACCTGGAACTAATGTGACACTGTGTGTCAACTATACTTGGGTCGATCAGTAGATCTGATGCATTGCGGAGCCCAGGACTCAAAGCTCACCAACTGCTAGCTCTCAAGTTCTGTGCCTTTCACTCATGTCCTGCAGTGGGGAATAAGAAGGGCAGCAAACAGGAGTGCCTGGCTGGCTCACTCGGTACGCAAGCGACTCTCAATCTCAGAGTCGTGAGTTCAAGCCCCACATTGGGCACAGAGCCTACTTAAAAATAATAATAATAATAACTTAAAAAATAAAATGTTTCCATTAAAGTAAAATAAAATAAGGCACCACATGGAGGGACCCCGGCATGCAGCAATGTGCAGTCAACCTCAGTTCCCTTTCCATGCCCATCTAACCTCCCACTGGAGCCCAAGGTCTTTCTGCCTCTTCCCTGTGACACCAAAGACTGTTCCTGCTTCCCTGTTCCACCTTCAGCTCTGCCACTGTCACACACACATATCACAAATTAAGTAGCCATCCTGCTCAGCCCCCTTGAGAGTTGTGACAGGTAGGGTCTGTTCTGTGCCTGTACCTCTCCTGGAACTCTCTAGCATCAGCCTGGGAGAACCATCCCAGGGCTCTGCGAAGTACAGGGACTGCTCCACTGGCCCAGGAGGGGGGCCCTGGAGAACAGGAGGAACTGAGTCCATCCTCCAGGCCATCAGCCGGTCACCCTGCCCTTCACCGGGCCTCCTCTCTAGTCAACAAAACGCAGGAGTCCGCAAGATCCCCTCTGCCCTATTACCAATGCCAGAATGGCCACAGTGAAATAGGCAACCCAGTATCCTGTGGGTTTCAGAGACACCCAGGGGCCCGGGAGTCGGCCCTCCTCAGCATTAGCGTGTGGGTTCCACCCGGTGCCCCTCACTTCAGCGTCCCTGGGAGGACATTACACGCGGTTCAGTCCACGCGGCCCTGAGGAATGATGGAATTGCATGGGTTTGGCACACATGGTTCACGAATGGTGGAAAAAGTGGGCTTGCATGGGGTCATGGCCCAGTGATCCTGACTGTCCCTACCTCCTGGGAGCCTTCCCTTTCCACCTGCACACTCCCCGAAGTGACTCTGGGCGGGGGGGATCTTCTGCTCCAGATACAGATTGGCTGCCACACGGATGACCTGACCAGAGCCAGCAAGCTGTTCCGAGGCCCGCTCGTGATCAACCGGTGCTGCTTGGACAAGCCCACAAAGTCCATCACCTGCCTCTGGGGCGGCCTCCTCTACATCATCGTGCCTCAGAGCAGCAAACTGGGCTCCGTGCCCATCACTGTGAAGGGGGCTGTGCATGCCCCGTACTACAAGTTAGGTGAGTGGAAGCCGTGGGGTGCATGCCTGCAGGAATGGGTCGTCTGGGGTTGTTCGGTGTAGGAAGAGAGACACGTGGGTTGGTAGAGGGAAGGAGAGAAGGACCAAACCACATTCATGGGGAGGGACTTCACAGAAGGAGAGAGAGGGGATGTGGTTGTTCATGACCTTGCTGTTCTCCGCCTGGGCTCAGGTTGTATCTTTTCACGTTAAGGGATTTGGGAAAGTGAGTTTCAAGCCCCACGGCCTCTCTTCCCAGGGGAGACCTCGCAGGAGGAGTGGAAGAGGCGTATCCAGGAGAATCCAGGTCCCTGGGGAGAGCTGGCTACGGACAACATCATCCTGACCGTGCCAACCGCCAATCTCCGTACCCTGGAGAACCCTGAGCCATTGCTTCGCCTCTGGGATGAGGTGATGCAGGCTGTGGCGCGGCTGGGGGCCGAGCCCTTCCCTTTGCGTCTGCCCCAGAGGATCGTCGCCGACGTGCAGATCTCAGTTGGTGGGTGCCCTGGGCGAACCAGCCCTCTGTGCGTGCTCCCCTCGGGCCCTCTCCTTTTTTTTTTTTTTCCAACAGCTATCCACTGGGTGGCCAGCAGGTTAAAAATGTTTTTCTCGCAAGACATATAAGATGTAAGTCTTGCCATCTAGATGAAAAGGGGGAAAATGGATCTAAGAAAAATAGACACAGACATATCCCCCAACAAAAAATGGGAAACTACCTAAATGTCCAAAAGTATGGAATGGTTAAGTGATATATGGTGTGTACCTTCAATAGTCATTGAGGAAGATATTTAAAGTGATATTTTGATGGCAGAAAGAAATATGATGGGATTATGTGACACAAGAAAAGCAGGCTACAGAACTATATGAGCAGCACATTAAAATATGTAACAGTTGACAGGCGCTTGGGTGGCTCCATTGGTTAAGCGTCAGACTTCAGCTCAGGTCATGATCTCACAGTTCATGAGTTCGAGCCCCCATGAGGCTTTTCATTCCCAGCCCGGAGCCCACTTGGGATTCTCTCTCTCTCTCTCTCTCTCTCTCTCTCTGCCCCACTCCCACTCTCCCACTCTCTCTCTTCCTCTCTCAAAAATAAAAATAAAGTAAAACATAAAAGTATGTAACAGTCGAAGTCAGCATGTCAAGAGAGGTCTTCAACAGCGGGAACCATTCAGAGAATAGTGCCAGGCTTTCACAGCAGCCCCAGCAGGGAATGTCAAGGAGAAACTAAAAGTGGCAGAGGGTCTGGACCTAGGTCACAGTTGTTGGGAGAAGGAACTGAACAACTTTGAGAAGACACTGAATGAAGAGATCTGTGCCAGGGGGTCAAGAAGCCTAGAAAACCAGGGGGGGTGTGGACATTAAAGAACGATGGGAATTTCTCTGGACCCCAGTTTTCTTGCCCCTCCGGAGATGATCCCTATAAAGTAGTGTCAATGTGGGCAACTCCACATCTAAATATTGAGAAGGGGAAACCACCATCAGGAGTTTTTCAGTTTTGAGAGAAGGGTATAATGAGACAGGTTCACATGGACAGGACACTCTCACAAAAATAGAAATTGAAGAGGAACACGAAGGGCTGTCTGTAACGTGCATCAGTCCTGCAGCCACACCCTCTCGGGTGGGAGAGGGGTGGGGGCACCCATCCACCATGAGAGGAGGGGGGAAGCCCAGGTGGGTCTTGTGTGGATCGTCCTTCTGAGCATTACGGTTTCTGGGAGTCCTGGTACAGATGCGTGGGGAGCATCCTAACCCCTCTTCCTCCCTCCTGCGGCCCAGGCTGGATGCACGCAGGGTACCCCATCATGTGCCATCTGGAGTCTGTGCAGGAGCTCATCAATGAGAAGCTCATCAGAACCAAGGGGCTGTGGGGCCCCGTCCACGAGCTCGGCCGTAACCAGCAACGGCAGGAGTGGGAGTTCCCCCCGCACACCACGGAGGCCACCTGCAACCTGTGGTGTGTTTATGTGCACGAGACGGTCCTGGGCATCCCTCGAGGCCGCGCCAATATTGCTCTGTGGCCTCCGGTTCGGGAGAAGAGGGTCCGAATCTACCTGGGCAAGGGTCCCAATGTGAAAAACTGGAATGCGTGGACCGCCCTGGAAACATATCTCCAGGTACTGGGCAGCAGTGGAGGGGGATGGGAACCTCCCACTCAGGGGACCGGCAGCGCAACCTTGTTTGGTGACGTTCTAGTCACCCAGGAGACCTGACGGAGCCCAAGTGTGACAGTGCTATTTGATGAAGCCTCCCAGTGGACATGACTGCCTCAGCCCCACCCTCACACCATGATTCTGAGGAGGTTCAGTAGAGTGGATAGAAAGCACCACGAAAGCTTAAACTTGGTAGAGGCGAAAAGAGTACTTAAATACAGTTATCATCTCTGGCTTTAAACCCAGACATACCTGAGACTGAAGCCAAGCCGTGCCACAGAATAGCCCTCTAAAACCAAACACCACCCCCCCCGCCCTGCCCCCCATACACAAGATATGGGATGGGACCTGTTGTTTCCTTACAGGAGGCAGATCTTCTCCCTGCCTCAGTTTCTCCCTCTTAGGCAGTCCAGATTCCTCACTGGCCTGGACACGAGGTTGCCCCTGCCTTTGAACTACTGTTCAACATGCCAGTTCCCTCCCCGTGGTCGCTGCGGCAGCTCCCAGCTCACCGGGCAGCGTCTCACCACCTGGGATTCTGGAACTCGGTCTCCAGCCAGGCACACTCTATTCTGGTTCTTCCTCTGTTCGAATCCGCTGCCCTGAGAACAACAGTGAAAGTGCCTGCAGACCTTAACCTTGTCGTTGGGCCGCTTTCACCCCAGGGACAAAAGGTGCTCATGTGTGAAATCCAGCTGACGCTGTTCCAGAGAATGGCTAATGTCCGTCCCAACTGTAAAGCGCCATAACCCAGCCTCACGTGGGCTATTGCCAATGGCCTCAGGACAGCTGCCTTTTCCTAAAACTATGTCTTACGTAACTTAATTCTAGCCACCTAGACTGTACATAATCTTCTGTGTCTATAGGACTCACCTTCTTTTCCCTAAAGGCCATGTTCCTAGCCTTGCAGATTGACATAGGCCTGTGGCCGATGCAGGCTAATGTCAGGGTAAGGGTGGAGGTTCCCCAACTATCGGGGTTTAACTTTGCAACTGTTGAAGATACAAGGATTTTTTCACGTCAGCCTGTTTTGAATCCTCGTGCGATATCCTGTGGTCGCTTTCACGATCTAGTGAGCTACATGAATAACGATACTGGTGGTAAATACTGATAATAACCTTTACAGTTATTACCACAGCCATCATTTATTGAGTGTCTGCTCGGTGCTGAGCACCGTGCTAGCTCAGAGGCCCTTCCGAAGATAAGATCAAGGATGGCCCATGAGGCCAGCAGCCACAATGGGAGACAGGGTCAGTGACAGAGATGAAACTTGTGTTTCAGAGGTTAAATACATTAATTTACTGTAGTGTCTGCTGGGCCTTCTTTCCGTGGATTAAATGTCTCACCTTGCTGCTGCTTTCTCTTCCCAGCTACAGGAGGCCTTTGGGTGGGAGCCGTTCATCCGTCTCTTCACTGAGTACAGAAACCAGACCAACTTGCCCACAGACAATGTTGACAAAATGAATCTGTGGGTGAAGATGTTCTCCCACCAAGTGCAGAAGAATCTGGCTCCGTTCTTTGAGGCCTGGGCCTGGCCTATCCAGAAGGAAGTGGCTACCAGCCTGGCCTATCTGCCTGAATGGAAGGAAAATATTATGAAATTATACCTCCTCACACAGATGTAAGGAGTGCCCAGCGAGGTGGCAGGTAGAGAGGTTTGGGGAGGTAGGCAGAGATGGGGATTCAGTCCTCGACCTCTGTCTCTTAGGGTCCTAGCCTTGCCCTCTCAGCTCCCTGCCCCTGTACCTGACTGCCTGGCTCCATCCCTAGAAAGTGGGTTAAGAACACAGCAAAAAGGGGAATCCTAATTTCTCAGGAGCAAGGCCTTCTGTTTGTGAGTCTCGTTCCTCTGCTCTCAGCTGTCAGATTCCCTCCTGGCCCTATACTGGCCTGGTTCTGAGAGCTTTGACACTCTGCCTTCATGCCAGCCCTTGGCTCACCATTGGGGGCCATGGCCCTTAGGGGGTGGTCCTCATTCTGACATCCTGAGGACTCTCTGGTCTTGTATGTTTTGACCAGCTGCTCCAAAAACCTGACCCTAGAATCTACTGCAGCACAAATTTACCAGGATAACCAGACAGTTCCTTGATATTCTGTGTCTTAGGTCGTTTTCCAAGAGCGTGAGACGCGATCTAGTGTACCAGAAAGAGCCCATAGCTGGGGTTAGCTCTTGGGAAAGTCACTGTAGCTCTACGAGTGTGAGGTGAGGACAAAAATCCCTGCCTCACAGGGTGGTCATGAAAACTCAGACAAATAGCTCTGAAGAGGCCTGCGAATACAGTACTTGCACGTCTCAGAGACTGCTCCGCGTTCTGCTGGCCCACGGAGTAGTGAGCTTAGTTCGTCCTCTTTTCTCGCCACAGCCTGGAGGTTAAGACCGTCATCTCTCACAGCAGACTCCTTGCATCCAAAGCCTGGTTCTTCCACCTGTTAGTCACGTGACTCTGGGCAAACTGCTTATAAAATGGGATCTATTTCATAGAATTATTGTGAGGATTAAATTTTAGCACCTCTAAAAGGAATTGGGACAGTACCAGGCAGTTGGCAGGTACTGAGAAAGTGTCAGCTTCTGTTGTTACTGTCTAATGAATTCGGTATCATTGTAGAGCTAGACCGCCCTTTTAGATGGCATTTACAGATGGCAGTGTGATCTATCCCATCCCATCCTACACTTTATACACCAGCCTCTGAAAGCATTGTGGAATCTTGCTTTAGCATCTACAGGATCCACAGGCTCTAAATCCACAGTGGGGTTTTAATAGCTACTTGGGGTTTGGTCTCTTCATTCAGTCCTACCTTTCAGGTAAAAGCCCTTCCTTGATTAGATCAAGAGTGGAAGTCACTTGAAAAACTAGAACAAATCCATGAGGGTGTTTGTCTAGCAAACAATGGGCACCCGGCTTAGTGATGGTGTCTATATTTCCAGAGTGGCACAGATTCCTATCGCTGCCCAGAGTTCCTTACCAGTTTGGCAAATGAAGTCCACACACACAGAGAAATCTTTACTTCAGAACCAGCTAACTGGATATGACTGACCCAAATTTCATTTAATTACAATGCAAAGACTTTCTTAAGTTTTCTTCTGATCTTATTCACAACCTCCCATTTTCTGTGTAATTTTAACTAGAGTTGAGGCTCTGGGATTAATTAATTCGTACACCCAGCCAGTTTCCTTTAGATCACTTCTATTCATTTAGTTGTTTTAATACACTATTTTATTCGCTTTGTTAGGAACTGAGTGGAGGCATAGGCAACAAGATTGGACCCACAGAGTATTCTTCTGTGGATTCCTTTATTATGTCATTTCTCAGTCCTAGAATTATTTTCCTCTATTTCATGAATGTCTTCCTCTAGATGCTTTAAACGCAGAGGTTGGACGTTCATTCAACATTTGAAAAAATCCTGCCAATTAGAGGGTTTTTGAGTGTGTGCCAAATAACATACTTGTTTTTTGTTTTTAATATAGATTAATCGTCACAATAATCTGATGAAGTGGAAATGTATCGCTCCCATTTCAGGAATAAGTGAGCTGAATTTTATGGAGATCAAGTAAAGTGCCTGAGGCTACATTGCTAACAGGTGGTAGACCTGGGATTCGAACCAGGGCCCTCTGATTACCGAATGGGTGTTAGTAACGAAAGTGCTTTGAATAAGCAAATCAGTGAGTAAATGAAACCAGCCAGCAAACAGAAGGACCTTTATGTCCTTCTTGCCAGCTTTTTGGCTGCCTGTGCTCACCCCCCATCCAATTTTATCAGAACAGAAAGTCCCTTTGTTTACCCCAAATGCCAGTTCAAAGGAAGAATCTACGGTAGGCTCCTAAAGTGTTTCCCAAAGACAGTGTGGGTCTTTCAGGTTCAGTTTATTCAGGTTTCACGCATTATCTCTAGGGCACCATGAACGCATTCTAGTAGCTTACTGGGTTTTGAATGATGGGTTATTTTGGTAAAGTGCCTGACTCCCAGAAGTCTCAGACATTGCATGTTCTCAGTGAGGAAATCAGATTCTTAGTCCTCTAGAATAATATTTGTATGCATTCTGGCCCTCTTTAGTTCATTTTTAGCATTGCGGCCCCGGGGACCTCTTAAATATATAAAGCTATTGATGTCACTCTTGTGTCTAAAAGCTTCCAGTGGGACTTTGAATTTAAGATGATGAACTAAGCATATAAGTTTACTTCCCCTCCCTCCCCAGGCCCCACTGAAATTGAAGTCAAGAAATGCAAAAGAGAATTGACACATCTCAGCAAAGAAAACGGAACAGATTTGATTATAACTGAAGAAGATCTCAACACATTTCTGGAAGAGAGAAGGTGGATGAAGCATGATAATGAATGAAAGAGTGAAGGTGTCTTTCAGACAGAATAGAAGCTGATCTGAACAACCTAATCCCAAAGAAACATGAGCACCTGAAGAGTCTATAGAGTTATACCTTATACCCATTGTAAATCTGAACCCCGTCCTATCCTACCCCAACCATTGTGCAGAACACAGGCAGTATTGCGATTGGTACCCATTAAAAATCTGTTGTTCTTGTTGTTGTTGTTGTTTGTACAGAAGTTGATTAAGCTGCCTGAGGAGAGGTAGAAGTTGGTGCCCCAGAATAAGATTTCTCTTTTTTGGAAATAAGTGACCCCCCCCCCCAGCCTATCAGCTAATTCTCTGTCAAAATCCCTCTGCAAATGCCCAAGTGCTTCTAGTTCCAGAAGAGGCTTAACTAGAGAAACAGACCCAGCCATACAATGGCAGAGGATACCCACGCCAATTCCTATAGAAGTTAACAGTTATATTGATTCTTAAATGCAAACGGTCAGCCCAGTAGTTTGGGCATTAGGAGGTGGAGGGGGAGGACCAGGGGAGAAGCATGTAAGAAAAATAACCAGTTAGAATTGGGAGACTTGAAAAATACAACCAACTCTAGAGGAAACAAAGTGAACATGGTGAACAAAGTGAACATGAAAACAGAAGGCTACAAAGGAAAGAAAAACTGAATAAAAAGAGCCCTTTGAAAATGAAATAAAACTACCCAAAATATTCAGTAGACAGGCTGGAAAATAAAGTTGAGGGCAACTCCCTAGATACACAACAAAAAGAAGCAGTAGAAAAAAATGAAGGAAAGAGATCTAGTCAATCAATATCTAAGCATTAGGAAATGCTTAGAAAAGCATTTTGGAAAAGAGAACATACAAAATCTAGGTGAAGAAGTTTTTTAAAAATTGAAGAACAGAAAGAACTAAGTCTCCAGATGGAGGGACCCTGATACCACCTATATCTAGACACGATCTTGTGAAATTTTGGAATATTAAGGAAAGAGGGAAGATATTACAAGTGCCCAAAGAGAAAACAAAGTCATCATAATTAGCTCAACTAAAAAGGGATGAGAAATAGACTGGCAGCAGATTTTTCATCAGCAACACTGAGTGCTGGAAGCCAATGGAGCAGTTTCTTCCCTTATGGAAAATATTTGGATCCCGGATAACCTAGCAAGCCAAACTGTCAAGAGTGACGTCAAAATAAAGACATTTTCTGACAGGCAAGTTTTCAGAAAGTCTACCTACTTTGCACCCTTACTAAGAAAGTACCTTGAGGAAGTTCTCCAAGAAAATGAGGAAGAAGACCAGGAAAGAAGAAGAAATGGAATCCAGGAAACAATGGACCTCACCTAGGATGTCTCCCTCTAGAGTGACAGTTGTCCAACAGGATGTCTCACTCTAGAGTGACAGTCCAGCAAGATGTGTCACTCTAGAGTGACAGCTGTCCCAGCAGGATGCCTCACTCTAGCAGACCCATTTCAGATGAGAGCACACAGTCTCAGGCTCTTTGGGAAGAATATACATTCTGTTCCACAGATCGTATCATTGAGAAGCTGGAATGTTTGAAAATATGGAAGACATACATGCTTCAGTCGGCAAAAAGAAAACGGAAGTATGTCGAGACATTCAGGTCCAACTGTGAAACAAAAACTCGTGGAATGTACGAAGAGATGCAATTTGACATTGGCGGTAGGTACCTTTCCTTACAAGTGGCATAGGAATCATGAACACTGGGTTTTGAATGGCAAAAAAATGCCCTCGCATCTACTCGGCTCTCAGTAAACACTATTTACCTAGACAAAATAATGTAGATGCTGTCTGTTGGTATTCAGTGTTCTGATCAGCCTAGAGACAAAACATGAGAAGCTTAATTTTTTATTCAGAACTGAAATGGAATATAACGAATCCTGACAAGCTAAGAAACAAGAGAACAGAAAGAGGTTGAGAATTGGTTGGGGGAGGAGGGGTGGAAGGAAGAGATGGGCACTTCTGCATTCACAGCGAGAATGAGAAGATGAAGTCTGCAGTTAATGGAACAAGAACTAGAGGGCAGTATACTGTCCAAAGTTATAAATGAAATCAACAGAAGTCTTAAAAATGGCATTATCTATCGAAAGCTTGGGAAAGGACAGGCAAAGGAAAGGTGGGGATAGTGTAAGTTAAATCCTTATCTTTTGTAATGGGGAATTATTAAAGATTGTCTAAAGTTAATAAGTCAAGAATTATTGTTCAGACATATTATTTAATGTTAGCAAGTTAGTTAACAGAAGATCTAAAAATAGAAAATGTTAAATGCATTGCCTCTAGGGAACGGGGCTAGGGTTAAAGAGGGTGGGGTGGGAAACCGTGTTTTTCATTTTAAGTCCTTCTGTACTATTTAATTTTTTACCTTGTGCATGTATTACTTTGAAAAATTTTTAATAAACTCAAATAAAAATTCTCCAGTGACTTCATATTGACTAAGATATGCTCCAAACCAAACCCTTACAATGGCTTATGAGGCCCTCAGATATTTGGATCCACCCAGTGTATCCAGGTTCCCTGTTCTTCCCATTACTCTCTAGGTCCGGCCACACTAAATCTCTTCCAATTATTCACACTTCACCTTCCCTTGTTTCTGCAGGTGTTCCACAAAAAACAAAGCTTGTCCCTGATCTCACCATGTAACTGAGATTAAGCTTACTCTCTAGCAGATTTTTAATATTCATTGAGTGAAGGAACACTCAACAGGTGTTGCATGAAGATTGCCAACCAGTGTTCTTTCCCAAGAAGGCATGATATTTGTCCCTATTCTATTCCAGGGAACATTTCAAGATCATAATGGGGCTGTAAGTCTTCCTGCATTCCTATTCATTTGACGATTTGGGTAAGTTTTAGTCTTAGATGAGACCAGGTCATGTCAGAAGATTTCTATCCATCTGTCAGTCTCCTTGTTATGTTCTTTGCCACTTTGCTTGAACATCATAATCTGTTTTCTCCAATTCTCCCTCTGCCTCCCACCCCCGTATTTTGGAGAGGCAGTCAACTATGTAGGAGAAATCTTCAGGCTCCCAAATTTCTTGTGTTTTGCTATTCCTCATCTCTTGGTGGCTCTTCCTTCCCCACTAGTTTACTTTCTTCTGTTGTCCAACTCCCAAGGCCAGGTGGAGCTCTCTAAGGAACATTGGCCTTACAGCCATATATATTGGCCTTACACATTAGGCTGCTATATTTAGTCCCTAAACCAATGTCCTCACATTGGTGAGTCGCAACCTCACCTAAGGTATATGCTAGCAAGCCACTAGATAAGTAGATATGGCATTAGATGTTGACTGGTTTTGCTGGCAAAAGTAACACATTCTATGCCTTCTTTCAAGATGACATCACTTCTAGGTTCTTTATTCCTTCAATGCTTTTGGACCCCTACTTAGCTTCTATTTTGAAAAGGATTTCTTTCTTTGACCCTCATCATTAGAGTCAGAAGTGTGGTAGAGAAGGTGTGTGTGTGTGTGGGGGGGGGGGTGATCCTCTACTTTTCAAGCATCTTCTAACTACACACACACACACACACACACACACACTCCACATCTAATTCAAGAGAGCTATAGAAATGCTACTGATTCATTTGGATTCTTACACATTTGAATGCTATAAAGAAGCATTTCTTTGAGAGGAAAGGTTGTGTACACTGTTATTGGCAATGTTCTCATGCTGGGTGCTTAGTTTTATAGGTGTTCATTATATTAGGAAAAAAATAGAATAAATGAGTAAATTAGAAACAAAATAAGCATTGATCAGTGATGACAGTTATCAGGAGCCAAGGACTATGTTAACACAAGTATGTGTACATGAAGGTCATTAAAATGTTACTTCTGTTCATCTGAACTATAAAGGAACTCAAATATACATAATTAAGAAATATGTACGTGTGGGTACTAAAAATTTCTTTGCATGAACTGCCTTAAATTTGGCATAAAATTCACTGTCACAGACTGCCAAAATTATTTAGCATAATTTGAGTTCAGAGATAGTACAGGTGGGTGGGTGGGAGAATGTTGAGGGTGGGAGCCAGGAGGGCAAAATGATCAAATGTAAAACATAAAGACAACCAAATCAAGGAGTCTAGGAGAGGCCCCACAGACCGAGACATCCCCCCCATTCCCCAACACAACCTGTAATTCTGGGCCCAAGTATATATAACTGGCTATACCTATGCCAAGTCCTGTTATCTGTGAAGTGTTTGCTTTAAGTAAGAGCCAAGTACCTGGAAAAGGTCATGAGCTCTCCTTGTAGTAACGAGTGGGAGATGCCAACTCCAATTTTTTGTTTTATTTTTTAAGTTTCTCCTGTGGTTCTTACTGTCAGAGCAGCTTGGGGGCCACACAAAGGAAGCAACAGTAAGTCGTAATCAAGGTTTCTGATACTTATTCACAAGACATTTGGCACTGTGAGCTGGTCCATTGGTAACAGTCAAAATCTAGAGCAGACAAATCTCAAATCCTCGTAGGAAATGGAGATTAAACTATAAAAAGGCGAACAGTGACTCACATCAGTAGTGTCAGAGTGACCTTTGGATAACACCTACAGAGTCTCTGGTACTGGATGAAGAAGAGAATTTAGTGGGATGGATGGGATGGGGAGGGGTGAATATCCTCAGGTCTAACAGATGATGGTATTGACACCCTCCAGCCAAAGACCACCAGGAGCACCCCTCTAGCTGAACAAGCTGGGTAACTCACTGCGGCTAGGGAAAAGCACACACTGCAGGGAACTGGGCATCTCAGTAAAAGGTGTTTAAAAGAAATGACTAGAGAATTTGGCTTTGGGTGAATCATTTTGGGGAGGGTCTAAGGAAGCAAGGCTTCGTTCTGGATTGGATGCTGTCAAGACGCAGGGGCAATTCTATGATTGTCTCAGGAAATCTCATCTATTGGTAAAGGGATGCCTAAAGTGGCCATAGAGCCAGAACTGGTCTCTGAAAAAGTAGCAGGTCCTCATTTTAGGTAAGAGAGACGGATATTTGGTATTTTGTGGTTGCCCAGAGATCTTGCTCTTGTTGCCTTATCATGATCTCAGAGTGATCTTGTTTGACGTGGATGTTCCATGGAATGGTTTATGTACAAAGGGGAAAAACAGCGCCTAGCTGTATCAGACAGGCTCCTGAGGTCAGGAGCTGCTTTTTTTTTTTTCTTTCTCAGTGCTAGAGGATGAAATGAAGAGCCTCTGTTCCTCTTACACAAGATTAAAATATGCATTTCTCTTCATGTGCCTGTTGGCCATCCGGATGTCTTCTTTAGAGAAGTGTCTATTCATGTTTTCTGCCCATTTCTTCAGGGAAATACAAATCAAAACCACACTCAGATATCACCTCACGCCAGTCAGAGTGGCCAAAATGAACAAATCAGGAGACTATAGATGCTGGCGAGGATGTGGAGAAACGGGAACCCTCTTGCACTGTTGGTGGGAATGCAAATTGGTGCAGCCACTCTGGAAAACAGTGTGGAGGTTCCTCAGAAAATTAAAAATAGACCTACCCTATGACCCAGCAATAGCACTGCTAGGAATTTACCCAAGGGATACAGGAGTACTGATGCATAGGGGCACTTGTACCCCAATGTTTATAGCAGCACTCTCAACAATAGCCAAATTATGGAAAGAGCCTAAATGTCCATCAACTGATGAATGGATAAAGAAATTGTGGTATATATACACAATGGAGTACTACGTGGCAATGGGAAAGAACGAAATATGGCCCTTTGTAGCAATGTGGATGGAACTGGAGAGTGTGATGCTAAGTGAAATAAGCCATACAGAGAAAGACAGATACCATATGGTTTCACTGTTATGTGGATCCTGAGAAACTTAACAGAAACCCATGGGGGAGGGGAAGGAAAAAAAAAAAAAGAGGTTAGAGTGGGAGAGAGCCAAAGCATAAGAGATTCTTAAAAACTGAGAACAAACTGAGGGTTGATGGGGGGTGGGAGGGTGGGGAGGGTGGGTGATGGGTATTGAGGAGGGCACCTTTTGGGATGAGCACTGGGTGTTGTATGGAAGCCAATTTGACAATAAATTTCATATATTGAAAGAAAATATGCATTTCTCTTGACTGAGCATAGGGATGAGTTGGGGAAAAAAATAATATCACAAGGTGCCCAAGAGCAACCCCTGGAAAGGGTGGTTCCCTAATGATTCCCTAGACTTGGAGCAAGTCTTGGTTGTAATTCAAAATGAGGCTGGGACCACAAGTTAATACTAACAGGCCACTTACTTACTCTCCAAAACATTCCCACTTCTGAAATGTAGGTTCCCTGAGCCATTCCTGAGAAGAATATAAAGTAGGCATTAGGGAAGCAGTTTGCTTTTACCTAACAGGAAGAACATAACAGTAAGATACCATTACAATCCATCTAAATGCACTTGCTAGTTGAGCCACACAGGAAAAATTGGAATTTAAAACAGAAACTGAAAGGTGCCTTTATGTTAGTTAGATATAGAATGCTTTCGGGGCACCTGGCTGGCTCAGTCAGTTAAGCGTCTGACTCTTGACTTGGGCTCAAGTCATGATCTTATTATGGTTCATGAAATTGAGCCCCTCATCAGGCTCCGTGCTGACAGCACAGAGCCTACTTGGGATTCTCTCCCTCTCTGCCCCTCCCCTGCTTGCTGTGTACACACACTCTCTCTCTCTCAAAAATAAGTCAACTTTTTAAAAAATGTATATTTAAAAAAGATCTATAGTGCTTTGATAAAAGGAGTAGCAGAAACCATTTTCTCCAGGGCTCAAACTTCCCTTATGGAGCTCATAGTCTCTGGGAGATAGGAGAGTAAAGCATTAAAGATCTGTGGCCTCACTGAGATTTTAAATATTTTTTAGCATAAAACTAAATGAAACCACTGGAAAAATGCTTTACCAAGTTAAATTAAAATTCTTCGTGTTTGATCTGCCCTCTTTTAAGAAATGTTCAAAGAGGGACACCTGGGTGGCTCAGTCGGTTAAGCATCCGACTTCAGCTCAGGTCGTGATCTCACAGTTGGTGAGTCCAAGCCCCTCATCGGGCTCTGTGCTAACAGCTTAGAGCCTGGAGCCTGCTTTGGATTCTGTGTCTCCTTCTCTCTCTGCCCCTCCCCTATTTGCATGCACTCTGTCTCTCTCTCTCAAAAATAAATAAACATTAAAAAAAGTTTTAAAAAAAGAAATGTTCCCTAAACATTCATAAAATCATTATAAAATTTTGGCTTCTGTAAGATGCATGTCCCACATTTGGGCATCTCCTTCCAATCTGGCCATTGGGTCACCTATAAATTCACTCAATAAACATTTATTGAACACCTACTACAATGCTAGTTAGAGGGTCTGGAAAAACACAATAAACATAATAAAGCACCTGTCTTCATAGTGCTTATGTTCCAGTTTGAACATTAAAATGAACAAATAAACATATATCGAGTATCTTGAAGTATAAAACAAAGTTAAGACAGAGAAGTGAGTGTTCTGGGGAGGAGGGCACTGGACAAGGGGTGTGTTTTATGTGTTTCACTGCTGTTTTATGCAGTGAGGTCCAGGAAAGCCTCTCTGATAAAGGGGACATGTGGCAGATTCTTGAAGGAAATGAGGGAACAAAGCATGCAGATAATTCAAGGCAAAGAGAGGTAAAATTATACTTGGCATACTGAGAGCAGCAAGACAGACAAGAATTTCATCCCCGTAAGAGTCAATAGCTACTTCTTGGATATAAGCTTTAATTTCTGACCTTAGCTTTATGATAGAATCCACTGACTTAATGGAAACTCACAACTTTTGAGTTATCTCTCCTCAAACTTCAAAGTCAAAGCACGCTTCTCACTCTGAAATATCCCTGTGACTGAGGAGTATGAGGGGCTCATCTTAGTGGCTGCTGTGACCTCTACCAAAGGTACTAAATGAAGACATGCCTTTAACTTTTATATACTAAGTTCTGGGTCCCTGTTGATGGCCTGATGGATCCAGTAACAAGTGGACTTTGGAACCACATTCATGGGAGAAAACTGATTTGGAAGCAAATGAGTAAATTTGCACAGCAGTGCAAGTTTTAGACTTCCATACTGATGTCCATCAGGACAAATGTGTCATGGGAAACAGCCTCAGTTATCCTTGGCCTCCTAGTCCATATCCCTCTTCCCCTGCTAAGCTGTATAATATCCGCTTGACCTTGGTTAAAATTAAAAGACACATGGGGGCACCTGGGTGGCTCAGTAGGTTGAGCATCTGACTCTTGGTTTCAGCTCAGGTCACGAGCTCGCGGTTCGTGAGATGGAGGTCCACACCAGGCTCTGCACTGACAGCACGGAGCCTGCTTGGGATGGTCTCTCTCCTTCTCTTTCTGATCCTCCCCCACTCACACACACACACACACACACACACACACACTCTCTCTCTCTCTCTCTCTCTCTCTCTAAGTAAATATATAAACTTAAAAAAAATTAAAAGATACTTGGATCATAAGTATCGATATAAAATGAAAAACCTTGAGAAGGAAAACCTTGATAGTACAGTAATTCTCGGAATAAATCAATTTGGAAATAATTGTTTATACTTGCAGAAAAATCTAAAAAATAATGTTATTGATCCCACAGGACTGGGAGCTTTGATATTCCTTCTCTACATGGATTTTATTGTAGAGATATTGGCCTTCAGCGATTCCCAATTCCCATACAGCAGCCCCTCTGGCATCTTGACATCTGTGACCCTTGTGGGTTTGTGCATGAAGACAGATAAACCACACTGGTGTGGGTACAATTATAGAAACTGGGTCTGTTGTATACCTACCTAATGGGTCTGATATTTCAGAGCCAGAGGAAAAACATCCACACTCAGCCTTGGGCTAAGTCAGCTCCACTGGCTCCGGGACAACTGAAATCTTCAGTACAAAACCAACCGTTATGGAGATGGGACAAGTTTGGAAATGTATGAAGACTCCTCTCTTGTTGCTGATGCGAAGAAGACATCTTCAGAATGGATATCTGTGGAGTGGTAGTGGTATGTTCCAAGACACCCCCTGTGACTGCAATATTACTGCTCCTGCCACATACGTCCCACATCTTAACGATCCAAAAAGAAAATATAGGCCCAGGTTGGGGAACCTGGCTGGCTCAGTCGGTAAAGCATGCGACTCCTGATCTCGGGGTTGTGAGTGTGTTGGGTGTAGAGATTACTTAAAATAAATCAATTTTAAAAAATAGGCCTAGGTTGGGGCCTGGGTGGCGCAGTCAATTAAGCGTCCGACTTCAGCCAGGTCACGATCTCGCGGTCCGGGAGTTCGAGCCCCGCGTCAGGCTCTGGGCTGATGGCTCAGAGCCTGGAGCCTGTTTCCGATTCTGTGTCTCCCTCTCTCTCTGCCCCTCCCCCGTTCATGCTCTGTCTCTCTCTGTCCCAAAAATAAATAAACGTTGAAAAAAAAATTAAAAAAAAAAATAGGCCTAGGTTAATTTCACAAAGGCGCCAAAGGAGAAAATGAAAGCTCTTCTAACTGCGATTAAGCGCTGGCCATCTGTCAAGAGTAGCAGCAAATTCCAGCCTCACTGCTTTAAATAAATAGGCAGGCAGGAACTTGCCCTAGAGATAGACCATACTATAATCTGAATGAGGGTTATCACACATGTACTAAAGAATGAAAAAATGTAGTCGGTGAGGCTTTCCTACATGCTCTCAAGTTAACGGCTTTGCTCTTTACTCCCACTAAGGCACAATTTTGATAAGTGCACTTGAGCATTTTAACTTTAGGAGATATCCTTGTAACAGTACATGTGTTAGCCTGGATCCTCCAAGCAGTAGAAGCCAAGATGAGGTCAGATGCGCAAGAGATTTATCTCAAGGGAAACATCTGTGAGAGAAAATGGAGAGGGACCAGAAGAGGCTGGGAGAGCCATGGGACTGCGAGGGAGGTTTCATCCTCTGAAGGAAGAGAGCAAACGCAGGAAAGGCTTCTGTGGGGCAGGTCTCAGAGAAAGTCCTGTCAAGGCCAATAGGAGTCCTTGAGCCAAAGTCACCCATCAGAAGAGTCCCATGTACCCCAGGAATGGGCCTGCCTCAATAGCCTGAGTACACTTAATCACCAGCCAGGAGAATCCATGGCCCAGCACCCAGGATTCCAGGGTGCACCAGCTGTGGCCGCCTGTCACTTACACACCCGCTCCTTGCAGTTGGAGATCGGAGTGGAGCCTTTTCATGGCCCAGTACTTATTCTTCAAACAGCTGCGGACACCTGTTCTGGATCATCTTAAATAGTGACTTAGTAACCCTCCCCAGCGACTCATACCAATAAATGCGCATAGGTGCATTCAACCATCTCTATTCCTAAATTAGACCATGGCTAATCCTTCCCAGATTCTTGAGGCCCTTCAGGGAAAGAATATATGGGACCACATTAAGTTTAACTCAGAGCTAAAAATAATTGAAGAAGGAAGTCAGTGACTATTAATGCTAGCCCATAATTAGAAAGCTTAGGTATTAAGTAACCCCTGCACTTGGCTTTGTGAGAAAATGGAATTACTGCAAGAATTTTCCTCTGTTTGACAAAAACGGGCTGGTGTACCAGTGGTTAACAGTAAAAGTTCTGATCCCTATGCCCCTTGCACGTGCTAGACAATTAAGTATCATATTGCTCGTGTATACTTATTAGGTATAACCCAGAAGGAGTCAGTCATTGTAGCACAAAGGACAGGGGTTGGCATGCTTGGCCTGAGCTAGGACAGACCCACACTTGGACCTGGAAATGGCTCCATTTCCCCCTGAGTCTTATGGGAGAGGGAGAAGGAGATTATCTAACAAAAATGGGATCTGCTGAGAAAGGGCAGTAGAGGTGGGGTAGGGAATAGATGTGGAGGAGGGAGTCTCCATGTTTACGACACGGCATTTCTTAAAAACCTTCCTCCAGACTGCAGACTACAATCCAAACTCCTGGGTTGCCATCCAAATTCACTCCCACAAGCGCGGTTCACAAATTTCGGTCACAATGAACATTTTGTCTTTCTCAGATCAAGCTTTCACAAGGACATGTCCATGCTGTGGACTACGATGTGGCCTCATGTTATAATGCCCTTGACTCTTGTCTGCTCACAAATAACATTTATGTTTTTCAAAGCTAAGTTTTAGTGGCTCCATCCCTGTAAGTTCATCTCTGATGACTAAAAATAATGGCCTCTTCCTTTCTCTTTCCTGGCACTGATTTTCCAGCTGATTATGACACCTACATAAATCCTTATGGTATTACAGCTCTTTCGTGTCTACTGTCTTCTTAGATTTACTGACTACAGTATCATCTCCATCTCCCAGAGCACCCCACAGAATATGTGCCCGGTGAGAATATGCTGATTTTCATGGAGGACTCTCTGTTTTCCCCTAGGCTGGAGGAAGGGTCTGGAGGTCTGCACATGAGCAATGACCCTTTAGTCTGACCCGTGTTGGCCACCATCTTTCATTTGCTAGGTTTTAAATGGACCTTTGTGCTGTTTCTTATGTTGTTTTGTTTCCATTCTTCAGCCAACTTCTGTTCCCAAATGGAGGTACCCTAATGACCACAGGTACCATTTGCTCGCTGGCCCTGAAAAATTCACCTTTATTTGAAGCCCTTTCTTCTATTAGATCAACACCAAAAATACTCACAGGTGTCTTACTAGAATCGTGGCACTTGACCATAAATTGTGACACTGATGTAGGCAGAGACTGGTTAAAACCTTAGAGCGTAAACACAAAAGGGCCCCTAGACTCCGCATTTGACATGGAACTTTCCTGACACACTCCCTCAGTGGCTGGCTCCCACCTTACTTCTCCAAGGTTTGTTTCCTGGTATGAAACCTATGAATTCAAATAACCCCAGCTCACATTGGGCTTCCACCCTGAAGTATTCTCAAATTCCAATAGGTCTTAGCCAAATCGCGTGCCTTGTATAGGTTTCTCCTTGCCTCTTCTATCTGAAACCTGACTGCATTTGGTCCTCTGACAAACAAATTTCTGCAGTCCTCCAAAGACTCGGTTATTTACTAGTTCAGTACACATTTCTTGAACATTCACTATATGCTTATTCACTTATTCAATCACACACTTTCATGCAATTATTAAGAAACGGAAGCCTGCTGCATGACAAATGAAACTCAGCAGTGAGGATGCAATGACGGACACGACAGAGACAGATGGCACACTCAGCAAGAAAGCCTATGGGAGAAACCAAAGGTAATCGGTGGTCATACAAGCAAGTGTGGAGTGGCAACCTGGGAAAGAAGAAAGAGAGGTGTCTGGTGTGGTCAGGAGCAGGATTTGGTATAATCTGGAGGTTAGGAAATTCTTTTCGAGGCAAGTGACTGCTGCGCTAAGGTAAGAAAAAGCGTCGCTTTCTAAGAGAAGAAAATTTCACTTTCCTAGGAAGGAGTGTTGCACACTGAATACACTTAAAGAAAACCCCTGAAACAAGAATATCTTTGGCACCGGTGTCTCTTCTACTCCCAGACGCAGTACTAGCTTGAGTGTCCTGCACAGCCTGGAAACCCCACGAGCACGGGCTGCGCGGGCGGGTGCTGACCACCAGGAGGCAGCCTTTCAACGCAGGAAACTATTCTCTGGCGCTGCACCCCACCACTAGAAGGGAGGGAGGCGCTTCCACGCCAAAACCCCTAGGCGCTGGGTTACGCTGTCGTCGGGCGTTGCTAGCCCCGAATCTGGTTTACTAGAGACCTGGCGTTTGCTTTCCGGCAAAGCTCCCCTCTCGTACCCCAGAACTCTCGGAGGGCCTGAGAGAGCCGCTTTCCGCCCGAACCCCGCAGATCGAGGAACTCCACCTCCTGGGAGCATGAGTCAGGCACCCTGATGGAGCTCCGCAAACTGCGACACCACCTCAAGCGCAGCGGGCCGGGAGGGGCCTCTCGGAGGCGAGCTGCCCCTCGCCCCGCCCCCTCTCCTGCCTGTCCCGCCCACGAACCGCCCCAACCGCGCCGCGCCGCGCCCCGCCCACCCCCGGGCCGCCCCGCCCCCGGGCCGCCTCAACCGGGCGGCGCCCCACCACGCCTGCCGCGCCTCGCCGGCTCCGCCCCACAGACCGCCACTGAGCCCCGTCCCTGAACCACCCCAACCCCGCCCCGCACGCCCGCCCCTGGGTCGCCAGCCGCGCCCCCTCCACAAGGCGCCCAGACCGACCGCCGCGCCCTGCCCCCGGGCCGTCCCCCCAGCACCTCGCCGCATCCTCGCCGCCTCTGGGTCCCACTCCGCGCCCTCTCCACGCGGCCCCGAGACTGCCCACCGCGCCGCGGACCGCCCCAACCGCGCCCCGGACCGCCCCAGCCGCGCCCCACCCCGCCTGCCTCCTCCATCAGGCCCCACCCCAGACCGCTTGCGGTGCCACCGCACAAGTTCCCCGTGCCCGGAGCTAGCGCCACGGACCCGGCTACCGATCGTGAGTTTAACAATCCGAGAGCGTTGCGGGTGGGGCGGGGGCCGAGAACCTGGGCTCGCTAGGGCGCCGCTTGGTGCCAGAAGCATGCCCAGGAATGTTCCTTCATTCAGGGTGTTTCTCTCTGTCTGGGTCCCGGGTTTCCTTTCGTGTACCCAGTCTGGTGCTGTTTGCTATTTTTCTGAAAACACTTTTCTCTCGCCTCTTTGAACCTGTGAATCAAAAATCTTACCAAGATGTATGCACGTACGTGCGCATGTCTGCGCACACGCGCGCACCTACTTCTTGAGAGTTGAGGTCAGGGTTCGGAGGAACTATTACTCATCTCTTGGGTTTTTTTTTGTCTGTTTTTCCTGTTAGGCCCAGGGTACTGAAAGACTTCCCTTTCCAAGGTAGTTAACATCTTGATCTCAGGCTGCCTGACTTCTTTCGCTGCTTTTTCCCTAGTCCTAAACCAGAAAACTGAGATCACTCGCCCTCATGGCCCACGACGCCCGATGTGGGTACCGGTTCTCTTTTGTGAATTCACTTTCCTGGGAGCATTACTGAGAAAGAGATGGTTAGATGGGCCGGGAAGTTAGAGGGTGATCAGGAGCTGGACTTCTATAGGAAATACAGGACACGTTCAGGGATGCTAAGCCTGCTAGAGGTTTGCAGAGAATGTATGTAGCAGGGAAAAAAAGTCTGGAACACAGGGGAGAGCCCAGACTATGGAGGTATTAGAATCCAGGGCAAGGCACTCAGCTTTTACCTTATGGAGAGTGGATGAAATCAGAGGATTTTTATTACGAAGTGAAGTGGGTAGGATGGTTTGAGAAGATGGTAGATGAGAATCCATCCTGGGACTAAAGCCAGATGGGTTTAGTCTGGATGTGAATACAAGCGGAAGGCACTCACTCATGTTGGAGAGATCCGGTGCAAGAAGAACAAAGTGAGGTAGCCGACTGTCTATGGAAACAGGAGAGAGGAAGGAAGGAGGCAAAGGTAGAGGAAAACTTTGGTGTCTTAGTTTCGATTCTTCCCCAAAGCGAGGCCTGCTACAAGGACTGGAGCCGGGTAGCCTATTTGGGAAGCGAGCCCCGAATGCAGGTGAGGAAGTGGGGAGGGGGAGACCAGGAAGGAGGGAAAGGCAGCGAAGGGCAGAGCTGCTCATCACTGGGGCAGCTGGAGCTGAGCCCCTCAGGTGCTTGCTGAGGGACTCCTGGACACATGTAGGACAGCCACTGTGGCACGTAGTCCGCATGCCCTCCACTTCCCCGGGCTCAGGGCCACTGCAGGGCTGCCCCTGTGTACCTGCGGAAGTGAGGAGGCGTTCGAGTGCCCAGGAAGTTCCTCCATGGCAGTTGCTGAAGTCAGGGGTAGGCCGAGGGGAGCAGACAGGCACCCAGAACATGGCCCTTGTCATTTGGGGAAGTTAGAAAGGTCAGCATAGGGACAGACCCTCATGTTTTCTCAGCACTCACTGTGTACCCAGAACAAGGTGTTTTCATGTGCATTCTCTTAATCTCCAAAAACGATCCTCCAAGGGATGTATTATTTTTATAAGTGGGGAAACTGAGGCTTAAGTAATTTATCCAAGAGAAGCTGCTTTAAGGGAAAAAATAGCTGAATTTTAGGCACACTGACTTTTTAAAAATGTTATTTATATTTGAGAGAGAGAGAGAGAGAATGCATAAGCAGGGGAGGGGAGAGAGAAAGGGAGACACAGAAACTGAAGCAGGCTCCAGGCTCCAAGTTGTCAGCACAGAGCCCAAAAGAGGGCTTGAACCCTTGAACCGCGAGATCATGACCTGAGCCTAAGTCTGACGCTTCACAGACTGAGCCACCCAGGCTCCCCAGGCACAATGAATTTTAAAAGACCCGTGGAAAAAAGAAAGCTACCCACACAGAGGTAGGGAACTCCTAGTTAGGGCAGCCGTGATAAGTTGGAAGGCATTTCAATTCATTTAGTCAAAACTGTCCCCCAAAATGCAGTTTTCTGAAAGGTCACTTGACCGTTTTGTCCATAGAGATGCAGCACAATACTAAGTCAGCTCACGCACATGGCTGTCACCTTGTACCAGGCTGTGCAGGACCCAGCCCCGCCCCCCTCAGCCACTCAGGTCGTGTTCTGCCCTGCCCAGGGCTACTTTGGGCTCCTACACATGCCACGTCTCGGCTGAAACGTCAGGTTACACCTTGAAGGTCACTTCCTCATCTAGGCCTTTCCTGTCACACAATCTCAACGGACTCTCCAGTTACTTGATATCACATCACTTTCTTATTTTCATCCTAATGGTTAGGAATTGCTGTGTTTATGTTTGTCTACCGATTTATTTATTGTCCTTCCCCTGCTGAAATATCAGATTCATGAAAGTGAGGGCCTTGTCCACGTGTGCCTTGCTGGGCTCCCTAGTGGTTGGCACACAGTGGGGAACCCAGTGAATGGTTTAGTTTGAATGCGTTTAGTTGTGTTTTCACTGGAAGCTTCATCAGTTCCGACCAAGCGCAGCCTTTCATCTCCTCTGCAGCAGCTGGTTGAACCATGGCGACAACTCCTGCCAGTGCTTTCGAGGCCCTCATGGATGGAGTGACAAGCTGGAATGTCCCCAAAGACCCCATCCCTAGTGAACTTCTTCTTATCGGAGAGGCCGCCTTCCCGGTGATGGTGAATGACAAGGGCCAGGTCCTCATTGCTGCCTCCTTCTACGGCCGAGGCCGCCTGGTGGTGGTGTCCCATGAAGGCTACCTGCTGGATGCTGGCTTGGTTCCATTTCTTCTTAATGCAGTGGGTTGGCTCTGTCCCTCACCTGGGGCTCCCACTGGAGTGCACCCATCCCTGGGATCACTAGTAAGTATCCTGCAGGGCTGTGGGGTTCAGGCACAGATTCAGCCGGAACTGGGGGCCCCCTTGGGGGTTTACTGCATCAGTGCCTACCATGATAAGATGACTGCAGAGCTGATCCAGTTTGTGAAACGTGGAGGCGGCTTGCTCATCGGGGGCCAAGCCTGGTATTGGGCCAGTCAGCATGGTCGTGACAATGTGCTGTCCAGGTTCCCCGGGAACCAGGTGACAAGTGTGGCTGGAGTGTACTTCACCGACATCTATGGGGACAGAGGACGGTTCAAGGTCTCTAAGAAGGTACCCAAGATCCCACTCCATGTCAGGTGAGTGGTGTTTCCCTACGGGGAGTCGGACGCATGGTAACAATAGATTTGATCTCCCTCTTGGATGAGCTTCCATTTTCACACACGAGATTCTCCACTCTGTTTTGGAAGCACCACAAGGCAAACGCAGGGAGGGAGGCTGGGTTCTCACCGCCACCCTGTCCTGTGTCCAGATAGAAGTGTTTGCTTTATTCATCTCTCCGTCTCCCGTGTCTAGTGCCCAGGATGGGGAGAGTGCTTATCAAGATCTCTTAAACAAATCAAAGAACACTGGTTTATTTGTGTGAGCTCAGCCCACTGCCAGCCCCATACAGCACACCAAGTCCTACTACCTGCTCATTTATATGCCAGTGGAGAGTTAGGCAATTAAGAAAACAAATAAATATAAACTCTAGCAGGTGTTGATAAGAGCTACAGGGAAAGTAAAGCAGGATAAGTGGACAGTGACAGGGAGGGGAGTGGAGGGCACTGAGGGTCATCAGGGAAGGCTTATCGGTCCGGCCCCGTCAGGACTAGTTGGTGTTTGAAACAGAAGGACTTAATATAAGAACTTGACTACGCAGGTGAGGGAGGAACTAGAAAGCCACACAAGAGACAGCACAGTAATGGAGGGCTTAGTGACAGCATGACCAACAGAGGGAGGTGGCCTGGTCACTGGAGCCCAGGTTCTGAGTCACCTGGTAGGAGCCTGTGTAGCAGGAGCTGGGACCCCAGATGGAGGGGTGTCTGTGGGACCTGGCATCTCAGAGTAGACACCGTGAGTGCCAGAGACACAGCCTGAAGAGAGAGACACAGACCTCGTCTCCTTCTTGTTGCCTGCCTGCCTTCAGTCTTCTTTCTGCCTCTGCCTCCCGTGGGCGTACCCACCAGAAGCCCGAGGGCAAGGAAGCCAGGGAAACACAATTCCCCGAAATGGAGAGCATGACAGAGGAGCGTGGGGAGTGGATAGGAGTGCAAACAAGAAAACGGCCACCTTGGAAGGCTTCTCTGGTCTGGTCAGGTGACAGCTAAGAGATCTGAAAGAATTTCAGGAATGAGCCATATGGACATCCATGAAAAGAGAACTGAGGGGGCGCCTGGGTGGCTCAGTCAGTTGAGCGTCCTACTCTTGATTTTGGCTCAGGTTAAGATCTCATGGTTCGTGGGATCAAGGCCCACATCGGGCTGTGCTAATAGCGTGGAGCCTGCTTGGGATTCCCTCTCTCCTTCTCTCTCTGCCCCTCCCCAACCTGCATGTGCTCCCTCTCTCTCTCTCTCTCTCTCAAAATAAATAAATACACTTTTAAAAAGAAAAGAGAACTCAGGCGGAGGGAGGAGCAAAGGTGAAAGCCCGAAGCAGAAGCCCGCCTGATTTGTTGCAGGAACACTGAGGAAGCTGCTGTGACCGGAGCTGGGTGAATGAGGGCTGGTGTAAAAGGACGTGAGGTAGTCCTTGGCAGCGCTCTGGGTCTTACTGGAAGTGAGAGAATTTGGGTCAGAGGACTGACAGGAAGTACCTGCATTTCAAAAGGGGCCTTCTGATTGATGGAGAATAGGCTGTAGGAGGCAGGACTGAAGCAGGACACCAGTCAGGAGGCTCCCGAAACAGGCTACCTAAGAGGTACCGTGGCTCACACCAGGGTGACGGCAGTGGAGCTGGAGGTGAGACTGGAGACCCAACAGGCATGGCTGATGGATGAAAATGGAGCGAGAAGGGAAAAAGCGACAGGAGTTTGGATCTGAATGCCTTAAAGACCAAAGTTGCTATTTATGAAGTGGAGGAAGACTGAGAAGGGAGTTCAGAGGAGACCAGGAAGCTTAATTTTGGATACTTGGGGGTTGGGGTAACGGTTAAATCAGTGACTGTGTTCGGTGACATGTCACAGAAGCCTCACCGCAGTGGATTAACCATGCAGGATTAAGTTTTCTTGTGTAGCACAAAGTTCAGGTAGATAAGCCTGTGGCAGACTCCGTGACGTGCCAGGTTCATTCATTCTCTCTCTGTCTCTGCACCGTCACCTCCACCCCTCCCGTCATGGCGTATCACCTTATTCTTTATGGTCACAAGGCTGCCCCTACTACTTCAGGCACTGTAAGTATACCTAGGATAAGCTAGGATATCCACACCTGCTGAGTAGATCCCTTTTAGTTCAGAAAATAAAATATTTTTGGAAGCCCCGACCATTAGACTTGCTGTTCACCTGGCCAGCTCTGCTGCCAGAGGCTCTGAGGGGCTGAGTGTTTTTAAAATTTTTCTTTTTAACGTTTATTTATTTTTGGACAGAGAGAGACAGCATGAACGGGGGAAGGTCAGAGAGAGGGAGACACAGAATCTGAAACAGGCTCCAGGCTCTGAGCTGTCAGCACAGGGCCCCATGCGGGCCTTGAACTCACGAACCGCGAGATCATGACCTGAGCCGAAGTCGGCCGCTCAACCGACTGAGCCACCCAGGCGCCCCTGCTGAGTATTTTTAAAGGCACACTAGCAACTCTGAAGAAATCAAGTTGCTGATGCCAGGAAGAGCATACACTTGTTGGATGAGCAGCTAGCAGCACCCTGGGCCGTCAGCCCCAAGCCCTGGTGCCCTGGGACCTCCTTCCCTCCGAGAGGGGCGGGAGGGGATGGGAGGGGACGGGTCACTCAGAAACCTCAGAGTGGATCTGATCCACTCCAGCTTGTCTTTGATTCTAATTCTATGGGACAAACAGGAAATCCCATGAGCCCGATTCTACTTAATTGTTCCAGAGGCTCTTGTCCGGCAAACTAAAGCTATTTTTCTTCATCTACACGTACATTTTTTTCATCTCTGTTGCTGAACCTGAGTTATGTTTTGTGTTGGTTTCAACTTTTAATTACGGAAAACTTCAAACATGCAAAAGACCAGTCCCAGGAGCCCCATGCAGCCCTGACCTGACCTTCAGAAGAGCCAACTCATAGTCAGTTTTACCCACAGCCCTACCATTACTTGGAAGTAAATTGCAGACATATCATATTTTTCTTTTTTTTTTTTTTTTTAAGAGAGAGAGCACCGGCCGGGGAGGGGAATAGAGAGGGGAACAGAGGACCCGAAGCAGGCTCCACTCTGACAGCAGTGAGCCTGATGTGAGGCTTGAACTCACAAACCAGGAGATAATGATCTGAGCCAAAGCCAGCCACTCAACCAACTGAGCCACCCAGGTGCTCCCATCATGTTTCAATATGTATGTCTAAACACATAAACTCTTTCAAAAACAACCACAGGGCACCACTGTCATTCCTTAATGGCATCATTTATTTCCATGATTATCTTTTTCAAAGTTTATTGGAACTGGTATTTATTAAAACCCAAATATTTTGACTGATACGACTTTTATGTCTCCTGTAAGATATGAGTTTCCTTCCCAATTCTTTTTATCTCTTGCTTTTTTTTTTGTTCTGTTTTGTTGTTGTTGTTGTTGTTGTTGTTGTTGTTGTTGTTGTTGAAGAAACTAGGCACTTTGTCCTGCCTGAACAGTTTCCTTCAGTCTGAAGTTTTAGATTGCATTCTTACGGTGTCATGTAATATATTCCTTTGTTACCTGTATTTCCTGTACACTGGAAGTTAGATGTAGATTCTATGGCAGGGATTAGCAAACCATGGCCTGTTTCTGTAAATAAAGCTTCAGTGCAACACAGTATGCCCCTCTGTGTACATGTGGTCTGTGGCTGCTTTCAAGCTACAATGGCGGAGTTGAGTAGGATCAACAGAGACCATGTGGCCCACAAGCCTAATGTCTATTATCTACCGTGCTGGAAAAGTTTCCCACCCCCCAATTTAGAAGCTTGATGAGCCTCATGTTTGAATTTTTGGCCTGACCACTTTAAACGTGGTAATGTGTGTATGTCCACAGAATGGAACATAATGTCTGTTTCTCTCACTGTGATATTAAAAGTCATTAATAATCATTGCCTAGTCCTAGATCCATTAATTCATCAGTGACTATAAAATGGTAGAGTTAGGGGCGCCTGGGCGGCTCAGCCAGTTAAGTGTCTGACTCTTGATTTTGGCTCAGGTCATGATCTCACCATTCGTGAGTTCAAGCCCCACTTCGGGCTCTGCACTGATACAGCTGAGCCTGCCTGAAATTCTCCTCTTTTATTTATTTTATTTATCTCTCTCTGCCCCTCTCTTACCTGCTGTGTCTCTCTCTCTCTCTCAAAATAAATAAAAATAAACTTAAAATGGTATATTTAAAATTCTAGCATTCCTTTTATCCAGTATTTAGAATACTTCTATAAAAACATAATTCCCTTCATCTACTATTTGCATACCCTGGCATAGTCTGCTTAGGGAAGGCAGGATAAATGCTGGATTTTCCAAAGCACTGAGTTGGACTCCCTAGAATCTTCCAAAGGTCTCCACTGTGTCTTATTTTTTTTAAATTGTCCTTATGAACTCATGGATTGGAACACTCACATAATAAACATGTTCCATCATGAACCTATTCAAGTCAAACTAAAACTTTTTGACCCAGCCTTAATGGACTTCCTTGTTTCAGCCTCGTGTTACACATTTCCTGCCCCAGACCCAACGTCAGCCATTTCTACAAGGAACCCTTATTCCTTTGAGTGGGAAATGGTGTTTAGGAGCCAGAGACACAGTGGTGTGCTCACTGCTCTTGGGTTGATCATTGTTTCCAGGCCTTTTGAGTGGGCAGAGCTAAGAAATAAGGATTTTGAAATGATAAATACATCAAGAGCTCATTCTGATGCTTCAAATTCAACTTCAGAGCTATAGGGTTTTATTTCCTTTCAGTGATCTTATTACATCTGCCTCCTTTTTGTCCCATGCTAAATAATCCTAGTTCTGAAAGAAAGCACCCTAATAACTCATTTGTTTTATCCCACAAGACACATAACAGTTCCCAATAACAGTACTACCAGCACAGTTAAAGATTATTTTCAGTTCCTTTCATCCTTATTATATATTTTATGAGGTATATAAAGCCAAATTACCATCTTTTAAAGTCACTTAGACTAGTTCTTCTCTTTGTGGTTATACCACTAAATGGATACACATGTAGATTCATTTGGATATTTTACTTTTGCTGTTTGGAAGTGCTTTTGTGAATTAATTTTATTTTATAATAATTTAGCATAGCTATGTGGATCTAAAGTAAAATCTTAAGAAGCCAATATTCTATCCCTGTTCCTTTATATAATTTTTTTCTCCCTTTTTTAAAAAAGAAATCATTTTACTCCATTGTTAGTATATGTATGAACACACACACACACACACACACACACACACACACACACACTGGTGTCCTTTTTCTTGAAAAAAGCAACTGTATACGATACATATTTTTCTCCACCTTACTTTTTCACTTATATTGTTTTCTAGATATGGCTCCATAATAACCTATAGATATGCACTATATATTTTATTACACTGAAATGTATGGATGTAGTATAGTTTATTCAGATAGTTTTTTACTGACAGATTTGAGTTTGTAGTATTTAAAATTTTTTTCCAGTATTCTTACTATTTCATCTATATTGCAGTAAATGCCTGTGTGCATATGTCTTCGTAATTTTGCATATCACTGGAAATGGGATTGCTTAGTCAAAGGATAAATGCACATGTAATTTTTACTAAACATTAACAACTATCCCAGAATTGGGTTCCCCAGGAACCCAACTCAAAGACCAAGACAGTAAGTAGAAAGTCTACTAGGAGGGACTCTCCAAATCAGCACCTATGGGGGAAGGGAAGATGGAAGGATTGGAAAAGAGAAATGTGTCTATGGGGCAAAGTTTAGTAGCAAAAATTTTAATGGTGTTTTCACTAGTAAGTAAAACACGGGGAAAACTATAAGTGTCTAACAGATGGAATATTGCTTAAATAATTATGGTATAGGGGCACCGGGGTGGTTCAGTCGGTTAAGCGTCCAACTTTGGCTCAGGTCATGATCTCACAGTTCATGAGTTCAAGCCCCAAGTCGGGCTCTGTGCTGACGGCTCAGAGCCTGGAGCCTGCTTCAGATTCTGTGTCTCCCTCTCGCTCTCTGCCCTTCCCCCTCTCATGCTCTGTCTCTGTCTCTCAAAAATAAATAAATGTTAAGAAAAAATTTTTTAATAAGATAAAGTAAAAATCTTTAAAAAAATAGTAATCATGGTATATCTTACTCTTTAACTCCTTAAAGACTTATTACTTAAAGGAGTAAGAAAATACTGATGATACAATAGACAAAATTAATATATAAAACTATATTAAATGATGCCAAATTAGTTAAGATGTGTACAGGTAGAAAATAAAAGTATTAATAGTATATCTCTAGAGATAAGCTGATAGGTGATTATTATTTTCTTCTTTAAACATTTGTTATCTCCAAGTTGTCTATAATTATAACCTGAAAACAATTTTATATCACTCCTCTGTCTTTGTATAAACCCTTACACAATAGGAAATTTTCCTCAAATTACACTAAGATTCCTCCTTTGACCTTATGTCTTATATTGTTCTATTAATGCAGCAACAAAATGGGTAAAGACGCAAATTTCATTACCATATCAGTTTTCCTTCCCTCTTTCTAGAACCTGTCAATCCATTCTTTCACTCAGCTAAAATGTGCTGAGAGCCTGTGAAACTGTAGACACTATTTTGGGCTCTGGGCCTACAGTAGTGTTTAACTGAAGTCCATACATGATTGACCAACAGAAGTGTTGGGAATGTTCAGGTACTGTATGAAAATAAGTTTTCCATGTTATCAGTTTTCCTTATTTGTAAATCTTTTACTGAAATAACAACATGACAGTGAAATATCTGGATATTTTTAGCTTCTCATTGTGTCCCCAACAAAATTTTGACCTTTTACACATCTTCTGTCATCATGCATCATTTTTGCTAGTTGTTGTTATGTACTGCTATTTTGTATTTGCTTAAGAACATTTTTCTATTTTTAAAAGTAATGTTCTTAATGAGAATTTTTAGTCACAATATACGTGCCACAGTTGGTTTAACTGCGTCCTTTTGTTGAGTACGTAGACATTTTCTAACTTGAGTATTTCGAGGGGGGGTATAGCTTGTACATCAGCCACACACATCTTTAAATTTCTAAAATATTCCCCCAAATTCAAAGACCTCAAGGTGTAACATTAGGTTTCTCATCTTACAAAGTTTCAAGACATTTGTGGGGGTGCCTGGGTGGCTCAGTCAGTTAAGCATCTGACTCTTGGTTTTAGCTCAGGTAATGATCTCACAGCTCATGAAATTAAGCCCCACGTCCAGCTCTGTGCTGACATGACAGTGCAGAGCCTGCTTGAGATTCTCCCTCTCTTCCTCCCTCTCTCTCTCAAAATAAATAAACTTTAAAGAAGTTTTTTAAAGACATTTGCAAATCCAGTTATTCAAAAAAAATAACACTAGTAGTTCAATGGCAAAGTTCGTTTTAAGACCTGGTTTTCAAATTTCTCTTCCTGCTCTGGACCAGACAATTTATTCTTCTTATTCAGTTTCAAGCTCAAACCCCCTTCTCAGAGGAGTCTTCCCCGATGACCCTATTGAATCTAAGACTAACCTCCCCGTGTCACTCTTCTGCATTTATGGCCTCGACATCAGTGATCACAACCTGCACACCCCCGACCTGTGCACTGGCTGGCGCCTGTCCAGCCAGCCAGAACGTTAAGCTGCACCAATGCCTTGCTCTTGCTTGTCATGTCTGCTGCTTTCTTCGCAGCGCCTGCCCTGTGAAACACAGTATAGAGCGACAAATGTTTGTATACCATATAAATTAATGGATACATAGGTGAATACACACCCAAAACCATGAAGGAGAAAGGGTGGCTCGTATGCTAGTGTTAACCCCACAGATAAGTTCATGTTAAGGAATGTTCTGCCAGGGGAGCTCAGCCAAAAACTGGGTTGAGGCTGGCTGAGAGGGTCACGTCTAAAGTCTAAGAAGACCTGATAATGTTGAACCCAGGCCCTCAGCTCAGATTCCTGCCTCCTTTACCTGGCGTCCCCTTAGAGGTTTTTAGGGAACTTTCCTGCTGGCAAATCTTGGTCAAAGGCGCCTGGACTGACCCAGCAGGTTCGCTGACTTCAAAGTCCTGCTGGAGGCCCTGGAGCGTCTTAAGGGAAATGCTCTGCCAAGGGGAGGGGCATTCTCCAAAAACCAAAACAGAAGATACTCTCAATGTCTTCTCCCCAAGGGCAAGCGCCGACTGCACACCCATGCTTATATAACTGAGAGAGACACTGAAGTTACTTTAATATGCAAAGTCAGGGGGTGCCTGGGTGGCTCAGTCTGTTAGGGGTCTGACTCTCGATCTCAGCTCAGGTCATGATCTCATGGTTTATGAGTTGGAGCCCAGCATTGGTTCTCTGCTGTCAGCAGAGAGCCCGCTTTGGATTCTCTGTCCCCCTCTCTGCCCCTCCCGCACTTGCTTTCTCTCAAAAAAAAAAAAAAAAAAAAGAACAAAGTCAGATCCAAAGGCACTTGCTAGGGAAAACAACTCCCAGAACAATAACTTGTGACATTTATACGTGGTGTAACCTAGAAGGTCTAGAATATATTAGGAATTGCTCACGTGAAAGTAAACACATGCCAGCAGCTTATGCATCTGCTGAAGGTGTTGTGTTCTCTCATTTGATCCTCACCACGGTCCAGAGAGTTTCCAGGTAAAGACTGTATGCAATGGGGCTAGATCCCAGAACTGCCCTCTCCACCAAATCTGACCAAATGAATGAGCAATGCCAAGTAGAGAGCTGAACGGGAGGCTTCGAGGCTGGCAGGTGACTGATATGTGGCACGATATTTCCATCTCCTGACCCCACCCCCAACCCAGACGCAAGAAGAAAGCTACCACCACAAATCCAAGAATTATCATTAATGCCTTCTCATATTCTAGAACGAACACACTGGGGAGTATATAAAAGCACCAGAGCCACTGAAGGACTTGGTGGAGGCAGAAAGGGAAGCCGGAGCTGCCATCTTCCATGCACAGTGGTGGGTGGAACCCCTCAGGCGTGTTCCACACCTGCTCAGGTGGGGTAGGCATAGCCTTAGCTCCCCAAAAGTGCAGGGACTAGCCCCCAGCAAGGACAGCAGTAGGCCCAGGTGATTACTTTGCCATTTGATTCATGCCACACACCTCAGGCAACAAGAAAGTGGAAAGCAGCCATATCCCAACCTCCGTAGAATCCGGGAAGGTGGATAGATGTGGGGGGTGTGTATAGGCAAACGGGCCCCGGAGCATATGAAGGAGAACTGAACCAAACTATTTCAGAACATGCAAGAGATCTGCAGCAGCTAATTGGGGGAACAAATCTGTACAATAACTCCATAAAAACACCGTAATACATTGGAAAGGGAAATACAGAAAAGACAGAAATTTAGTATGGAAAGACGACAGAATCAATCAGGCGTGGGAGAAAAATGCGACCCAGTGAACAGAAGCAGATTCCCTGAGAATGTTTCAGGCTATTAAAGTTCTATTTAGAACTTTCCAAAAATATATGTTAAACAAGTAACAGAATGAAGTGAAAAGGAGGATGTCAGAGCAAAGAAAACAAATTAAGAACCAAACACCTCAGGAAAAAAGTCAATTAGGCATCATAAGGAATAGGATAGGGAAGGCCAATGTATGGTTAAGGGGACAGTGGCTCACTTCCCACTAAGCCCTCTCTTCATAGTTGTCATTATTATGAGGTTCTTTAAGCTGCATTCAGAAAACCATTACATGGGATGCCTGGGTGGCTCAGTTGAGCGAGCATCTGACTGTTGACCTCAACTTAGGTCTCGATCTCAGGGTAAGTTCAAGCCCTGCGTTGGGCTCCACACTGAGTGTGAAGTCTACATTAAAAAAAAAAAAAAAAAAAAAAGCCACTGCACGTATCACCTGTCTGCTTAGGTGTGACCTAGTGTATTACCTGAACATTATCACCTCTCGCTTCCCTCCACTGTCAGCTCCGAAGGAACACACATATTTCATTTTTCATAAACGCAGTATTAGTTGCACCTTCACATCTTTTTAAAGTCTCCTTTGCACAAACTATATGCGTTGATTGCCATATACACACCTGTGGGCTTAATCCAAAGACTCAAGCAATTGAAGGAGAGTTTTCACTGTGTGGACAACACTGGCTAGGGCAAACCACCCTGGATTTGCTTCCTGTCCCTGCCAGTTATTAGCTAAGAACCATGGAGCAAACTGCTTAACTTTTTAAGCCTCATTTGTGAAGTGAGAGTAATGTATTTCAGTTTTATCATAATGATTAAAAGAGAGAATCCATGTGTGTGGATACCTAGTATATATTAAGCCTCGTTAAGCAATAGCTGCGTTCATTATTTTCCAGACTTCAATACCATTGATAGTATGCAAGATTTGAATATTGGTAAATCGATATCTGAGATCATTAATATTGCCCTCATAACACTGTCAAGCATTCTGTTGAGAATTACTTGGTATCCCATCTACTATGTTTGCTCTTCCTTCCATCTTTCCTTTGTCTTTTGAGAAACATCCCATCTTTTTACAAACTCTTTCAAAAGGAATTCAAGCTTATTGTCAAGAACATACAGCCCACAGAGAAATATATACAGAATAGTAGATCGTCTTTTATCCCACACTGCCAGGCCCTATCCCCAGAGGACGCCTCTGGACTGAGGTTGCTACTGCTCTTAAAAGCTTGATGCAGATAATCTAATTTGCTCATCTGTGCATGTGCTTGTGTGCTGAAAATTGGTATGTTATTTAATGCATCATGTTTAAGAAAGTCTACTTTCTTCCTTATATTCTTGCCTCAAATTGGTGGAATGCAGCATCCTAGGCTCTCTCCCCATCATCCTCAGCGTCTGGGAGATATTGCACCAGTGTTCTCTGATCAAGCGTGTTTTTTGTTCTGCTCAAATCATCTCTCTCCTCTTTTTTCTTTTTTTTAATGTAATTGACCCACTGGATACTGACAGATCCATTACCATCCCAAATGCAATTATGAGTTCATCAAATTTTAATTTGTTTAGTGCCAAGTTTTTGCTCTCAGCATTTTGTTTTTAGGACCCTAAAAATTGATGAAAATTGTATCTTTGGTAAAGTGTAACTTTTACCCATGGAAAATATTCACTTGGTGTATTTTAACTCTTTCCTCTTTGAATTTAGTTGCATCTCATATTAATACCGGCACTTCTGCCTTCTTTTTGTTGCGGTTTTTTCCGATACAGCTTTGTTGATACACAGATTTCCTCATTTTCAGTCCTTCTGTGTCAGTTTTGAGTATGTCTTTTACAAGCAGCTTATACCTAGATATTTTTAACCTGAGCTAAGAGGCTCAGTCATTTCATATAGAAATTTAACCCATTTATATAAAATAATAATTTCAGTGTATCTCTTCCTCTTGCCTTATTTTCTGCTTTTATGATGTTTCTTTCTGCATTCTTTTTTTTTTTTTGACTAAGTTTTCTCTATTCCTTAAAGTCCCGAACACATTTGTAGATTATACGTTTTATTTCTATTTTTCCAGCAGTTACCTTAGCATTTTAAATTTAATTTTTAATTGCCAGAGAAATTACATTCATACATACTCCCTATTTGAAAACTACCAGTGAGGAAAAACCCCTGTGACCATCCCTTTCAATATCAGCCCTTTCTCTCCATCCCACGATCCAAAAGTTTATTGTGGTTTTATCCTGACTTTTTTGACATATGTATTGACATATATTAACATTGTTTTATTTTTGTCTTACATAAATTGCATCCCCAAGTTCTGCTATTTTGCAAATTGTTTTGCTCAGCACAATGTTCTGCACATCTGCCCATGTTAATTCACGTGGGTTTACCTGTTGTTTTTAACTGATAAATAGCAAGCCATGGTATGATTAATGCCATTTTTTAATTTGTTCCTCCTTTATGCTGAAAAGAAATTAAGGAGAAGCTGTGCAAGAGGTACTTTTTTCAATAATGTTTTGCAACTTAAATGGATAAACTATTTTTTAACAACACTTGATTTTTATGATGAGACAATAAAGTTTTGTAAAGATAATTAAAATTGCCTATAATCCCACTAGCCAAGATGGTCACTGAAGATGTTGTGATAGATGTGATAGATGTTTACATAGATAGTTGTGATAGATGTTTAGATTCTGCCTCTGGTTTCATGTTTTCTATTTGCTTTTTCATTTTTGGTGGTTTGTTCCAAAAATTTGGCTCATTTAGGGCACAGTATCTTGGAATCTGATTTTTAAATATTTTCCATGAAGCATTTTCCAATATTATCTTATAGTTATTTAATTATCATATGGTATGCCATCTACAGTTAACCATAACTTATTTAACCAATGTCCCATTGTTTGACATTCACAAATCTATCTACAAATTGGTTTAAAAAAATCTTGACATACAAAAGTTTTTTTGAATTTATTACGTTTAGACCATTTCTCGATAAAAAGTGACAAATACTCTCATCAGATTTGAGAATTTTTACAGTGTGTGTGTGTGTATGAATCTTTAAGTGTAGTATTAAACAATTTACTTGTGTTTCTAGCTCAGAGCTAGCAATCTGATGTTTTTACAGCTTTTTTTCTGGCAGAAAATTAGCTCTGAGAAATACAGTAGGACTACTTTCTCTAGGAATAGACTATTTTTTTTACTAACTTATGTATATGTTTAATTACTTAAAAAGATATGAAATTCAAGCCAGAATATTCAACAACCAGTTGACTAACATGGGAAGAATTCCTGGCAGTGTTTATTTGGAGAAGGTGGACTTTAAGACATACAGATAAGGCCACTACGTCACTCCTCAGTATTTCATCAAATCCACTACAATGTCGGTTATAAGATAAGCACCATTTTTGTGTCACGAAGTAAGAGTCAACACTGCCAGTTAAACAGCGACATGCCATCAGTTAGTCGTTCAAAGGTGAAAAAATCTGCCTCAGATCCGATAAGGTAAATGGTATTCCGTACTTGAATCCTAGCAGTTATCAGTCAGAACCAGGAGGCTGGCACGAACTGTCCCCTCTGCACCCACACCAAGAACTCCCTACCTAGGAGCTTGTTTTCGGTGCTTCTGACCCTCTGTCCCCGTGTCACCTTCCAGGTGCGGGGAGGATCTCAGGCGGGATCAGCAGCAGCTCCTGGAAGGGATCTCAGAGCTGGACATCAAGACGGGGGGAGTGGCCTTCCCGCTGGGGTTAGACGCCTCGCTCGGCTGCTTCCTGGCAGCCGCCCGCTATGGCCGGGGCCGGGTGGTCCTCGCCGCCCACGAGGGCATGCTCTGGGCTCCCAAGATGGGGCCCTTTTTGCTCAATGCTGTGCGCTGGCTGGCCAGAGGCCAGACAGGCAAATGTGGGGTGAACACAGGGCTGAAAAACCTGTGCGCCCTCCTGTCAGAGCATGGCCTGGAGTGCAGTCTGCAGCCCCATCTGACGCACGACTTGAGTGTCTACTGCTGCAAGGCCTACGGTGACAAGGAGGCCAAGCAGCTACAGGAGTTCGTGGCCGAGGGTGGGGGCTTGCTGATCGGGGGCCAGGCCTGGTGGTGGGCCTCCCAGAACCCGGGCCGCTCCACTTTGGCCGGTTTCCCTGGTAACGTCATCCTCAACCGCTTTGGCCTCAGCATCCTGGCTCAGACCCTCGATCCGGGCTGCTTCCCTGTCCCCACCCCCGAGATGCGGAGCTACCACATCCGCACGGCGCTGTGCGAATTCCAGGCCACGCTGAACCGTGGGGCTGGGAACCTGGAAAAGCGCTGGCTAGCAAAGCTAGGAGCAGACGGTGCGGCCTTCCTACAGATTCCCGCGGAGGGGGTCCCGGCTTATGCGTCCTTGCACCGGCTCCTGAGGAAGATGCTGCGTCTGTCAGGCCTCCCAGCCGTGAGCCGGGAGCACCCAGTGGCTGGCGATTCCTGTGAGGCCGCGGTGCTCTGCCTGGCCACGGAGCTGGCACGCTCTGGGACTGACTGCTCCCAGCTGGTGCGGGAGCTTGGGACGGGGACCTGCGGCTCCCTTCTGGCCCCCTCAGATCAGCCCATCACTGTGGAGATCGATGGCAGCAACCCAGGTACAGAGAGAGATGCCCAGAGCAGCAGGCCCCGGTGGGGGGGGGGGGGGTTCCTCGGTGTCACAGGACATTGCAGGTACTGAGCGCCAGTGGGCCAGCATCATTCCCTATCAGGTACTTCAGGGAAGATGGGGTCGGGGTTCCACTGAGGGTTTGGGGGGCATGCATGCCGGAAGCATAGGTGAGCTGAGGTCTGCAGGGCAGGGGCTGTGCCTCTGGGAGGGGCCGGGAGGCTCCAGGGTGCCCCAGAGTCAGCTGGGCGAAGAACTCAGCCCTTCCTGTGGCTTTTGTCAGGCAACGGGGACTGCTGGGTGAGTACCGGGCTCTACCTCCCGCACGGACAAAGTGCAGAAGTCTCGCTGTCCGAAGCTGCGGCCTGCGCCGGTCTGAAGGTAAGACCAGAGTAGCCACTGCCAACGCCCCAAACCCCAGAGCCGCTTGGCTTTCCTCGGCTCTCGGCAGCGCTCCCCAGAGGCCAGGAGGGACCATTCTGCCCATTTCACAGGTTTCATAGACGAAGCAGATCTATTTCAGGGGGCCTGAAGGAGCAACTGGGATGCGAGAGCTACTGTCACGCGTAGAACTCACACCTAAGCCCTCGCACTTCCACGTGTGGTGATTTTACATCCCCACAGGGATGTGAGGGGCCCCAGGAGCCCCATCACATCCTCAGAACCTCACCCACTTCGCCAACAGCACACGGCCTTTCTGTGTTTTACGTCATTACCCTGACCCCTGAGGCTGTGCTTCATCTGGTCACTCACACAAGCAGGCCCTACAGGCAGGATTAACACTGTCCTGCCTCAACCTGAGGGTCACTTCCTGCCACACTCAGGGGCTCTTCTGTGTCCGCCTTTCGGGAGCTCGCTTACATTCCACCTAAAAGAAGAAACCCCAGGACTCCAGACAAAACAAACCTCAACCCGTGTGACCAGAAAGGGTGGGGGGGGGGGGGCCCTGGACAAGGGCGGGGGGAAGTGAGAACTAGCCCTCCCGCCTCGGGCCACATTTCACCACCTCTGGACGGCTGGCCCCCTCTGTGCACAAAAGGCGGCCCAGGACCCCGTCTGGCTCATCCTGGCGTTGGAATCACCACACGGCGTAGGCCCTGACACGAGAGCCCGGGTCCCACCTGGTACAGAGATGCCGCAGGGCCCTGGTCCGTATCTGCCTCAGGGCTGTCGTGCCTGGTCTGTCTGGTGACACTCCATCGTTGGGCTGTTTAAACCCCCAGAAGAATGATCCCACATACCGTTCGTTCCCTATGACTGCTGAAGGACAACCTCATAGGTTTCACGGGTAGCTCACAGAAGGGGGAAGCTGGTGTTTGTCGGGTACCCGCCATCCAGCCAGCACACACAGGGCCCCCCACACTCACCACAGAGACGTAGCTCCTGCTACGCATGATGGACTCACCTCCCCAGATACAGGTTGGCTGCCACACTGATAACCTGACCAAGGCCAGAAAGCTGTCCCGAGCCCCTGTGGTGACTCACCAGTGCTGCATGGACAGGACCACGCGGTCGGTCTCCTGCCTCTGGGGCGGCCTCCTCTATGTCATCGTGCCGAAGGGCAGCAAACTGGGCCCCATATCTGTCACCATCAAGAGGGCCGTGCCCGCCCCATACTACAAGCTGGGTGAGGAGACAATGCCAGGGATGCTACCAGAGTCGCAGGCTGGTTGCTAAGGGGGGCTGGGGCGGGGACTGGCACACAGAAGGGGGAAGAAGTGTTCAAGATGTAAGTAGAGGTGGGGTGGGGCTATGAAACACCCTGTGGCTGTGGAGACTTCCAGGCAGAACTAAGGGGAGGGTCTAGAGGCCCGTCCTTCACTTCATGGCACATAGACCCACATGTCCAGTTCATTGTTTCAGTGACCTCCTCCTCGAGTTCAAGGTAAGCTGGAGAAGTGGGGAGACATGCCCATGATATTTGTTCCCAGGTAAGACATCGGTGCAGGAGTGGAAGAACTGTGTCCAGGAGAGCCTGGCTCCCTGGGGAGAGCTGGCCACAGATAATATCATCCTGACGGTGCCAACGGCAGACCTCCGTACCCTGGAGGACCCCGAGCCTGCACTCCACCTCTGGGACGAGATGATGCAGGCGATAGCCCGGCTGGCAGCCCAGCCTTTCCCTCTCTGCCGTCCCGAGAGGATTGTTGCCGACGTGCAGATCTCAGCCGGTGGGTACTCCAGGGCTGTGCTCCTCCTAGTCAGCGCACACCATTTATTCCGTGTTTTGCCTTTTTTCATGTCCAGTATGTGAAAGGTATAATCTCACCAGTAAAGGAAAAAAGACCTTGATGGGGATGCAGAGATGTTCACGTGTGAAAAGGTGAACATCTACAAGGTGAGATTTCACAGGATGGCAGGACAATCTCAGAAAAAAAATTGCTCCTGGGGGTTCACAGATAGTGACGAGCCATCTCTTTGTTATTTCAAGGAGAGGTTAAAATAGAAATATTGCTCCAAACAGAAGTGAGTTGGCAATGGAAAGGAGCAGTTTATGTTCAGTATTGAGTGGTTTACATGAAAGAAAAATGAGGAGATCTGGTTCTGACATATTGACATTTCCTTTGGACCTCGGTTTTCTTCTCTTTAAAAAAGGAGATGACCTCTGCTGACGAGTATAAGTCTGCACGACAGTGGTTTACGTGGCAGAAGAAATGACACTGTTCTCCAACCCAGACACAGGACATGGTGTCACAGACTCACAGGATAGGAAAATCACACAAAGTGAAGCACTGAATTGTAGCAAGAATGGCTGTGTAAAGTGTATTCATATCCTTCAGGGCCACAGTGAGGTGGAGGGCATAACTCTGGCGTGAGAGGCTGAGCAGGGGGCCAGGGACCGTTCAGTTTCTGACCGGGTAAAGGAAGCCATCTACTTTCCGATCAACATGGAGATTCCGGTGTTGCGGAAGGCAACCCGGATGGTGAGGGAAAGTTACCCGGCAGAGAGGAATGAAGGGAGATGGGTTTGGGTACCCCCTGCCCCTCATCTCTTGCTTCTGCATTCCCAGGCTGGATGCACTCAGGATACCCCATCATGTGCCACGTGGAGTCAGTGCAGGAGCTCATCAATGAGGCAGGCATGAGGAGCGGGGGTCTGTGGGGACCCATCCATGAGCTGGGTCACAACCAGCAGCGACAAGAGTGGGAGTTCCCCCCACACACCACTGAGGCCACCTGCAACCTCTGGTCAGTCTATGTGCATGAGACGGTCCTGGGCATCCCCAGGGCTCGGGCCCATCCTGCGCTGAGCCCTCCAGAACGAGAGAAGAGAATTAAAACACACATAAGAAAGGGAGCCCCACTGCACGACTGGAACGTGTGGACAGCTCTGGAAACATACCTACAGGTACGGAGAAGGTCAGGGAGTTGAGAGCCACCAGAACCCTCCACCATGTAGCATCCTGGATCCCCTTCACTGCCCCCTCCAGACTGGGCACAGGTAGGGGGGGACCGGACCACATGGTGGGGCTTCCCAGGTTATATATCTCTAAGATCGAGATAATGACACCTGTCCCACTCGCCTCCTGTACTTTGTGATGTTAAGTAAGAGGAAATGAAAAGTATTATGAAAAACAAAGTAAGTGGACAAAATACAGCCTACCGGTCTACTGGTCATGAGCAGAAGTTCTGAGGCATTCCTGAGACTGGAGCCAAGCACTTCCACTTACTGGTTCTGACCATGGTTGCTTGAGTGCTCCAGAAATGGGTGTCATTCTGTTTTTCTTTGTTTTTCCTAACCTTAGTTCTGTGAATTAAGAGAATGTTACATCCCTTCATCCATCCGTTTGTAATAACAGTGGTATGAGTCCGGGACAACTGCATTACAAGAGCTTTCTAGGAGATAACTGTTATCAAGGCTCTCTGACTTCAGTCACACCACTTGAACCTGAAATGTCTTTAGAACGAATAAAGGAATAACCAACCAACCCCACTTCCCAAGAATACCAAAGTCCTGAAGCAGGTAGACTTCCTGTGAAATAAGCACAAAGCCCTGTCCCCTCCCCAACCTGCTCTGAATATTAATGTTTCAGAGTTCTCAAGGCTGTTCCCCAGATCAGATCTCTTATGCTGCCGACCACAGCCCTATATGGCAGTGGTATGGCCTGCTTTTCACAGAGGCAAATACCAGATTAAAGAAGTTCAGCAGCCTCTCCCATATCACTCGTTTAAATGATGGACCCGGAACCTAAAATCAGAAGTTAATGACACAACTCAAGCTTTGGCACTGCCTCTCAATCACTTCTCTTCCTCTTATTTTTAAAAAAATATTTATTTATTTTGGGGAGAGTGCAAGCGGGGGAGGGGCAGAGAGACGGGGACAGAGGATCCGAAGTGGGCTCTGCACTGACAGTCTGACAGCCGTGAGTCTGATGTGAGGCACAAACTCACAAACGCGAGATCATGACCTGAGCTAATGTCGGACACCGACTGAGCTACCCAGGTGCCCCTCTTCCCCTTATTTTCTAAGCGTGAATGGAGACAGCGCCACTCAATGAGATGACTTTGCACTGCCTCAGTTCTGTATTCTTACATGGCCGGTCTGAGGGTCTACATGGAGACAGACCTTAAATAGTAGCTTGCCACCGAAGTGGAAGTTAAAGCCATAATTTCACCCTACCCGCCTACCCACTCACCATGGAGCCTTGAAGATCATTTTGCAGAAGTTATGGAAAGATCCATCATCTTGGGGTCTGGGACTCAGTCTCAGGATGGGCAGGCACCTTCTGATTCCTCTACCTGCTCGCCACCCTTCCTCCCACTGTTACCCTGGTATAGGTGCTCACTGCTCGTCTCTGCTCTGTGACAACAGCCTCCTTGCCTCAACCCCCTACTGTCCATCATCCACTCTACTTCCAAAATAATCTTAATACTCCATGATTAAAACTCTTAAAGTGATCTCCTCTACATACAAAGTCAAAGCCGCCTAGCAGGGTGTACAAGACCCTGCCAGCTTCAGATTTTTACCAGCTTCATCGCCCAGCTCCCGTGCCCCTCGAGTTACCCTCCGGTACTCCAAACTCCTTCCCACTATGAACACATCTTGCTGCTTCAGCTTCTCGTCCCCCAGCCCCCAGGTTTCCTTCCTTCCTGTGGCTGAAATGTGCTTGAACATCTTATCTACCCATCAAGTCAGGTCCCCTGTCAACATTCAGTTCTATTGCCCTCCTCTCCTGACATTATCTCCTTGATAAGCCTCCTTTTTTTTTTTTTTTTTTTTTTTACATTTATTTACACGTCTGTCTCTCCCACTGACCCGTGACCTCTGGAAGACAGGAGCTCTTAATCACTTTTGTTTAGTGCACTGCCTGGCACGCTATAGGTATTTAATAAATGCTGTATGTGTAATAAGTGTCTGTTGATGCATTAATTAATAGTGATGAGCAGGACTGTCAGAGGCCAGGGCAGTAAGATCAGAGGGAGGTCTGACTTCAGGATGTTATCCGTTTTGGCTTTTATACCCCAGGGTCAGAATTCTCCACAAAAGAGGGGTGGTCTGGGACACCCCAGGATCCCTGCACATTCTATACCTCTGTAGTCTCAGCCAAGACTACAGGAGGGAGGCTCATGAATGGTCAAGGGGAAGAAATCGCTGTAACTGAAATATACTTCTGAACATGCATGTTGCCGGTGCTTTCACAACTTGGTACCTGATTCTGCCCCTTCCTTCTCTTCTCAGCTCCAGGAAGCCTTTGGGTGGGAGCCATTCACCCAGTTATTTGCTGAGTACCAGACACTCTCTGGCACCCCCACAGACAAGGCTGGCAAGATGAATCTGTGGGTGAAGAAGTTCTCGGAAAAGGTGCAGAAGAATCTGGCTCCATTCTTTGAGGCCTGGGGCTGGCCTGTCCAGAAGGAAGTGGCCGCCAGCCTGTCCTGTCTGCCTGAGTGGCAAGAAAACCCCGTGCGGGTGTACGTGCATCCTCAGGTATAAAGGATGTGCAGCAAGGCAGTGGGGGGGTGGTGGTGGGGAGGAACGATCCCTCGCCAAGGCCACCACCCATGTTTCCAGCTTAGCTTCTTGAGCCTGAGCCCCACATCCATCCCTGAGCTGTCTTCAGGAAGGCAGCTAAGGTCATAAGACAAAATGACCCCAACTTTCTCAGGAAAATGCCCTTGTTACTATTTCCCTGGTCAACCGACTTGCTTCACCACCCTCCTTCTCCAGCAGAGGACCTTTCATCTGCGCATCTTGAGGTCCTGCAGGCTCGTGGCTTCTACTTTTGACCAACAGTTCTAACGACTATGGGTTACCATAACAATATGACATCACTCCCTCACCCCTGCCAGCCTTGAACATGACTGTAAATTTCTTATGCTTTGGGAAGTTTGCTAATAGCAGGAGAGACAGGCTGGTATAGAGAGCCCTGGACTTGTTCGGTTCTGTGGGAAATCTCTTCAACTCTCTGTGCTTCTGTATTCTCATCCACGACTTGGGGATAAAAGTCCACTGTTTGATAATGGTGAACATGTTCATCCACTGCAAAATGCATACACATGCAAGGGCATTCTTCAGCTTTTGCCAGGTCCCATGGTGGCCTGGCCTGTCTATCCAGTCTTGTGTGGACAACCTGAAGACTGAATCCCACCTCAGAGTTGGCCACTTGAGGTAGGCATGCAGTCTCTGTGTAAGACTATGTAATGAGTACAGGTGTTGTTTCCAGACATGGTGATGATAGTTACTGAGATCCTAGCCTGTCTTACGTCCTTTCTCCCACCTCTAGAAGGACTCGTGGGTATGACCTAACCCAAAGAGTGGTATAAATTCAAGTAAGATGGTATAAATTCAAGCTCAATGTTACAAAGCCACTTGGTCTTTTTGGTTAGTTCCATCTTCTAGTACTTTTGTTTCAACCAAAAGTAAAGTCACAGTAGTAACCCCTACCAGGGCCACCAGCCTGTTTGTTCTTAGCACAAAACAGCTGACTGACTCCTCTGGTCACCAAAGAATCAAGGTGACTGACTCCTCTGGTCACCAAAGAATGTCCGGTGATAACAACAGCTGTACTGAATGAAAAGTCTTTGTGTGTGACAGCCTTTACTCAGGAGCAGGATTACTGGATGCAGCAGACCAAATTAACCCTGAGCTTTCTTTTTTTTTTTTAATTTTTTTTTTTCTAATTTTTTTTTTCAACGTTTATTTATTTTTGGGACAGAGAGAGACAGAGCATGAACGGGGGAGGGGCAGAGAGAGAGGGAGACACAGAATCGGAAACAGGCTCCAGGCTCTGAGCCATCAGCCCAGAGCCCGACGCGGGGCTCGAACTCACGGACCGCGAGATCGTGACCTGGCTGAAGTCGGACGCTTAACCGACTGCGCCACCCAGGCGCCCCAACCCTGAGCTTTCTAATAATGCATTCCAGCCCATCCCAACTCTTTGGCTAGGTGGAGTTCTAAATGGAGCTACATCTCCAGGATTAACGGGGTGTGGCCATTTTTCTCTAGTTACTTTTAAACCATATTTTGTGGTTTGAATATCATTCCATGAACTGTGTTCAGAGTAGAGTAGCTCTTCCAAAGAAGAACTGACTTAGGAAATGTCTTTTTTGAATCCCATCCTCCTCCTCCCGATTCTAGGATAATTTCCTTTTATTTCACTACTATATTTTCTCAGGTGCTTTTCACATGAAAGGTGCTCAATAAACATTTGTGAGTTCAAAGAACAGTAGTGACACCCAGCTCACAATGAGCGATCAGTACGTGCAGGCACTGTGTGGGGTATTTAATGTGAGTTATCGCATGGAATTTACACAACAGACCTTTGAAGTAGGTACTATTATTATTCCCATGTCAAAAATGAGGAGACAGATACTAAGGAATATTAAATAACTTCTGAAGTCACCCAGATAATACGAGGAAAAGTCAGGGCTTGAGTGAAACCCCTGGCAGTGAAAAACTCCTCCATGAAAGATTTAGAATTTAAACAAAAATCTACCTAGAAAATGGAAGTTCAACAAACTTCTGACTTACTTCATGTTAACTACTGAATTTTTACTAAATATCAAATTTAACCTCCAAAAAGTATTGGTACCTGATTTTCTGGTTGTCTCAGCATGTGACTAGTTAGCTTCCATATAGGTAGAGAAAGGAGTTGAACCCAGGAAATTCAACTCCAGAACTGGTATTCTTATCCATGATGTTAAGGAAGACTGCATGGATGGATAATACCAGCTTTAAGAGGCTGCCATAGAACACCAACAATGAAGCAACAGAAAGAGAAATCAAGGAATCTATCCCATTTATAATTGCACCAAAAACCATAAAATACCTAGGAATAAATCTAACCAAAGAGGTGGAAAATCTATACACTGAAAACTACAGAAAGCTTATGAAAGAAATTGAAGAAGACACAAAAAAATGGAAAATGATTCCATGCTCCTGGATAGAAAGAACAAATATTGTTAAAATGTTGATACTATCCAAAGCAATCTACATATTCAATGCAATCCCTATCAAAGTAACACCAGCATTCTTCATAGAGCTAGAACAAATAATCCTAAAATTCGTATGGAACCAGAAAAGACCCTGAATAGCCAAAGCAGTCTTAAAAAAGAAAACCAAAGCAGGAGGCATCACAATCCTAGGCTTCAACCTATACTACAAAGCTGTAATCATCAAGACAGTATGGTACTGTCACAAGAACAGACACTCAGATCAATGGAACAGAATAGAGAATCCCAGAAATGGACCCATAAACATATGGCTAATCTTTGACAAAGCAGGAAAGAATATCCAATGGAATAAAGACAGTCTCTTCAGCAAGTGGTGCTGGGAAAACTGGACAACGACATGCAGAAGAATGAACCTGGGTCACTTACACCACACACAAAAATAAACTCAAAATGGATGAAAGACCTCAATGTAAGACAGGAAGCCATCAAAATCCTCGAGGAGAAAACAGGCAACAACCTCTTTGACCTCAGCCACAGCAACTTCCTACTCAACATGTCTCCGGGGACAAGGGAAGCAAAAGCAAAAATGAACTACTGGGACCTCATCAAAATAAAAAGCAAAGGAAACAATCAGCAAAACTAAAAGGCAACCAACGGAATGGGAGAAGATATTCGCAAATGACGTATCAGATAAAGGGTTAGTATCCAAAATCTATAAAGAACTTACCAACTCAACACCCAAAAAACAAAGAATCCAGTAAAGAAATGGGCAAAAGACATGAATACCTTTCCAAAGAAGACATCCAGGTGGCTAACAGACACATGAAAAAATGCTCAACATCCCTCATCATCAGGGAAATACAAACCAAAACCACAATGAGATACCACCTGACACCTGTCAGAATGGCTAACATTAACAACTCAGGCAACAACAGATGTTGGTGAGGGTGCAGAGAAAGAGGATCTCTTTTGTACTGCTGGTGGGAATGCAAGCTGGTGCAGCCACTCTGGAAAACAGTATGGAGGTTCCCTAAAAAGTAAAAATAGAACTACCCTACAACCTAGCAATTGCACTACTAGGTATTTACCCAAGGGATAGAGGTGTGCTGTTTCAAAGGGACACATGCACCCCCATGTTTATAGCAGCACTATCAACAATAGTCAAAGTATGGAAAGAGCCCAAATGTCCATCGATGGATGAATGGATAAAGAAGATGTGGTATGTATACACAATGGAGTATTACTCGGCAATCAAAAAGAATGAAATCTTGCCATTTGCAACTACGTGGATGGAACTGGAGGGTATTATGCTAAGTGAAATCAGTCAGAGAAAGACAAAAATCATATGACTTCACTCATATGAGGACTTTAAGAGACAAAACAGATGAACATAAGGGAAGGGAAACAAAAAGAATATAAAAACAGGGAGGGGGACAAAACAGAAGAGACTCACAAATATGGAGAACAAACAGGGTTACTGGAGGGGTTGTAGGAGGGGGGATGAGCTAAATGGCTGAGGGGCAATAAGGAATCTACTCCTGAAATCATTGTTGCACTATATGCTAACCAATTTGGATGTAAATTTAAAAAAATAAATAAAATTAAAAAAAAAAAGAGGTTGCCATAGAGACAAAGACAAACCCTGACTCTTCCCCCACACACTCTGTAGTGGAAATTGGAGCCCTTCTCTCTTACAAATGGCTCTGCTGGTTGTTTCTGAGTTCACAATTAATTGTAACTGTTACAGTGTCAGGGTATTCTGTATCCAAGTACATTTGCTCACAAGGATGTCAATGTAGGTCTCAACATCAATAAATGCTGTCTTCCAGGAACTGTTATAAGTGCTTTTATTTTTTATGTTCACAACAGTCCTACGGAATAAGTACTTTTACTATTTCCATTTTGCAGAGAAGGAAGTAGAAATACAGAGCTAAGTGGTAAAGCCCAAGTTGGACTGCAGAGCCCAAACCTTCAGCCAACATACCACGTGCTTCCTGGGTCTGCCACAACCTCCAGCTCCTCTTGCATGAAACTTTCATGTATAGGGGCGCCTGCTGGCTCAGGTGGTTAAGCGTCTGACTTTAGGCCAGGTTATGATCTCACAGTTTGTGAGTTCAAGCCCTGCATCAGGTTCTGTGCTGCCAGCTCAGAGCCTGGAGCCTTCTGTGCCTCCCTCTCTCTGCCCCTCTGCCATTCATGCTCTCTCTCTCTGTCAAAAATAAATAAACGTTAAAAAAAACTTGCATGTGTAGTTATTGAACCAAAAATGACCAGATCAAAACTGCTAAAACCAAAAAACGTTATTTCTAGTTACTCAAAAGAAACTACTTGATGATAAGGGTCATTCATCTAAGGTACACATCCTTTAATACCATGACCCTGGCCTATCTAGTCTGGAGGATTTTAAAGATCTGATGCTTTAAAGTAACAGCCTGGTGGAGTCCTAGAAGCTGGTCTGAAACACAGGACTTGTATCCACATGTCCTTTGCTCATTCTTAAGGGTACCCCAACTTCCATTCTTCGTGTCTCAGAGAATGGGACAAGGAACCACATGTGTTCTTATAGTCTGTTGGATCCAATATCTGAAATACCCAAATTCCTAGAATACTGGACAAATTTCAAAGGAAAGACATCACCCTAGGGCAATTTAGGGAAGTAGTAAAGGCTGCTTTACAGTTTTTGAGGTGATAAAAAGGACTCTACCTGTATCTTCTTCCCTTAGCACTAGACAGCCACTGACTTATTAGGATGGACAATGAATTTCAAAACCATTAAAGCACTAATGGTTGGTCACACTGAACAGAACAATAAAATCTCCTACTTCTCTAGCAAATACTGTTAAAATGAAATAACAAGCCCTGCTAAAGGAAATTCAAGTAATGTCTACCTTGAGTGAACTTAGGCATTGGAGATGCTGGGGCCACCTATGTTGTTCTTTGTCTCCTCCTTGTGGCCACTCATAAACATTACAACTCCTTGCTATCAACAGTATTGTTCCCATAGTGGCAAACTCGGACCGTGCCTTCATTTTAGTTTACGAGTTTATCCACGTGACTCTTCCCATAAAATTGCTAGTCAAATGCTCTTTACTTCTTTTTTTCTAATTTTTTTTTAACATTTATTCATCTTTGAGAGACAGAGACAGAGCATGAGCAGGGAAGGAGCAGAGAGAGGGAGACACAGAATCCCAAGCAGGCTCCAGGCTCTGAGCTGTCAAGCACAGAGCCCGACACGGGGCTTGAACTCATGAACTATGAGATCATGACCTGAGCCGAAGTCGGACGCTCAACCAACTGAGCCACCCAGGCCCCCCAGTATGGTCTTCACTTCTTAAAAAATATTCTAAGTGAATTTTTTAAAGCAAAGAAATATGACTTTTAGAAGAGGACAAATACACAAATTCCCTGAAGGGGTAATTTAAACCTACCATCCAAATCTTTCTTTAAGGTCTCAAAGAGCTTGTCTTTATTACAAAGGCAAACATCTCACCAAAGACACTGTGGCTTTTGATCTTTCACTAGAGATACACAGAAGAGGCCAAGTCTCACTTGTACTATCCATGAACAATCTCCCAAATCAATTTGCTCTACTCAAATAGAAACAAATTCATCTACTGTTTACCTAATAATATTGTTAATGTGGATTTAGAATCTTGGCATACAATAGAATCACTGCCTTTATTAATTACACATGTGAAATTTTAGTTGATACCTCTTATTAAGTGTGTAACTTTCACTTGGTTTATACCACATGAACTATGCACTTGGTGTAAGAAAAAAAAATCTACTCACAGAAGGACATCAAGTGTTACAAACTACTTATCGAAAATTGAGTAATGGTAGGATTCCAGCCATGAGATGGTTAAGGCTAGTAAGAGCTCTGCCCAAAATAAAAACGTAAAAAGCATATTAGGAAATAAAATAAAATTCAATTTACCAGGGATTTCACCCATACCTGCGTCAATGATCACCTTACCAAATGGGACCCATGATCAGGGAATTGTGACTACCCTGAAGAACAGTATCTCAGACCTCAGGGGTCTTTTCTCCTTTTGGATCTCTGTTCTCAAACTTCCTGTCAAGGACTCTGGCCCTGCTGCAGGACTAGAAAATGAGGGCTCTGAAATCAGCAACTATGTCAGGCCCCAAGATCTTGAAAGACTGCAGAATTAAATACACACAGAGAATTTCTGCATCATCTCCAATAACCTGGCTGTGGTCAAGCCCTGGGGCATGGGACAACTGGTATACTGGATCCTAAGTAATAGAGAACAAACCAATCTGAAACCAGTTGGCCAAATATACAGATAAGAGTAAAATTTCAGAGGCACCTGGGTGACTCAGTCGGTTAAATGTACAACTTTAGCTCAGGTCATGAACCTCACAGTTCGTGAGTTCAAGCCCCGCATCAGGCTCTGTGCTGACAGCTCAGAGCCTAGAGCCTGCTTCGGATTCTGTGTCTTCCTCTCTCTCTCTGCCCCTCCCCTCACTCACTCTTTCTCTCTCTCTTACTCTCTCTCAAAAATAAATAAAAACATTAAAAAATGTTTTTGAAGAGTAAAGTTTTAGTCTCACATGTTTATGCCAACTAAATTGTGTGTGTGTGTGTGTGTGTGTGTGTGTGTGTGTGTGTGTTGTGTGTGTCCACGTAGTATTTAAGACTCTAAGCAGAATTATGCAGTGGTTACCTTAATTAGAGTGGGTGTTCTATTGGGACCTCAAGCTACTCCTATAGTAGCAGGAAACTGGTTTATGAATGTGATACATGGTTGCCCTTAAAAGGATTTAAGCTAATGTATCCCTTGAATTATATCCACATCCTATATTCAGCTGTAAAAAGACAAAAGAAAAACAGATATTGTTGAGGGATATTCTACCCTATTTTTCTTTGCCTTTACTTGAAGCAAGACTCCTTGGTGTAGGCAGTTCTCAGTTGAACATAATAAGTGATTTAAATTAACATGACTAGGGTATTATGATTTTCTATCAAAAATATTCCATCCTCTTGGACCCCTCCAGAAATAAGGAGATTCTGCAGTAGGTGTTGGAACATTGTCTTAAAGTTTTTAAAGATCAAATTAAAAGGTAACATGGAAATTATCTGAATCTGTGCAAAGGCCAGACAATCTGAAGGAAGAAGCAGTAAGTTACAACTCAGAAACAGGCAGAACTTTGAACTTTACTGGCCATAATTCATTTCTTAAAACATAGACTTTAAAACTGGGGGTTGGGGAGTATTTTTAAGAACACTGTTGGAGGGGACCAAGATGGCAGAAAAGCATAGAAATTTTTTGTGTCTCTCGTCCCTGAAATGCAGCTAGATCAACATCAAACCAACCTGCACACCTAGAAAATTGATCTGAGGATTAACTCAACAATCTGCATGACTTGAACCACAGAACTCATACGTGATGCAGAGAGGTGAACTTGGGGAGAGAGAAGCCAGGGAAGGTAGGGAGCTGTTTTTGCTTTCAGAGAGAGAACAGAGACAGAGGGGAAAGTACAGGAAATGCAATGCCCCTGAAAGCAGCTGGAGAGAAAGAGAAAGACTGGAAGCACCCATAAGGGAATTAAAAAGAAAGGGAGAAAAGAGAAAGGAGAGGGTCTGGATACCATCAAGACTCTATGTAAACAGAGGAGTGCAGAGGCTGAGACTCTGTACCTTGATACCTGGTGGAGCTGTGGTAAGAAGGGCAAATCCCTAGGAGCAGACAGCAAGGTCTGAGGGGTCCTTGGGCCACACGGGGAGAGGCAGTTCTCTTGCTGAGAGGACATTTGGTAGAGGCTGTGCAGCCTCCCCACAGGCAAAGGTCCCAGTGGACCCAGGGAACAGCCACACTTGCTGGTGTTGGAACAAGGACGTTAAGAGACAAGAACAAGGTGCCAGGTGTGTGCTGTGATTTACCATAATCCTTGAAATACTGCTGCTACACAATCACACAGACTTTTTCTGGGGCGGGCTGTTCCCCAGCTACAGTCTCTGAGCATCTGTATCGGAGTGGTCACGTGAGCATTCCTGGAAGTGGGCCAGCACCCAGCCATTGCTTGGTGAAACCCTCCCCCAGAGGGGTGGAGTGGGCCAAAGGGGCAGGGCCCTCAGAAGCAAGGGGTTTGGCAACATAGCCCCATCTGAGATAAAACTCGGGAGGGAGGTGCCACCTGGCAGGCTGATGTCTTGGTAGCAGACAGGGTAGAACTGGGGAGTGGGTGGAGGCCAAAGACAATGGAGGGGTGCTTGACTGCCGGTTGGCAAAAACACAAAGTTCTGATACCAGAGACTGGGTAGCTGGGTGATGCCATTTTCCCCTCTCCTTGCATGCACGTACACATACCACAACAATCCACCCCAGGTAAGTTAACCACCACCATCTAGTAGAGAATGGAGTCGTTACACCAAGCCCCATCCAACTGTGTCAACCATGCTCTAGAGGAACATAAGTCTCTCCACCTGCTTAGTTTACGGAGTATAAAGTGCTTCATAGTTTGACTGCTAGGGGAAACTGGATGTAATTTCCATCGTATTCCATTCTGTTCGCTGGTCCACCTATTCATTTTTTTTCTTTTTCTTTTCTTATTCTTGAATACAGAAAGAGAAAATTTTTATTTTTATTTTTGTTTTTATAAGAAAGATTTTTCCTTAATTTTTTCCTACTATATTTTTTACTTTTTTGTAACTTTTTTACTCTATTTCACTTTAATCATTTCATTTTATTCTATTTTATTGTATTCACTTTTTTAAAATTTTCAAACATTTTCCTTTTTTTTTTCTTTTCTTTTATTTCCCTTTTTCCTCTATTCTACCAAGCTTCCTTCAACAACCAGACCAAAACAAACCTAGGATCTAGCATCCTTTATCTGATTTTTTGTGTTTTTGATTTTTATTTTTTATCAATTATTTTTCTTCCTTGAAAATGATGAAACAAAGGAATTCACCCCAAAAGAAAGAACAGAAAGAATTGACAGTCAGGGACTTAACACAGATATAAGCAAGATGTCTGAACAAGAATTTAGAATCATGATAATAAGAATACTAGCAGGGGTGGAAAAAAGCATAGAATCCCTTTCTGCGAAGGCAAAAGAAGTAAAATCTAGTCAAGACAAAACTAAAAATGCTATAACTGAGATGCAATCTTGAATGGATGCCACAGTAGAAAGGATGGATGAAGCAGAGAAGTGAATCAGTGATATAGAGGGCAAATTATGGAGAGTCATGTAGCAGGAAAAAAAAGAGGTAAACTAAGGCAAAACAGCACTATATAAGAATTAGAGAGCTCAGTGACCCATGAAAAAGGAATAATAACCGAATCATACACTTCCCAGAAGATGAAGAGAGAGAAAAAGGGGTAGAAGGTTTCTGTGAGCAAATCATAGTGGAAAACTTTCCTAACCTGGGGAAAGACACAAACATCAAAATCCAGGAAGCACAGAGAACTCCCATTAGATTCAACAAAAACCAACTATCAACAAGGCATATCATAGTTCAATTCACAAAATATACAGACAAGGAAAGAATCATGAAAGCAACAAGGGAAAAAAGCCCTTAATCTATAAGGGAAGACAGATCAGGTTCGCAGTAGACCAATACACAGAAACTTGGCAGGCCAGAAAGGAGTGGCAGGATATATTCAATGTGCTGAATCGGAAAAATATGCAGCCAAGAATTCTTTATCCAGCAAGGTTGTCATTCAAAATAGAAGGACAGATAAACAGTATCCCAGACAAACAAAAACTAAAGGAGTTTGTGACCACTAAACCAGCCCTGCAAGAAATTTTAAGGGGGACACGCTGAGGGGAGAAAAGATGAAACAAAACAAAAAAGACCAAAATCAACAAAGACTAGAAAGGACCAGAGAACACCACCAGAAACTCCAACTCTACTGGCAACACAATGGCAGTAAATTCTTATCTTTCAGTACTCACTCTAAATGTCAATGGACTAAAGGCTCTAATTAAAAGGCACAGGGTAACAGAATGGATATGAAAACAAGATCCATCTGCATGCTGTTTACAAAAGATCCATTTTAGACCTAAAGACACCTTCAGATTGAAAGTAAAGGGATGGAGAACTATGTATCATGCTAATGGATGTCAAAAGAAAGCCAGAGTAGCCATACTTATATCAGACAATCTAGATTTTAAAATAAAGATAGTAACAAGAGATAAAGAAGGGCATTATACCATAATTAAGGGGTTTATCCACCAACAGGACCTAACAATTGTAAACATCCATATGGAAGTACCCAAATATATAAATCAATTAATCACAAACATATAGAAACTCATTGATAATACCATAATAGTAGGAGCCTTCAACACCCCACTTACAGCAATGGACAGATCATCTAAACAGAAAATCAACAAGGAAACCATGGCTTTGAATGACACACTGAACCAGATGGACTTAACAGATATATTCAGAACATTTCATACCAAAACATCATAATACACATTCTTCTCAAGTGCACATGGAACATTCTCCAGAACAGATCACATACTGGGACACAAATCAGCCCTCAACAAGTACAAAAAGATAGAGATCATACCATGCATATTTTCAAACCACAATGCTATGGAACTCGAAATCAACCACAAGAAAAAATTTGGAAAGACAACAAATACTTGGAGACTAAAGAACATCTTACTAAAGAATGAATGGGTAAACCAAGAAATTAAAGAGGATATTAAAAATTACATGGAAGCCAATGAAAATGATAACACCACAGCAAAGAACCTCTGGGACAGGGCAAAGGTGGTCAAAAGAGGGAAGTATATAGCAATCCAGGGTTTCCTAAAGAAGGAGGAAAGGTCTCTGATACACAACCTAACCTCACACCTTAAATAGCTGGAAAAAAGAACAGCAAATAAAGCCCAAACCAGAAGACAGGAAATAATAAAGATTAGAGTAGAAATCAATAATACCAAAATCAAAAAACAGTAGAACAGATCAATGAAACCAGGAGCTGGTTCTTTGAAATTATTAACAAAACTGATAAACCCCTAGCCAGTTTGAGCAAAAAGAAAAAGGAAAGGACCCAAATAAACAAAATCAAGAATGAAAGAGGAGAGATCACAACCAATACTGCAGAAACACAAACAATAATAACAGAATATTATGAGCAATTATATGCAAATAAAATGGGCAATCTGGAAGAAAGGGACAAATTCCTAGAAACAGATTAACTACCAAAACTGAAACAAGAAGAAGTAGAAAATTTGAACAGACCCATAACCAGTAAGAAAATCAAATTAGAAATAAAAACTCTCCCAAAAAACAAGAATTCAGGGCCGGATGGCTTTCCAGGGGAATTCTATCAAACATTTAAAGAAGAGTTAACACCAATTCTTTTGAAGCTATTCCAAAAAATATAAATGGAAGGAAAACTTCCAAACTCACTTACAAAGCCAGCATTACCTTGATTCCAAAACCAAAGACCCCGCTAAAAAGGAGTTTCCCTAATGAACATGGACGCAAAAATCCTCAACAAGATACTAGTCAACCAGATTCAACAATACATTAAAAAAATTATTCACCACGACCAAGCAGGATTTATACCTGGGATGCAGGGCTGATTCAATATCCGAAAATAATCAATGTGATACATCACAGCAATAAAAGAAAGGACAAGAACCACATGATCCTCTCAATAGATGCAGAGAAAGCAGTTGACAAAATACAGCATCCTTTCTTGATAAAAGCCCTCAAGAAAGTAGGGATAGAAGGATCATACCTCAAGATCATAAAAGCTATAACTGAAATACCCACCACTAATATCATCCTCAATGGGGAAAAACTGAGAGCTTTCCCCCTAAGGTCAGGAACATGACAGGGATGTCCACTCTATCCAGTTATTCAACATAGTATGGAAGTCCTAGCCTCAGCAATCAGCCAACACAAAGGAATAAAAGGCATCCATATCAGTAAGAAGGAAGTCAAACTTTCACTCTTTGCAGATGACATGATACTCTATGTGGAAAACCCAAAAGATTCCACCAAAAAACTGTTAGAACTGATCCATGAATTCAGCGAAGTTGCAGGATATCAAATCAAAGCACACAAATCGGTAGATTTCTATCCACCAATAATGAAGCAACAGAAAGAGAAATCAAGAATTGATCCCATTTACAACTGCATCAAAACCCACAAAATACCTAGGAATAAACCTAACCAAAGAGGTGAAAAATCTATATACTGAAAACTATAGAAAGCTTATCAAAGAAATCAAAGAGGACACAAAGAAATGAAAAACCATTCTGTGTTCCTGGATAGGAAGAACAAATATTGTTAAAATGTCAATACTACCCAAACCAATCTGCATATTCAATGCAATCCCTATCAAAATAACACCAGCATTCTTCACAGAGCTAGAACAAACAGTCCTAAAATTTGTATGGAACCAGAAAAGACCCCGAATAGCCAAAGCAATCCTGAAAAAGAACACGAAGCCTGGAGGCATCACAATCCCGGACTTCAAGATGTATTACAAAGATATAATCATCAAGACAGTATGGTACTGCCACAAGAACAGACACACAGAGATGGTTGTAACTGAAAAGAGAACCCAGAAGTGAACCCACAAACATATGACCAACTAATCTTTGACAAAGCAGGAAAGAATATCCAATGGAATAAAGACAGTCTCTTCAGCAAGTGGTGCTGGGAAAACTGGACAACGACATGCAGAAGAATGAACCTGGGTCACTTTCTTACACCACACACAAAAATAAACTCAAAATGGATGAAAGACCTCAATGTAAGACAGGAAGCCATCAAAATCTTCAAGGAGAAAACAGGCAACAACCTCTTTGACCTCAGCCACAGCAACTTCCTACTCAACATGTCTCCGGGGGCAAGGGAAACAAAAGCAAAAATGAACTACTGGGACCTCATCAAAATAAAAAGCAAAGGAAACAATCAGCAAAACTAAAAGGCAACCAACGGAATGGGAGAAGATATTCACAAATGACGTATCAGATAAAGGGTTAGTATCCAAAATCTATAAAGAACTTACCAACTCAACACCCAAAAAACAAAGAATCCAGTAAAGAAATGGGCAAAAGACATGAATACCTTTCCAAAGAAGACATCCAGGTGGCTAACAGACACATGAAAAAATGCTCAACATCCCTCATCATCAGGGAAATACAAACCAAAACCACAATGAGATACCACCTGACACCTGTCAGAATGGCTAACATTAACAACTCAGGCAACAACAGATGTTGGCAAGGATGTGGAGAAAGAGGATCTCTTTTGCATTGTTGGTGGGAATGCAAGCTGGTGCAGCCACTCTGGAAAACAGTTATGGAGGTTCCTCAAAAAACTAAAAATAGAACTACCCTACAACCCAGCAACCGCAGTACTAAGTATTTATCCAAGAGATACAGGCATGCTGTTTTGAAGGAGCACATGCACCCCAATGTTTATAGCAGTGCTATCAACAATAGCCAAAGTATGGAAAGAGCCCAAATGTCCATCGATGGATGAATGGATAAAGAACATGTGGTATGTGTACACACACACACACACACACACACACACACACACACACACAATGGAGTATTACTCGGCAATCAAAAGGAATTAAATCTTGCCATTTGCAACAACGTGGATTGAACTGGAGGGTATTATGTCAAGCAAAATTAGTCAGAGAAAGACAAGTATCATATGACTTCATTCATATGTGGAATTTAAGATACAAAACAGATGAACATAAAAGGAAGGGAAGCAAAAATAATATAAAAACAGGGAGGGGAACAAAACGTAAGAGACTTAAATACAGAGAACAAACTGGGGGTTGCTGGAGGAGTTTTGGATGGGGGATGAGCTAAATGGGCAAGGGGGAATAAGGAAGACACTTTTTGGGGTTAGCACTGGGTGTTTATATGTAGGGGATGAATCACTGGATTCTACTTCTGAAATCATCATTGCACTATATGCTAACTAACTTGAATGTGAATTAAAAAAATAAATTAAAAATAAATAAAATATGCACAACTCAGCCTTACTAGATAAAAACAAGTTGTAGACAACAGCAAGTTAAATTTGGACCACTTTGAATATATGAGGAGATTCCATTGCTCCAGATCCTGTGGACACTTAATATCATTGGCTTTTTTTTCTTCCTTTTGGCCAAAATGATGGGTGCAGAATAGTATATTATTGTGGTTTTAATTTATGCTGTACTGATTACTAATGAGGTTAGGTACTTTGCATATATTAACTTGACATTTAGATTTTTTTTTACTCTTGGTGCATTTTTCTGTTGGATTTTCTGTATGTCATGATTATTCTGTTTATATAACCGTGGTTGGTTACATGTTTTCTGATAGCTTCTCCCACTCTGGGTTGCCCTTTGTTTCTTTTTCTTGTATCATTTGAGAAACATTACTTCTCCTGATAAACATTACAAGTCCAAGTTTTTAATCTTTTCCTTATGGGTAATGCTAATTGCATCTTGAGTAAAAATTACTTTGTTTACCCAAATTACAAGAAGATACTTTTCTATACTATCTTCCAAGAGTTTTGCAATTTTCCTTTCAAGTGAAGATCTTTAAATAAGTTTTTTGTGTCATGTGAAGTAGGAATACAGTTTCAGTGTCTAAAAATATGGCTTCCCAGTTATCGTAACACTGTTCATTGAAAAGTCTACTCCTTCCCCTCATCTGCAGGGCCAACTGCCCGTATATATGTGTGTCTTTTGGAAGCGCTCTGTTTTTTTCTATTGATTTATTTTTCTATCTCTCTGCCAATGGTTCAATAGTGTAAGATTTTTATATTTGTTTTTCTTTATTTTTCTTCCAGAACACTCAACTGTTCTTGGCTCTTTGTTGCTTATATTTAAATTTTAAAATCAGCTCATTGTGTTCCACCAAAACAAATAAGCGAACAACAATCACCACCACAAGCCCTGCTACAATTTGATTCTAAGTGATTTCTTTTTAAGTATAGATCAGTTTATGGGGAATTTATATCTTTTAAGAAATTAGTTTTTCAGTCTATGATCATATTTTACCTCTACACCTCTTTAGGTACCCCCCAATGATTCTCTGTCCACATTTCTTTTTTTCTTTTTATCATTTATTTATTTCGAGAGAGAGAGGGAGAGGGAGCACAAGCAGGGGAGGGGCAGAGAACCAGGAAGAGAGAGAGAGAGAGTGAGCAAGAGAGAGAGAGAGAGAGAGAGAGAGAGAGAGAGAGAGAGAATATCCCAAGCAGGCTCTGTGTTGTCAGCACACAGCCAGACTTGCGGCTCTATCTCACGAATCATGAGATCATAACTTGAGCCAAAATCAGGAGTTGGATGCTTAACTGACTGAGCTATCCAGGTGCCCCTGTTTACTTTCCTAGTTTTCCCACAAAGTTGTGGAACAGTTTCTAGATATGTTACTTCATTCTTGACTCCATATTTTTTTAATGCAAGTGGATTTTCCCATTATTCCAAACGAATAAAATATTCATTTCACACCTGGAATATTGCTAGTATATAGGAATGCAATTAATGTTTGTATGTTAACTTTAGCAATATCAAATAATAATATTTGTATGTTAACTCCAGCAATACTGATAAACCCAATAGCTTTCAAACTATGAGAATTTAAAAAAAAATTATGTTTATTCATTTATTTTGAGGGAGGGAAGAGGGGAGAGGGAGTGAGAGCGAGAGCAAGAGCGAGAGCAAGAGCGAGAGCGAGAGAGCGAGAGAGCGAGAGAGCGAGAGAGAGAGAGAGAGAGAGAGAGAGAATCCCAAGCAGGCTCCACACTGTCAGGCAGAGCCCAACATGGGGCTTAATCCCACAAACCTTGGAGACCATGACCTGAGCCGAAATCAAGAGTCAGACACTCAACCGACTGAGCCACCCAGGTGCCCCAAACTTTGGGAATCTTTAAATATTTTCCACCTACACACTCACATCACTTGTAAGTACAAAAGTTTTAAAAATTTATTTCCAGTCCTTCTTAACATTTACTCACTTCTTTATTATTTGTGTATTTTCACTTTAGCATTCTATGCTGGCAAGGACTTTTTTTTTTTTTTTTTTAATTTTTTTTTTTTTCAACGTTTATTTATTTTTGGGACAGAGAGAGACAGAGCATGAACGGGGGACGGGCAGAGAGAGAGGGAGACACAGAATGGGAAACAGGCTCCAGGCTCTGAGCCATCAGCCCAGAGCCCGACGCGGGGCTCGAACTCACGGACCGCGAGATCGTGACCTGGCTGAAGTCGGACGCTTAACCGACTGCGCCACCCAGGCGCCCCTGCTGGCAAGGACTTTTAATGTTGAATAAAAATGGTACCAGTGCACATCCTTATCTTATTCTGATCTCAAAGGGAAATGTTTGAATATTTCATCATGTAACTAATGTCTAACAATAGGTTTTATACATATCCATGATCAGTTTGGGAAAGTTCATTTTTATTCTTTATTTTCTAAGAGATTTTACTAGATAAACTTTGAGTTTCATAAAAAGTATTTCTTCAACTGCCCAAATGGTTGCACACTTTTTCTTTTCTTGCCTGTAAACATAGGTGGGTTCATGAATTGAATTTCTCATGTTTAAACCAATATGGCGTCCTGGGATCAACATAACTAGTCACGTGCATTATGAGACATATAAGTTATTATTTGTAAGTATAATACTGTTCTTAGGATTCCCACATCTACATTTACAGGTTAGACTGGACTACAATTCTCCTTTTTACACGTGTTTGCCAAGTTTTCATATCAAAGTTACATCCTTCTTCACAAAGTTAGGTATTGAACATTTCCCTCTTTTGCTCTCTTTGGAAAGATTTCATAAGATTAAAATTACTTTTTGAAAGAACTCACTGGACACTGTGTCTGGCATTTTATTTATAAGAAATTTTTACCTACTGATAAAATTTCCTTGATGGTTACAGAATTATTAACTTCCTTCTCGATTCAGATTTGAAAGTGATGCTTTTCAATAATTTGTGTATCTAATTTTTCCAATGTGTTGGCTTCAAGGTTTTTAGAACATCCTTGTGTGATTATTCAATCTCTACATCGTCTGTCCTTTTTTTCCCCTTTTCATTTCTGATGTTATTATTTGTGTTTCTCTCACCTCTTTCGTCTTTGACCAGTGTCATAGGAGACTCATCTTTTCAGACTTTTGAGTTTGGCTATTTACACTTTTTTTCTTTTTAAATAATGTCTACTCTTAGTTTCATTATTTCCTTTTTTCTGCTTCTTGGCGGAGGCATTGTTTTGCTATCACTTTCTAACTTCTTAAGTAAATGTTTAGTTCAATTTATTTTCAGTCTTTCTTATACTAACGTTTAAGAACGTATATTTTTCAATGATCACTTTTCATTCCATCTTTCCGAAGCAGACAATTCATTTTCTCTGCCCTGTCTCCCTCTGCAACCAGTAGCAAAGTTTTGGCAAAAAGAACACATGAAAATTCTTTCAGATACTGTCATAAACTAAAATAAAAACTAACCAAACCTTAATTAGGCAGATTTCTTCATAATCCATTAAAACCGACCCCCATCTGGTACAAAGTGCTGTACCCTATACAAATAGCTACAAAGAACAAACAAATGCAGCAAACTCATCACTAGCCACACTGGATTCCAGTGAAGAATGTACACTTCAAACATTAGCTCTTAGTGAATCAGCTTTCAGCACTCTGGCTCTTTCCAAATCAACGGCACTGAGCCCAGGTATCTTGTGAGGCCTCACAGCAGCAGCTGACCGGCCCTGCATCAGGGTACACTGACTGCCTTGCCTCTCACCAGAGAGAAGCTGCCCAACACAGAATGTCCAGTCTGGCCCCATATGTTCGGTAGTGGTGTTCCAATCTCCTAACCCAAGATCAAAGAGCAAAGATGAAAACTCACACTCTACGGAGGCTCTCTAATGGGACATCCCCGAGTAAGTCACTGACCTCTGCTTTTACTCCTTTTGTTTCCCTCAGCCTGTTACCGGTTCCTGTCCTCTTGGGTCATGTTTTTCACTAAAGGTAACGATAGTTTTGCAGAGACCCCTCTGCTCACCACAGGGAAACACCTCCGTGCAGAGTGTGACAGTGATGAGTGGAGAATACTTGAGGAGACTGGGACAGTCTCAACCTAAATCCTCTCAGTTATAGACTCAGATCCACAGAGAAGTGACCAGGGGCTTGTTTGCAAGAAGCATCTCTTGAGTGTTGCTCAGGTGTTCAGGGAAGTCATCCAGCTAAGCACCACTCTCCCAAAAGGAGGCAGAAAGAAGGATATTGTGAAGGTAATCATACCTTCTTCCTTATATATAGCATCTCCAGACCACCCACTCTCCACTTCTACACAAATGACTCTTCTCCCTCACACTAGACCTGAGCTGTAGACACAAGATGATCAGGTGAGCTTCTCTGACTGTTTCTGGAATGTGACTGTCCTGGGCATGGAGGAGGGAGGTGTTACTGAGCTTCCTTCCTTGTGTATTGGAACTGGAGTTGTGTGCCTAGGGCTAACGGTAACAATGAGAGGATGTAGCTACTAGGTTCTTGTGCTGATGAAAGACATAAACGTACGTGTTTAAATTGGAGCCTCCAGGCACCCAAAGCACATGAGAGAAGTTTCCTTGCCATTGGTCTGTTTCTGATTTTCTTTGTACCCTGATTCTTTCTTTTGTATACCCTTCAGGGTCAAGGGAGGATGGGAGGATCAAACTCTAAGGAACCTAGAAGGAGACCAATCAGGTTGCAAATAAGCTTGGACAAGGAGATAGACTCAAATGTTTCTCTGATTAATCTGAGATTACTCAAATGTTTTAGGTCTCCTGGGATGGTGGGGGGAGATGTACTCTATAAAGAATATTGGACATCACGTCATCTCTTCCTTCCTATTGCCTTCTTTAGGTTGGATGCATTCGGGATACCGCATCATGTGCCATGTGCAGTCAGTGCCTATGTTCCCAGGTCAGGTGATCATAAGGTCCAAAGGCATTTGGGTTCCTTTCCACAAGCCGGGCCACAACCAGCAGTGAGGCCGTGTGCAACCTCTGGTCAGTCTATGTGCATGAGATGGTCCTGGACATCCCCAGCTCAGGCCCACTCTGCTCTGAGGACTAAGTCGGCAGCTGAGGATCAACATGTGCATGGATAAGGGAGACTCCTGCATGACTGGAACATATGGGAAGCTCTGGAAACATGTCTTTAGGTACTGAGCAGAAATGGGGGGGATGGGGACCACCAGGCCTCCCCTCAAGTTGTATAACATCTTTGTGACCCCAGAAGCCCCATGACTCGTTGCTCCTTCATCATCCACAGCAGCCATGGGCACACCACCTCCCCTGGACGAGGGACACTGAGCTGTATGGTGGTGTCTTTCTGTGGCTCAGATTTTAGGTGTCTAGAATGAATAACGATACACGTCCTCTCCTCTACCTCCAAACTTTGTGGAAACAAATGAAAGTACGTGGAGTCATTGTGCAAATATACCATAATAACACAACTCTGTCTGAACAACCTTGAGATAGACACTCAGCTTTGCCAAATACAAGATCAATGGTTTCTCCTGAGTTATCCTTATAGCTCAGAGATGATGACTTCACTTCCTTGTAACAATGCATTACAAGGGCATATTTTGGGGACAGTGACCTGGTAGCAAGTTTCTCAAAATGGTATCTTCTTACTCAAATCCCAAATTCTGGCTTCCCTATAAAATAGCTAATTTGTGCACAGTGTTTTACAGCATTTTGAATACCTTCCTTTCCATCTTGCCATGCAATCCTTACCAGGTGAGGAAAATACACTCCTCATTTTGCAGGTGCAGGAACTGAAGGTCAAGCGCATAAGCAGTTTTCCATCAATCTTTTAACTGACCAGGAAGGGTCACACCTACTCAAGTTTAGTGTTCTGACTCCTGATCCCCGTGCTTTTGGCCTGACAGCACAATGTCTCTGGATTTTCACTGCCTTCACAATTTCAAAGAGTCTGAGACTACTTCAGGCAGCAAGGTGACTTCAGACATCTCCCCTGGCGGTGATGAATCTGTCAGAGCTTCTGCAGAAGAGTCCCAGTCCCAGCCAGAAGCTTGACAGGCAAGTTCAATTCCAAGCCTCTGGGGGCGGACTTGCTGCACTGCCCTCTGCCTAGACTTCCATGGCCCTGGGCTCCACCTCTCTGACTCCTCACCTTGCATTCCCACCACCAAGGTCAAAATTCCAGTCCCCAGCATCTCTCATCCAAACTACTCCATTAACCTCTTCACTGGGCTCCCCACTTCTAGGCATGATTCCAACTGATGCGTCTTCCAAAGCGCTGCCAAACAAACCACACCTTTCAGCTAAAAGGCCCTCAGGGACTCCCTGTTGTCTTCAGGGAGAATGCCAGACTCTTCATTTTCTGGCTCTACCCTACTCCTTCCCCTTCCTCCAGTTCCAGCTCCCACCCTCTGACTCACTCTCTGGAAAATCCAAATTGCTTCTCATCTTCAGAACACATCTCCGTGGTTCGCATATCTGCGCATTTACATACAGTGCTCCTTCTCCTTGAAATAGTGTTGCCTTCTTCATACACCAGGAAAACTCCTGTTCATCCTTCAGGAGGAGCTCATTTGTCTCCTTCGCCAAGAAGCCTTCCCCGAATGTGCTCCTTTTAGATATTATTTGCTTGTTCCCCCATATTACCTCTGTGTCCTAATGACACCATGTTGTCAGTTACTTTAAGCAGGTGTCTCTCTTATCAGGCAGAACAGAGTCTTCCTTTCCATCTCTGTGACCTGGTGTTTAGCACCGTGCCTGGTGCCCTGTGGACGTTCAATGAATGCCCAGTTATAATTAGGATGAGATATCTCCTAGTGACACAGACTGGGATCACAGCTGAGCGATAATGAAAAATGACAACAATGCTGGTCGAATCATTCTACTTTCACTGTCGTAAGGCTGTCTTTCTCCAAGGTCCCTAAGGACCCTGCTCAACAGTCTAGGGCTCGTAGCGCCTTCAAGTTCCACAGAAACTCCCCTACTGTTCCCTAAACCAATAAATTGCTTCCTTTTGCTTCTACCCATTTGAGTTCCAATCACCTGTCATCGGAAAAGTCCAACTGAAATATTTTCCCTTTCCTCCAGTTTGCTGTTAGAGCAGTGTGACTCTTGTCTTTTCTCCCTGAGGATCCACGCTGGTGTCACATCTCTTCCCTCTACTCACAGTGGATGAACTCGAGCTCAACACAAGCCAGTTTTCCATGATCGCCGAGGGCTCCACCTCTAGAAGTCCATGATTCTGAAACCACACATTCTTTTTTTTTTATTTTTTTTTTAATTTTTTTTCAACGTTTATTTATTTTGGGACAGAGAGAGACAGAGCATGAACGGGGAGGGGCAGAGAGAGAGGGAGACACAGAATCGGAAACAGGCTCCAGGCTCTGAGCCATCAGCCCAGAGCCCGACGTGGGGCTCGAACTCACGGACCGCGAGATCGTGACCTGGCTGAAGTCGGACGCTTAACCTACTGCGCCACCCAGGTGCCCCTGAAACCACACATTCTTGATCTTAAAGGTACCCTTGGATAGAGAGATTCTTCGGACAGGCAAAGAATATGGGGTTTTTTTCCAGCTTTGGAAAGACAGAGGAGTCTGGTCAGAAGGGCTGACCAATAGTTCTGTCTCCTCTTGCAGGTCTCATTTTAAAGACCCTTTCTCACAGGAAACTCTACCCCTAGCTGTTTCCTGACTATGCACACTGTTACCTGCGGTCATACCCCGTGATTCCTTCCCTGCTTCTCATCATATTTGCAATAATGTTTGGGCGATGTTCTCTTCCCTAACTGGACTATACATGGCACGAAGGTGGGGCTGATGTCTGCATTTCTCAGAGCTTTACCCCCAAAACATAGCACAAGGCCTGGCACACCAAAGGGTATTTGTGCACTAGATAAAGACAAAAAAGACTGAGTTTCCCAACTCCTGCCCCAACTAAATAGCCTATACGGGCCTCTGATATTTACTGAAATCCAAAGACATTCTTCCAGAAAGAAGCTGCAATATGACTTTAGTCTTTTCTCCATTTTTTTCTACCTCATTACTGGCTACATAAATTTTGGTCACATTGGTGGCCAGACTGGGCGAGAGGTTAATTTTCCACTGGTTTCCTCCCCCATCCCCTTTTATATATTCAAAATTCAGTACTGATGGGAATGTTTCCAGTAAAAATTTTGTAGGAGATGGTGATGCAAACTTTCAAGGGAGATAAACAGGTTGTTGTTTTTTTTTTAAGTTTATTTATTTATTTTGAGAGAGAGCATGAGCAGGGGAGGGGCAGAGAGACATGGAGAGAGAGAATCTCAAACAGGCTCCATACTTTCAAACTCACTGAACTGTGAGATCATGCCCTGAGCGGAAATCAAGAGTCACACACTTGACCGAATGAGCCACCCTGGTGCCCTGGAAATAATCAGTTTTTAAGTTTCTTAGGCCTTGACATTTTTATGGTCTCTGTCTTTAATTCTTCCCACACATGTTTCTTTTGTCTCCTCGCTTGATCTTCAACCAGCATTAATTTAGGAGAGGCTTTTCTTTTATCTGAATTGTCACCTCCTTTGGTCCTGCTGTATGTCATTAAATTCTGGATCAAAGGCATTCTTCTAAATCAGGATGATTCCCAAATCTCTTTACATCATGAACCACAGTAATTCCAGTCCTTTCCTGTCTGTCCTCAAGATGGCACACTAAGCACAGGCTCCAGCCTCTCCAAAACCCGGGTCCTAACTTACTAGAAAGACCAGATCTCTTCTATAACTCTAATACAGCACTGGAAAGCTGGAAGCCTGGCTCCCCTAAAAGATCCAGGAAGATGGTATTACACGGTAAAAGAAAATCAAGAACCTGCCTGGTGCACAGGGCTTAACAGAGCAGGAGTGGCCGTGGGGACTCTCCAAGTCCAGAGGGAGTAGACTGGGGGGCCAGATAAATCTCAAGAATGCAGGATGGTGCGATTCTAGTATAACTAATGTGTTCACTGACTTCACAGATTATAAGAGAAACACTTCATGGCCATAACAGAAAATAGTTTGAAAAATCCAAGCCCAGGCAGGATTAAACATCTGCAGCACAGTAAGGTAGAAAGAAAGAAAGAATATAACGAATAGTATATCTACCAGAAACCTCTGGCAAAACATTATACTCACAAGTAAAAAGTTAGAAAGATTCACATTAAATTCAAGAACATGAGAAGAGGAGCACCTGGGTGGCTCAGTCAGATGAGCATCTGACTCTTGATTTTGGCTCAGGTCATGACCTCACGGTCATGAGATAGAGCCCTGCATTGGGGCTCTGTACTGAGTGTGGAGCCTGCTTAGGGTTCTCTCTCTCTCCCTTTCTCCCTCCCTCTCTCTCTCTCTCCCCCTCCCCCACTGCCCTTTTCCCCTTCTTGCACTTGCTTACTCTTTCTCTCTCTCAAAAAAAAAAAAAAGGGGGGGGGCCTGGGTGGCTCATTCAGTTAAGCATCTGACTTCAGCTCAGGTCATGTTCTCATGGTTCGTGGGTTCAAGCCCCGTGTAGGGCTCTGCGCTGACAGCTCAGAGCCTGGAGCCTGATTCAGATTCTGTGTCTCCCTCTCTCTCTGCCCCTCCCCCATTCGCTCATGCTCTCTCACTCTCTCTCTCAAAAAAAAAAAAACAAAAAAAAACAAAAAACAAAACATGAGAAGAATGAAAAGGGACATACCTTCAGCATATCCCTGGAGATCCTAAGTAATGCATGAGGACAAGAAAAATAGACAAAACGGAAAGGAAGAAAAAAAACAGTCGCTATTTTCAGAAAATATGACCATCTATATTTTGGGGGTGGATCTAACAGACTTCAATGATGAATAGATGTGATGGTGACAGGTAAAGAAAGAGCAAGTATTGGGGCGCCTGGGTGGCGCAGTCGGTTAAGCGTCCGACTTCAGCCAGGTCACGATCTCGCGGTCCGTGAGTTCGAGCCCCGCGTCGGGCTCTGGGCTGATGGCTCCGAGCCTGGAGCCTGTTTCCGATTCTGTGTCTCCCTCTCTCTCTGCCCCTCCCCTGTTCATGCTCTGTCTCTCTCTGTCCCAAAAATAAATAAACGTTGAAAAAAAATTTTTTTTAAAAAAAAGAAAGACAAAGTATGATACCTGGGTTCTCGGCTTGAGCCCTCAGTGTTTTTCATACCTTTAGGTGATATAGTGGGAAATGATAGCATGGGATTAAGAGAAAATATCACAACGGCAGTTTGATTGATGAGTCTAGACTTCAGAGCAGAGATCAGATCTGAAATAGAAACTTAGAACTCATCCGAATATAGATGATGTTCAAAGCTTTAGACCACACCGAATTCCTTAGGAAAACATGGAGAATGCTGCCAGCAACGCTGTGAGACAAGCCAATGAGATTGGGAAAGACTAGCCTGGTGAGGTAAGAGAAAAGCCCAAACTTCTGATAGTATCACAGAACTACAGGAAAGAAAATATTTTTTTTAAAAGCGGAGGAGGAGGGAGATGTCCACAGTCACAGGTTGTTGACTGCTCATGAAAAAGTCACGTAAAAGGAGGGTGGAGATGTAACTGTAGGATGCGTCCTTGTGGAGGTGATCATGTCAAGGAATATGGCGGCTGAGTCAGAAACCCAACTGTGGTTGGTTGAGGGAATGGAAGATGAGGAACTCAAGACAACCTATATTCAAAATGCTCCTGATAGATTTTCCTTGGTAAAGAAACAAAAAAAGAGATGACAACTGGAGGGATAAAGGACTAAGGGAAGAGTTGTTTTGTTTTTTAGTATGGTTGACAGGCAATGTTATATTAGTTTATATGTACAACATAGTAATCCAACTTCTCTACAGGTTAAGTATGGTGTGCCCACCACAAGTGTCCCCATACAACACTATTACAGTATCGTTGCCTATATTCTCTATGCTGTGACTTTTATTCCCGTGACTTACTCATTCCATAACTGGAACCTGAACCTTCCACTCCCCTTCACCCATTTCACTCTTTCATCCGTCTGCCCATTCCCAACACCTCCCCTCTGGCAACCATCAGCTTGTTCTCTGTATTTACAGATCTGATTCTGCTTTTTTGTTTACTTAGTCATTTGTTTTGTTTTTTGGATTCCACATATGAGTGAAATCATATGGTATCTGAGTCTGACTTATCTGCTTACCATGATACCCTCTAGGTCCATCCATGTTGTTGCAAATGGCAAAATCTCATCCTTTCATGGCTGTGTAATATACCTTTGTATAAATAATGTATATCACATCTTCCTAATCCATCTGTCTGTCAATGGACACTTAGGTTGCTTCCCCATACCTTGGCTACTGTAAAAAATGCTGCAATAAACACAGGGGTACATATATCTTTTCAAATTAGTGTTTTGTTTTCTTTGGGTAAATATCCAGCAGTGGAATTATTGGATCGTAGGGTATTTCTATTTTTAATTTTTTAAGGAACCTCTACACTATTTTCCACAGTGGCTGTACCAGTTTTCATTCCCACCAACAGTGCATGAAGGTTCCTTTCTCTCCACATCCTCACCAACACTTCTTATTTCTTGTCTTTTTTATTTTAGCCATTTTAACAGGTATAAAGTGATATTTCATTGTGGTTCTGATTTGCATTTCCTGATATTTAGTGATGTGAAGCATTTTTTCATGTGTCTAATGAGTTTGTTTTTTTTTTAAGATAATGAGATACTAGAGAATACTGGCATAAAAATGTGACTAATCCAGTATGGAGTGAGAAATTCTGCCTTTGAAATTATGTGTTTGAAAGGAGTGGGCAAGTAAATCCATTTATATAAAGTAGTTTTCAAACTTTAAGGAAGAGATTAGATAGAATATGAATCCATAGCTCAGCCGAATAAACTTATTTTCTGTCATCTCAATTGGACTTGAAATTTGTTATATGCTTGATGTTTAAGAAACTAATGTGTAAAAGACATTTTTTCTGGGGCATCTGAGTGGCTCAGTCGGTTAAATGTCTAACTCTTGATTTTGGCCCAGGTCATGAGCTCATGCTTCATGAGATTGAGCCCCTGAGCCAGACTCCAAGCGGACAGCGCAGAGCCTGCTTGGGATTCTCACCCTCTCTCCCTCCCCATCTGCCCCTCCCTTGCTTGCTGGAGCACGCACACACGCTTTCTCTCTCAAAATAAATACACTTAAAAAAAAAAAAGGTATTTTGGGGGTGCCTGGGTGGCTCAGTCAGTTAAGCATCTGACTGGATTTCGGCTCAGGTCATGATCTCACGGTTTGAGTTCAAGACCCTGTTTGGTATTCTCTCCCTCGCTCTCTCTGCCCCTCCCCTGTTCATTCTCATTCTCTCTCTCTCAAAATAAATAAATAAAACTTTTTCTAAAGATACTTTTTCTTTTAAAGATATGGCTTCGCTCAGAGATTATTTTCATAACAAAAAATATCTGGGGATTTTGCCCCCAGTATGCATGTAGCACCTTATCTCTCAATATATCTTTGGGTATCTAAGATGAACCTATATTGACAAAAGACTTACTAATTCCTTCTCCAGATGAAAAAATGGAAATTTGAACAGCTTCCTGTAGAGTGCCTATTTACTCTCAACTCATTCAATTCTGTTTGATTTTAAACAGACACAGGGGATTTTAGTTGTGTGTTGTCTGGTTTTGTTTTTTTGGGTTTTTGTGTGTGTGTTTGTTTTCACTGCTCAGCAGTGATCCTGATTCTGTTTGGGGTCCCCCTCAAATAGTCTGAGTCTGGGTGGAAGACAGGGTCCTACTTCATAGCACACTAGGTAAAAATGCCACATACATGTATTTCCTCCTCTCAACCCTAAAGCTAGAGTAGTCAGCCATGTCCACTGGGACACTGAATACCAAGCAGATAATGCCTGGGGAGCATAAAAGTATGCAACCAATTCCGTTGGTCGCATCCAGTGGCTGGTGGCCTCCTGAGGTATAAACTGTGCTGCACTTCTGAACATCTAGCTCCCCGGTCTCCATACATGCCATTAATTCGGAGAGCTGTCCAAATTACTTCTAGCAAATTCCTTCCCTCCAAGAGTTAGCCAAGGCTTTCTTTTCTGTTGCTTTCCAACCAACATCCCCGAGTGCCGCACCACATACACTCCCAACTGTGGCATCCCCTAGCCAGCCTGACTCCAGGGAAGTCACCCAATTCTTGGAAGCTCTGCAGCCCAAATCGTACCTACATCTTCGTCTTTGCATTAGGTCTCATTTGGCTCACAAGGATCTAAATCTTGGTCACTATGGTTGGTCCAAGAGCCAGGCGGAGGACAAAGACTGAAAGAATTAATATGAGGATACTTACATTCCGAGTATACATCTTAAGAAAATAGAATTCATTTTCGTTTCACCTTTGTGTGACACTTTCCTCAATGGCTACCCAGTGCAATGCACATGGCTTTTCAGTATTTGTCAAATAAGTATATCCAGAAAAATATTAGAAAACGGCGCAGAATCATGAAGAGAGAGCTGAAATAGTGGTCAAGGAAGAAAGCATTCTTTTCCTCTCTCTACAACCTTGAGGTAATCTCTGGCATCAATTTCCTTATTTGTAAAATAGGGCAAATAGTAGAGTAACTTTTAGTTCAGAAACTCTTTGATTTGGGAGTAAATATACTTAAGATTGGATACTAGGACTCAGAGCTCTGTGGTGCAAATTTGAAAAAAAAAAAAACAAAAACAACAATCCTTTCTTTGGTGAGAAAAAAAGGGGGTTTTATTTCATTTATTTTTCCCAGCACTCGGCTGAGTAAATGTAGGTTTCATTAATTAGTAAAACTGCACAAGCCAACGCGTTCGCCTTTGCTCACACAGGCACGAGTTCCCACAGGAAGGTGCCCAGTACCTGCTGTACTGTAGGCTCTACTGAAACGCTACCTCCGCGGGGCCCAGCACCCCCGTATCCCCACAGCACTTCCGAAGGCTAGCCTGTCCCTCTCGGGTTAAACTTGCTGATGCAAATTGCCCAGCTGGGTTTTAATTAAAGCTCTGCTCCCGCTTTCCCTTGGGTGTTTCTAGCGTGTACCCCTTCACTCCCCTCTTTCTCCTGTAGTCACCTCTCTCTTAACTCCCCCCACACAGGCCCAGGATGAAGAGAGCGGCCGATAATGAGGCCCCAGGAACTGGTTCAAAGCCTGCTGTAAAACTTTTTAAATTAAACCCTCGAGATTTTAAGGGTTGTAATTAGAACGCATGATTGGAAGTGAAGGAACTTCTGGCTGGCATAACCCTGTGCCCACGGGTCTGCTGGGCTCTGGGTGCTAAAGCCCTGGCAGAGAGCTACTCCCCACCACTGGCCACCCTTCCCCGAAAGTGGGCAAAGTTCTCCTTGAACCTTTTAGGAAAGGTGCCAAATTCTCCTCTTGTTGAATGGTTAGAATGTGTTTAATCTTCCACTATTAGAATCAGTTGCTTTGATGAATGTCTATGGAGACAAGTCTTTGCATTTGTGAAAAATTCCTCAAAATAGATTCCCAGGGGTGGAATTAGAAAGTGGAGGGCAGAAATATATCAAGGATTCAATACAGATGTCAAACTCCTTTCTTCTCACTCATTCACAGAAGCAAATGTTTATTGAGCATCTGTACGTGCCAGGCACTGCTCCAGGTGCTGGAGGATGGCCGTGGACAAGATAGACGAGTCTCTGATCTTATGGAGTGTCTGCTCTAATGCTTAAGGAAGACAACAAACAAGTAAGAAAAAAAATACGTAATACAATTAGAAATGGTAACAAGCCATTAATACACCTAACATGGGATGATGGAGAGTAAGGATGGGGTTTTTCCGATCTTTCACACCCTCACAATTATCTGACCCTCAGCAGATTTGGTCAGCTTTATCTTCTAGACGTAAACAACTCAATTGCTCTCACCACCTTCTTGCTACCTCCTTAACGTGAGTCACCACCACCTTCTGCCTGGACTTTCCCAACACCTTCCCCTTTGGCTCATCCTACTCCTCTGTGTTCTATTCTCCCCACAGCAGTCTTACTGAGTCTTTTATGGTGGAAGTCAGATCTTATAACTTAGCTGCAAAGGCACTTCAAATAGCTTCCCTTTTCTCAGAGTAAAATCCAGTCATTGCCAGCGAGCTCCAGCATGGACACTGGTGTCTCCACTGTATCTACGACTCCCCCCAGTTCCTCTCCTCTCCAGTTCCAAGTGTGATCCTGCCCCAGGGCTTTTGCACCTGCTCTTTCCTGTGTTTGGAATGCTCTTTCCCCAGCTATTTCTCATTTGTTAGTTCTTTGTTCAAATATTATCTTTTAAGAAAAACAATCACTGGTCACGCCAAATAAAATAGCAAGGCAGAGGCACCTGGTTGGCTCAGTTGGTAGACCATGCAACTCTTGATCTCAGGGTGGTGAGTTCAAGCCTCACATTAAGTGTAGAGCTTACTTTGTTTTTTAAGTTTATTTATTTATTTTGAGAGAGAGAGCTAGAGAGAGCAAGAGAGAGTGAGAGAGTGCACAAGCTGGGGAGGGGCAGAGAGAAGGAGAAACAGAATCTTAAGCAGGCTCCATACTATCGGCACAGAGCCCAATGTGGGGCTTGAACTCACAAACTGTGAGATCATGACTTAGAGCAAGAATCGGATCCTAAACCAACTGCACCACCCGCACACCCCTAGAGCTCACTTAAAAAAGAAAAAAAAAAAGAGGTGCCTGGGTGGCGCAGGCAGTTAAGCATCCAACTCTTGATTTGGGCTCAGGTCATGATCTCACTGTTCATGGGATCAAGCCCCGCACTGGGCTCTGTGCTGACAGCACAGAGCCTGCTTAGGATTCTCTCTCCCGCTCTCTCTCTGTCTCTCCCCTGAGCACATGCTCACTCTCTCTCAAAATAAACACTTTAAAAAAAATATTTCAAGAGATATATAACACTTCCAAATAAAATCGCACAGCATCCCTCTGTCTTCTGCAGCTTCCTTTACTTTTTGTCGCCATCACTAGACAGACTTATTTTATTGACTCTTTTTACCCACAAAAGTGGCAATTTCATAGAGAAAGGACTTCATTTGTTCTATCCACTGCTGTATCCACAGTGCCTAAATTGATACCTGGGTTCAGCATTTGCTGAATGAATGGACAAACCATCACATGCAGAGTATGCTCGTTAAGGGCTCTGTTTCAACCTGGCGAGAGATTTTTAGGGATATTCTGTAGGCCGGATTATGCACCTTGTCTTGTTTTTCATTTTTATCAATGACATGGATCAAGAAACAGTATAGGGTTTCACAAAGTGGTGTAAAAAATGACTTGTTACCAGAATCATCTTCAGCAACGTTTATCAAATTGCACATCACTAACCATTAGTAGGCAGTAAATATAGTTTAGCAGGCTGTGAACAGCTTTTTCTTAACACATGGGAATATAGGCACACCGGAACAGAATGGAATTGGATTGGGGAAAACAATAAAACATATCACATGTAATACAGTTACGTGTTATTTTGTAAAAGTTTAATTACATGTATGTGGGGTTTTGTGCATAAAAAGGGATATGATGTACAATGTATTTATGTTAAGTCATAATTTTTTTTAAAGTTTCAAACATAAAGACCTAGAGTGTGGATTCTTGGAAACTGATCTAGAATTCCTAGGAAATAGTAAAAATAACAGCAAAAAAACCAATGAAATGGAAAAGCAGTAAAAGAGAGAGAGAAAGAATCAATAAACTAAAGAGCTGGTCCTTTTAAAAACATCAATAAGTTAATAACTGAGCAGCTCTACTGGCCATGGTAAGAAGGGAGAAGACATAAATTAAAATTTCAGAATGAAGGAGGGGATGCCATTGCAGAGCCTAAAGATATTTATAACCATAAAGATTAAACAGACAGGTCCTTTGAAAGACATACTAGCAAAACTCACTGAAGAAAAAATAGACATCTTAAACAATCTTTATATATATATATATACACACATACACACACACACACACACACACACACACACACACATATATATACATATATATATATAAAATTGAATTTGTGGTTAAAACCTTCCAAGAAGAAGAATCTTCAGGCTCAGATGGTTGCACTGGCAAGATTTCTCAAACATTTCAGAAAAATAATACCAATTCTATGCAAAGTTTTCCAGAAAATAAGAGGGAATTACCAAGATCATTTTCTGAGGCTAGCATTACCTTATATTAAAAACAAAGACATTAAAATAAAACTATAGACCAAATATCCCTCATGAGCATAGATACAAAAATCTTTAATAAAACTGTAGCGATCGCAAACCAACAATGTGTAAAAAAGATAATACACCATGACCAAGTAAGGTTTACCTCGGCATGCAAGACAGTTAAACATTCAAAAGCTGATCAAATCAATTCAACACATCAGTAGACAAAAGTGGAAGTATATACCATACACTTATCCCTAGAGATGCAGAAAATCACTGGACAAAACCCAGCATCTATTCATAATAAAAACTCTCAAGAGGTTAATAATGGAAGGGCACGTCCTCAAGCTGAGGAAAAGCACCTACAAAAATGGCTGCTAACATCATAGCTCGTGGTGAAAGACTGAATGTTTTACCTCTAAGATCAGAAACCAGGCTAGGAGGGCCACTCCCACTACCCTTATGTGACATCACACTAGAAGTTCTATTGGTTGCAATAAGAGAAGAAATAGAAATGAAAGACACAGGGGTGCCGGGGTGTCTCAGTCAGTTAAGCTTCCAACTCTTGACTGCAGCTCAGGTCATGATCTCACGGTTCATGGGATCGAGCCCCAAGTTGGGCTCTGTGCAGACAGCTTGGAGCCTGCTTGGGATTCACTCTCTCCCTCTCTCTCTGCCCCTCTCCCACTCGCACATGTGTGCTCACTCTCCTTCTCAAAACAAATACGTAAACATTAAAAAAAGAAAGAAAGAAAGACATAATGACATACTGATTGAAATGGAACAAATAAAAATGTTTCTCTTCACAGATGATGTGACTACATATTTAGAAAATTCCAATCTATGAGAAATTTATTAGAACTAAAAAGTAAGTTGAACAGTGGATGGAAGGCCAATATAAGTTCAGTATACAAAATCAACTGTGTTTCTGTATATATTCTTTATATTACCAATGGAAATTGAAAAGTTTCAAGTAGTATCATCATAATAGCACCAAAAAATAAAAAATATTTCGGACTATTTTAACACCAAAATTTTAACAAAATCTGTTTATGATTTGTGTACTGAAAACTCTAAAACACTGATAAAAAAAGTCAAAGACCTCAAAAAATTTAAGATATATCATGTTCGTGAGTTTAAAGTCTCAATGTTGTTATGATGTCAACTCTCCTGCAACTGTTCTATACATTCAATGCAATCTTAATATCATAGCAGGAATTTCTGTAGAAAATGAGAAGCTGATTCCAAACTCTCTAAGGAAAAATAAGAGGAAATGTAAGAGCTGAAACAATTTTGAAAAAGACAAACTTAGGGGACTTAAACTACCTCAGTTCAAGACGTACCTTAAAGCTACATTAATACAGAGAGTACAGTATTGGTGAAAGCACAGACATATAAGTCAATGTAAAAGAGTAGAGTCCAGATACAGATACAGACCCATGGATAAATATCAACAGATTTTTCACAAACATGTAAAGGGAGGGGCGCCTGGGTGGCTCAATCAGTTAAGTATCCGACTTCAACTTAGGTCATGATCTCTCAGTTCGTGGGTTCAAGCCCCATGTCAGGCTCTGTGCTAACAGCTCAGAGCCTGGAGCCTGCTTCAGATTCTGTGTCTCCCTCTCTCTCTGCCCCGACCCCACTCATTCTCTCTCTCTCTTTCTCTCTTTCTCTCTCTCTCTCTCTCTCTCTCTCTCTCTCTCTCTCAAAAATAAACATTAAAGGGGCGCCTGAGTGGCTCAATTGGTTAAGTGTCTGACTTCATCTCAGGTCATGATCTCGTAGTCCGTGAGTTCGAGTCCCACGTTGGGCTCTGTGCTGACAGCTCAGAGCCTGGAGCCTGCTTTGGATTCTGTGTCTCCCTCTCTCTCTCTGCCCCTCCCCTGCTCATGCTCTGTCTCTCTCTGTCCCAAAAATAAATAAAAACATTAAAAAATGTTTTTAATAATAAACAAATAAATAAATATTAAAAAGTTAAAAAAACATAAAGGGAATTCAATGGAGAAAGAATACTCTTGCACATGACATTGAGATTTGTGGCTGTTTGTTACACAGCAAGAGCTGACTAGAACACAAACTGGTACAGAGATGTAGGGTAGTGCCATAACACAGCCAACACTTGAAATATGCAGTACTGGCTCTGGGCTACAAAGGGACTGTTACTGGAAGCTGGAAAAAACTTCCAGCATTATTATATAGAGGCAAAACATTTAGCACAAATGTTGCCTGTGATAATTTGTAAGACAGAAACTGTAGCTAATGAAACTGTAGCACATGGCAAAGAGGTTTTGAAGAAGAATGTTGACAGATGAGCTGACTGTCTCCAGCTATGTTGGTAAGGTACTGCCTGAAAGAGCTGAATTGAGGGAGGAACTCATCAGTTCCTAAGAATTTAGAGGGAATTTAGTGAGTTGTGAATGTGCAGGGTTGAATAATGAAGTGATTTCTCACTATACCAAAGGTAGGGCAATTACTACAGTCTCAGACTAACGACCCAATCGAGAGTAAAACTGGGTGAAACATTACCCGAAGCTAACAGAATTGACTGGGAACCCACAGAATCAGATTTGAAATCAACAGGTAGTTTTTGAAGTTGAGAAGGCAAGAAAATCAGGAATTGTTTAACAGATGAAGGGACCTCGTTAGGATACGTGGATGGGATGAATGGATGCAAGTATCTTCAGACTTGTTTTACATCTTCTGAAGATCTGAATCCCAAGGAGAAGAATCCAACTGGCTCAGCGTGGGTCACATGCCCACCCCTTGGGAGTACGAGAGTACAGCATCTGTGGCCACAGTTTCATCTGACTATGGAAGGATTAAATACTAAAACCAAGTATGGCTACTTTCAGGAGGAAAATATACGAAAAGAAAAAAAAAATGCCTTGCAAAAGATGGTAAACAAGTACCTCTCAAGAATCTTCCATTTACCACATGAGTTCACTTCTGCTTCCTCTCAAACCTCACTAAAATGACAAGGAAGGGATTTAAAAGGTATACATCATCATGGATCAAGAAAATAAGAGTAACGAAATTTTAGACTTTGCATGGATGGGTAACCAACTTCACAGAGCAAGGAAACAGAAACCTAAGCCAGAAATACAGTACCCTGAAGCCCAGGTTTATTTTGCAGACTACTAGGAAGTCTCTAGAATTAGGAAGAGCTGGGGTTTGAGGGTTCACTTAAATGTCTGTGCAGAAGCAGTTAGATCCCTACAGTCAGTGAGCTGCCCAACTCTCCCCAAGGGATAGAAGGAGATAGCAGAGGTTAAACCGGCATCGCTCTGGACTCAAGGACACCATACGTGTCCCAGAACAGGGGTGGTGATCTGCAAACAGGGGCACTGAGTGACGCTTCTTTGCCCTCTCACCCTCAGATCACCTTCCCTATCGGATTCCCAGAATGCTGGCGGCCAGGCTTATCCCCTACAGGCTAGAGAGTAGCGAACTCCTTCCTGACACTGACAAGCCCGCAGAACACGCTTATAGATCCTGACATTAGAGGTCCCCCACTGAAGCAACTGAGGCCTCAGTCACTTACTGACTCCCATCAGTCAACAAGCTTTGTCCGTACATATTGTGATTCTAGACAGTTTTTACTGGTATCATAAATATGAACAAAAAGTTAGGAAGCACCAGTCATTTTAAAAGCCTCTACTATTAGGAAAAACATACATACAAAAAGAAATCTCAGGGGAAAAAAAAAGATGTTACCCCCCCAAAAAAGGTATTACAAAATATACATAGGAGGTATTACAAAATATATATTTCCTCAGAGAAATGAGAAAAGATTGCATCTACCAAATAAAAACAAATAGAATATTACATCACACATAAAAAAAGGAATACCAGAGAATAAAACTGTTCTTTAAAACCATAACTTTGACAGCAGAAATGAAAAATTCAATGAAAGAACTGGAAAACAGTCAAGAAAATCTCCCATAACTAAAGCAAAAAGACAGGGTGAGAAAACTAGAGAAAATATGTATGTAGTTTAAAAAAGAGAGAACACGAGAGCAGTCTAGAAGGTACCTGAATTCAATACTTGAATAGGGTTTCCAAAAAGAAAGAACAAAGGAAATGGAACATTATCCAAAACATAATGAATAAATATTTCCCAGAATGAAGACCATGGGCTTCAAGATTGAATGGACCCACCAAAGCACTCACGCTTCATCTTAAAAATGCCCAACACCATGGCACCGTGTCATGATATTTCAGGTTACTCTGGACAAAGAAAAGACACTAAACACTTTCAGAAAGAAAAAGAAAGATAGGTTAGGTGAAAAGGACTGAAAATCAAAATAAGACCATATTTCTCCAAAGCAACACTGGCAGCCAGTAACAATGGAATGATCCTTCCCAAGTCTAAGGGATAAGGTTTTTCAGCAGAAAATTTTATATCCACCCACAGTAGTAATCCATTGTTTGGACAGATAAAGACATTAACAGGCATTTAAGCCTTCAGCAACTTTATTTTCCCACATTCCCTATTTCAAGTTAAGTTTCCAGGGGAGTATTTGCCAACCAGTAGGAGAATAAAGGAGAGAGAGAGAGAGAGAGAAGGAGGGAGGGAGGGAGGGAAAGATCCAGCATCCAGGCAACAGGGATCCAACAGAAAATGAAGGGAAAGTTCAGGATGGTGCTCAAGAAAGATGCCAAGAAGACAGGTGCGCAAGAGCAAAGATGAACCAGTCCACGTTGGAGCAGTGCTGGGATCCAGGAGAGATGTCTCCATGACCGCGGCAAAGTGACACAGAGCTGGTATGTCCAAATGCACTCCGAGATTCATACTCTCGGCTTGACGTTCCAGGGTGAAGTAGTGACAGCTACGTAGAAAGCTAAGTCAACAAAAAGATGAGGTAATTATTGACTCTAGGGGAAACAAAAGTTTTACAAGAAAGGAAATGTAATAATTGGTGATAACTGTATAATCTATGGCTCATCCATGAATAATATTAACATAATTACAATAATGTACACAGCAAATATCATTCTATGCCAAAATTATGATGTAACCTATTATATAGGGAAAGGAAGTACTTGTGTTTGTCTCTATGTTTGTATTGGGAAGGAGTATAAAAAAGCCAAATTCCCATCTTCCACAGTGGAAAGTTGAGAAACAGTATGTGAAACTGAAAGAAAAAAAAATCAATCAACAATAGATTAAGATTTTTTTAAAGTACATTGCCAGAAGAAATAATTAAAAGAGTTGACATTGAGGACAAGTGAGAGGGAGGCAGGGGATTGGTACTTTTTTCAGTCTTAATTTTTTTTTTATTTTTTTAATGTTTATTTATTTTTGAGAGAGAGAAAGAGAGGGAGAGAGAGAATGAGCAGGGGAGGGGCAGAGAGAGACAGAGACACAGAATCAGACGCAGGCCCTGAGCTGTCAGCAGAGAGCCTGACACAGGGCTCAAACCCACGAACCACAAGATCATGACCTGAGCCAGTCAGATGCTCAACGGACCGAGCCACCAAGGTACCCCTCTTACACAGTTATTTTTAACTGATCAAAATAAAACTTCAACTATAAAGGAAGAATATTTTCCTGCCAGGAGCTTAAGGATGAAGCAGGGTATGTGGTAAGATTCATGGCACAGACTTACAGGGACTCATACTGCCAACAGCTGGGAGAAGTGTCTGGCTTGCCATGCATGGCGAAGCCACCAGAGCCATGCCCCATCCAGCTCTTCCTGGGGAATTTTGCTGCCTTCTGAGAAGGCTTCACAGAGCTGCATAGGGTAGGAGAACCCTCCAGATGAGACTGGAGTCAAAATGGGAAGATACTGTCCTGCATCCAGTAGCTCTAAGACAAAAATCCCTCTCGGCATCTGGGAGTCAGTAACGAGACTGAATTTCAGATTCGAACCTACCTAAAGGCCTTCTAAACTTAGGAGATAGCTCCTGAGTAAGCACAGGGGGTCGATCCTGCAGGGAAAGAATGTGGACCGGGCACTGCTATTGTTCTGTGGTCAATGCATTAGGATGAGTCAGAAAATAATGAAACACGGTATTTAGTGAGGATTTATCTGTGCCATGTGCTGTGCTCACCGTTGTACAGAACCGTCCCTTTGTGCCCTCGCTACACGCTCTACACTGGCACAGAGAGAACGCTGGTTGGGCCCTCGCCACGTCTCGGGTATCACATTAAATTCCATTCAGTCCTCTGAATGGAACAGCTCTCTGGTCGAGGTGGACGTGTTATTTTGCCTACTTTACAGACGGGGAAACTGAGAAACGGAAGCGTTCATCATTTCCCCCATGGCACGCAGCTAGTAAAAGTCCACGCCAGGACTCAAAGGGTGTGGATTCCCAAGACTGTACGTGGGATGGTGTGTGAGCGCTAGTCCACAGCAATGCTGGCCTAGAGCAACAGAACACAAACTGGGGCTCAGAGGATCCAAGAAACAAGCCAAGGGTGCACAGCCACCAAGGAGCGGAGCCAGCGCTCGAATCCAGCCCTCCCTGAGCCCAGAGCCCGCCAGGCATTGCTACGTTAATAGCATAACGAGAGCTGCCTCCATAATAGAGAATCCAACAGAATAAGGAAAGCAAGCCACTCTGTCCTCAGGTTCACACTCACGGTGATGGTGAACACACTGACCGACGGTATATGGGGTACGGGGCGTACAGAGATAGCAAGCGTGGAGGTCAGCAGTAAAATCCTCAGCCCCTGGGCGCCTGTGTGGAACAGGTCACCCGCCCCCCAGTGGAACGGGCGGCGTACCCTTTGCCTGCCCCTCTCCTTTCTAACACCAGCAGTAAGTGTTCAAGTGGTAAGTACTGTTGCAGGCCTTTCACTCCAGGAGGTCCTTCCGTATGCCCTGCTCGCGACTCTGAGGCTAACCCTTGCTGTTGGTTGGCTGGCAAAGCCAGGCTTGCGTTGGTTTCTGCTCTGCTCTTGGCATTCCAGGCTTCAGGAGCTGGTATCCTCATCCTCCACCCCTGGGCTGCTGACTCGGATTTCTTACCTCATACAGAGTACCCTGTGGCGTGGCCCGCAGGCCCAGATTCCCAGTGAGTCAATCTCTACTAATTGCTATGGGAACCCCTTGCTGCAAAATGCCCACTTTGATGCTACCTGACTTCCTCCACGCTAGCTCATTCCCACACATCTGGGCCTCTGTGTAGACATGAACTTAGTCTTTACTTACTACCCACTTACTCTGGGATTGATCTCTGGGTCTGAGGTTTCTATTTTGGGTTCCTCTCTCCATAGACTTATCACTCATAGTAGCAACTAAAATTGGTAAGACACTTCACAGTTTATACTGAACAAATATTCTGATTCAACTCCACAAACAATAATCCTTTGAGATAGGCATTGTTGTTGCATATGTACATATATTCAGGCAAGATAGATAATCTGTCCAAAATTGTAAAGAATTAGTGGCACAGATAGAACTAGAAACTAGGTTTTCTGACTCTAGACGCTGTATTCTTTCCAGCATACCACACTGCCCATAAAGCCTACATAGACTCAAACCCCAGTTATAAAAATTTCCAAGCCTCAGGGCACCTGGGTGGCTTCAGGCAGTTAAGCATACGACTTCGGCTCAGGTCATGATCTCACACTTCGTGGGTTCAAGCCCCGTGTCAGGCTCTGTGCTGAAAGCTCAGAGCCTGGAGCCTGTTTTGGGTTCTGTGTCTCCCTCTCTGCCCCTCCCCAACTCATGCTCTTGTCTCTTTCTCAAAAAATGAATAAACATTACAAAAAATTTTTTTTAATTTCCAAGTCTTATTAAAAGGCTTGGAATTATATATCAAAATCACAGCAATCAGCTTAGTGAATTTAGAAGTTAATGACAATGTAGGAACGCCTGGGTGCCTCAGTAGAGCGTTCAACTCTTGATTTCAGCTCAGGTCATAATCCCAGGGTTGTGGGATGGAGTCCTGCATCAAGCCCCACAATAGACTTGGGAATCTCTCTCTCTCTCTCTCTCTCTCTCTCTCTCTCTCTCTCTCTCTCTCTCTCTCTCTCTCTGCCCCTCTCCCCAACTCACTCTCCCTCTCTCAAAAAAAAAAAAAAAAGTTAATGACAATGTCGATCAATCAACTGTAAAATCAAGCTCCAGAATATAAAATAAAATAAGATAAAAGAGAATAGATTAGAATAATGAAATAAGGGGCGCCCGGGTGGCTCAGTCAGTTAAGCAACCGACTTCGGCTCAGGTCATGATCTCTCAGTCCATAAGTTCGAGCCCCACGTGGGGCTCTATGCTGTCATAATCGCTCAGAGCCTGGAGCCTGCTTTGGATTCTGTGTCTCCCTCTCTCTCTCTGTCCCTCCCCAACTTGTGCTCTGTCTCTCTCTCTAAAAATAAACATTAAGAATAAGACATGAAATGAGATGAAATGAAATCCCAAGCCTCCAGGCTGGCCCTGCCCTCTGGCGCCTGAAGTGTTACTCTTGCATCGGCAGCTGTCAGGCATAACTGGCCACGTGCAGCTCAGTATGCTCAGCTCTGACCTCAGCACACCTTCCGAATCACTAGCTCTCTCCATGCACTTGGCTCCATTTCTGTAAAAGCCCTCAAGTATTCTCTATACGCAAAACCTCAGAACCCCACTTGGCCCCCGCCCCCACCCATACCTGCCCATTCAGTTACCTACTGAAACCGAACATTGTCTCTGTGGTCACTCCCCGCATGTCAATTTTCCCTTCCTCTCTTACACCTACTGCTCGGATCCAGGCTCTCATAACTACTACCCCCACCCCTACCCACCCCTGCCCCCTTCAACTACTAGTCTTCTCCTTCTTTACACTGTCTCCTTTCTCATTCCATCTTAAACCTACAAGATGAATCTCAGTAACATGTGCCACATTTTCTCTTGCAGAAAACCTTTGTGTGGCTCTTCATATCCTTTACAAGAAGATCAATTCCTTCACCTGTGCTTCTTAAACTGTGTGCTGGGAAACACCAGTGTTCTGTGGACACGAATAGGTCCTTCATTAGAAAAAAAAAAAAAAAAAGAAAGAAAGAAATGGCTGCTATCTATTATCATCTTTTCTCCATTTACATGCACTTTAGCTAAGAGCCCAAATATGTGACCAAGAGACCTGAAACTTTTTGCTTAAAACCAACATCTTTGGGATGCCTGGTTGGCTCAATCAGTGGTGCATGGGACTCTTGATCGGGGATGTAAGTTCAAGTCCCATGTTGGGTGTAGACATTACTTAAAAGTAAAATCTTAAAAACAAAAAAAACAAAACAACTAACATTTTCAAGATGTACTTGACCACTGAACACTTTTTCCAATGAAAACTTATGAATATCTGATGGACACTAATGTTCCACAAAACACAGTTTAAGACATTCACCACCTCACCTCCACATCCCTTTCTGGACTTACCTTCCACCACTACCATGTACAAATCCTTTTTGCCTTGAAACTGGCTCCTGACCAAGTCAGACCAAGTTCCACCTTTGAGTTCAACGCTATCCTTCTCTGACCACCAGAGAAGCCTGGTGAGCGTTCTCAACTCTGCTCACTGCATTGGGAACCACATATTCCAGATTTTTGACATGGTTCTTGTTTTATGAGATTTACCCTTCTTAATAAAGATGATTCAAGTATAGCGTGAAAAGAAATTTGATTTTAAGGGATTCTTGCTGTAAATAAATTTACACATCGGAAAAAATCCTTTATTAAATCACCCATCCTGATTTCTGATTTATATAGTTGGTTTGCTATAATTGTTGAGCACACCTATTTTTTGCACTGTCTACTGAATTTACTGTCTGCGGTTCGTATGGTTAGTTATGTTTGATACCCCTTCAGATCTCTCCTACCAGGTTGGTCCATTTACCTCCAGTATTTATTTATCATCCAGAGTTTTATGCTCAATAACTTAGGTAGATTACGATGATTCCTTTTTTTTAATATTTTTATTTTTAACTAATCTCTACACCCAACATGGAGCTCAAACTCACAACCCCAAGATCAAGAGTCACATGCTCTACCAACTGAGCCAGCCAGGTGTGTCCAGATTGTGATGATTCTGAGGTTGCTCTAAGACTCGCCCAGAGACTTTCAAATGGCAAAGTTCTTATTACCCAAAATACACATTTCACCTGTAAGACCAAGACTGCCTAAGAAAGGAATACTCTGCTTTAATTTAAGAAATAAGGCCTAGTCCTTAGTGGGGCATCTTAAAGCCACAAAGATTAAAGGAAACAAGAGGCACCAGGACCAGAGTCGTTATTATATCCATTTGCAGAACCCACCGCTCCTTTTGAAGACTCACCTGGTACTCAAATATCAAAACTAGAGAAGTACGTAAATAATGGTACAAAAGCAGAAATGCACCAGTGTATGCAGGTGCTTTGATATAAAGCAAGTGAATGCACTAAATTATTTGTGGGTGAAGTAATATACTATTCTGGATTTGCTTTAAAACACTGCAACAAAAACAAACGTCCAAAGAACATGAGGCAAAGACAGATGAAACAAGACTGGCAAAATGTTGGTAACTGATGAGCTGGATAAGTGATCGTGAAGGCTTGTTACAACATTCTCTGTGATGTTACACGCACATGAAAGTTTCTATAACCAAGAGATATCAAATGTGTGGACGACTGGTGTTGAGTAAAGAGGAAGGATGATGATGGTGCAAGTGCCTTGTTTATCAGGTCTGCACTTCTGTCAGCTTCTCTCCTTCCACTGTCAGTAATCAGACCGACCCGGGTATCACAATCACCCAGCCTGTGGCTTCGTACTACCATCACCCCTTCTGAAAAGGCCAACCCAGGATTAACTTCCATCAGGAGGAGGCATGTAAATGGAGCCCAGTCTCCTTCTCTGTCCTTTTTTTCCTGCTGTTCATCTGTTCTTCTGCCTCCCAGCCTACCTACTTCCCTGTCATCCCACCCAACTGCTACCTGCACACATCCTGCCCATCCTTCCTCCATCAGGCTTGTAAGCCCTCATAACATCCCGCCTAAAACTGCAGATATCTCAGCTATCGACCGATACCAGGAATATGAACCTTCTGTCTCTCTCTGCCTTTTTATGCCCTCTTGATTTCTCTCTGACAGTGTGAATGCTGACCTTCCTGCTGCCCCAGCCCTGACCTTCTTCTGTGCATGCTCTGATTCCAGAACCTGCTCAGGTGGTGCCCTCACATGATGCTCACCATCTGGCATTAAAGAGGCAGGGAGAGGCAGGCGAATGTGCACAGAAAGGTGTGACAAAATTGAGAATGTGTCTTATCATAAACACGAAAGAAGAAAGAATTTCAAGGATATGGTGCTCAAAGGGGCAAAATGCTAGAAAAATCTATGGAGGATAAGTAGTTAGAAGAGGGTTTTGGTAACTAGGGAATCATTACCAACTGTGACAAGTTCAGAAATGATAGAAGTGAGTTCCAGGAGCATAGAATTCAGGCAGGAAGGAGGCATGGAACAGACTGAAAACTTACCTAAGAATATATACAAGGATGAGAAGGAGAAAAATATATAGAATCTTATACAGAAAAAAGTCCAAACATGGGGGTTTTCAAGATAACTTAGGCAGACATGGGCATGTCTGAAGGAGAAAGTAGCCACTGGAAAGAGAAAGGATGAAGAATCTAGGGTGTCAAGGGGAGCCTGGGTGGCTCAGTCAGTTGGGCGTCCGACTTCAGCTCAGGTCATGATCTTGCAGTAGGTGGGTTCTAGAGCCCCACTGACAGTTCAGAGCCTGGAGCCTGCTTCGGATTCTGCGTCTCTTCCTCTCTCTGCCCCTCCCCCGCTCATGCTCTGTCTTGCTCTCTCAATAATAAACGTTAAAAAAAGTTAATAAAAGTTTAAATAAACTTTAAAACCAAAAAAAAGAAAAAGAAAATGAGAAGCTTGAGAAAAACAGAAGGTTGGTTGGCAGAGATGCTATGGAGATTTTGTCAAGAAATGAGCAAGTTATTATCAAGCATCTGTAGGAACTCACTTCAAGCTCAGCCAGGCACTGGTACCGAGAAGGGTTGGGAGGTGCCTGGGCAGAAAGGAAGCTAGGGGAATGGATGCAACTGGAATAAGTAGGCAGTCATGCTACACAAACAAAGGTTTAGTGGTGCTATCTTACAGGAGGGCTGGTGAAACTTAAAGCATCTCCTTGCTGCTAGTTAAGCAAAGGGGTGGAAACGTCAAGGAGGAGAAGTATGGTTAGTGTATTAGTATGGACAGGGAAATCCACAACAGGCTCTGCAGAATCGCTTCATGTAAGGAAACATCAGATGACTGCAAGGAAGTTGGAGTACAGCCCTCCTCCCTGCATTGTTCAGTCTTTACTGTGAGAAATCAACAAAGACGGTAAAAGCAGTATCAGAAATGTAACAACAGTGACAAGCATTTCTGATGTGAACTGGTGATACCGCAGACCTTACCTGAGAAGACTGGATACTAAGGGAAGCCGCGATCATTATTTCAGCTAGTTAGCTATAGCCAACTGTACTCTTCCATTCCCACTGATTTCAGGAAAGGAAGAATGAAAACTTTAAGTCTCAGGGAGTGAGGCAAAAAACAAACCTGGCTATAATCACTTTGTGGCAAAACAGCATTTGTCAGCCATGCATGGTCCTGCTTCTCATATTCTCACATTTAATAACAGTATTAATGAATGTTAAACTCAAGTACTCACTTTTGGGTGCTTAATTAACATACCAGGTATCAGGCTACATTTATTTTTTCTATTCACCATTGTATCTTGAGATTTGTTCATGAAGAAATACTTAGTTCTAGCTCTTACTTCTAATCCCCTGTGCAGTATTTCATTTTTTTCAGATAGCACATTTTCTACCCTTTTCTTTACTATTGGACATGCAAGGGATTTCTAACGCTGCCAGTTCACACTATGCTGCAGTGAACTCCTGACAGCTTATGTTTCTGCATCTCTAGAAGAGGGTCTGCGGGGCATATGCTTCTATGCGAAGACATACAATATGAACATCGGTGCAGTTCCACCCATGCTATCAAGTTCTACTGCAGTGAGCATGCTCATTTATCTCACCAGTCACAGTCCCCAAGGGCTCCCCCTTCTCCACAACTCCGCCGGTCCTTTATGATTATCTGGCACTTAACTTTTGCCAAACTGATGGCTAGCAATGAGCTTCTCATTTATTCTTGCCTTTTCCCCCCCATTTAATAGTTTGCTTAGCGTCTAGTGTGAGGTGTGATGCTCAGTATTTTACTCCAACTGGCTGAGGTTGGCGGGTATAGCTTCAAAGTCACATGTGGGATAGATGTTTCTTCACGAACTAAGGTATAACGATACTTCCAAAGGGGTCACGTGTATTTATTATTGAACTTCAGAAAACAAGGGGGGAAAAGCTGAATGAATTATGCCTTCCAACAAATTACAACTAGCTACTATGAAAAGCATTTGTCTCTAAGCAGCATGATAAGAACACAGAATCAATGCAAGATAAATGTGAGCCAACACGTGCTGTCCCCGCATGAGCCCAGCTTTGTTACTTTCCAATGGCTTTTCTTGGGAGTCACACCTAATCCGGTTAACGACTTTTATTTAAATCCCTTGGGGGGCGCCTGGGGGGCGCAGTCGGTTAAGCGTCCGACTTCAGCCAGGTCACGATCTCGCGGTCTGTGAGTTCGAGCCCCGCGTCAGGCTCTGGGCGGATGGCTCGGAGCCTGGAGCCTGTTTCCGATTCTGTGTCTCCCTCTCTCTCTGCCCCTCCCCCGTTCACGCTCTGTCTCTCTCTGTCCCAAAAATAAATAAATGTTGAAAAAAAAAAAATGTAAATCCCTTGAGAAACAGGACAATTTTGCTTTCATTTCGTGGCAAAAGATAGCTTGATCTTGAAAGGCTAGTGTGAACACAAGGCTAAAAAGAAAGCCAAGGATCCACATCATACCGGTGACAACAGAGAAGGAAAAAAGAGAGACTGCGTGGTCATCTACACATTATTATCTCTGACAAAAATGGTGCTGACAATCTCTTCAGTGACTTATTATCCATTCAAATTACTCTTTTTATAAACAGCTCAACCACGTCTTCGTCTATTTTCCTTGGTTTTTAAAACTCATGGTATTTCCTTACAGAGCTGTAACTTTTTGATATTACTGATGCAGGTATCACTTCCTGGACCATGCTGTCCTTTGTTAACCAAAATATTTATTTTTAATGTAGTCTAATCTGTCAATTTTTCTCCCCAAGGATTGTGTATTTTACACCTTTTTGGTATATCTAGTTGATTTTTCTTCATATCACAAACCCACATCTCTGAAACATTTATTTTAAAATTAAAGCATTTTATGGGGCGACTTGGTGGCGAAGTCGGTATTAAGTCCGACTTCGGCTCAGGTCATCATCTCACAGTTTGTGAGTTTGAGCCCCGCGTCAGGCTCTGTGCTGACAGCTCAGAGCCTGGATCCTGCTTTGGATTCTGTCTCCTTCTCTCTCTGCCCCTCCCCACATGTGCTCTCTCTGTCTCTCAAAAATAAGTAAATGAAAAAAAATTTTTAATTAAAGCATTTTCCACTGATTTATGATGCATCACCACCATTCACCAACCTCACATGAAAATAGGCACCTGCATTTGGACTGTCAATCATGTGCTGTCGGTCCATTTATTTTTATACAAATATCAATGCATTTTGCTAATTATTGCTTTGCAGTATATTTTAATATCTAGGAGGGCTATTCATCTTCTGTCCTCCCCACCTTGGTTCGAAATTTCAAATTTTTATTAGCTATTTTGGGGACTTTATTTCCTATATATATTTTAAAATGAATATATCACTTTGCCTCATGAGTCCTGTTGTAATTGTTATTCAAATACATTTAACATATTTCAAAGTTGGAAAAACTGGCATTTTTAGCAAGTCTTCCTACTCATGAATGAATACTGTATACTTCTGTATTTATTTGGATTCTCTTTCTTGTCCTTTATTAGAGTTTTATACTTGTCTTCATAACACTGTTGATTTTCTTACATTAATTCCTATTTATTTGATAGCCTGTGTTGCTACGAGAATGGTATCTTATTTTTTTTAATTATATTTTAAATTGATTATGGGTAAAGAAGACTTATTTACTTTTATATATTGATCTTATATTGGGAAATCTTGCTGAACTTTCTTATTGGTGTGACTAATTTGCCCATTAATTCTCTTGGATTTTATTTTATTATTTTTTTTTTTTTAATTTTTTTTTCAACGTTTATTTATTTTTGGGACAGAGAGAGACAGAGCATGAACGGGGGAGGGGCAGAGAGAGAGGGAGACACAGAATCGGAAACAGGCTCCAGGCTCTGAGCCATCAGCCCAGAGCCTGACGCGGGGCTCGAACTCCCGGACCGCGAGATCGTGACCTGGCTGAAGTCGGACGCTTAACCGACTGCGCCACCCAGGTGCCCCTTCTCTTGGATTTTAAATGTAAATTATCATCAGCAAATAATTACAATATACCCTCCTTTATATCAGTTGCTATTTTCTTTTCTTTTCTATTGGCCAGAATCACCACTACTATTCTGGTAAGCACAACTTACACAAAGCACATATCTTGTTCCCAACTTTAGAAGAAGCACCTCAGGTTTACCCATTAAATACGACATCTGCCGTAAACTTTTTGTATATTGGCTGGGTTTTATTAGATCATAAAGTTCCTACTTCTAACTTCTAAGAATTTTCACCATTTTTTTTTCATGTGTACTAAGATGACTCTCTTTTCCTTTGGTCAACCATTATGACAGTGAATCATAAATTTTCTGAAGCTGAATCATCTCAGTATTCCCGAGGAAACTGCCACTTGGTAAAAATGCTTTTTAAAAAATTTTCAGTATCCTTAGATAACATTAAAAAATGTTTTCATCTAAAAAACTAGGGTATACTTTTCTTATAAATGAGAATTATTCTAGTCTAGGTTATGCAAACCTCATAAAATGAGTTGGGCAAGGATTTTTTCGTTTCATTTTCTAGAAAAACATTAATATATGGGATCATATGACCCTTGAAAGTATGGTAATATCCATCTTTAAAAATTTATTATCTTTTTTTTTTAATACTTGTTTATTTTTGAGAAAGAGAGAGAGGGAGACACAGAATCCAAAGCAGGCTCCAGGCTCTGAACTGTCAGCACAGAGCCCGATGTGGGGCTCGAACCCATGAGCGTGAAATCATGACCTGAGCCGAAGTCAGATGCTTAACCAACTGAGCCACCCAGGGGCCCTGAAAATCATTATCTCTTTAATAGTAATTCAATGTCAGTGATTATAAGTCTAGCCAAGTTTTCTTTCTTCTTAAGTTGATTGGGCTTTTATTTTCATACATGTGTCCACTGTATCCATAAATACTTCTCTTATTATCTTTAATCTTTACCTTACCTATTTTAATTTCTATGTTTTTATTTTTTTTAATTCATTTGTATCTTTTCTCATTTTTCATTGGTGAGAATTCCAGAAATGTATCCATCTTCTTAGAATTTTTAGTGTATGTATTGAAGGTTTGGGTTACATTCTATGTTGTTTCTTTTCTAGGCCTTTGATTTCCATATGTATCTTTATAATTTATTTTGTATACTTTAGGTTTACTCTATTGCTCTTTTTCTATCATCAACATTTCTATAAATTTACCAAAACAAAAAACAAACAAACAAAAAAAAACACAAAGCCCCATGAGAAATTAACTTCTCTTCCTCAGGGTCACAGATATTCATCAAAGTCAATAATTTCACTAACCTCTTCTCCACCAAAGTGACAGTGGAGACTAGAGGCAGGCCTCTCACCAGTTGATCTGCAATCGGATGACAAATGGTTGAGGAATGCGGAGGTGAGGTCAGCATTTCCAGTCTCAGTTCAAACACAGTTCCCACATGGTTCCAAGTCTGAGAAAAGTCCCAGCAGCCCTCTGAGAAGAGACAGAGGCACCACCACCCTGAGGAATCCATCCCTAGGCCCAAAGAGAGAATTCCCTGTGTTGACACAACTCTTCAAATCAAGCCAAACTCCGGCCAAAGAAAACACTGTGTATAAAACCCCAAGCCCCTTTGTCATTGGTAACCTTTGCTTCAGTGCAGAGTTTACACATCCTGAAAATTATGTCCAAGTTCTTCTTGGCAACATTTCCAAAATTCTGAACCATGACCACACTGCTGTTTGCGAATGACATCATCACATCTGCGAGTCTTGATCACCAAGGAGGCCTGTTCAGACGGAGTCCCTTCCCAACTGCCTCTCACCTTACTGGGAAACTATGTGCACAGGAAGAACAGGAAATGGGAAGGCACTCTACATTCTGAAAGCTCAGTGCCACGGAAGGCGGGATAGAATTCTATGCTGGAAAATATGTTGATCACAGCTCTTCAATATAATAATCATTGTCAAGTGACATTTATGGTACACTTTAGAATTTACAAAATGTTTTCATAAGTAATATCTCATTTAAAATCTCAAAACAGCTTTTCCCATGTCAGCCATACCTCAACATAAAGCAGTTTTTAAAAAGAGAGATGGGGCGCCTGGGTGGCTCAGTCGGTTAAGCGTCCGACTTCGGCTCAGGTCATGATCTCACAGTCCATGAGTTCGAGCCCTGCATCGGGCTCTGTGCTGACAGCTCAGAGCCTGGAGCCTGCTTCAGATTCTGTGTCTCCCTCTCTCTCTGGTCCTCCCCCATTCATGCTCTGTCTCTCTCTGTCTCAAAAATAAATAAACATTAAAAAAAAAATTTAAAAAGAGAGAATAAGAGGCACCTGGGTGGCTCAGCTGGTTGAGTGTCTGACTCTTGATTTGGGCTCAGGTCATGATCTCATGGTGGTGAGATTGAGCCCCGTGTTGGGTTCCACGCTAGGCTTAAAGCCTGCTTGAGAGTCTCTCTCTCTCCCTCTGTCCCCCCCCCCCCCATTCGTACTCACTTGTGTGTGCTCACTCTCCCAATAAATAAATAGAGCCGGGGGGGGGGGGGGGGGAAGTACAGACAACTCTTGAAGAATTTTTCTCACTGCATAAAAATGGGACTTAGATGAAAAAATGGGATCAAGAGAGATTTCCTCTAAGATAGGAGAAATACCAGTTTATTTAAATCTACTTACAGGAGGAATCTGAAAAAGTCAAAGGCATAGAAGAGAAATCAATAGTGGTTGCCAGGGGCTGGAGGGTGGGAGGATTGGGGAATTGTCATTCAAAGGGCACTAGGTTTCAGTTATGCAAGATGAGTAAGTTCTAAATATCTACTGTACAACATCGTGCCCACAGATTACAATACAGTACAGTGCATTTCAAATGTTGTTAAGAGGGTGGATCTCATGTTAAGTGTTCTTACCACAAAAAACAAAGGGAAACAGGAAACTCTGGGAAGTGTTGGATATGTCTGTTCCCTTCACTATGGTGATGTATCATGGGTGTTGGCATATGACCAAGCTCACCAAATTTGTATACTTTAAATGTGGGAAGTTCTTTGTATTCCATTATACTTCAGTAAAGCTGTTAAAGATAAAATCTTAAAACAACCTACTAATTAGACACAAACTGTGGTATTATTTTTATGTATCAGTCATGCGAACTAAGGCTTGGACAAAGTAAATTACTTCCTAAAGTATACATGCAAGCAAACAAACAAAAAAGGGTAAACTTGGGGGGTGCCTGGGTGGTTCATTCGGTTGGGCATCCAATTCTTGATTTTGGCTCAAATCATGATCTCACAGTCTGTGGGTTCGAGCCCCACATCAGGCTCCACACTGGCAGTGTAGAGCCTGCTTGGGGTTCTCTCTCCCTTCTCTCTATGCCCTTCCCCTGTACTCTCTCCCTCTCTCAAAATAAACTTAAAAAAAAATTTAAGGTAAATTTGGGATAAGAACCTGGAATTTTAGAACCCAGAATTTTGTTTCCAGTTCTTTCTTCCATGGTTTGAGTTCCACCCTCACTTCCAGCCTGTGATATAGCTCCTTCCACTTCATGAAGAATGCTTCCCATTCAACTGTCATGAAACCCTCCACAGCACCTTTAACATAACAAGTGTATAGAGATTAAGGTAACTGTTTATTATCCATGGGGGAAATCATTCTATTCGATCATGGAATCACTTTCCACGTAAATCTTCTATATGATGGAGACGTGCACACTGGGAGGTAGGTAGAACACAAGTATATCATTTCCTCAGCTGAAAAATGGAGGCCCTCGGACCCCACCTCTCTGCAGACTCCCTTTCTGGCTTCTCATTTTCCTAAACTCCTAACACTGGAGTAGCCCAGAGCTCAATTTGGGGAACCCTTCCTTTTCTCTAACTATACTCATTCCCATACTAATTTCACCCAGTTTCATGATTTCAAATACCACCTGTAGTTAATGACTTCAAATTTATCCATCTAAGTGGGACCTCTCCCATGAACTCCCATGAACTTCACAAATCCATGTGGACATCTAGTGGGTATCTCAAACTTAACATACGCCGCCACTGAACTACTTATCACACCTTCCTCCCCAAACTTGCTCCACTAAGACCTTCCTCATATCAGGTAATGACAACTTGATCCTTCCTGTCGCTCAGGCAGAAAAATAAAGCCATTCTGACCCCTCTCTCTCACACCCCATATCCAATCCATCAGGAAATTCTGCTGGCTCTACATTTAAAATGTATTCAGAATCCAACCATATCTCACCACGCTCATCTGATCTAAGTCATATTTTCCCTCACCTGGATCACTGTAATGCTGATGACCCTGCTTCCACCCTGGTCCCCCACGGTCTATTCTCAACAAAGCAGCCAGAGGGATCCTTTTGTAGCATTCCAGTCCTCGAGGCCTCCAGCGGCTCTCCACCTCTCACAGAGCAAAAGCCAAATTCCCATCATCACCCATAAGGCACCACCTCCTGACCACCCACTAATTTTCTGACCTCATCTGCCGACTCCTCTGTCCTCACTGACTCCACCCCAGCTACGCTGGCCTCCTCACTGTGCTTCAAACACACCACACCTGCACCCCACTCAGGACCTCCGACTGGCTAATTCTTCCGCTTGGAACATTCTTCTGCCAGATATCCACGGGATTCACTTCTTCACCTCCCTCAGGTTTTGCATCAAAGGTCACCTGCTCACTAGAGCCTTCCTCAAACATCCTATTTAAAATTCATGTCTTCCCTCACATTCCCTATCTTCCTTTATTTTTCTCCATTAGACTTATCACCTGTGAATTTGTTGTATCATTTACTTAATTTGGTTACTGTCTAACTCCTGCCCGGAACATAGCTCCAAGAGGACAGGAATTTTTGTCCCTTTTTTCCTCCCTGATTGATACCCCAGGTACCCGAACCAAAGCCTGGCACACAGTAGGTGCCCAATAAACATGTGCTGAACTGCTGAATTAATGAATAAATTAATGAGTAAATGAACGAGAAAAGAGGACCTCTAGAGTCCTGTGATGCCAGTATGCACACAGGCGTGCACACAGGCGTGCACACAGGCTATATATGTGCACATAGATTATATGCACATAGGCGTGCGGATAAGCTAAAAACCAAGAGCAATTCTTCAGCTTCCAAACACAGAGGGACCTGTCAGGGCTGCCTGGTTCATCCTCCAGGGGCAGGGGGCCCTTGGCAGAAGCTTCCTCGTGCAGTTTCCTGAGTCCTTGCACGTGTGAGAGTTAAGAAAGGAGATTCATTCACGCATCTCAACAGCCAGCTCCCTTGCCCTAGCCATTGGACAAATTAAGACCTCTGAGACCTGCCAGGCACCTGCCACTTCACTACACGATCTGGAGCTGCCACCTGGTCTACCACGCAGAGATGGGAATTGCCACGACGAGAGAGGAGCACGGCACGCTCTAGGGAAAGCTCTGGGTACCGACGGGACAGACCGTACTCTGGGCACGTAGGCCACGTGAGACAGGAAAAGTTGTTTCCCTCGGACAGCCGGAGTCATTTTATGTGTGCCAAGCCCCCACTAGGTCTCCAGCCCGGAGGAGGGATTTGTAGTGAGTGGGTTAACAGATTACAGGACGCTCTTGTTCTTGCACTCCCTGTGGGAAGGGACTAGAATACTCCTCTCCTCTGTCGCCCCCACGTCTCCAGGGATATAAAGTCAAGCCCAGGTTCCAGTACCGACCAGACACAGCTAATCAGAAACTACTGTGGAAACCCTTCTGGGTTCCTCTTCCAGCCTCTCCATCTCTTCTCCTCCTTCCAAGTCCTCCTCCTGACTTCTACAACTGTGCCCTGCAGCTCCAAAGCCTCCTGCTTTTCACAGTACCTGTGATCTCTTTAACCCCCAGTCCCCACGTGCTGTCTCCTCTCCCCTCCGTCTCCAAGTCTCCTGAGCCCAGGTGAGGAGAAGGCTGCCATCTACAAGGTAGGTGGGCAGAAGAAGAGAAGGAAACACCAAGAGTAGAGCGTGGAGGGGTGCTGGGCTGGCTCAGTTGGTGGAGCATGTGACTCTTGATCTCAGGGTTGTAAGTTCGAGCCCCATGTTGGGTATAGAGATTATGTAAAGATAAAATCTTAAAAAAAAAAAAAAAAAAAAAAAAAAAAAAAAAAAGAATAGAGCATGGAAATCAAGAAATCAGAACACTTCCCAGCTAAGTTTGCCCAAACGAGAGACTACATGTGAGAGAAGCATTTCTTCCCATACCACCACCCTCCTTAGTCAGCTCCAGTGCCCACATCAGTCAATCATGGGGCACAGGATGTTCCAACCACTCTAACTGTGGATCCCTTCAATCTTGGGTGCACTCAAGTGGGGTCAGGTGTGAGGAACATCAGGCAGCTACAGATGCCAGGACTTTTACAGTCTGCTTCTATTTTTATCACATGATGTTACCCAAATGCATTTCCTTCGCCTCAGCTATCCCATCTAAAAATGGGAGAGTCTTGTCTCCTCAAGTGGACAGAGGTTCTCAGGGCAAGAGGCGTCCAACAGTATGTTGTTTCCATAGAGTAACAGGTAAGAATAAAATTGAGGAAAATAATTTACTTTCTTAGAGGCAGAATAGAGAGCATTGAAGAAGAGAGTATCTGCTAATCATGATTTGGCTCCACAGGACACACAGAAACTCCCTGTCATGGAATTGTCAGCGGCTCTATTTATTTCTCACTTCCTGGCCAGAGCACTAAATCCCCAGGCGTTGGACCACACCAACCACAGGGACCCCTCCTTGAAGAGCCCACCCCTGGCCTGGCCAAATCCTGTGCCTTCCATCCCATTTCATCTAATCTTTGTTGCTATTCTCGGCAACCACTGGAGACTATTCTGGAAACTGGGAGGCAAGCAGTAGGGTAGTGAGGAGAATGTCCCCCTGGAAAGAGCTCCTGAAGCCAAAATTATGCGGACAACTCTCAGAGGTGAAGGGTTTTCTAAGGGGCCTACGGCTTTCTGAAGCAGTGTTCTGAAAATATTAACAGGGTTCTCTCCCAGAATGCGGCTGGCCCAGGAGATCAACACTTTTTTCTCTCACCAGTTTATGTTTTCTTATTTTGGGGGTTCTTCTTTTCTTTTCTTTACTTTTTTAATGAATCATGAAACCGCCCTGGCAAAACTGAGGTTGCCTTGACCTCCTCATCCAAACAGCTGTCTTGCCCTGTCACTGAGTTCTAGCTCTCCAGCCATGACCAACAAGAACCAATAGCACATTTCACAAGGAGGGTCTTCTGGGTTTTTGAGGGAGTCCTCTTGCTACTTTGTAGCAAAAGATGCAGTTTAGAAATTAGAAGTTATTTTTAAACCTATTAAAACTGAATTCATGGAAAGTGGTAGTTAATTAAAAAAATAACAAATTTTGAAAACAAACTAGTTTCCCTCTAGAACACAGCTGCAATATTTTTTTTCCCAAAAGATTAGGTGACTGGTCCTCAGGCCTAGAAGACTTTTCAAATGGTAACGGGACAATGACGGTGCATTTACGTGTGGTAACGTTGACCTTCACGGTGCCAAAGCTGGGACAGTCTCCTCACCAGGCAATTTTAATGTTGAACATGAAAGTGCTCGTTTCTGAAGCTCAGCCTTCTTCCTCTGGCAGAAGCCTGGGTCAGAGATTTACTTTAAATGGGTGCTTCGTTCAAGCGAGAGTCTCTTTCAAAGCATCAAAGGCAGAGGGCTGGCTCGAAAACCAGTGGGACTCCTATATTTGTATGGTTCAGAGCTCCTCTCCAGATGAAAATGAAAGAAGGCAGGAAGCTGAAATGATGTTTTGCTCAAAGCCTTAATCCCACAATTGATTTGGAGGGGGAAAAAAGAACCAACAGCGGCAACTATTCAGGGAACTCTAAACACAGATGCACACGTCGTCGTGACTGAATCCTCAGGCAACTTTGAGGAGAAAATGTTGGCCAAAATGCAAAACCCGAGGTAACACTTGAGTCGGAGCTAGAAAAGTGAAAGACTGTCCATGGAGCCATCATTTTGAGAAGAGCTCCAGAGCAGACACAGAAAATAGCAAAGGCATCTCATTTTTATAACATGTAGAATCACTACTCACATAAGCGGAGAAAGGCAAGAATGTTTGTATAGGGAAAATATGCCCTAGTAAATCTACTTAAATGCTTTTAGGGGATAAAGATGCCGACAAGAAACCAACAGAGGATTTCTTTTATTTAGACTTTCAAAAGCCTCTGACAAGATATCTTACCAAATTTAGTCATCAAGGACTCAGCAGATGCTCTGCCATGGATAAGGAACTGGTCACAAGACACAGGTACTGCTGTGAGAGAGGCTCGTACCCCAGGGGTCGAGGCTGAGATTACCAAACGGTTGCAAAAGGAAGCACACAGTGAAATCTCTACATCCGGAGATGATATTTAGCTCCTCTGAGAAATGAAATTACCAAACCAATGAGGACAATAACACTGAAAGATGTAAGTTTGTGTGACAGAACAAGAAGATGGTAAATGCACTTTAATTCAAGGGATTTTATTCCAGAAAACAAACCTAAACTTAAAATACATAACAGTGGAAGTACATGTAAATGCATGAGTTCCAAGTCAGCTCTCACAAACCAAGGAAAAGGCTGATGCCATAGGAAAAGGACTCGTTACAATAATTATAGCTGTCAGCTGTGCGCAGACAGAGCCCAAAGGCTGACATACTGTAGAAGTTAGTTTGCAATGTGACACAATTAATAACTACCTCTGGCTGTCCACTCTGTGCCTGGCACTGTGTTGTGAGCTTCTTTGGCAGCGTATGCATTTCTCACCAAACCCTATGAGTTAGAACCCTTACCTCCATTTAGATGTAAAAAGACTGAGGATCAGGGAGCCTGAGGCAATGTGGCTGGTGAATGGTTGCAGCAGATTTTAAATCTACAGATGTGTTTTTCCACAGCCCGTACAGTTTTACAAAAACAACTGGAAACCTAACAGGAAAAAAAAGTAGAAAGATGGAGGGTAAAGATGATGATGATGATGATGATGATGATGATGATGATAGACTGCTATGTAGGTAGACAGACAGACTTATCTACATCGATGTCTACTTATCTCCCCATGAGTTTCCTAAATCCAGAATACTATGTACACCCTGCTTCTTGGACCCCAGAAAGACAGAAAAGGCAAGAAGTTAGAAAGCACCCGAAAGGACACAATCAAGAGGGGAGGAGGGTGCATGGTGGAAAGACGAGTTTCTGGAGGAAAGACGCGCTAAGCTCCTCAATCGTGAAGAAAAGCAGAAAGATGAGAATGCTTTACAATCTTTTTGTGCCCCTGGTTCTGTGCTGGTATCTCAGGGAAGCTTCACCAAGCCCCTCCTTTGTTATCCCTATCTGGCAGTGCGGAGGCAAGGCTTTGGAAGTGTTAAGTAACTTGTCCCCACCCCAAATCAAACTCAGCAAATACCAAAGCAAAAATTTACACTGAGGAGACTCTTTCTACTTCACAGAGGATTTTAAAAAGGAAAAAAAAAAATCCTTTTTTTTTTAAATTTTTTGAATGTATAGTATGTATTTTTCCTAAAAGGGAAGCACTGGAAGAAAACAGATTCCAGAACAATTTGTATAAACTCCTAGACCAGAGGCCCATGACAGATTATTAAATCAAGTTAGGGAAACTCAGGCATATTTATAATCTTCTAAATTTAATTCCCTGGGAGACGATGATCTGATTTTTCTTTTCTTTTAAATTTTAATTTTGAGAGAGAGAGAGAGAGAGAGAGAGAGAGAGAGAGAGAGAGAGAGAGAGAACGCACAAACAGGAGAGAGGCAGAGAGAGGGAGAAAGAGAATCCCAAGCAGGCTCCACACTGTGAGTGCAGAGCCCAATACGGGCTCAATCCCACAAACCGTGAGATCATGACCTGAGCCAAAACCAAGACTGGGAGGCTTAACCAACTGAGCCCCCCAGGTGCCCCTGACAATGATCTGATTTTTCTGTGACTTCTCATGTGGTGCTTTTGTAAACAATCATACTAAATCAGCACGCTCGGGGCTACTCTGGAAAACAATTCTGGCAGAAATAGAGCCATCAAGCAGGAGTTGTGAGACCTGGACTCTGACCCAGCTCTGCTGCCAACGGATGGCAGTGAGGCCCCTCGCTCGTCATGTGGGCTCTCTGGGCCTCACCTGCTACAACGTGAGGATCTGGACCTTGACCCCTGAGCTCCATTCTAGTTCAAGATGCTATGGAATCCTCACAACCCCGAGGGGCCTGACTGGTCTGCCTCTCAAATCTCTCACTGTACAGCCTCCCTTTAAAAGTGCTTTAACTGGGGGCGCCTGGGTGGCTCAGCCAGTTAAGTGCCTGATTTCGGCACAGGTCATGATCTCAGGGTTCATGAGTTTGAGCCCTTCATCAGGCTCTGCAGTGATAGTGGGGAGCCTGCTTGGGATTCTCTCTCTCTCTCTCTCTCTCTCTCTCTCTCTCTCTCTCTGTCCTCACCCCACTTGTACACTCTCTCTTAAAGTAAATAGACTTTTTTAAAAAGTGTTTTAACTACCTACTAACATGATCTTTTTTTGGTAAGTTTATTTATTTTGAGAGAGAGAGTGCAAGTTGGAAAGGGGCAGAAAAAGAGAGGAGAGAGAGAGAGAATCCCAAGCAGACTCCACACTGCCAGCACAGAGCCCAACGTGGGGCTCCGACCCACAAACCGTGAGATCATGACTTGAGCCAAAATCAAGAGTGGGACGCCCAACTGCCTGAGCCACCCAGGCACTCCTAAAATGGCTTTTAAAAACATCATTATTACAGATAATTTTAACTGTCCTGCATAGCAAATATCAAATCTGAGATCTGCAGCCCCAGCCCAGAGAGGCTTCCAGCCACATCCAGATGTCCTGGGCCACCAGCCAGCCATTACTCTGTGGGTGCTCCGTGGAGCCTCACACAATTAGGAAAGCAGATCTGTCAGAAGAATAACAAGAGCAGCGATGAATGTCAAAGCTAAGGAGAAATTATGTTTAGATTTGCGATCTTAGGTTATCTGCATTCCTGCTCACATCTACATGTCCTCAAGAGAAACGTCAGGAGACATTGCCTAGGAGAGTGTAGGTAATTTCTGAGCAAGGGAAAGGTGGGAGATGTGGGGAAAGGGGTAGGGTGTGTCTTATGAGAGGATTTTCTAGGAGAGGTATAAAAAGGAAGAGCATGTAGTGGATAAGACCATGAACTACCAGAGATCAGGCTGCCTCAGTATAACACCTGCCTTTAAGCTCTAACCAGCTACGTGACATTTAGTTCCTTTAGGTATCTCTCAGTTTCCTCATTTGTTAGATGGGTACACTAAGAGTCCACCTACCTCGTTACGGGTATACTAAGAGTCACTAGGATTAAGTGAGTTAAATGTGTCAAGTCCTTCTGAGCACTGGCCTACCAGTCCCTTAACTGCATTCATTCTTGTTGATGTTATGAACCACCTGGAAGGGAGACTATCCACCCTTCTGCCCCCCCGGGGAGAAAGGTGGCTCAGGCAGGCCTTGCCAACGAGGGTGCAGCTGGATTTTGAATCAAACCGCTGAAGTTTTGAAAGTGTGTCCTCCCCTCCCCCTCCCAGACAGAAGACGTTTCGAATACACATTCCTAGAGTTTATGACAAATCGTCCTGAATACGCTAAGCAAAGTAGAATATTCCTCAGTCTACTTTGATTGAATCAACCTATCTGGCTTGCTTTCCACAGCCTTGTGTGTAAAACATAATGTACCTTGAGCTTGTGGTTACTGGTGCCCCCCGACCAACTATCTTGTCATTTCTGTGCAGTGTGGACATGAAGGAAAGAGCACCGGATTGTTGCTGTCTCTCTGCCCCCGACCCCGTGCTTCTCTAAGAAGATGAAAAGACAGAAGTAGAGAAAGGGCAAGCCGAGGCAGAGTGAAGACGGCCGTCGTGGGTATTTCCGCAGTTTCACGCTGCCTGAGCCTCCAGGACAGCCAAGCTCCTCCCTCCCGCACTTACGGCTCCAACACCGGGCAAGGGAGAGGCACTCCTCACAGGTTTGTTAAACTGGCTCAACAGAATGAATACTGGCCAAAACAAACAAGCAAACAAACAAACAAACACAAACAACAAATGTGAGGGCTCTAAAAGAGATGGGAAGTGACTCCCCCTCTCTCCAACCCCCCACCCCCACCCCACAGGATCCTCCTCTGTAAGACCCCAACTGCGGTTTGAAGGTGCTCCACTCAGATGATAGGAAATAGCACAGAGTGATAAATATAAACCCTCAGAATTCTTCTTTCTAAAAAGAGCATTAGGTAGCAGAAATCAAGCTCTTCCCACTCCTTCCAGCTCTTCCGATGATTTACCTCCTGCCCTTGACCAGGCTTTATTGCTATTGCATTCTATGGTATAACAGCACAAATTCCACTTCCAACATTGGTTATTAACGGTGACTCAGAGGCACTAAGAGGAAATAATAGTTGAGCTTACAATTAGAGTTAATAAAAAAGAGATAAGGAAATAAAAAGAGATGTCATTAATAACTACTGGAAAATCAAACACCCTCCTCCAGTTTGCCTCCAAGTCCCTATCACCTTATGTTCCCCACTGCAGAGGTTTGCAGCAATTGCAGCCAACCTACAGGCTATCAATGTTTTCCAAATGTTGCCTGCATATGAGTCATGGGTGACTCTGGGAAAGAAATTGTGTTCAGTCGGCAAATTTGGAATGTACTGCTAACTCTGAAAGGCGAGTTAGAACAGATACACATCACTTTTTCTCATGTTGACAGAGTATTAATAAAAATGTTAGGGACGTTTTGTTCCTGATGCACCCAGAGAGGCCTTCCAACCAAACACCCCTGCTGCCTAAACATCTGCCTCAGCACCTGGCACAGACCTGGGTCTCTGTTGAAGGCTAAATCAATATGAACTGGCCAACTGATCCCAGTGACCCGTATGGGGTCATGGGAAGTTCTGGATTCAGCCTCAGGAATGCAGATTCTCTTCCTAGCTTTCTGTGAGTAGTTAAGCCTCCCCCCCACACACACCCCGCCAGCTTTATTTTCCTTTTGAAAATTATGAGGTTGTAGGAGATGATCACTAAGGTCTTCATCTGCATTTTGTTTTTGTGATTCTGTGACACATCACAGAAAGCAATTCAAAGTGATAGTGCAGGGCAGGGAGGAGGTAACGGAAGCAGGGCATAAAGACACAATTCTTGCCTGGAGGAGCTAAGGCAGAGGACAGCATAACACTCCTGCCTACAGACAGGACCCACCAAACAATACCTAGGGTCTGAAGGCAGGGAATCATTTGTAGGTGGAGGTCAGGGGTGATAGGTTGCAAGCAAAGGGCCTAAAATTAAGGCTTCTTTGGAAAAAGCATGTTGAGAAAGCAGCCTTGGGAATTCTAGTCCAGGAGACAAAACTACACAAGTTAATAAAACGTCCATCATGGGGAGGTGGGGCTGGAAATGCATCCAGACACTCTACCCCCTCTCTGCAGCCCCTACTCCCTCCCACCTCTAAATTCCATCCAGCCCTTCCTCAAGCGGCAGGGTGGAGGGACTATACTCGCAAGCTCCCCCTTTCCCCGTTTCTTTCCTACAGGTGCCTCTGGGCAGGCCAGTGCATGGACAGCCCCAGCAATGCCACCATGCCCTGTGGCTTTCTCCTTCAGGGCTTCTCTGAGTTCCCGCACCTAAGGCCGGTGCTCTTCTTGTTGCTGCTAGCCGTGCACCTGGCCACCCTGGGCGGGAACCTGCTCATCCTGGTGGCCGTGGCCTCAGTGCCCAGCCCACCACCCATGCTGCTCTTCCTGTGCCAGCTGTCAGCCATCGAGCTCTGTTACACTCTGGTGGTGGTGCCCCGCTCCCTGGCTGACCTGGCCACGCCAGGCCTTGGCGGGGGCAGCCCCATCTCCTTCCTGGGCTGCGCAGTTCAGATGCAGATGTTCGTGGCGCTGGGTGGGGCCGAGTGCTTCCTGCTGGCCACCATGGCCTATGACCGTTACGTGGCCATCTGCCACCCGCTGCGCTACACCGCAGTGGTGACCCCAGGGCTGTGCGCAAGGCTGGCCCTGGCCTGCTGTCTCGGGGGACTGGCAGTGTCCGTGGGGCTCACAGTGGCCATCTTTCACCTGCCTTTCTGCGGCTCCCGCCTACTGGTGCATTTCTTCTGCGACATCACGGCGCTGCTGGACCTGGCTTGCACACGGAGCTACGCTGACGAGCTTCCCCTGCTGGGCACCTGCCTCGTGCTGCTGCTGCTGCCCTCGCTGCTCATCCTGTCCTCCTACGGAGCCATCGCCGCCACCCTGCGTCGCCTGCACTCCCCCAGGGGCCGGTACAAGGCTGCCTCCACCTGCGCCTCGCACCTGGCCGTCACTTTCCTGCACTATGGCTGTGCCACCTTCATGTATGTGCGGCCCAAGGCCAGCTACTCCCCACGGCGGGACCGCACCCTGGCACTCATCTACACCAACATCACGCCGCTGCTGTACCCGCTCATCTACAGCCTGCGCAACCGCGAGATCACCACCGCCATCCGCCGGGTGCTGGGGCAGGGGCGGCAGGGACAAGGTCTGTGTGAGCCCTGAAAGCAGGCAGGGACCAGGCCAGCGAGGGCAGCTCCGCTCCCTAAAGCTAACTCTGTCAGGAGGTGTCTGTGTCAGCAACACCACGAGGGGGGCCTCAAGGACTGGATTCAGGAAAGGGAACCTGAAAAAGCGTCCACACAAGAAGAATCTCCTTGTGGGGCAGGTGCCCCATTCTCCACCCCTCCTTTGAGCAGTGGCTAAAGACAGCATGGTAGAGATCCCCAGGCCTGCAGATAGTGGCCCCATCAGTCTTTGCTAGTTCCCCCCATGCACTGGGGCCTGTGCAAGGTGATGGGCTCACATGACGAAGAAGGCACAATTCATGGCCGCAGGGGCTCACAGATGGAGTGGGAGGAAAATGTGAGCGGTGAAGGGGCGATGGATGGAGTGGCTCCTGAGAAGGAGTTTCTGTGCTAGACTTTTTGAGAGGAGAGGAGAGTCAGGGGAAACTTCCTGGAAGACAAAGATGGCTAAATGGAGAACTATAGGTTGACTAGAGGTCAATCAGGAGAAGAGGAGGGTGAAGAAGGTCCAGCAGCAATGATTCAACAGGGGCTGGGTATTTGGGGAAGGACCTTGTAAAGAGCAGAAGGATTTGAACTCATGGGGTGACATGATGACCTACTGTTCCTGTGTGGTCACTGTGGCCATAGTGTAGAGAAGGATCTAGGGACATGGAGGTCTGTCTGGGGAGCTGTTGCCCTATTCTAGGAGAAAGGTGAAGGGGTTTGGACCAGAGGACTGACACAGGGTATTAGGGGCATGGAGTCAAGAGAGAGGCAGGAGGTGGAAACTATAGAAGCTTGACTGGATATGGAGGCATGAGAAAAAGGGGAGTTAAGGAGCATCTCTAATCTGGGTCACTGGGTGGACGGTGGCTCCATTTGCTGGAAACGAGAAAACAGGAGCAAGCTGGGAGGGTGGTGATGGGTGTTGAATCTGTGCTGGTGCTGAATCTGTGTAGCTGAAATGCCACCCCAGACCAACCAGTGCAGATGCTGACTGAGGCAAATATGGTTGCGCAGAGTGCAGGGCCAAGAGGAGGGGAGCTCTGGATTTATAGATGGCCACCGAGACCATGGGGTGGGTGCTACCCCTCCTTAACAAAAAGCTAACAATTGCTCCCCATGTGATGAGATTAAGGGTGATTTTTATTTCCTGATGGTGCACCTTCCAAATTTCTCCTAATCATTCTCAATGGATGTTACTTTTATACAGAAACAAGCATTACTTAAGAACAAACACTTTGGAGGCCTGCTCAGTGAATCATAAAGACTTGTTACCCCCCATCCCTGAGATGAAAGCCTGAGCCCACTTGCCTCAACACTGTCTCCTCACCAACAGCCCAGGAATGAAGAGGAACTAGAGTGAGCTCTGTGGGGGCCGATCCAGCATATACCTGTGTGGTACGAGGGTAGGAATGCACCAAGGAACTTTAGTCCACCAGAAACTTGGAGAAAATATTGCTGTCAAAGACACAGCAAGGAGACATTGAAAGGAAGAATTACTAATCCACAATGTCATGTAAAACTGACAGAGAACATAAAATCCCTGGATGTGACTTTCTCAACAATGTTACATTAGTATAGCCTGGTGTGTTAAAGGGACAAACTGGCACAAAACCTTAAGTACAGATGCCAGGCTACACTAAGAAAATCCCAGAAGTTATTCGTTCATCTGTATGTGCAATAAACAGCTGTTTATTGAGTGATGGTTCCATGCCCACAGCTAGACAGGATTCAACTGTAATCAAAATGGCACAGTATTTCTAGCACCTCAATCCAAATTATTGAAGGAATGAAGACGAAGCCCATGTGTAATTTGAAATCTACCAGGGCACTCGGGAAAATAAATAGGCATTGCATTATCATGTGACAGGTACTATGATGGGGAAAACACAGGACACTGCTAAGCGATTAGCCTAGACTTGGGATGGTAGGAACATTAGTAAAAGCTTATGAAGAAGTGATGTGTAGGACCTCAGTGCAAGCAGGAATAGCAGAGCCAGATAAAGACAGCTGGGAAAGGAGCATCCAGGCAGAGGGAACAGCATGTGCAAACGTCCCAAGTCCAAAGAACACTCCAGGAACTTGTTGATGGGACTAGATCTAATTGGTGTGGCTGAGGGGTGCATACTTCCAGTATTAAGAGATTATGCTACAGGTACAAACAAATAGGGACCAGAGCACACAAGTGGTACAAACAACATTAAAGAGTTTGGACTTGACCCTAAAGAAGAAAGAGGAGACAAAAGAAGGGTGGGGAGAAGGAGAAGGAAAAGAAGGAAAAGCCATTGAAGATGTTCAGGCAGAGGAGTGATAGGATCCAATATAAACACTGACTATGACGTGAAGAAGGAACTAGAGAAGGACATGACAAAAAGGACCTTTACAAGGAAGCTCATGTAGAAATATAGGCTGGAGATAATGCTGGCCCATTTAGGCAAGTGGTAATGGAAATGGAGAGACGTGGACAGGCTGGAGAACTATTTAGAAGGCAGAGATAATAGAACTTAGTGCAGACTGAACAGGGATAAAAGAGAAAGAGGTATCAGATAGACATGGGCTATCTAGAAAAGATGACGGTCCGGGCTCCCTGAGATGGAGTGCACAGGAAGAGTAACCAGTCTGAGGGCAGGACAAGGTGGAGGTGGTGAGTTCAGTACGGAGGAAGTTGATATGAGGTATGGATCTGTATAGTGGGCAGTTGGGTATAAGTCAGGAGAATCCGGGCTCCAGAAACACGTTTAGACATCACCAGTTCATCAGTAGCAACTGACATGGCTGCGAAGCTCAGAGTGAGAGACAGAGGAGGAACAGAGCACCTCCAAAACAAGATCATGAGGAACAGCAACACTGAAGGATGGACTGTCTAAGCATGACGTAAAGCACACAATTTGTTAATTAGATGTAAAGCAGCTTTACTTGTGGACACTAGATTAAGCAAAGTGAAAAAAGACAAACTTCCACGTCTAATGTATGGAAGGGGCCCATCTCATTAATACATAATGATTTCGGCTCAGATCACGATCTCACAGTTCACGAGATCAAGGCCCACGTCGGGCTCCGTGCTGACAGTACAGAGCTTGCTTGGGATTCTCTTTCTCCCTCTCTCTGCCTCTGCTAGTATGTGTGTGCGCACTCTCTCTCTCCTCCCCCTCTCCTTCTCTCTCTCTGCCCCTGCCATGTGCGCTCTCTCTCCCTTTCAAAATAAATACAAAAAGAAAGAAGCAGCAGTTTTATCTGACAGATATGGAACCATCTCATACATGTTGGTGAGTGAAACAGCAAGGTGCAGGACAGTAGACAGTACAGCCATCCGTGACTCTGGCCTTTTCACTTGTGGTTTCCACTCCCGTGCTCTCCCCACGAATCCTCACAGGCTGGCCCCTCATCACTCAGATGCTGTCTGGACTCATACATTCACTCCTTGCAGAGGCCTTCACTGACCACCCTGTGTAATATTGCCATGCTGCCTGCCATCACATGATCATGCTTTAGTTTCTAATCATCTCTTATTATTTGAAATTATCTTTTTTAATGTTTTATTTACCTGCCCCTCCGAATAGAATATAAACTCTATGAAAATTATCTGCTCACCACAGTGTTTACCCTGTTCCTGAACAGTGTGTGGCATGAGTAGGTGCTCAGTAAATTGCTAAATGGAAGAGTGAATAAGTCAATATTATGGTCTAACAGCATTTATATATTAAAACACATGGAATGTGTGTATGTATGTATCATGTGCCTGTATATGTCCTATACATTTCACATACATACACACACACACACACACACACACACACACACACACACACCAACACACATCTGTAACCAAATTAAAAGTCTGAGGAACTGGAGCACAGGGTGGGACAGATCTTTACTTTTCACTGAATACCCTCCTTGCATACATACATGTGTTACTTATTCAGTAAATGCTTTCAAACTAAAAATAAAGGCTAGGCATCGGAGGAGGAATGCACAGAGAATTTTTTTTTAAAGAGAGCAATCAGAAAAGTAGAAGAAAATCCAATATAGCAGGGCGCCATGGAAGCCAAGGAAAGAGAATTTCAAGGATGGAGTAGTTAGCAGTGCCAGGTGATACTACTGTTTCTAGAAATAACATGGCATTGGAGCCAGAGATAATTTTAGGGATGTCTAATCCAGCTCAAAGAGCACCAAATTCACCTGTACAAACCTCAGCAAAAGCCTCAGCATGTGCAAAGTCCTGGCAGACAAACAGCAAAGCCCACAACTACAAATGCCATGTGCCCAGAGATCATGCAGTGGCTGCCAGGCCCCAGCCAACACTGAAAAACTATAGAGAACCAACTCAAATCATGTGCAATCACTTGCTAGAGCAGGAAGTAACCTTGGATTTCATATTCTTTTTTTTAAATTTTTTTAATGTTTATGTATTTTTGAGAGAGAGAGAGACAGAGAGAGAGGGAGAGGGAGGGAATAAGTGGGGGAGGGGCAGACAGAGAGAGAATCCAAAGCAGGCTCCAGACTCTGTCAGCCCAGAGCCTGACACGTGGCTCAAATTCACAAACGGCGAGATCATGACCTGAGCTGAAGTCAGACGCTTAACCAACTGAGCCACCCAGATGCCCCTGGATTTCATTTTATTTTATTTTATATTTTTAAATAAAAATATTTAGTAATAATTAAAATTTAATTTATTAATACTTATTAATGATAATTAAATTTAATATAAATAAATTAATTAATTTATTTATTTTCTGAGAGAATGAGAGAGACAGAGCACAAGCAGGGGAGAGGCAGAGAGAGAGAGAGAGAGAGAGAGGCACATAATCCAAAGCAGCCTCCAGGCTTTGTGCTGTCAGCCCAGAACCCCAATGCAAGGCTTGAACTCACCAACCATGAGATCATGACCTGAGCTAAAGTCAGACATTTAACCAACTGAACCACCCAGGTGCCCCTGGATTTCATTGTAAATGCTGAAATCCTTAACACTTTCAAGATCTGTACCCTGGATTTGTTTTAATCCCATATGGTAAGGTAACAGACACAGAGACAACTGCCCTTGACAAAAGAGCTTCTTAGTTACCACACCGTGAAAGGCCACATGGGGAAGCACTGGGGCAGTTGGGAGACAGAAAGAGAGAGGAGAAAGCCTGGCCCTGAGCCTTTATTGTGATTTCTGTGGGAAGGAATGGGCGAGGCAAAGTAGGAAAGCTTGAGTTCGTTTAGGATTGGATCGTTTGACTGATTTTAGGGGGTTCTGGACTATCACAGTGGTCTCTAGCTGTCTGAGTTAGCTGACTTGGCCCTGGGGTGACAGGGTGGGTACCCTGGTGGTCTGACACATGAAGAGTTAGATGAAGGAGGTGGTTGGGGATATGGGCTTTGGGCTGGTCGATTTGCACAGGAAAGGCACACTCACAAGGAAGCCGGTTTGCTATCTCTAGGAATTAGCTATCTCTGGGAAGAGCAGCCTATCCTCAGCCAGCAAGGCCCTAAGACATCAAAACATCATAAAGTACAGAAAATAATAAACATGACTGATACAAGCATGGACTCTACCCTCAACAAATACAAAAAGATTGAGACCATAACGTGCATATTTTCAGACCACAACGCTATGAAACTCCAAATCAACCACAAGAAAAAATTTGGAAAGACAACAAGTACTTGGAGACTAAAGAACATCCTACTAAAGAGTGAATAGGTTAACCAAGAAATTAAAGGGGAAATTAAAAAGTCCACGAAGCCAATGAAAATGATAACACGACAGTCCAAAACCTCTGGGATGCAGCAAAGGCGGTCATAAGAGGGAAGCAGCAATCCAGCCCTTCCTAAAGGAGGAGGAACGGTCTCAGATACACAACCTAACCTTACACCTTAAAGAGCTAGATACAAACATGGGCTCTAAAGATGATTCCCAGGACAGCGTGTGTCACTTCTCAAATACAGACCTGTGAGCACTTGCAAGTGCTGAAGGCGACCCCACAGCTCTTCACATTCGGGCCACTGTGACTTCATCATCAGAGCCAGACTTCGCCAGAAATTATCCTCTGTCCACAATACCTCCATTTCAGTGGGTCCCTCACTCGGCTGCAAAATGGAATCGCTTGAAGACCTTTAAAAATACCGATGTCTGGACCAAAATTCTAGAGATTCTGACTGAACTGGTCTTGGTGAAGGTGGAGCACTGGAATTTTAAAAGCCATCCCTTAGGTAATTCTGAGGTGCAACAAAGGTTGAGAACGTCCGCCCTCAGCATCAGATGTTGCCCTCGTCCCACTTAAATGTAATCCTGATTGAGTTCCAGGTCCATTTCACCCACTCCTCAGATAGCTCATACGTTTTTTCCTGCTACTCTCTGCCATGGCTTGAACTCGAGCATACAAACATCTTTAAGATAGGCAAGTTCCCATTTCTCTGATAGCACATGGTCTTTTCCTTGAAGAGGCAAGTTTCAAGTGGGGAGGAGGTGGCTAGGTTACTGAGGATCACAGTTCCCAGTCAGTGATAATTCCCCAAGCTAGGTAGATATGGGACAAGCAGGTTACAAGGGCAGAGGGGAGGGAACCAGAACATGGTCATCAAGGCCGGATAAAGGTCAACTAAACATGGAAGATGCCTATTTATCTTTGATGAAATTCCTCTGTCCAGGAGACCAGTTCCCACACCCAATCAAAGTCCCACTTACAGAAGTAATATTTGTGTAGCTCTTTGGGGAGTACAAGTCTTCAAGAAATTTGAGATGTAGGTAACAGCTCAGCCTTCCTATTAATGACTTAAATCTTTACCTAGAGCTTCTGACGTTCCAGTCCTACATGCTAGAGAGCTAAGGTGTCTATGATCCTCCTGACAATGGGCAAATGTACCTTCTCCACATTATAACGAGAGGAAAAGGACTCCTAACCATACAATCTTCCTTAATCCATCTGGTGTCCACATCCCCTGCAGGGTCTGCTTCCTCCTCTGGCTGTGCCTGGTGTGTTGGTCTTAAGGCCGTACCACAAAGGTCCACATTGTCTCCAAACTTCAGTTGTTCCCTAAAGGAGTCACTGCCCTTGTGGGAAACAACAGAGTGAATTTAATCCATTCTGCCATTATAATTAAAACACACATCCACAAAGAGAGAAGTAAAGTCCTTCAACTGAATGTTCCTGGAGCATGGCAGCTATAGAGGCAAAGTGGGCCTTCTGGGAGAAAAGTGGCAATGCTGTGATCATTACTGGGGTATTAAGCCAGGCTACCTAGGTCTGAATCCTTGCCCCTTGAATTCCTAACTGTGATCTTGGATAAGTTACTCTCCAGACCTGGACCTGTGAGTCTTCACTGGATAATCTGGAGTTGATATTAGTACCTGTCTCACATTATCTGATGTAATAATTAAAGCTAATAGAGTAAATGTGCTAGAACACTGTCTGGCATTAAAGCATCGTTAAGGATTTCAAGGGAAAATTAAGGCATTTAGTGTGATTTTTAGGAAGGTTTGCTCTCTGACATGTGAGGTAGCCCTCCCTCCCTCAATCTATTACACCCCACAGTGAAATCAATCACCCGTCAGTGCACTGGGATTTATGGTTCATGTGGAGGATGCAATCCTTAGAGAAGGAAGTCTAAGGAGGTTCAACTACAATGTGGTTATGTTTGCAAAATATGGGCTTATTTCAGCTTTGTCTGATGTCACTACTCAACCTGAAAATCATTCATCATTGATAAAATGTTTTCCTACATGATAAAAGCTTCAGCAGAAGAAATTTACTCTTAAGTTTTTTAAAAACTACTTTATTATAATATTCCTGGAAATTTATATTTTCAGGAGGTATATGCTGGAACTTGTATTTTCCTAAAAGAACATTATGAGCATTACAAGCAGACACTTTAACCAAAAATTGTCACTATATCAACCCTCTACATGGCCAGAAATGAACCATAAATTAAAAGTACTATAAACTTTTTAAATAAAGTGGTGAAATAAATACTTTAAGGTCTTATAAAATGGAGATAAGCAGTCCCTATTTTTTTATTTTTAATTTTTATATTTTTAAAGTTTTTTGGGTTTTTGAAATTTTTTTTAATGTTTATTTAGTTTTGAGAGAGAGAGACAGAAACAGAGCACGATTGGGGGAGGGGCAGAGAGAGAGGGAGACACAGAATCCGAAGCAGGTTCCAGGCTCCAAGCTGTCGGTACAGAGCCTGACGCTGGGCTCAAGCTCACGAAGTGTGAGGTCATGACCTGAGCTGAAGTCAGATGCTCAACTGACTGAGCCACCCAGCTGCCCCTTATTTTTTAATTTTGAGAGAAAGAGAGAGAGAGAGGGAGAGCATGCATGAACGGGGCAAAGAGGCAGAGGGAAAGAGAGAGAAAATCTCAAGCAGGATCCACGCTCAGCTCAGAACCTGAAGCCTGATGCAGGCTCCTGGGATGGATCATAACCGGAGTTGAAATCAGGAGTAGGACACTCAACTGACTGAGCCACTCAGGCATCCCAAACAGTCCCTATTCTGAATGCAAGGCTCGCAACCATAAAAGGTACATATAGAAATAAAAAAAAAAAAAAAAGACAAGAGCATAACCTTATATGATATCCTTGATTTTTAAAAATAGTATGATAGCTTTAATAAGCATTTTGTTATTTTTTCGTAGAACTTTAGAGTCAATACTTAGACAATCTAGTTATCTTAAAATTGCTTTTCAAGGGTGCTTCAAATAGATATCTTCTTTTTCTCTAAATGAGTATCTCTTTCATAAGCAGAAGCCTTCAAAATCATTCCACTGATCCTACTGCTACCTCAAATTGGTAGTGTAGGATTTTAAATGTGTTTCATGGTGGTGGTGTAAATAATGATTATAGCACTGCTCCCACTAGATTGTTAAAAGAGCCAACCTATATCCATCAATAGATGGATGGATAAAAAAGATGGGCTAGACATAGATATATAGATTTAATGGAACGTTACTCAACCATAAAAAAAGAATGGGAAAAAAAAGGCGATCTTGCCATTTGAGACAACATGGGTGAACCCAGAATTATTATGCTAAGTGAAATAAGTCAGAGAAAGACAAATGCCATGTGATTTCACTTATACGTGGAATCTAACAACAACAACAAAAAGAACAAACAAAAAAGCAGAAACAGACCCATAAATATAGAGAATAAACTGATGATTGCCAGAGGGGCAGAGGTGGGTGAGTGGGCAAAAATGGGTGAAGGGGAGTGGGAGAGACAGCCTTCCAGTTATGGAATGAGGAAGTCATGGGGCTGAAAAGTACAACACGGGGAATGTAGTCAGTGGCACTGTATGGTGACCGATGGTGGCTACATTTGTCACGAGCACAACATAATATACAGAGTTGTGGAATCACACATTGTCTACCTGAAACTATTGAACACTCTGTGTCAACCAAACTTCAGTTTAAAAACAAAAGAATAGGGGTGTCTGGGTGGTTCAGTTGGTTAAGCGCCCAACTCTTGGTTTGGCTCGGGTCAAGATCTTGTGATTCACGGGTGTGAGCCCCAAGTTGGGCTCTGCGCTGGTGGTGCAGAGACTGCTTGGGATTCTCTCTGCCCCTTGCTCTCAAAATAAACAAATAAACTTTAAAAATATATAAATAGCTAAATAAAAAGAAAAAAATTGACTTTGCCTAGGTGGTTGGATTTAGCCACTAATAAATGTTTTGAAGCAAACAAACAGCCAATCTAATATAAACTGGAGTCAGACCAAGAAATATTTGACATTAGCAAAACTTATCTAGCCAACTCAGCTTCAGCTTTCTCCTTCCTCAAATGAGATAGTGCTCGTGAAATTCCTGGAAAGTAATTAAAAACACAAACGTAAGGTTTTTCCTTTTTTAGCATAAGAAAAAGTAGAAGCCCCATCTGGCAAGATCAGAGCAGGAAAGTCACAGGACTTCTTACAGCAGCTGAGCGATTTCTTTGGATTCTTTTCCCCCACTGGACTTGGAGACAGATGGAGAGAGGGAAGAAGTCCCCAAGGCAGCTTCCAGGAAAGCACCCTTCCAGCTGCACCTCTTCTTTAGGACACCGGCAGTAGGTTCACTGTTCATAGGAGCAGAGGCAAGATGACGAGGGGTTCTTGTTGTCTCTGTGGACAGCTTCTGGACCTGTATTTGCTCATTCCCAGCCCCTATACTCACTGTCCTTCCTGACCTCCCTGCTGGCCTCAGCGTCCCCATGCCCACCTCACAGGCTGGAAGAAGCCTTCTCGAGCTGGCATCTAGCCTCTGGGTCAGCCCCAGCTGCCGTCCACAGCTCCATGGGCCAGGAGCTCTGAAGCTTTCTGCACTTAACGCAGAGCTGGGGGAGCAACTCCAACCACGGAAGCTTCTAAAAAGGTACTTTCGAAACATCTCTCACAAAATCCCAAGGGCGGCATAAAACACTTTGGTTGTGATGCAGAACTGTTGGAACAGCTTGTATTCTGCAAAAGGGAGAATGAGAAAAAATTGAGTTTACAAGGCTCAACAGGATGAAAGTCAATGTGTGAGGGGAAAAATTTAGTTGCTATTTGTAGCACTGGTTTGACTAGCACCTTTCTTCTAAAGGTGTTGGCAGTATTCAAACACAAAAAAACCTTTGGTTTTTTGTTTGTTTGTTTGTTTGTTTGTGTGTTTATTTTTGTCTGTGGGTTCACCATAGACTAGGCGCTGTGCTCAGTGCTGTACATGGACCATCTCATTTAATCCTGAGAGCCTAACAATCATGTGATGTCTGCCAGGTCCCAGCCAACACTGAAAAATGTGAGAACCAACTCAAATCATGTTTAATCACCTGCTGGAGTGGAAAGAACATAGGCTTTCATTTTATCATTCTCCCCATTTGACATATGAAGAAACTGAGGCAACAGACTTTAACTCACCCAATGTCATAAATGCACAGGAGGGGAGCCAAGATTCAGACGCAGGCATTCGGAGTTCTGAACCTGCACTCTTAGCCACCAGGCGCTGGCGCCTCAGCTGGGCCATGGTCTGCTAAGTAGATAAAACACCTCTGGCTACACAGAGTCCATCTGGACTGAAACAGGTTTGAAAATCTTGGGAAAAGGTCATGGCCAAGACGAGATTCCAGACTTCAGATCACCAGATCTCAAGTCTATCATGTTCTGGAAATTAAGAAGAACTGGCTCACTGAACATCCTGAATTCTCAGGATATTAGCTGAAACAAACTTTATTCCTTCTGATCCCCATACTCTCAAACCTGCACTGTGGAGATTCCCCCACCCCTGGACTAAATCTTTAACATGGAGCATAAATGCCCTGGTTCCTCCTGGAAAATACAAAGGTTTCCAGTCACTTCCAGTCCCCAAAACATTATCATTTCAGTATTAAAAGTAACCAGTCCAGGGGCTCCTGGGTGGCTCAGTTGGTTGAGAGTCCGACTCTCGATTTCAGCTCAGGTCATGATCCTGGGGTTTGGGATCAAGCTCTATGTCAGGCTCTGTGCTCACAGAACATTCTCTCCCCTCCCCTCTCTCTCTTTCCCTCTCCTTCTACCCCTCCCCTGTGCTTGAGTGTGCTCTCTCTAAAAAATAAAAATAAAAATAGGGGTGCCTGGATGGCTCAGTCGGTTGAGCGTCCGACTTCGGCTCAGGTCATGATCTCATGGTTCGTGAGTTCCAGCCCCGTGTCAGGCTCTGTGCTGACAGCTCAGAGCCTGAACCTTCTTTGATTCTGTGCCTCCCTCTCTCTCTGTCCCTCCCCTGCTCACGCTCTGTCTCTCTCTCTCAAAAATAAAAATAAACATTAAAAAAAAATTTAATAAAAATAAAAGTATTTTTTTTAAGTAGCCAGTCCAATGTAAAATAAAACTGTGAACCTCATTCCAAGTCAACACTTCTCCCCTTAACTCAGAAGTCTACGTTAGGAAGGTGGGCTTCTTCACTCTTCTCTGGCCTTCTTCCTCACCTCTGTCCCCGGCCTGGCCTCCACTAGACCACTCCTGACTTTTCCTGGGTGGGAGCAGGGGATGACACAGGTAGGGGGCAGAAATGTCTTTGCTGACCAGCAATGGTGCCGTTTGAGAGCAGACTCCCAAAGCTGGCTGCAACTGAGAAGCACTTCACAGTTTCCTTGGAGATTCTCCAGCCGGGCTCACTGCAGCTCCCTTGATGTAGACAAAGCTTCTGCTCCTCCCAGCAACCAACCCCCTCCCCCTCCCCCACCCCTCTACCGACCAACTGCATACAGTTTCCTCAACCTCTGGGTATCTGAGGGTCTACCCCTCTGTTAGGGTCACATTTCCCCTCCAAGTACTCTCTTGGGAAAGAGTCAAACTGACACTGGCCAGCTCACTTCCATGGAGCTCACGTCTGGTCAACAAGAAACACTTGAGAGTCTCTGCTGTACCTTCAGAAGAAATTCCACTTACTGCCCTGTAGCCCTCTTCCCTCTCTCCTCTGCCTTCTCCAGCTTCTCTAGCAGCCTTTCCTCTTGCCAGTCTGTAGCTTCCCAAACTCAAAGGGTACAAACTGACTGGTCAAAGACAATGAATGGCTTCAGGTGGAGGGAAACCCCCCACCCCATCCCTTACACATGGAGGTGAGGGACGACAAACACTCATTACCAGCTCTCTCCAAAAAAAATTCTTTTCTCCGATCTCTTCTCCCTCCTCTTCAATTTCAACCCCTTCATACTGGGCTGGGGGGTGGGACAAGAGCCACCAATTGATTTTAGAAACTCTCTTTGAAAACTCTGCAAAGTAAGCAAGCCCTTCACCTTGGAAGATATGGACGTAAAGCACTGATCTGATTGTTCACACAAAGACAAAACTGAGATGGAGTCCATTTTACTGGCATTTTATCCAAGCTGCAGAGCCTTTGGAGAAACAGGCGGGGGTGATTAGGGATGAAGATCCCCTGGTCTTCAAAAGTAGCTATCATGGTGTAAAATGGCCCCAGGACCTGGACCATAAGTAAGTCCTCGGGTGTTGTGTCTTGTGTCCAGAACCAACCCAGCTCAGGGCCAAGGGAGGCAAGAAGCTCAGCACAGACAGGCCCACACTCCACACTCACCACATGGGAGGCCCCTCTAAACCGAGCAGGCGAGAGGCTGGAACTCAAAGCTCGTCATGGAACTCAAAGCTGCCATCAGAATCACCTCTTCTGAGGAAAGCTGAGTTTCTCATTTGTACTATCTGTTGGGAGAGTGGATGATCAGAAAATTCTAAAAACAAGAGTCCACAGTCTGAGAGACAGGAATGGAGAGGAAGAAGTTTAGAGGCCAGAAGGCAAGGCAAGGTATGGAGAACAAGGCAGAAACATTATTAATTGTGAATTAATGCCAGGGGAACCTGGGGATGGAGAGGGAGGGAAGAGATTAGAATCTGCCTAAGTTTCCCACTGCTGCTGTAATAAATTACCACAAATTTGCTGGTTTACAGCAACGCAAACTGATTCTCACAATTCTGGATGTCAGAAGTCCAAAATCAATTTAACTGGGCTCAGGCCAAGGTGTTGGGAGGGCTTGTTCCTTCTAGAGGCTTCAGAAGGGAACCCTTCTTCTTGCCTTTTTTAGCTTTTAGTGGCTACCTGCATTCCTTGACTTGTGACTTTCCTCACATCACCGCAAATTCTTGCTTCTATCAACACATCCTTTTCTGCTTCGGAAAGATCTTCCTGCCTCCCCCCTGCTAGTGTCAACGTTGGGCACACCTGGGACCATCCAAGATAATCTCTCCATCTCCCAATTCTTAACTTAATCATATCCACAAAGTCCCTTCTACCATAGAAGGTAAAATTCATATTCTCCAGGGATTAGGATGTGGCTATAAGTGGGGGCCATTATTTAGCTTGCCACAGAATCCAAAATGTTAGGGCAAAACTGAGGCAAATGTTTAGGCATGGAAGTGAGCCAGAAGACTCCAGAGGGAAACAAAAAGCAAGTCAGCTTCCTTGTACAAAGGCCAGGAAGCAACTATATCTAAGAGTAGCAGGAAACACGCAGTCAGAACCCTTTTCTCTGTTCTTTTTGATATTAAGAGACATTGTTTCTGCTTAATTGGGAAATGGGAAAGACCCTGAAGCAGAAAGATACTGCTTCCCCTTCTGCTAATCTCTCTGTAGAGAATTTCAGAATGTCAGAGCATCAGGAAACCTCCACATTCTTTCATCTGCAACCACGTCATTTCAGAAAGGGAGGAATGGTGGAGGAAGCATGGTCTAGTGAAAAGAGGCTAAGATTTGACATCAGACATATAATGATTTTCATCTCCACTGATTTTTTACCAATTGTCCAGCTCTGGCCAAATCTGTGCCTACCTGAATGTGACATATTAATGTTTCCCTCCCTCATTCCCTAGGACATGGCAATACCCAGGCCCACTTAGGGCCAACCGCACACCAGGCTAAGGGAACTGAGAAGGGCCGCTCCAGAAAAATCAAACAGGCTCCTTTAGCAAAGTATTTCACATACCTTAGGTTTAGTGCCCACAGTCTGATTGTCACACTGCTGCTTAGTCCTGCAGTCAGACCTGTCGTGGCTAATTCCTCCACCCCCGGGACCCATATGGTCCACAGCCCTACTCAGTTGTATCCATGCAGGAGCAGAATGCAACAGACTGACTGGCAACCCACGCCAAAGGCCAAGAAGAAGAAAGTGAATGCTAGATCAGGGCTGGGATGTATATGGAGCACAGAGACTAAAAGAGCCCACGGTGAGAGAGGCTGGGAGAATTTCCTCAATGGAAACTAATGGAGTTGGAAAATAAAGGTCTAACCGGTCCACTGGGGGCAGGTGTGATCAGCTGAAGAGAGAAAGGAAGAGATACCTGACTCCCCATGAAAGATGGGCACTATGTGAAAAATAGCATAAGAGAATACTTCGGGAGTATTAGACTAATAGAGTGTTATCTTTATTAATTCCAAATGACAGACTGTTCAAGGTGGCCCAGAAACTCCAAGAAGGTCAAGGGACCGCAGAGCAGCAGTGGAAGAGCCCCTACGATGCAGCATGTACGCCCCACCTTTCTGCGTGCCTGGTGCAGAACCAGACCACCTGCCAAGGGAGGATCAGCTTTTTGGAGAAAAGAGACCACAAAGTAAACTTCCTAAGTCAGGACCCCAAAAGGAACCAGTCAGTTCTTGGAGATGGGGTGTGTGTGTGCGTGTGTGTATGTGTGTGTTTGGGGTGATCACATCAGAAAACCCTGAAGCAGGAGCATTTCAACAAAAGGACTGCCGCTGAGCCCTGACAATGCCAAGGCAACAAGCAGTCCATGAGCCCCTCAGCCACAGACTTCAACAGCGGACGCCGCGGGCAAGGGCTAGACTCTCAAAGAAAGGCCACGTATATATGTGCAGATGAGAGTAGCTACCCGACCGCAGAGACCAGCACCAGAACCAGCATGAGACAGGAGTGAGTCTATAGCCTCCACCCCAAGCCCCGCCGTGTCTCCCCTGGTACCAGGTTTCCTCTTATACACAGAGGTCACCTCCAGAAAAGGAGAGAAAGAAAGAAACCATTCTGATCAAAGGGAGAATTCTGAACTAATTATTTACTTGGAAAGATTATTTTACGTCAAAAGAGACTGTTTACGCTGTAGGAAACTAAGATTTTTTTAAAGGTTACTTTAATGTTTATGTATTTTTGAGAGAAAGGGAGACACAGAATCTGAAGCAGGCTCCAGGCTCCGAGCTGTCAGCACAGAGCTCAACGTGGGGCTCAAACTCATGAACCACGAGATCATGACCTGAACCGAAGTCAGATGCTTAACCACCTGAGCCACCCAGATGCCCCGGAAAGTAAGATATTTTTAATTGGCATGTTATATTGTTTGCTTTCCCCCCACCTTCCATACTACCCACCAGGATGCAGACTTAGGAAGATCATTACTGAAAACAAGGAAGCTACATTCTCACTGAACAAACACCCATGAACAATGTGTTTAAATCTGTTACTCCATCAGACAGGCAAGTTGATCTTGAAGTAAAGGTTGTTCTGGACTCCATGTGTGTGCCAGCAATCTATTAGGAGAAGACTTCTTTTCTAAAAAAAGGCTGTACTGTACCTGTCCAATATCAACACATAATAAGGAAATTACACAAATTTTCAAGGAGATAGCTTCTTGTAAAGTGTTTAGTACTCATTAAATATTAGTTGCCAAACCTTTCTTTCTCATCCTCACTACCGCCACCTAACTGGTTTCCCCCGAGTCACCTACTTGATTAGGCACAGGAAGAAGACCAAAGCACCGAAATACCACTTAAAAATGTTTCCTAGTGTGTAGAGGTAGGAAGCAGAGCAGTATTCAGACCCTGTCATGGCAGAACTAATTAGTGATAAGCTGTGTCCTAGGCTACTGAACCTGCGGTCAAGTATAGTAGTCATCAGCCTGGGTAACCTGCTTCCTGTCAAAGTGCCTCTTGACATTTCACTGGCGAAAGGTGGGGGAAAGCTAATTCTGGTAAAAACAAACACACAAAACAAAATAAAACAAAACAAACCCCTCTGAGTGGAAAGAATTGAATGGGAAATGTGTATAACTGAGAACCAGATATAGTAGTTCAGAGATGAATAAACTATTCATAGCAACAGGAAAGTCTTATAGAAGGAGATATGGGGGTAGAGAAGCAGAGGGTAGGGGGGCGGGTGGGGGTGGTACGATTCCAAAAGAGTGAAGAGAAAGATCTGACAAGTAGCAGGTCTGGGGCTGGACAGACAATGCAGGAAGTGAATCATCTCCAAGGGCCAGGGATCTAAACAGTGCATAAAATATTGATTTGGTCAATGAAATTCCTGGTGTGGATCAGGCTCAAAGGAGAGAACTACTCCTAGCTCCTCAAGACCACGGTTTGGAACCCATAATCCTCTGACTCCAGTCTCAGACCTCCGTATCTAGGATGCAAGCAGAATACTGTAATGTCCACACTAGTAAAGAGACTTCCAGAACTGCAGGATCCTTGGAGGTCTAACCCAATCTCTTTTCACAAATCACAAAACTGAAATCCAGGGAATTTAAATGACATGTCCAGAGGTGCCTGGGTGGCTCAGTCAGTTGAGCGTCTGACTCTTGATTTCAGTTCAGGTCTTGAACTCAGGGTCATGAGTTCAAGTCCTGCATCGGGCTCCACACTGGGTACGAAGCCTACTAAAAATAAAAATAAAAAATAAATAAGAGCACCTGGGTGGCTCAGTGGGTTAAGCATCTGACTTCGGCTCAGGTCATGATCTCACAGTTTGTGAGCTCGAGTCCCGCGTCGGGCTCCGTGCTAACAGCTCAGAGCCTGGAGCCTGCTTCAGATTCTGTGTCTCCTCTCTCTCTGCCCCTCCCCTGCTCGTACTCTGTCTCTGTCTCTCAAAAGTAAATATTAAAAAAAATTTTTTAAATAAAATAAACATAAAAAAATAAAAAACAAATGACATGTCCAAAGTCACAGAGCCATTTATACTAAAGCTAAAGCAAAAAAACAACTGTCCTGTCCCTAGTCCAGAGCGTCTACCACCATAGGATATTTACAGATCAACCCTTCATGGTCTCAATGACATAAAGCCTGTCATTATATCTACTTTCCTGACACAGAATTACAGTAATATCTTCCTTCTACCCTAACACCTACCCATGTTACTCAAAGGCCATTTAGTAGTGCTAGACCTGAGCCAGTGAGTTGATTTCCCAGCATTCCTATCTCAATAGGCTACGTCTAATAATAATTTCCAAATGTCACTGAGATTCTTATTAGAAAAATATGTTTATTTTAGACATTTTTCAAAATATAGATGAACAAAAATAAAAATACCTATAAACCTATTACCAGAATAACCTATTGATATTTTTTAACATCCTTCCAGTTCTTTTTTTAATGTTTATTTATTTTGAAAAAGGGGGGGGGGAGGAGAAAGAGAGGGAGAACAAGTAGGGGAGGGAGACAGAGAGGAAGAGAGAGAATCCCAAGCAGGCTTCACACTCAGCACAGAGCCTGACACAGGGCTCAGTCTCACAAATCATGAGATCATGACCTGAGCCAAAATCAAGAGTCGGACGCTCAATCAACTGAGCCACCCAGGCACCCCTCATCCAGTTTTCTATGTTTCTATATTTATACACATCCAACTGTATGCATGTTATTTTATGCAATGTAGAATCATACCAAACCTACAATTTTCCAATCTAATTTTTTCATCCAGTTACATATCATCTGGGTTCAGAAAAACAGGAAAGATGCATTTCTTTTTCACCAGAAAACAGATATTTTCATTAGATGATCACATACTATGTTGTTTCGAAGGTGGTACCCCTAAGTTCTTTTCCTTTATAGTTGGGTCACCTACATCAGACCGTACTAAGTCTACCTTTGATATGCATCCCAAAGCCTACCAGTCAGGTGTCACTCTTTCTCTTCTCCATCAGGGTGCCTTCAGACATCTTTCTACCCCCGCCATCCTCCTCAACTTGAGGCCACAACTCTCACCCAGAGGGTCGGATCAGGTTTTGCTTTCAATGGACCTTGAGGTTAGGACAGCCACAGGTCCTCTGTGTCTTGAGCTGTGCTGTGCCATGGAAGGAGCAGGGATGAACTAAGGGAAGAACACGAAGTAAAACTACTGTCCCCCATTGGCCCATTGTCATTAGAGTGACAAACTCTTCAAGCTACTTAAACCTTTTTCTTGTTGATATTATCAACTATTATAGACAAATTCTAATGACTTACTTGCTAATAACATCTCTGTTTTTTCTTCCCATCTTACCAAAGACCTATGTTCTATTACTGTAGAAACAGTTATGTACTGGGAATAAAACCCCATCCTGACCCATTATTTTCTCTGCTCCTTCTAAGGAAGTCCAGTAGGGAGATTAAAACTTTGTGGAAGACTATCCAGAACCAGGAGATCAAGCTTAGTGAAAGCCAGAAAAACTTCTGGTATGAGAATATGCAAAGGAAACCCAACTCAACAGAAATGTGATACTGGAGATCACTAAGGAGTCTACAGAAACATTTTCATGACTGTGAACTTGAGATTTCTCAGTTGCTTCCAGGCCACAGACAGGATGGCTTTACTCTGTATCTTACCACTCCCTGGTCACTAAAACCAGCTGTGTGGGAAGAGGAGAGAAGATGCACCTGTCTCCTTCACTTAGAAAGGAGCTCAGACTCTGAAACTACAGTTCCTCTTCTCTTTCCCAATTAATCGCAATCCCTTTCCAACAACTCAAAGTGAATATTCCTATCTCTTGACTCCAGCCAAAAGTCCCCAACAATGCCATATACTTGAAGGGCAGTGAAAGACCCGAAAATCCGAGAAGGGCTCATCAGTGTGGGAACTACAAGGACAATTAAAAGTGGAGATAAAATGTTTTCAGATTGCTTATCCCATCGGGAACTGGGAAGAGTGGGGAGCTGTGGTTGCAGGGAAGTAGCTGGGGACGGAGATGAATAAAGGAACACACCAAAAGCAAGTAATTGCCCTCTGGGGATTCTTAGGTTCTGAAAAGTTAGTAGCTGAGGCTGACAGAGTAAAACCTCCACCCCCCAGAACAGGACGGACAACTGTTTCAAGGACTTCCTGAGAAACGTGTCACTTCGTCACCCAAAAGGAATTCCATGCAGGAGATGAGCACACAGCAGCCTCGGTGAGTCCCCCACAGGGAAGGGTAAGAGAAGGAGAGAACAGAGCCCAAATTCCTGGGAGCAGCCGGGACAGCCCTGGCATCCTCCCCTGTGTTTTTCTCACTATTATAGTTGGAGGCTCTTTCCATGGAGGATTGAGCCAATGGAGGATTCTTCCCATGACCTAGATAATGCAACCATTGCTTTCAAGCCCCTCAAAAGAGTCCTCAGTCTTGGTCAGTCACCTAAGCAACAGTATAAACTGAAGTGCTCAGTAGATAGACATACACTGAAAACACTGAAGAGTAGAGGTCAAAAGGGATCAATCTCTTTTCTTGGCCTCAAGACGTTTGCATTATATTGGACATACGAAGGAATGCAGAAGGGCAGAGCTCAATTACTATAAGAACCAAACATACACATAAGCTTATCTTTTCTTTTTTTAAGAGGAAGGTGAATATTCTCAAGCATTAAGAAGCATAATCCTTAGGGGAACTAAGGTAGGCTTGTTAAGGGTCATCCCACTCTAGGAATTACTTGGGCCCGACTGTGGAAAGAAGCCCTGACAACCCAAGTGGTTCTCCCATTTCTGTGTGGCTCCTTCACTATTTCCTTAATTTCTGGTTTTTAAGTCAAGCTGATCTCATTTAGTGGCACCTCCCCAAATAGTTACGTGCAATACGAATGCTTTGATCCCCAAACCCAGTAACTGATCGTATCTTAGTGTCCATAGTCTCACAAGCTACTATGCATTTCTTCTTCAAGACTGAAGAATTTCTTTTTCCCTCTTATATTGCTTCAAACTATAGCTTATATTTATTCACTTACTGCAAATCTTTAGAGCTGGAGAAATCTTGGTGTCTACCTAATTTGCTCATTCTGGGGATGAAGAAACTATGGCTCAAAAAGGTAGTGGCTTACAGGGTACCTGGGTGGCTCAGTTGGTTAAGCGTCCGACTTCGGCTCAGGTCATGATCTTGCAGTTTGTGAGTTCGAGGCCTGCATCAGGCTCTGTGACAGCTCAGAGCCTGGAGCCTGCTTTGGATTCTTTGTCTCCCCCTCTCTCTGCCCCTCCCATGCTGGAGCTCTGTCTTTCTCTGTCTCTCCATAATGAATAAGCATTAAAACAAATTTTTTTTTCTAAAGGTAGTAGTTTATAAGGTTATTTAGATGGTTTATTGATACAGGTTGACACCCAAGAAGTCTCCTTACTATGTGCACCTTAAACTGCATCTACTTTTTCAAGAAGCAAATGCACTGGTTGTTTCTTCACTTCTACTTTATTATTTCTACATATCTGCCTGGTTACTTACATAGTCTGACTCTGTCTCCACTTACCTGACTTGGTAGCTTCCTTTGAAAACTCTAGTAAAAGTCATGATAATTCACCCTCTCTATCCTTCTGCCAGGCTGAGTTCTTAGAGAGGGGGACAGGGCTGTATTATATATCCTGTTACCCCAGCACCTGTCACCGGAACAGGCACTACTCAGTGCTCAGTAAATGTTCACTAAGTCAAGCAAAGTGGAATGAAATTCTCTAATCCCAAAAAGCTGAGAACAAGACCATCTATTAATAAAAAAAAAGTTTATCACCATCTAAAAATAGAATCAAAGGGGCACCTGGGTGGCTCAGTCAGTTAAGCATCTGACTTCAGCTCAGGTCATGATTTCACAGCTCATGGGTTTGACCCCCACGTCAAGGCTCTGTGCTGATGGCTCAGAGCCTGGAGCCTGATTTGGATTCTGTCTCTCCCTCTCTCTCTGCCACTCCCCCGCTTGCACTCCATCTCTGCCTCTCTCTCTCTCTCTGTCTCTCAAAAATAAATTTTTAATTTAAATAAACAAATAAAAGCAGCATCAAAATTTTATTGGAAGAAAAAAAGGTATTGAGCTCATCCGGCACATAGAGCATAGTAGTACCCACTAGGTATAGACAAACCCTTGACCTTAATTTTTCACTTACTGAAGCAGGGTCTTCAGTAAGTTAAGTAATATTTAGGCAATAGGATTTATTACAATGGGGATTTATGTTTATTTATATTCTGTTAACTTTCTGGCCTCTATAGCACATATTCATATTGTTTTTTGTCCTCGTATCACTTGGGCAGAATTTACTTTGGTGAAACGGACTTGCTGAGTGTAATAACAACAGCCAGTTATGTTTATTTAGTCCTTTACAAAGCACATTCACGTTAATTTCTTCATTTGATCTTACTCAAGATATTGTGAAATAGGCATTATTATTTGTCCCACATTTCAAATGAAGAAACTGAGGCTCAGGGAGGTCAAGTAACTTGCCCAGGGCACACAGCAAGCTAATGGAAGAGGCAAACTAGAACTTGGATCCCTTGATTTCTCATTCAAAGCTTTTCACACTCACTACACAGTATTTCTCTACATGGCAAGAGAGCCGTCCTGGGCCTCCCATCTAAGATTCCTCAGGTGCCTCCCTTCCTAGTCCATTGCCTTCCACAACTTCCTTCCGACCCCTCACTCCCTGGCTCAGGGAGAGCTGAGAATGTGCAGTGTAGACTTAAATCTGGTTTCAGCGTGGTTCCCAGGGAAATCTGATACCTGGACCGGCCACCTTACTCCTGTTCCTTGGCTTCCTTGTCCATAAAATGAAATGGATGGAATCCATGATCTCTATGGTTCCTTCACTTCTTACATGCTTCATTTTCTTATATAGTAACAGGGTTCTTCCGAAGGGAATCTGGATCCATGGCAGTGACTCTGAAGGGGAGAATTCTGGATGCCTGGCAGCCTACAGATCATATATCAGAGTTACCTCCTCTGCTGATACAAGGACCCAGCTTGGTGGGCAGCCACAGGCTCCCTGGGGTGGTGCTCAGAACCCAGCCACCATCCTCTGGCTCTACAACCAGGTCACCAACCCTGAGAATCTAAAGTCAGTTTCTATTTTTAGTTTCGACAGTGATGCCTTCCAGCCACTCTGGGACCAGGGCTGAAGGGAAGGCGAGGGAGGCCTGCTCCACCCTGGTTCCCTGCTCTCTCGCGGGCCACGGTTTCCAGCCAGAGGACATCTCAATTGGATTATGACTTGCAGCTCTATTATATTTGATTCTGTGGCTCCAAGCTGGTTTTCTTAACACTGATGTATTCCTTTTGTCCTCTGTTTAGTTGTCTTGTTTGATTGTCACGGATTTTACCAAGATCCAATTTCAAAGTTTCTTATTTGATTCTGTTGCACTGCTGACTTTCTAAACATAAATTCCTAACGTTGAAAGGCATTATATGCCAGAAGGTGGTTGAAAACATAGTACCCCATATACTCAATAAGTATTTTTAATAACTGAGTTAATTGATTTCTTAACTATTTTAAGAACAGGAAATACACCTTCAGATTACATTTAAATCTGTTTTTACACTGGGCCAGTGAGCACGTTGGAAGGGAGAAAATCCACCACAATCTTAGCTGAGAAAGGAGAATTCATTCCTCCCAAGAGATTCAGTGGATTTCAGTCAGTCTGTATCAGCAGTAATATGTATCATTGGTTTCCAAAGGCCTTCATTACATTATTTTGTTAATCATTTACTTGAACATCTAAATAAATGTCTGCAACTTACTATGTAAATTGCACATTATTGAGAAGACATAATCAGTGGTAATTTAATTACAGCCACAAATTTAATTTACCAACTAGTAACCTTGTTCTTCTTCAAAGCACTTAGCACAATTATAATTAATTTTTGTAATTATTAATTTAATCTTGGTGTCCCTGATTAAGTTATAAGAACCAAGAAAGCAGGATTCCTGCTTCAGTCTTGCTCACAGACAGGTGTCTGGTGTCCAGCACAGGTCCTTGGCACACACAGAGGCTGTGGCTTAAAACCACATCCTGCTCTCCTCCGTATCTTCCACTTTCTTTCCTCCTTTTCTGATTTCCAAACTTTTCTTCCTTGGTTTTTCTTTTTCTTTTACATTCTTTTTTGTCTTTCCTTCTACCCTTTCTCCACCACTTTTTTTCCTCTATCTTTCCTTCTACAGTGAATGATTTCCTATGTAACTGTAACTGTGCTGGATCCTAGCCACAAAAGGATGATCAGAATAGGGACTTTAACCCTGAGAACCTCACAGTCTAGTTGAGAACCCAGGTGCCCCTTCCTCCGGCTCTTTCACTGCATTCTCCCTAAGCACCTAGGTTAAGGGAACAGGAGGGTAGGTGTCCCTACTGCGGCTCAAGTCCTGGCTCATGGCTTAATCCCTGACTCCTAAAGTCTGACCTTTACTTGCCCTCTCTGACTCTGCTCCTCTCCCAGCAGCCCAGCCCCCCTGCTCCATGAGGAGGGACAACCTGACCTGGGAAAGTGAGTTTGTCCTCCTGGGGCTCTCCAGCGACAGGCAGACCCAGGCTGGACTCTTTGTCCTGTTTGCGGCCGCCTATCTGCTGACCCTGCTGGGCAACGGGCTCATCATCCTCCCGATCGGGCTGGACGCGCGGCTGCACCTGCCCATGTACTTCTTCCTCTGCAACCTCTCAGTGGTGGACATCTGCTACACCTCTAGTGGGGTCCCCCAGATGCTGGTGCACTTCCTCCTGGAGAAGAAGACCATCTCCTTCACCCGATGTGGGACTCAGCTCTTCTTCTCACTGGCCCTGGGGGGTACCGAGTTCCTGCTGCTGGCCGCTATGGCCTATGACCGCTATGTGGCTGTCTGTGACCCCCTGCGCTACGTGGCAGTGATGAGCCCGAGGTGCTGCACAGGCCTGGCAGCTGTCTCTTGGCTTGTAGGCCTGGTGAATTCTACAGTGGAGACGGTGGTCACCATGCGTCTGCCTACCTGTGGGCACCGCGTGCTGAACCATGTGGCCTGTGAGACTCTGGCACTCGTCCGCCTGGCCTGCGTGGACATCACCCTCAACCAAGTGGTCATACTGGCCTCCAGCGTGGTGGTGCTGCTGGTGCCATGCTGCCTCGTCTCACTGTCCTATACCTACATCGTGGCAGCCATCCTGCAGATCCGCTCCACTGGGGGACGCCGCAAGGCCTTCGGGACCTGTGCCTCCCACCTCACCGTGGTCTCCATGTCTTACGGGATGGCCCTGGTCACCTACATGCAGCCCCACTCCACAGCCTCAGCCGAGCAGGACAAGGTGGTGACGCTCTTTTATGCTGTGATGACCCCCATGTTGAATCCGCTCATCTACAGTCTACGGAACAACGAGATAAAAGCTGCTCTGAGTCGAGTTCTGATGAGGAGTTCTGAATCAAAACTTTAGCACGCAGCTTTGTCATAAGAGGCCTCACTCGGAAGCCCGTGGACCTTGGAGTGGGCGCTCTGGCATAGCGTATGCGTGTTTATAAGGGAGCAGGTAGGGAGACCCCAATCTGCACCACTATCTTTTGAGGAACTGGGAAATGGACTGTATCCCTGGACTCTATTTTTGGTCCCTGACTTCTTCTAAAAATCTGAATTACAATTTACAAATACACCCACTGGAAAACTAAATGGAAAAAATAAATTAAAAAGATATACCAGCATATATGAATTAGAAAGGAAGATGAAATCAGAAGTCACAGCAGTGCACAAAACTTAGGCCAAGAAAGTATATTTCCTTCTAAAATCTACCACTACATGTCTAAGCTTTTCTGCAAACGGGATGGGAGGAGGGAGCTGTAATCTACAAAATTCACTGTGCCCAAAGGATCAAATGGGCTTTAGGCCAGAGGTGCAAAGGTCACCCCTGTGACTCACACATGCCTGGGCCCAACCCAGCTCAGTAGGGTGGGGAATTCACAAGGGACTTGGGGCCAAAGTCATAGAAACTCTCCCCACAAACCCTGAAAAGCAGGACTAGACGGTGCGTGCGGGACGTGAACACCCCTCGGCATGCCTCCACGCCCTTGGCCTTGCAGTGGTGGCAAATGGCTGGCCCGCAAGTCAAGCATTCGGGACCTCAAACATGTACTTTCTACACACTCAGGTCTAAGGATATACTCTTCCCAAAACAGAGCTGTATTCAGAATTCACGCTGGACTATCATGCCACACCCCATCAGAGGGGAGCCGAGCGAGCCACTCAGCAAGGAAAGAATCTGTTTCTAGTTTTGCCCCACTCTGGTGATACACAATCAGTGACTGGGCTCTCAATATCCTAACCCAGAAAGTGAAACAGTGCTAGGTTTGTCCAGGAAAGTATTTAAAACAACACTTAAAAATTAAAATAAAGCACCTCTTACCTAAATATTACAGGTATCTGGTTGGTCTTACCCACAAACAACAACAACAAAAACCCATAAACTGAGAACAATGCAAACTTCTAATCAATCTGCTGAGAAAATGCCAAAAAGCTGCAGAGGAGGAGAATGGAGTACCTTTTTAAATTCTTAGTACAACTTTTTTTTAAATTGAGATAAAATTCACATAACACAGGATTCATGATTTGTACCATTTTAAAGTGTACAATTCAGTGGCATTTAGTATATTCACCACGTTGTTCAACCTTACGTCTATCCAGTTCCGAAACATTTTCATCACCCCAAAAGGGCACCTCAGACCCTTTAACAAGTCCCTCTCCATTCCTCCCTCCACCCAGGCCCTGGCAACCCCCGATCTGCTTTCTGTCTTTATGGATTTGCCCACTCTAGACACTTTAACAGAAATGGAATCCTAACAATACGTGACCTTTTGTGCCTGCCTTCTTTCACGTAGCGTAATGGTTTTGTAGCACAGAACATGGTGCTTCGTTTCTTTTTATGGATGGATAATATTCCACCGTATGGAAACAAACACATTTTCTTTCCCCGCCCCCCCCCCCGCCTCCCCATTCATCAGGTAGTGGGTGTTTGGGTTATTTCTAACTAATAGTTAAAATAGTGCTGCTATATGTCCACGTGCGCGTTTTTGTTTGAATTTTGCTTTTGATTCTTTGGAGAATATACCTTGGAATGGAACTGCTGGATCATATGGCAATTCTGTGTTTAACTTTTTTCCTAAGTTTGTTTGTTTGTTTGTTTGTTTGTTTGTTTGTTTTTGAGAGGGAATGAAGTAGAGACAGAGGGAGAGGATCGCAAGTAGCTCCCAGCTGTCAGCATCAAGCCCCAAGTGGGGCTCGAACTCACAAGCCGTGAGATCACGACCTGAGCCAAAATCAAGAGTTGGAAGCGCAACAGACTGAGCCACCCAGGCTCCCGTATGATTAACGTTTCTGAGGAACTGCCGAAGTGTTGGCCACCACAGCTGATCCATCATATGTTCCCACCAACAATGAAGGGGGGCTCCAACTTCTCCACATCCTCCCAACACTTAGTTTTGTTTCTTTGATTACAGTCGTCCCAGTGGGTAGGAAATGATGTCCCATTCTGCTTTAACTTGGATGTCCCTAGTGACTAATGATGCTGAGCATCTTTCCATGTGCCTGTTGGCCATGTGTAGATCTTCTTTGGAGAAATGTCCAGCAAAATTTTTTTTTTATTTTTTATTTAAGACCCTCTCTGCTTCCTTCCCCTCCCTCAGCCCCTGCCCACCTCCTTCTCCCCTACCACGACCAGCTGCCTTCATCAGCCTTCCTCCTTCCCTGCTCCCATGCCCATGTGAGATATAAGGCACTCAGCCCCATCTCCAGTCAAAATGTTTTAACTCTCACTTTTAGATCCTCCTGTAACTATTAAGTTCTCTCCCCAAATAAACAAATTATCTTTTCCTTTCTCCACTGCCTCCATGGTTAGGTGTTTGCCTGCCCTTTGCCCAGTGCCTACATTTTGGACAGCAAAGAAACCTCAGGAGTTCTTTTTTAAGTGAGAAAGAATAAATCACAAGCACTTGTAATTTAATATATTTTCCTTTATCTTCATCATGTATCTACGGAACATCTACCACTGAGCAGCAGGATATCCTAGCACACTTTCTAACATAGCCAGGCTATAAAATGATCACCAAGATCACTGAATGAGCAAGCTTTGTGTATGCAGGTTTTTATAAAACCAGTTAAAATTTGGAAGGGGTCAACCAAAAGCAATGATGTCCCTTCTTTACGGGTTGAGCTAGAATCCTTTATTAAAGTACAATATAGTAGGGACAATAATCTATTAAGACATCCTCTAATCCTAATAATGAAAACATACCTTCTGTATACAGAATAATACTTGTATTGTTTGTGGCAGGAGGGCAAACATCTAGTTTATCCAAAGAAGACACCAATTCACTAAATTACAAGTTAGAAAAAGAAGGTAGTAGGTCCAAAATATTTTCCTACTTACCTTATTGTTTGACTTTTAGAATTTAAAAAACAAAAATGTGGCCCTTGTCTTTTTTTTTTTTAATGTTTATTTTTGAGAGAGCATGAGTGGGCAAGGTGCAGAGAGGGGGGAGGTGCAGGGAAGAGGTGGGGAACAGAAGATCTGAAGTGGAGGAAGATCTCTGCGCTGATAACAGAGAGCCCTACGGGGGGCTCAAACTCACAAACCAAGAGATCATGACCTGAGCCAAAGTCAGACGCTCAACCGACTGAGCCACCCATGTGCCCCTGGCCCTTGTCTCTTCCAAGAGAGACTCAGTTTATTTGAAGGGCACTTACTAATCAGGAGGAAAAACTGGTCCCACAAGAGACCCTTCTGAGTGGAGCTATTCTTGAGATGCTATTACAGAGTGAACTCTCTGAAAACATCAATAGGAAAGTTCTATACTGAGCTCACGGATGAGAGAATGAATTTTAAAACCACTCTTCACTATGATGTTCATTCAGCCAGCCGACCAACTCTATATGCCAGTCTCCATTAGAAATGAGAAAGGGGTGAGGCTCCTGGGTGGCCCAGTCGGTTGGGCATCCGACTTTGGCTCAGGTCATGATCTCATAGTTCGTGAGTTCAAGCCCCGCGTCGGGAGCCTGCTTCGGATTCTGTGTCTCCCTCTCTCTCTGCTCCTCCCCCGCTCATGCTCTGTCTCTCTCTCTCTCTCCTTCAAAACCAATTTTTAAAAAAAATTGGAAAAAAAAAGGAAATGAGAAAGGGGTACGACAAGAAAACACCCTGTCTACCCTTCAAGCAGTTAGTTTGTTAGAAGTCATAAAAGGAAAGTAAGAAGTTCAGGCACAGTGGAGGTGCTCTTCCAATTCTACCTCCTGGCTGCAGAGTAAGTTGAGAGTCCTGGCGTGTGGGCTCCATACTCTGACTAAACTAGGGGGTGATTATTTTCCTCTTGGATGAAATGGAAGGAGGCCAGCCGGCCTAACGAACTGGGCCACCAGTCCGCCTGCCTCTCCAAACTGCTCTTCAGCCAGTTTCCCTACGTTACATCACGTCGTGGCAGCTTGAAGTCCCCAGGGAGCCGCATCCTAAAACATCACACCTTGCCTGACTGCCCTCCCCCATAAATCTCGCCTGTCCCACACATCATTTTGCGGTGATGCTGCTCCCCACTAGCTGCTGTGATACACACTGTGTGCTCCACATGATAACACAATATGATGCAGAGGGAAGAACATGGGAACGTGGTCCTCCGATTCCACATCCAGTTCCAGCCCTGCTCCTGGCTTTGCTCACACAAACCCCTTCTGTTCCTGAGCCTCAGTGTCCTCGTTTGTAAAATGACAAGGTTGAAATGATGATCCTGAAAGTTCCTTCCAGTTTTTCTGTCATTTCTGTGTTCTCTCTCGTTTTGCATTTTATTCCCTTCCATGGGGAGAGTTTTAGTTGCTGTTCTGGGCACTCAGGAGCCGCGTCGGGGGAGTAACATTTGGCTGCTTACTGCACTGACGAAGGAAATAGGTTCTGTGGAAAACTGGGGCTCTATCCCAGGTGCAGGGCTCAGAAAACCAGCAGGGTGCCCTGCCAAAGGCAGTCTCTGTTCTTAGCATTTTCCACAGTGACACCTTCTGGTCACAGAAGGACTGAAAGAACGAAAGGAGTAGGTTCCAACCAGGTAGGAGAGACAGAGGGTGGTGTCCACCTGCTTTGCCCTTTTCACCCCCATCCACCCATGAGCTCTATCTTCAAGCCTTGTTAGAAAAACTTGGGTTGAATTGTTTTCATTTCCATTTCATTGCATTCTATGACCCATCTTTCATATCTGTGATACAGATCCTTTTCAGTTAGATAATGCTCTGAAATTTATGAGGGCTTTCCCACACATTATCTCATTGTACTACCTAATATCTCATTGGATATTTACTACTACTTCCCTGGGTCTAAAATATTCTGAAACATCGTTTGGGGACAAGACCTAAGGAAGTAAGACTAAGGGAAGACCCAACACACAAAAAAGCAAGCTATCAAGGATCACGTTTTCACTGATTCAGTGGAATTTGAGGCAAATTATTTATACTCTCTTGGCCTCAACTTTTTCAAAGAATGAGAAGCTCAGCCCAAAAGTTCCTTCCTCCTCAAAAACCCTTCTAGGTTTATCTCAAAACATATTCCTCTCCCCAGAAGAACATGTATTGAGTCTTCAGAAATAAGATTAAAAGGTCCCATCTAAAGCAGTGGTTCTCAAATTTAGCTCCACATTTTGTTTGTTTGAGAAACGTGAAAAGGTACGGACATACTAATATCTGGAGATTGTGACTTAATTGCTTTGGAGTACGGCATGGGCTTTTGGAGTCTTCCGAGTGTGCCAGGTGATCTCGATGTGCGGCCACCGTGAGTCCTGTGGGATTTTCACAGTCAAACCCTAGAGCCTGGAGTTTCCCTTCCTTCTCAAGCTTCCCCAGTGGGCACTCAAATGGGCTTTTCCAGCAGCGGACTCTTCTCCATGTCCCCGTGGTCTCTCCTCACCCCTGTACTACCCAATAGCACTATCTCCTCCCGCCATGTTGCACAGACACGTAATGTAGACATGACAATGGAGCTAGAGGGACTTGCTATTAACAAACAGAGAAATAAAGACAATAAAATTGCTTAGTACATTTCATTTGTACTAAGGGAAAAAATAGCATCTTTACCCTTTGATAGAAGCTAAAGACCAGCAAAGTAAACAGGGAGGTGTTCCAAGGGCACACCTGTCTCTGCTGTCACAGAAGGATTTACACATAACAAAGTTCAAAGGGTTTCAGAGGCACTCCCTTACTGACTTCATCTGTGGGCACCATCAGGTTCCAAATGCTCTGGTTGCAAGTGAGTGATATATACATTCATCTTTTATAAAGCACTTACTTTAACATTCAAATAAATGCCAGCATTTCACCAAGGAAATAGCATCATCTCAAGAAGTTGGGACATAATTACAGCGAGCATAATGTTGTACAATGAGGTCCTGATCTTATCAACCTAGGAATAAGCCTGATTAATCAGTACACTGAGAACCAAGTGAGTGATGTTCTCTGTCACTGACCCAGCCTGGCTTATGGGAGAAACAGGAAGAACCACGAGCTCCAGCGTGAGGAGTAATGACAAGGAGGAAGTCCAGAGCACACGTCCTACATCTTAGGATCAGAGAATTATCCTCAAGGCCACTACTTTAAACTTTTTCTTATTTGTGTACTCACACTGTGAAACATTTTTTAGGAATCTTTGCATGAAAAGAAAAATCATAAAAGATCCATGATTTGAAGAAGTTCAGAGTCTAATGGGGAAAATGTACAAGTTCTTGCAGTCCCACAGAAAGTCCTTTGTTGCAAATTCTCATTGATTCTGGCTTCTCTAAGCCACCTCCTCTCCCAGCAGCCCGGCCCCCCTGCTCCATGAGGAGGGACAACCTGACCTGGGAAAGTGAGTTTGTCCTCCTGGGGCTCTCCAGCGACAGGCAGACCCAGGCTGGACTCTTTGTCCTGTTTGCGGCCGCCTATCTGCTGACCCTGCTGGGCAACGGGCTCATCATCCTCCTGATCGGGCTGGACGCGCGGCTGCACCTGCCCATGTACTTCTTCCTCTGCAACCTCTCAGTGATGGACATCTGCTACACCTCTAGTGGGGTCCCCCAGATGCTGGTGCACTTCCTCCTGGAGAAGAAGACCATCTCCTTCACCCAATGTGGGGCTCAGCTCTTCTTCTCACTGGCCCTGGGGGGTACCGAGTTCCTGCTGCTGGCCGCTATGGCCTATGGCTGCTACATGGCTGTCTGTGCCCCCCTGTGCTCCATAGCAGTGGTCTCTTGGCTTATAGGCCTAGTGAGTTCCGTGGTGGAGACAGTGGTCATGATGTACCTGCCCACCCGTGGGTACATGTGCTGACCACGTGGCCCACGTGGACATCATACATAGCAGGCTGTAAGGGTGGGCTTTAGCACAGTAGTGCTGCTGACGCCCAGAGATGAATGCTGGGTAGGAACTCGGTTGTGTCACAGACAGATACAGACGAACTCAAAAGTGGAAAGAGAAGGCTGTCTTCTAAGGACAGCAAAGCTTGTACTAAGGGATAAAGCATTTGTGCAACTGTGCGTGTGTGTGTGTGTGTGTGTGTGTGGTGTGTGTGGAAAATGTACTCTTTCTTTTTGAAGGCATATATAAGCAGTGACTTAAGTTCTGAAATCTTTGTAGCTCTGGCTGTTCTCAACAAGATTCAAAAGCAGTTTACACCCATCAGAAATGTTACACATCCACTGACTGTGTGAACATGAGCATATAATGCCCAAGGCCACTTTCACCACTGGCCTAAATGTCAACTTTGCCATCTGCAGTCAATCACCAAACACCACTTTTATTTTTTATTTATTTATTTATTTTTAATGTTTATCTTTATTTTTGAGACAGAGACAAGAGCATGAGCAGGGGAGAGGCAGAGAGAGAGGGAGACACAGAATCGGAAGCAGGCTCCAGGCTCTGAGCTGTCAGCACAGAGCCCGACACGGGGCTCAAACTCAAACCGTGAGATCATGACCTGAGCTGAAGTAGTACGCTCAACTGACTGAGCCACCCAGGCACCCCACCAAACACCACTTTTAATGAACACCTCCTCCGTGCCCAGCCTGAAGCCCTTCCTCACAACACTTATCATCCCAACCTCCTCCTCTCAAGAGCAGAGAGCATCATGGGCCTGGGACACGATGCAGGTCTCAGAAAGAAATATCAATCGGCGAATAGATTTGTGTGCCATACGCCGTGCCAGGTGCTGCAAGAGACACACGAAGTCAACAGGAGAGCCTTCCTCCCAACCTGGAGACTATTTGAAAAGATAAGAGATACGTGCCAAAAAAGAAAAAAAGAAATCACAACGTAATCCAACAATGCAAAAAACACAACTAAGGAGATATTTGCTTAATTACCAAATACAAGATGCAGGTTCAAAAAACCCATGGAATTCATGAAATTACCCCATGAAGGGGGAAAAAATCTGGGTAGTTTGCAAAGGGATTGAAGTGGAAGAAAAAATTAAATGGGGCTTTAGGAAATGGTTGAATTTGGACAGTTGAGGGAGTCGAAAGATAGGTTCATTTTTGGTGAGTGGAGGAACCATAGAAACCAAGTGAAGAGGTAGAAAAAACTGAGGTCTGTCTGGGAAAGAGTGAGCAAACCAGTTTGGTTAGAGCAAAGACTTCATTCTGAGGAGTAATGAGGCGGAAGTGAGGCTGGAAAGAGGGTTTGGTAGGGCTTTGAAAACAAGGCCAAGGAACGTGCTTTAGAGGCTGTGAAAAGATAGCAGGGTTTCTAATATGGGGCATTGACACATGTGATACGTATTCCAGAAGCTGTCCTCTTCCTCTGCACAGGACTGTTAGTCCTGAGACAAAACAAATAGCACAAACTTTGTCTTCTTTTTGTCTGACAAAGTCTCTATTTAGCGCTTAACTAGAGGCAGTAAGTGAAACAATTTTTTGTAATTCAACTTCCTCTCATTTGGGCAGACTTCGCAGACCAGGTAGATAAGGCAGGTTTCAAAGACCAAAGAATTGGGAAGAATATAGACCAGAAGTTTTTTAAAGCACAAGGGAATGTTAAAAGTGAATACATCTTGAGGTTGAGACTTGAACGAAGGGTATAACTGTAAAGTGCCTTCTGCTTTCCTTTTTTTTTTTTAATTTTTTTTAATGTTTATTTATTTTTGACAGAGAGAGACAGAGCATGAGCGGGGGAGGGGCAGAGAGAGAGGGAGACACAGAATCTGAAGCAGGCTCCAGGCTCCAAGCTGTCAGCACAGAGCCGGATACGGGGCTTGAACTCAAGAACCGCAAGATCACGACCTGAGCCGAAGTCGGCCGCTCAACTGACTGAGCCATTCAGGCACCCCCTTTTATTTTTTTTTAATAAAAAGATAACCATGCCATCTGAGTAACACTCTGAAGACTGAGCAAAAATAAACAGACCTTACTTGGTGTTTCTGTAAGTGTCACCTCTGATAACAACCCTGCTTTTCTGATTTCAGGCCATGTCTCAAGAGGCAACCCTCTGGTTAGACAGGTCCCATCCTGGTTAAGGAGGGATCTGGAGTTTGCTTTTCTAACACTGACTCACAAAACAGGTATGAGCCTCACCAAAGGCACTAGCCTGGCAAAGCCTTGATACTTTATCTTTTTTCATGGAGAACAAATCAATGCATGAAGTCTAAGAGAGCAAAACCCAGTTCCAAGGTGGTAACTCTATTAGTAGAGTATTTCTAGAGTCACTCAGAGTCAAAGGAGGGAGTAAATGGGCATGAGGGAACATTGTTCTGTGGCCATTCTGAGCAGACCTGGGAATTTACATGATAGAGGATCCCTATGGCAAGACCTCCCTGCTTTGCCAGGACAGCACTAAACTAATCTCTTCCATCCAAAACAAAAACCCTCCCTGTACAAAGAGTACAGCACTCTTTGCTTCACACAATCACACGACCAGGAATACCACAAGAGAGCAGAATCCTTAGCCTGGAACTCACAGACAGGTTTCCGGGTCTACAGGCACCTGGAACTGTGTGTTCAAATGACATCTCATCCACAGTGTTATCACCTCCTGAGGGATTTGTAATGATGTGCTCATTTATATGAATAGACACCTGGCCCTTGACTCCCCACAAGATTGTAAACACCATGGGGACAGAAATGACATCTACAAGGCTCACTACTTTATCTTCAGCACAGAGAGCTGCCTACAGGTAGGCACTCCAAAAATATCTGCCAATCGAATACATTCGCAAACAGTCTGCAGCCCCCCAAAAGGTTAACACATCCTGACATATATTTTTTGGGCATTGTGTTTTTAAATTTTACAAAATTTCTTCCATAAAATCTTTAGTAGTGAGCTGTGATATTTGCCACTGGTTGATAAGATGGGTTTTAGCTAAGCTTTGTTAATACCACAGAACTGGATTGTCCTTTAGGAAGCACTACCTACCAGAAGAGGGCTGTGGAAGGCCTAGCACATGGTCCAAGGTCCGGCAATCAATCTGATTTCTCATTGATTCAATCTGGTCTCCAGTACATTTTCTTAGTCTTTTTCGTTTCTTTCCTCAATAGAACAGCTCAATATAGCAACATGACAGCACATAATATAGAATAAAGTTTAAAGATAACAGCTAATATTTAGTAACTCTTACTATTCCCTTTATGGTTTTCTTCTTTCCCCTTTACGTCTTCAAAGAAAAAACAAAATAGTTTTGGTTTTTTTTTTTTTTTTTGCCTCCTTTAGCTGATGTCAAAAGCTACTTAAGTACTAAGTGAAATAAGTCAGTCAGAGAGAGACAAATAACATGAATACGCTCATATGGGGAATTTAAGAAACAAAACAGTGGGCTTGAGACGGGCTCAGTGTCAGTACCCAGAGGCCGCACGGGCCGCGGACGCCCTGCACGGCAGTCGGCCACCAGGCTGCTTCTGCCCCAGCCGCGGCAATGGACCCATCATGCAGGAGGACAGCACCGCTACCAGTTCGCCTGCGACACCTGCCCCTACATGCACATCACCGGCAAGGTAAAAAAATCGGAGGAATCCAAAGCTGAAATCAGTGGAGGATAGGCGTGTGGAGCAGCTGTCTGGGAGAATGTTGACTCTCCTGCAGAGTCACATCCTAACTGCGAACACCCGTGTGCCTATTTCGTGACCCACTTCAGCTTCAGACCCACTCTGCAGACGAGCTGGTGACCACCTTCTACAAATGCTCTGATGCTCGGTGTGGACACTGCCGGAGGAACGAGGGCCAGGCTGGCCCAGCCGTGTCAGTGTCTGCTTACCTTCTCCCTCAGGGTGGATTCCCAGCCAGGAGCGTGAACTGTGTGTCCTGAGAGTCTCTGTCAGTGTGGCAGAAAGCTAACCCAGGATGTCAGCAAATATAGCCCATCAGCCGATGAGCTCATTTCAATCCAGGGAGATTTGGCGGGGAGGGGGTACCCATAACCAAGTACAATCTGTAATGTCCTGCTCATTTATCTTTTTTTTTTTTTTTTTTTTTTTTTCGGGACAGAGAGAGACAGAGCATGAACGGGGGAGGGGCAGAGAGAGAGGGAGACACAGAATCGGAAACAGGCTCCAGGCTCTGAGCCATCAGCCCAGAGCCCGACGCGGGGCTCGAACTCACGGACCGCGAGATCGTGACCTGGCTGAAGTCGGACGCTTAACCGACTGCGCCACCCAGGCGCCCCCTCATTTATCTTTTAAATGTATGGGGTGATGACACTCTCTCACCATCAGCCCTCTTTTTTTTTTTTAAGTTTATTTATTTATTTTGAGAGAGAGAAAGTGCACATATATGCATGAGCAGGGGATGGACAGAGAGAAGGGAAGGGAGGGAGAGAGGGGGGGAGGAGACAGAGAGAGAGAGAGAGAGAGACAGAGGGAGAGGGAGAGACAGAGGGAGAGGAAGAGGGAGAGGGAGAGGGAGAGAGGGAGGGAATCCCAAGCAGGCTCCACACTGTCTGCCAACGCAGAGCCGAGGCAGGGCTCGAACTCACAAACTGTGAGACCATGACCTAAGCTGAAAATAAGAGTCGGATGCTTAACGACCTGAACCACCCCGGCGCCCTCCATCAGCCCTCTTAAACATGTACCCTGTTTGCACAGCTAAAAAAAGGTAAAATTTTGTAATTAAAAAAAAGAAACAACAAATGAACAAAGGAGTAAAAAGAGAAAGAAACAAACCAACAAACAGACTCTTAATTACAGAAAACAAACTGATGGTTACCAGAGGGAAGGTGGGGGGTAGGGGAGGTGAAGTGGGTGATGGGGACTAAGGAGGGCACTTATTGCGATGATCACCGGGTGATGTATGGAAGATAGAACGCTATATTGTACACCTGAAGCTAATATTACACTGTGTGTTAACTAGCTGGAATTTAAATAAAAACTTAACCAAAAAAAGCTACTTAACTGAACTATTCTCAGAGTCACACCCCCTAGTGAGCCTCTGGTGGCCTCCTTCAGCATCAGAGGCCCTTCTCAGTGATTTCTTAGCCACCACAGACGGTTTTTCTTTAGCGCACTCACACTTACCGTGTTGGCCTAATTTAGCAGTTAAAAAAAAAAATTAAAGAATGAGAAAAAAACAAAACGAGGAGTCAAAGAAAGAAACAGAAACACTGGTCTTTCCTGGTGGCTAGAAACGTCCTTGCCATACTCAGGTTTCTCTACTCTTTTGTGCTGATGCAGACACAGAGTATAATTTTTAAATAATATTAACTATGCAACACTAGAATTACTCTTAACAAGTTACGATCATACTAATGTGTCATGCACATATACTGCCTACATCAATCTTCGCAATTACTCTTGAGACAGCTGCTATCACCTCGGTGAATATGCGGAAACTAAGGCATAAAGGGTTAATTACACCTAAAAGAATTCACATCACGTTGTGTAAGACGTATATTTTAAAAAATTAAAACACTATTGAAAGTAATCAAAGAAATCTTGAATAGTTTTTTATTTTGTTTTGTTTTGGGTGCAGGGAAGAGCGTGTGGGGAGGGACACAGAGAGAGGGAGGGAGAGAATCTTAAGTAGGCTCCACACCAAACTCAGAGCCCAATTCGGGGCCCAACATGGGGCTCCATCTCACAATCAATTGTGAGATCATGACCTGATGTCAGATCAAGAGTCAGACACTTACCGACTGAATAAATCTTGAATAATCTTGAATAAATGGAAAAGCATACCGTATTCTTGAATAGAAGACTCGACATCATGGATATGTATTTTCTCCTCATGTTTGAATTATACAGTTAATAGTATCCACATAATTTTCTTTTTTTTTTATTTTCGGGACAGAGAGAGACAGAGCATGAACGGGGGAGGGGCAGAGAGAGAGGGAGACACAGAATCGGAAGCAGGCTCCAGGCTCTGAGCCATCAGCCCAGAGCCTGACGCGGGGCTCGAACTCACGGACCGCGAGATCGTGACCTGGCTGAAGTCGGACGCTTAACCGACTGCGCCACCCAGGCGCCCCTCCAACATAATTTTCTTAAAAAGGAATCGTTTGGGACTAGACACTACTATAGCCAAGAAAGTTAGAAGAGATTCATGAGGAAAGACTAGTTCACCAGTCATTCAAATATCATAAACCTAAAATACTCAAAATGCTGTGGTACTGGCACATGATTATACCAAAGTAGCACAGTAGCAAAACGGAACAGAAAGGAAGTACCCCCAATATATATAGGAATTTAGTCACGATAAAAGGTAGCATTTTAAATCAGTGGAGATTAGGTTGGGATTCTCTCTCGTGCTCTCTCTCTGCCCATCCCCTGCTTGCGCACACACGCTCTCTCTCTCTTAAAAAAAAAAAAAAAAAATTAAGAGGTTAAATGGTTTTGGGATGGAAACTAAGTGAAACTCTTGAGTCTTTGTTTTTCAGAACTAGAAGTACATGTTTATTCAAATTACATGTGACTTTGTGACTTTTGCTTAAGGAAGAAAAAAAAGTTCCAGAGACAATTTGAAGACAGAGAAAATCACAATGTGTGATTCTTAAGAAGAATAAACATGGAAAAAGTCTGGCTGCCACTGAGACTTTGGAGGGGGGAAAACTGAAAGCAGAACAGTGGAAATAATAATAAGAGATGGGTTTGGGTAAAGAAACTTTCCAGGAGTCTTCATAAAATTAAAACCAAATTATCCAAGTGTGCTGAAAGAAAAAGAATCCACACAGAAGGGAGGGCTATGCGACATCACAGCCCAGACCACTGTCGGCCCCAACTACTGTCCTCCAGGGCTCCCATGGTAACCAACACATTATCCTCAAGAGACCTGCTTCTTCCCCATCCACATCCCAGTTCAGCCACAGACACATTTTCTCTTCATCCCCTGGGAAGCTGTTGAGATCACATGTACTGTTAATCAGGACTCTTTAACTGGAAGCTGCCACATAACAGAGGGGAACACGAAATAGAGAACAGACAAAATTTTATATTCTGACTTCTGGACAATACTGGCTCTCTGGGACATGTGGGCCCCCATTTGACAGTGTCCCAAGGAAGGAATCTCGCTCAGAGAATCCCCAGAGTTGACTCCCCTCCTCTCCTTCCCAAAAGGAGGAAGCCCAGAGTAGAATCCAGTAGGTACCTGCCTCGAAAGCTATCTCCGTGTTAGTGGGCACAGGTTCCGTCACCCTCCCTGAGTCTCTTCCGGGGGTCTGGGTAAGGAGACCGTGCCACCTAGGCCACCCAGAAGCCCCTGGCCAGCAGCAGTAGCTGTCTGCACACCCCTCGAAGCCTGAGGTTGCTGGAGATGAGAAAAACGGATGGACAGACATGCACAGGTAGATTAAAATCTGCCACGGCCAGTACCAGTCGCTCTCTGAGAAGAAACCTGCAGCATCGATGACCAGGGATGCGAGGGACAGAGCATCAGGAATGAGGAAGGAGACGAGCGACTTCAGAGCTCTGGTGTGAGCCTGGGCACCGGGGTCCTGTGGCCTGTGGGCGCTGAGCCACATCCTCCCGGTGTGTGCCTCCTCAGAGAATTAATCAACAGCGCAACTGAGATGAGAAAAACAGAGCAAGGAACTAACCGGGTGATCAGCTTCAGGGGCAAGAAGTAGTGAACTTCCAGTGTCCTGCTCCACTGTCTGAAGGTCATGTTCCCAGGAAACTTTCTAGTTAAGAATCCTTCACACACAGCATGGTTTCCCCAAAAGAAGAGCAGAGTGACGATGAAGGAGATCAGGAGAGGAGCCATGAGGAGCCAGGGCACTGACCCTGGGACCTCCACTTGAGCCAGAGGAAGGTGGGGTGGGTGAAGTTAGTGATCTTCATGCAGAAGAGGACACTGTGCCAGGAGCTGAACCAGAAGGTGGCTGAGTTCAGGAAGTCCCAATGGAGACCAAAGAACTGCCGTGCAGGACCTCTGCTGTACTCGGCCATAGAAGCTGTTCACCGTTCCAACCCACTGCAGGCAGAAGCGGGAGGCGCCCAAGCTCAGGAGGATCATGCCAGAGGGAGACAGCCTCCCCCGCCGCAGCCTTTCCGGCCCAGCACCAGCACAACGAGCCGTTGGCCAGATTCCCAGAAGGCACGGCAGGACGAAGAGCAGCATGAAGAAGGCTTAGAGCCCTGGCCGCGTTTCGGCCCGCTCGGGTCACCACCCCTGTGCCTTGCGCCTTGGTCCCTGGCCTCCTCCCTACCCCCGCACACAGTCCCTCTTTAGACCTTTCCTGGGGACGTGAGAAGAGTGCTCAGGGCTCTGCATCTGAGTCCAGAGTTCGCTCACAAGGCTGATACTGGGGCTGCAGGTGAGCTCAGCTCAGCGAGGATGCAAATTTCCCGTGGGGCTCAGTTACCACGAGGCCTACCGCTGCCCCTGATTTGCCTTGTCTGGTTTTGCCTGCATGCTACCGTCGTTAGCATCAATGTAGAGAGTTTTTCAGTGTCTCTGTAGCTGAGTTCTATCCTTCTTATTTCTCCCTCAGGAGAATATACACACCCTCTCCCCATCAGATCATTCTTAAGCCATGAAGCGTACAGCAACAAGTACAGGAGACATTTAATATGGCCAAGACCTGGCAAAACAGTGGATGATAGAGAAGTCTGTCTCCAGCCAAGCTTCCCTGTCACACATCCACCCTCAAATATGAGCAGTCATCCCTTCAAGGTCAGAATCTTTGGTCCACCTTTTACCAAACCTCTTCTTAAATCCTTCATGGACCCTGAGATATGAATGACTGATAACGGTTTAAACCAGTTTTATGTTCCAGTGAGAGAATTCATTTCCTTGCGGTTGTGGAACTAAGGGCACCTGCCTCTTGCTGGGTCTCAGTTGAAGGCTCCCTCGATCCTGGTGGCCACTGGCTGTTTTTTGCCAACCGGGATGTCACCTTACTCCATCAAGCCAGCAAAGAGAGTCTCTAGAGGGAGCTGGCTAGCAGGATGGAGTCTTAAACAGTGTACTACAATCACGGGAGGACATCCTATCACTTTTGCCATATTCTATCGCCTAGAAGCAGTCACGTCTGCAGGGACGCTCAAATGTGTGGGTTACAAAAAGGTACAGACACCAAGTTGGGGAACCATCTTAGAGCCTATCTGCCACAATGAGACACCACAGCTTACAAGGCATGTGTGCTGTCCTGTCTTCCAACACCACATTAAAAGAGATCCCTATGAGACCACATTAAAAAGCAAAGTATTTTCTGGGGGGCTCCTGGGTGGCTCAGTCAGTTAGGCATCCAACTCTTGATTTCAGCCCAGGTCATGATCTCATGGTTTGTGACACTGAGCCCCGCATCAGGCGCTGCGCTGACAGTGTGGAGCCTGCTTGGGATCCTCCCTCTCCCTCTCTCTCTGCCCCATCCTCCACTCACACTGTCTCAGCTTGGTCCATAGTCAAATGTTTCCCATTTAGTAGTTCAAATCTGTCCTTTCTCCACATTTGTTTGAAAAACTCAAGAGTATGTTTTTATGTAAGTGTGTCCTTTTGGATTGTGACTTTGTATGAATCAACTAAGAAAAATAGTCATACAAATAATGTGAAAGTTGTCACTACCACAGCATAAATGTATAATTATACTAAAATGAATAATCCACAACAGAGAGAGAGATCTCACTGAAGGTAGGTGAACATGCATTTTTTCTATTCTCAGATCCACATCACTCATACAGTTTTGACTCATTCACTCAACAAATACTTACTGAGCACTTACACACACAGGGCTCCTATTCTTGTCACCGGGAATAGAGAAGCGAACGTAAGAGGTGGGATTCCTGCTTCTGTGGAACTTACAGTCTGATGGAAGGTAACTGACAATAAGCACGTGCACGAACAAGACACTTTCACATTGTAATCAGTGCCCTGATGAAACAGGAGAGGAAGACTGCTGGAGAATAGCTGGAGAGGGAGAAGCGGCTCCTTCACACCCACGGGATGGGGAAGGCATTCTCAGGGGACACGTGGGCTGAGGGGCCCGAGCGAGTAGAGTCTTTGCCACGTACAGCTGGCTGAACTCGGAATATTATCGAATCATCACTTTATTCATTCTCTCCCACCATCTCTTCTAATTTTACCCAGTGAGAGAACCTTCTCCTGCCAGAGAAAAAGAATTCCCGGAGGCCACGTGACTATTCACTCTTATCAACTAAGTTGTCCCGAGATCACTTCAAGTCACAAAACCAACTCAGACCAGAAATGGGGCATTTCTGTCCAATATATAAAAACTACATAACAAGATGGCATTGGCTAATGCAGATGGAGAATGCAAAAGGGGCGGGAAGGGTCTTGCTTGGACTAGAACCAAAGCCTTGTGCCTTCCGGGCCTGGCACGTGTTAAATGCTGATGCTCCTTCCTGGGGAACTTCAGAGCTCTGGAGGCTCCCCACTGGGCTCTCTCCCACAATTCCCTTTGATGGGGAGAAAGCATCTTTATTTTGGGTGATCCCTTGGGACTCCTTCCTCAGCTCCTAGACATTTTCCCCAAAATTACTACTGCTGGCGTTTCCTCACCCCTAGACAGCCCTATTGGTCAAACCTCAAGACACCTGCACACATATGCTCTCTCCCTTGGGGTCCAAAACTGGTACCCTAGGCCTGCCCCCACACTCCAAATGTGGCCACATTCTCCTGACTCTGCCCCAAAAGTTAGCTAGTCTGTTTGTCTCTCATTATCTTAACTACCCCCAGCAGGAACAAGACCATACTCAGCCCACTATCCCTCCCGACTGAAGCAGTAACACGGCAAGATTTGAGAGTGGCCCCACAGAAGCTCTGGAGCACCACCAGGTTTGAGGTTAAGTCCTCCTCAGTGAAGGATGGAGTGCGTTTCATCACACAGCTTTTCCAAGTATTTATTCCTCACAAAATCCTCTCTCTTCTACTCTCTAGCCTTTTCATTTTATCAAAGGGTTTCAGGAGTTACAGGACAGGTTTATGCCCAGTGCCTGTGAAAACCTGAATAGTGTGAACTAGCAGCTCACTTTGAAATCTCCTATCATTAAATCTTTGCACTTGGTAGAAATGTCAACCTCTGTTTAAAAGGCAAGATCAAGAAAGTCATGTTGGTCATGGTAAGAACTTGGGATGTTATCCTCACATAATAGAAAGTCATTAGAGAGTTTTAAACAAGGGAGTAGCATGACCTAATCTGTTTTTAAACAGATCCTGTGGATCAGGACTTGGAGAATGGAAGTGGGGAGGGGCAAGGGTAGAGAAGAGCAGTCAGAGGCTACTGCATTAGACCGTGCACAAGCAGGCGCTAGCTTCCTCTCAGCTGGGAGCACTGGAAGTGGTGAGCAGGGATGAGATGCTGGCATCTTTTGAAGGCAGATTCAGTAGGATTTTCCTGATGGCGGGAGTGAGAGAAAAAAAGGGATCAAGGATGGATCCCAAATTTTTACTTCGGTCACTGGAGAATTTACGGAGCTGTCTACAGAGAGGAGTTAGGCTGAGAGGGATATGCTTCTGGGAGGAAGTCTGTTCTGGCCATGTGAAGTCTGAGACACCTGTTAGATCTCTAAAATGAGACATGAAGGGGAAATTAAAATATAAGTCTGGATCTCAGAATGGCTGGAGTAACAGGTTTGGGAGCCATCAACACTCGGTATTTAGAGCCATTACATTAGATGAGATCACGTGGGAAAAGAGTGTGAACGGAGACTGGTAAGGGGCTGGAGGCGAACCCTGCACCTTCAGCCTTGAGGGGTTGGAAGTCAAAGGATCCGGCTGAGGAGACTTGGCTGAGACTGATATCCAGGAGGGATTCCGTTCTCTGAGCTCATGCTCAGGTACAGGAGGAGGAGGAAGACAATGGGGAGGAGGGCGACACAGAAATGAAAACTGTGCTGAAGAGACTCGAGCGCTGCAGGGGGATCTGGACCCAGGGGCTGCAAGCCACATGCTCTAGGGAGATGCCCTGAGGCAGATACTGTCAGCGGCTCTCACTCTGACAGGCCCTCTGGTCGGGACCCAAGCCCAGCCCAGCAGTGTTGAAACCGCGCTTTACCACCTGACAGCCTCAGCAGAGCAGCTCTATTTATCATTCATCCATTCAGCAGGTACCGTCCGTCAGACACTAGGCCAGCCATGTAGGCACAAAGATAAAGATAGTCTTTGAGGGAGAAAAGATAAGTAGACATATGACAATTCCAAATAGTAAATGATAAAATAATATTTACTCAGTGCTGCTATGCATCCCCATGCACTTCCAAGCACTTTACAAATGTTAATTTTTGATACTCATAAAAACTCAATGAGTATCAAAAAAGGCGCTGGAACACTAGATATCTACATACAAAACACTGATACTGGACACCATCCACAAAAATCAACTCAAAGTGGATCCCAGAACCAAACATAAGAGCTAAAAGTACAAAACTCTTAGAGGAAAACACAGGAGTAAATCTTCATGATCTTGGGTTAGACAAAGCCTTCTTAGGACAACAAAAGCATGAGTGACTAGGGGCTCCTGGGTGGCTCGGTCAGTTAAGCATCGACTTCAGCTCAGGTCATGATCTTGAGGTTCATGAGTTCAAGCCCCACATCAGGCTCTGTGCTGACAGCTCAGAGCCTGGAGCCTGCTTTGGATTCTCTGTCTCCCTCTCCCTGCCCCCCCCCACTCCCCACGCTCTGTCTCTCTCTCTCAAAAATAAACGTTAAAAAAAATTTTTTTTAACAACAACAAAAAAAAGCACAAGTGACTAAAGAAACAATTGATATACTGGATTAAATCAAAGATTACAAACTGTTGTGCTTCCAAGGATACCATCAACAAAGTGAAAAAACAACTACAGAATGGGCGAAAATACCTCCAAATCATATACCTGATGAGAAACTTGCACCCAGAATATATAAAGAACACTTAAACTCAGCAATAAAGGACATAATCCAATTTAAAATGGGCAAAGGATTTGAACAGACATTTCTCCAAAGATGACAGACAAATGGCCAACAAGCACACAAAAAGATGTTCCACATTATTAGTTACTATAAAATTCAAACTAGGAGGCAACCGGGTGGCTCAGTCAGTTGAGCATCTGACTTCAGCTCAGGTCATGATCTCATAGTTCATGGGTTCAAGCCCCACATCAGACTTGCAGCTGTCAGCACAGAGCCCACTTAGGATCTTCTGTCCCCCACTCTCTGCCCCTCCCCCACTCACCACTCATGCTCTCTCTCAAAAAAACATTAAAAAAAATTTTTAGTGGAAATCAGCCATTGCTGATTAGAGACTCTAGCCACCTTAATGTGCTCAGAACACTCACATTAGCCTACAGTTGGGCAAAATCATCTAACACAAAGCCTAGCTTATAACAAAGTGTTGAATATCTCATGTCATTTACTGACTACGATACTGAAAGTGGAAAGCAGAGCGGTTATGTGGGTAGAGAATGGTTGTCAGTATTCACCGTCATGATCACGTGGCTGACTGGGAGTAGAATGCGAGTGTTCTCACTAAAGAAAGGTAACTATGTGAGGTGTTAATGAATTTGATGGTGGGAAACCCTTTCAAAGTGTATACAAATCAAATCATCACATTGTACACTTCATACATATTACAATTGTTTGTCAGCTATATACCTCAATAAAGCTGAAAACAAGACTGGAATCAATAGAAAAGTAACCATGAATGTTAACTGAGAAATACAGAACACAATTTGACGTGTGATAACTATTATATTAGTGTTCAAATAGGTATGTTCATGAGATACAACAAACATATGATTTTTTATTATAAAAGAGAAAACCACTAATATTTTTGATGCAAAACAGAAGAGTCATAATAATATCCCGCAAATGTTAGAGAATCAGCAATTATGATCCCTGGATATATATTATCCCTTACACAATATAATGTCTACAGTGGTTATATACAGTGAACGTAGGGGTGCCTGGCTGGCTTAGTCAGAAGAGCAAATGACTTGATCCTGGGGTAGAGAGTTAGAGCCTCGTGTTGGGTGTAGAGGTTACTTAAAAATAAAATCTTAAAAAAATAGTAAATGTAAAGTCAACATTCATGAAAGCATGAATATTATAATATAATACAATTATATCTATTATATTAATATTAACATTATAAATTATGCAGAATAACACTGGCTGGGCATCCAGAGTAGATATGAGCCATGATTCCCTCTTTGAAGAGAGGAAATAGGATGTCTAAAATGACAGTCATCACAATGTAGACTGAAACAACGAGCGAGGATATAAAAACACTGCCTGCAATAAAACCTTCAGAATCTGTGCCTTGTCCTTCTAGGTTCTGGGGGAAGAGCACCACTGTGGTGGCATATGGAACATCACCAAGCTGATTGTGTCATGGTTCCATTTAAAATTACAGTTAAGATTGAATATAAAATCTTGATTATTCAGCAAAATTAATGAATCAAATATTTTTATTCCTAAGATTTATGTTTTTTCATGTTTTATGCCATACTTTCCACAAAATATTTGCGTGTCCTAGAAAAGTGCCATCTGTGAGAACAAATGATGATTCTTCCTGAGAAATTAACAATAAATTTGTTCATTATTGAGCTACTACTATTCATAAATTTCATAGTCTCTTGGGGTGCCTGGGTAGCTCAGTCAGTTAAGCAACCAACTCCTAGTTTCAGCTCAGGTCATGATCTCACAGTCATGGGATCAAGCCCCACGTCAGGCTCTGTGCTGATAGCGGGGAACCTGCTTGGGATTCTCTCCCTCTCTGCCCCTCCCCCACTCATACTCACACTTCTCTCAAAATAAACAAATTATGGGGCACCTGGGTGGCGCAGTCGGTTAAGCTTCCGACTTCAGCCAGGTCACGATCTCGCGGTCCGTGAGTTCGAGCCCCGCATCAGGCTCTGGGCTGATGGCTCAGAGCCTGGAGCCTGTTTCCGATTCTGTGTCTCCCTCTCTCTCTGCCCCTCCCCCGTTCATGTCTCTCTCTGTCCCAAAAATAAATAAAAACGTTAAAAAAAAAAACAAAAAAAAAAAAAACTTCACAGTCTCTTACAATAATTATTAAAAGGCTTCCTTATGTCTGCCATGGCAAAAAGATGAAATAATCATAATACATAAAAATATATATAAATTAAAACATATATATGTATATATAAATTTATTATCCTAAGTTTGTTTTTTGTGGTTTTTTTGTAGTGTTTATTTTTGAGAGAGAGACAGAGACAGAGAGACAGAGACAGAGTGAAAGCGGAGGACAGGCAGGGAGAGAAGGAGACATAGAATCGGAAGCAGGCTCCAGGCTCTGAGCTATCAGCACAGAGCTCAACGTGGGACTTGAACTCATGGACCATGAGATCATGACCTGAGCTGAAGTCAGACACTTAACTGACTGAGTCACCCAGGCACCCCTAACCTAACTTTGTAAAAAGTTGTTTAAATATCTGAAATATTGACATTATTTACTTTTACATATACATTTGTATAAATACAATTCTATGTGAGGAAAAGTATCTAGAAGGAATAATGAGTGTTAATGATAATTATTCTCTGGATAACGAAAGTATGAGTGATTATTAAACTTCTTTATAATATTCTATAACTTTCAAGTCCCTGCAATAATCAGATATTATCAAAAAAGAACATTTAAAGTTTGAAACTAATAAACCATTTGTGATCAAAGTAAGGAAGGCTAAATAACTCTGCTTCATCTCCAACATTAAGCTCAGCTGTAAAACCCTATGATTTGAGACCAGTAAGAACTGATTGACCTGGCATAGGGCAGGGGAAGGTAGGGCAGAGCAGCAGGGCAGAACTGGTCACGGTGTTCAAGGTTCCACTGTTATACAGAGTTGTATATTGATCTTCCAAGGACTTCTCCCTGCTGCTTTCCTGAAAATCTTCTGTATAAACGTTAAGCATTTAGTTAATTGGTCCAACTAACGCTTTCAGTACCTCTGTCCCACCCCTCCCCTGCAAACATGTACCACCACCATCAACACCAGTGCTACCGTCCAACTGCCACCATCACAAGCCAAAGATCACACCCTCTTCTTTCCTACAGATAAGGAAACTGAGACCCCGGGAAGGTAACTGACTTTCCCAAGGCCACAACACAGATAGAGGCAGAAAAGAACGAATTCTTAAATTCAGATATTCACTCGAAGACCCTGCACCATGTTCTCCCAGAGCCCTTATGTCATTGAGTTAACTGTCACCATCAAAAGTTTCATGCCTTGGAAGATTCTTAATTTCCATGCTAGAGACCAAAATTGGAATCTTAATACCTTCTACTACCCAAATCTCCATCAGGAAGAGAGTCTGTAGCAGGACACAGGGTGTGGGGCATGAACGCAGTGTTAGTGTTCGGTCCTCACTCGTACCTTGGGAATCAGTGATTAGGTGGACAGTACCCTGTGATTAGGACTCCTGGAAAGCCTATTCCAAATTCCCAGGTTCTGACTCCACCGGATTCCCTAAATTCATGGCAACCATTCACAAATGTCAAGTCAGAGCAAGAGAAAAGAACTTTCTTTGAGGCTTTGGCAAATTCACTTCTCAGGGCTGGGTCACCAGTTGCTGCACCACCAGGTTGGCCAGGAAAGACTCGGATGGAATCCACAGTGGTCCCTAAAGTATGATGCTGCCAAAAGCAAGCACAAGGCTAAAAGAGACCAGTATTGTGAGCCGAAGAGCAAGTCAAAAACAGCAACCGCAGGGCTAGACCAAACTGGATAGAGTAGGCCAGCAGAGTCCTCCATGCAAAATCAATTCACTTTCCAGATGTCTCTACAAGACAGAACCTATGCAGAAGTTGAAGTCCAAGGTCTAAATGAAGCAAAGAAGCATGAATAGATAGCACAGGTAAGCAGTGGAAAACATATCAAGGTTTAATTTAGTTTTACCCAAGGAAGTAAGCTATTGATTTTAGGGTAGAGACTGCCTTGAGCTCTGTGCTTTTAAAGCCATTCTTGACGGGAGAGAATTAGAGCTTCTGATGTGCACTCCAGAGGGCAGCGTGTTCTAAGCTATGGTTCCACAACATCTGAATATCCATAGCTGAAGAAGGATGTCACATTCTCCATGGCAAAGATACTTTGCAATGTGTGTGTCTTTCATGGCTCTAGTTAAAAAAAAATATGCTACAAAGTTTCTGATTCTTTTACACATCAGTACCTGTACTTTGTTTGTTTGTTTGTTTGTTTTTTTTGAGGGAGGGAGAGAGCAGGGTAGGGGCAGAGACAGGGAGAGAGAGAAACCCAAGAAGAGCCCAACGCAGGGCTCTCTCAGGAACCCTGAGATCATGACTTGTGCCAAAATCAAGAGTCAGACGCTTAACCAACTGAGCCACCCAGGTGCCCACACCTAAAAATACTTTAATTCGATGTGCCTCAGTGACTCTTCCTCACATTCAGATTCTAAAACACATCTGCTCGGTCTGAAACAGATATTTGTACATCTACGTTCACTGCAGCATTATTCACAAAAGCCAAAGTGTGGAAGCAACCCAAGTATCCGTCAACAAACAAATAAGTGAAATAGATAAATAAAATGTGGCACAGACAATGAAATATTATTTTGCCTTCACAAAGATATCTGCTACAACGTGGATGAATCTTGAAGACATTATGGTAAGTGAAATAAGTCAGACGCAAAAGGGAAAATAATGTGTGATTTCACTTAAGTGAGGTACCCCAAATAGTCCAACTCATAAAGATGAAAAGTAGAATAGTGGTTGCCAGGGGCCGGGGAGGGAGGAGGCGTGGAGAATGGGACATTTTCATGTAAGGGATAGAGTTTCAATTGGAGAGGATGAAGAGTTCTGCTGACAGATGGTGGGGATGACCGCATAACAGTGTGAATGTACTTAATGCCACAGAAATGTACACTTTACAAAGGCTGAAATGGTAAACTTTGTTATGTGTATTTTCATCACAATAAAGTATTTTCTCAAAGCATATTTTCTGGACACAGTATAAGGGCCTCATCTTTTATATACATGCTTCAATTTCAGACATTGCTCTTGATCTAATAGAAAAGTACGTTGTTCTTTTAAAGAACAAAGACTGTGTCTTCTCCAGCCCCCCACATCTCCACATAGTGGGCATTAAGGAAATATTTGCTGCATGAATGAGCTTGGTTTGTTTTCCTTTTAAAGTCATCTTATGGTCATCCTTCTACAAATGCATACGACATATTTTGTTACAGATACTTTCAACTTTTGGGTTCTTTCAGGAGACTGAGTTAGCAAGACAATATAATTCTATGACAACAGAACCAATAATGCTTGTGTCTACCTTGGAAATGCTGAGAAGAAACACGTATGTTGTACATACAAAGGTGCTTCTCAGTCTTATTCGCGGAGCCCTGAAAGTCTGGTCTTACTACTAAGAGTTGGCGAATTATTTTTCCCAAAAAATAACAGATCAGTAACAACTCAGCTGCAATAACAACCACGTAACAAAAGATTTCAAAACAAGTAACATGACTCAGGTACTGACTCACATAAATACAGTCATTAGCTTTAATTGAGAAGTGCAGCAGTCTCGCCAGCTTCCTATGGATTTCTCTATGGCAGGACAAAAGGAGGATAGAACCTAAATGTTTTCCAATTCTAAGCGTTTGGACCAGCTGTTTTCCTTCTCCATTTGCAACTTTTCAGCAATAAGGACAGCAGTCCCCTTACATCTGACCCCTACAAGCTTGAATGGATCTACTGCTGGTGATGACCCACAGGGCAGTACATCCAATGAGTTTGTCAGTAGGACAGGAAGCCACCAACTTCAGCCCTAATCTGGTAGGATACAGGAAACTATAGTCCCTCTTGGAGACAGACATCTATATTGCTCTCAAAACTACTGCACTTTAGGGGCGCCTGGCTGGCTCAGTCAGAAGATTGAGGGTGTGGCTGTTGATCACAGGGTCATGAGTTCAAGAAACCCCGTGTCTAGTGATTACTTAAATCAATAACCTTTAAAAAGAGATTACTTAGGGGCAACCTGGGTTGCTCAGTCAGTACGTGTCCCACTCTTGATTCTGGCTCAGATGGTGATCTCATGGTCATGAGATTGAGCCCCATGTCAGGCTTCCAAGCTGAGTGGAGCCCTGTTTGGGATTCTCTCTCTCCCTCTCTTTCTTTCAAAATAAATAAACTCGGAAGGAGCAGGAAGATGGCAGCGTAGGAGGACGCTGGGCTCACCGCGCGTCCTGCTGATCACTAGATTCCACCTACACCTGCCTAAATAACCCAGAAAAACCGCCAGAGGATTAGCAGAACGGAGTCACCGGACCCAAGTGCAGACGAGGAGGCCCACGGAAGAGGGTAGGAAGGGCGGCGAGGCGGTGCGCGCTCCACGGACTGGCGGGAGGGAGCCGGGGCGGAGGGGCGGCTCGCCAGCCAAGCAGAGCCCTCGAGTCCGGCTTGCAAAAGCGGAGGGGCCTGACGGACTGTGTTCCAACAGCAAGCGCGACTTAGCGTCTGGGAGGTCATAAGTTAACAGCTCTGCTCGGAAAGCGGGAAGGCTGGAGGACAAAGGGAGGGTGAGCTGCGGAGCCCCCCGGACGACAGAGCTCAGTTTGGCGGGGAACAAAGGCGCTCGCCAGCGCCATCTCCCCCCGCCCATCCCCCAGCCAAAATCCCAAAGGGAACGGTTCCGGCCAGGGAAATTGCTCGCTCCGCGCAAACACCCAACTCTGTGCTTCTGCGGAGCCAAACCTCCGGCAGCGGAATCTGACTCCCTCCGGCTGCCACAGGGCCCCTCCTGAAGTGGATCACCTAAGGAGAAGCGAGCTAAGCCTGCCCCCCCTCCCGCCGTGCACCTTGCCTTCCCACCCCAGCTAATACGCCAGATCCCCAGCATCACAAGCCTGGCAGTGTGCAAGTAGCCCAGACGGGCCACGCCACCCCACAGTGAATCCCGCCCCTAGGAGAGGGGAAGAGAAGGCACACACCAGTCTGACTGTGGCCCCAGCGGTGGGCTGGGGGCAGACATCAGGACTGACTGCGGCCCCGCCCACCAACTCCAGTATACACCACAGCACAGGGGAAGTGCCCTGCAGGTCCTCACCACACCAGGGACTATCCAAAATGACCAAGCGGAAGAATTCCCCTCAGAAGAATCTCCAGGAAATAACAACAGCTAATGAGCTGATCAAAAAGGATTTAAATAATATAACAGAAAGTGAATTTAGAATAATAGTCATAAATTAATCGCTGGGCTGGAAAACAGTATACAGGACAGCAGAGAATCTCTTGCTACAGAGATCAAGGGACTAAGGAACAGTCACGAGGAGCTGAAAAACGCTTTAAAGGAAATGCAAAACAAAAGGCAAACCACCACAGGCTCGGATGGAAGAGGCAGAGGAGAGAATAGGTGAACTAGAAGATAAAGTTATGGAAAAAGAGGAAGCTGAGAAAAAGAGAGATAAAAAAATCCAGGAGTATGAGGGGAAAATTAGAGAACTAAGTGATACACTAAAAAGAAATAATATACGCATAATTGGTATTCCAGAGGAGGAAGAGAGAGGGAAAGGTGCTGAAGGGGTACTTGAAGAAATAATAGCTGAGAACTTCCCTGAAACTGGGGAAGGAAAAAGGCATTGAAATCCAAGAGGCACAGAGAACTCCCTTCAGACGTAACTTGAATCGATCTTCTGCACGACATATCATAGTGAAACTGGCAAAATACAAGGAATAAAGAGAAAATTCTGAAAGCAGCAAGGGGGTAAACGTGCCCTCACATATAAAGGAGACCTATAAGACTCGTGACTGATCTCTCTTTTGAAACTTGGCAGGCCAGAAAGAATTGGCACGAGATTTTCAGGGTGCTAGACAGCAAAAATATGCAGCCGAGAATCCTTATCCAGCAAGTCTGTCATTTAGAATAGAAGGAGAGATAAAGGTCTTCCCAAACAAACAAAAACTGAAGGAATTTGTCACCACTAAACCAGCCCTACAAGAGATCCTAAGGGGGACCCTGTGAGACAAAGTACCAGAGACATCACTACAAGCATAAAACATACAGACATCACAATGACTCTAAACCCGTATCTTTCTATAATAACACTGAATGTAAATGGATTAAATGCGCCAACCAAAAGACATAGGGTATCAGAATGGATAAAAAAACAAGACCCATCTATTTGCTGTCTACAAGAGACTCATTTTAGACCTGAGGACACCTTTAGATTCAGAGTGAGGGGATGGAGAACTATTTATCATGCTACTGGAAGCCAAAAGAAAGCTGGAGTAGCCATACTTATATCAGACAAACTAGACTTTAAATTAAAGGCTGTAACAAGAGATGAAGAAGGACATTATATAATAGTTACAGGGTCTATCCATCAGGAAGAGCTAACAATTATAAATGTCTATGCGCCGAATACCGGAGCCCCCAAGTATATAAAACAATTACTCATAAACAGAAGCAACCTTATTGATAAGAATGTGGTAATTGCAGGGGACTTTAACACCCCACTTACAGAAATGGATAGATCATCTAGACACACAGTCAATAAAGAAACAAGGGCCCTGAATGAGACATTGGATCAGATGGACTTGACAGATATATTTAGAACTCTGCATCCCAAAGCAACAGAATATACTTTCTTCTCGAGTGCACATGGAACATTCTCCAAGATAGATCATATACTGGGTCACAAAACAGCCCTTCATAAGTTTACAAGAATTGAAATTATACCATGCATACTTTCAGACCACAATGCTATGAAGCTTGAAATCAACCACAGGAAAAAGTCTGGAAAACCTCCAAAGCGTGGAGGTTAAAGAACACCCTACTAACGAATGAGTGGGTCAACCAGGCAATTAGAGAAGAAATCAAAAATATATGGAAACAAACGAAAATGAAAATACAACAATCCAAACGCTTTGGGACGCAGCGAAGGCAGTCCTGAGAGGAAAATACATTGCAATCCAGGCCTATCTCAAGAAACAAGAAAAATCCCAAATACAAAATCTAACAGCACACCTAAAGGAAATAGAAGCAGAACAGCAAAGGCAGCCTAAACCCAGCAGAAGAAGAGAAATACTAAAGATCAGAGCAGAAATAAACAATATAGAATCTAAAAAAACTGTAGAGCAGATCAACGAAACCAAGAGTGGTTTTTTTGAAAAAATAAACAAAATTGACAAACCTCTAGCCAGGCTTCTCAAAAAGAAAAGGGAGATGACCCAAATAGATAAAATCATGAATGAAAATGGAATTATTACAACCAATCCCTCAGAGATACAAACAATTATCAGGGAATACTATGAAAATTATATGCCAACAAATTGGACAACCTGGAAGAAATGGACACATTCCTGAACACCCACACTCTTCCAAAACTCAATCAGGAGGAAATAGAAAGCTTGAACAGACCCATAACCAGCGAAGAAATTGAATCGGTTATCAAAATCTCCCAAAAATAAGAGTCCAGGACCAGATGGCTTCCCAGGGGAGTTCTACCAGACATTTAAAGCAGAGATAATACCTATCCTTCTCAAGCTATTCCAAGAAATAGAAAGGGAAGGAAAACTTCCAGACTCATTCTATGAAGCCAGTATTACTTTGATTCCTAAACCAGACAGAGACCCAGTAAAAAAAGAGAACTACAGGCCAATATCCCTGATGAATATGGATGCAAAAATTCTCAATAAGATACTAGCAAATCGAATTCAACAGCATATAAAAAGAATTATTCACCATGATCAAGTGGGATTCATTCCTGGGATGCAGGGCTGGTTCAACATTTGCAAATCAATCAACGTGATACATCACATTAACAAAAAAAAAAGAGAAGAACCATATGATCCTGTCAATCGATGCAGAAAAGGCCTTTGACAAATCCAGCACCCTTTCTTAATAAAAACCCTTGAGAAAGTCGGGATAGAAGGAACATACTTAAAGATCATAAAAGCCATTTATGAAAAGCCCACAGCTAACATCATCCTCAACGGGGAAAAACTGAGAGCTTTTCCCTGAGATCAGGAACACGACAGGGATGCCCACTCTCACCGCTGTTGTTTAACATAGTGCTGGAAGTTCTAGCATCAGCAATCAGACAACAAAAGGAATCAAAGGCATCAAAATTGGCAAAGATGAAGTCAAGCTTTCGCTTTTTGCAGATGACATGATATTATACATGGAAAATCCGATAGACTCCACCAAAAGTCTGCTAAAACTGATACATGAATTCAGCAAAGTTGCAGGATACAAAATCAATGTCCAGAAATCAGTTGCATTCTTATACACTAACAATGAAGCAACAGAAAGACAAATAAAGAAAATGATCCCATTCACAATTGCACCAAGAAGCATAAAATACCTAGGAATAAATCTAACCAAAGATGTAAAGGATCTGTATGCTGAAAACTATAGAAAGCTTATGAAAGTAATTGAAGAAGACTTAAAGAAATGGAAAGACATTCCCTGCTCATGGATTGGAAAAATAAATATTGTCAAAATGTCAATACTACCCAAAGCTATCTACACATTCAATGCAATCCCAATCAAATTGCACCAGCATTCTTCTCGAAATTAGAACAAGCAATCCTAAAATTCATATGGAACCACAAAAGGCCCCGAATAGCCAAAGGAATTTTGAAGAAGAAGACCAAAGCAGGAGGCATCACAATCCCAGACTTTAGCCTCTACTACAAAGCTGTCATCATCAAGACAGCATGGTATTGGCACAAAAACAGACACACAGACCAATGGAATAGAATAGAAACCCCAGAACTAGACCCCCAAACGTATGGCCAACTCATCTTTGACAAAGCAGGAAAGAACATCCAATGGAAAAAAGACAGCCTCTTTAACAAATGGTGCTGGGAGAACTGGACAGCAACATGCAGAAGGTTTGAAACTAGACCACTTTCTCACACCATTTACAAAAATAAACTCAAAATGGATAAAGGACCTAAATGTGAGACAGGAAACCATCAAAACCTTAGAGGAGAACGCAGGAAAAGATCTCTCTGACCTCAGCCGTAGCAATCTCTTACTCGACACATCCCCAAAGGCAAGGGAATTAAAAGCAAAAGTGAATTACTGGGACCTTATGAAGATATAAAAAGCTTCTGCACAGCAAAGGAAACAACCAACAAAACTAAAAGGCAACCAACGGAATGGGAAAAGATATTTGCAAATGACATATCGGACAAAGGGCTAGTATCTAAAATCTATAAAGAGCTCACCAAACTCCACACCCGAAAAACAAATAACCCAGTGAAGAAATGGGCAGAAAACATGAATAGACACTTCTCTAAAGAAGACATCCAGATGGCCAACAGGCACATGAAAAGATGTTCAGCGTCGCTCCTTATCAGGGAAATACAAATCAAAACCACACTCAGGTATCACCTCACGCCAGTCAGAGTGGCCAAAATGAACAAATCAGGAGACTATAGATGCTGGAGAGGATGTGGAGAAACGGGAACCCTCTTGCACTGTTGGTGGGAATGCAAATTGGTGCAGCCGCTCTGGAAAGCAGTGTGGAGGTTCCTCAGAAAATTAAAATAGACCTACCCTATGACCCAGCAATAGCACTGCTAGGAATTTATCCAAGGGATACAGGAGTACTGATGCATAGGGGCACTTGTACCCCAATGTTCATAGCAGCACTCTCAACAATAGCCAAATTATGGAAAGAGCCTAAATGTCCATCAACTGATGAATGGATAAAGAAATTGTGGTATATATACACAATGGAGTACTACGTGGCAATGAGAAAGAATGAAATATGGCCCTTTGTAGCAACGTGGATGGAACTGGAGAGTGTAATGCTAAGTGAAATAAGCCATACAGAGAAAGACAGATACCATATGGTTTCACTCTTATGTGGATCCTGAGAAACTTAACAGGAACCCATGGGGGAGGGGAAGGAAAAAAAAAAAAAAAAAAGAGGTTAGAGTGGGAGAGAGCCAAAGCATAAGAGACTGTTAAAAACTGAGAACAAACTGAGGGTTGATGGGGGGTGGGAGGGAGCGGAGGGTGGGTGATGGGTATTGAGGAGGGCACCTTTTGGGATGAGCACTGGGTGTTGTATGGAAACCAATTTGTCAATAAATTTCATAAAAAAAAAAATAATAAATAAACTGGTAAAACGAAAAAAAAAAACAAAATAAATAAACTCAAACTTTTTTAAAAAAATTTTTAATGTCTTATTTTCGAGAGAGAGAGAGAGAGAGAGAGAGAAACAGAGCACAAGCAGAGAAAGGCAGAGAGAGAGGGAGACAGAATCTGAAGCAGGATCCAGGCTCTGAGGTGTCAGCACAGAGTCTAACGTGGGGCTCAAACTCGAACTGTGAGATCATGACCTGAGCTGAAGTCGGACACTTAATCGACTGAGCCACCCAGATGCCCCAAAATAAATAAACTTAAAAAAAAAAAACTAAAAAGAGATTACTTAAATAAACTTTAAAAAAAAAAAACCCACTGTACTTTAGATCTGATGTAAGTGATATAATCATCTAATGACAAAGGAGTGGTTTCTCATTAAAAAAAAAAAAAACCATCTTGAGCAATATAGAGAATGGATACTGGATATTGTACCTTAAACAGTTTATTCAACGTCTTCTAAAAAATGTTTTATTTTTACTGGAAGAGAATAAGAGTCTTTAAAAACACTGCCACCCCCCATAGGTCTCGGCCACCCAAACCTTGGGTTTCCATCACTGTAGTTCAGAATTCGTATTATTTATAGTTAAAAGACATGTCAGCTCAGCTTACTAAAATTCAAAATGCGTTCAGCTGCTGACTGCTAAAGCCCAGTTTCCAAAGCTTTTATCTGTTACCAAGGCCAACCATCCAAACCACTGGAACTCAGATTCATTACAAGCCTGTGCCAGAGGCCAGCTGCGTGAGCAGCCACGTCCTGGCTCACTCCCTGCTACGTGATTCTGACCTGATTTGAAAGGTTCGGTTCCCTCCCCAGCTCTCCTCCCACAAGAGCCCTCGTTCTTGTGACTTCTTAAAATCTTGAGATTATTCCTCTTTACCTGAGTGAACCATCAGTACAGGCCATAAATGCATAGGAATTCAGAATAGGAGACCATCAATGACACTAAGAAATGTCAAAAACAAACACTGTGATCAAAGATAGATGGAAACTGCCCAACATCTGATGTATTTGAGACAGAAAATTTGCGGCAAAACATTATACATAGATAATGCTGGACAATGGTGTCTGATTCATTTCCATCTTAGAATTCTTCAGTACCAAGGTCAAATATGAACTAGCAGTACTTGATAATGGTCACTTTAGCTCTTAAGTGTTTCGCATTCTCGTAAATGGAATGTGTATATTACCGGGTAGATTTCCTGAATGCTTAGATTCTACTTCCATACCCCCATTGCTCTTAGCTGGGAGATAAATACTTAGATTTCCATATGTAGATGTTCAATAAGTTCTTGTTCAAATGTCAAAGAATCCTGGCAGCAATCAGCTCTCTCTACTAACAACTGTAGAAAATGTGAAGGCTAGCTGTTGTATTAGAGAGCCAGCAAAAATCACCGAAGTGGACTGAATTGATAAGAAAATGTTCATTGCTGACCCAGTTTCTAACAGCCATAGATATTTCTACAGGCATAAAAGTGATGAATCTTTGCATTCATTAATGTAGTTCATTATAATAAGATAATGCTTTCATGGCTTCAACAAATACTTACTGAGTGACTAACTCTTGCCAGGGGGGAACAAAACAGATACAAATTCCTGTCCTTGTGGAGTTTATATGGTTGTGAGGAAAACACATGATATATATAAGAAAAATAGACAGTGATAATGCTGAGGAGACAAAGCAGGGCAGGGAATGGTAGCACGGAGGACAGCAGTTTACAGTGGAGATGACGATGCCTGAAGCAGTGAGGGAGTGAGCCATGCCAACATCTGGGGTAGAACATTCCAAGCAAAGAGGTCACAAATGCACAGGCTCTGAGGAAGGCGTATGCAGGGCTTATTTAAGGAACACCGGGACGCCAAAGTGACCAGAGCAGTGTGAGAGGGGGCAGAATAGCAGAGGCGACTATCATACCAAACAAACTCATAAAGGGCATTCTAACTCATTACGAAAACTTAGGCTTTTTCTTGAGGTTGAAAAGGAAATGGAGAATTTTGAAAGAAACGTGATGTGACGTGACTTCTATTTTTAAAGGATCCTGCTAGCTGCCATGCTGAATACAGATGAAAGGCAAATTGAGAGTAGAAGTTGTGAAACCAGTTAGGAGGCCGAGGCAGCAATCCAAGCAAGACGTGATCGTGGCTTGCACTAGAGCAGAGGCTGTGGAGGTGACAATAAATGGTGGAATCACAGATTCATTTCGAAAGCTGTCAACAAGTCTAACCCTGATTTTTTCAAACCCTTGTGTCAGAGGCCAACTTTCAACAGATTGTAGTACAGGAGGAGCTGCTTTGCTACCTATGAAATCCCAACCCAGAAGCAGTTGATCTAAACATCGATTGAGCACCCGGTCAAATAGTGTGACATCAGGGTTGCTGAGTGATTGTGTGTGAAATGTAAGAAGCTTTGTCCAGAGCAACTGGAAGAATGCAGTTGCCATCCGCTGAAACAGGGCGGGGGGGAAGTGGTGAGAGCAGCATGTTGAAGTAGAAAAATATCAGGAGCTCAGCTTTGGATACTGTAAGTTTGAAATGCCTATTAGACATCCATGTGGATGTCTCAAGAAGGAATATACAATGTGGATCAGAGATACAGTCTGAAGAGCAGACCACTTAGATGAAGCTCTCTGGAAGCAGAGCCTGCAGGGGGTTCTTATGCAAGTGATTTTTCAAGGACTGCTTTCCGGAGAAACCTGTAGGGAATTAAGAAACACTAGGGCAGGAGACAAAACTAGACCAAAAAATACCAAGTGATTTGGGGATTAATCTAGACTTGGTTTGATATTATGGGGAGATCTGGAGTGTAAACTACTAGAAATATAGATCCCTAAATTCTGTCAAACCTTTTTATCAATAGAGGCAACTCTTCCTCCCTTAACTGAGGAAGTCAGTCACCCCTTTCTTGCAGAGGCCACAATGCACTCCCCTCTAGTAGCTTCCTTGCAAGGCAATGCTGATCCTACTAATGATCCCCACCTCCCCTCACTGCTTCCAGACCTATAACCAGACTCAAGGCCCAGCAGGGTAAGACACAAATTGTGACCAGTGAGAAGGTGTGATGCACCCCAAAGTCCTAGGGAGCATCGCTGGATCAAAGGGTGCATGCACTTGTAAATCTGACAGATATTGCCAAATTGCCTGCCATAGAAATTGTACTAATCTATACTACCACCAACAATGTAGAGAGAACATATTTCCCCAATAATCTGGTAAAAAAGTGGTTTCAATGTTCAGGAGTTTTCCCAAATAGAGAGCCAAAAAATGGTTATCTCAGCTGGTTTTGATCTGTATTTCTTATTATGAATGAGACTATCTTTCCTGTGTTTAAGAAACATCTGTGTTTCTCCTTTTCTGTGAATTACATATTCATAGTATTTGCCTGTTCTCTTTTTTTTTGGGGGGGGGTTGTTGATCTTTTCCCCATCATTTCTAAGAGCTCTTTGTGTTTTAGAGATTAAACTTCCATTATGAATGCAGATATTTTCCCAACTTGTTGTATTTTTGGTAAATTTCTTATAGATTTTTACCATGGAGAATTTAAAAAATTTTAATCAATCAGTTTAAAATATTTTCCACACCCCAAGGTTTTAGTATATGTGCTGCCGAAGTGAGCACTCCATACCCACCCCAAGGTTTTAAAAAAAAAAACCCTCATCTTCCCATTTTTTTTTCTAGTAGTTGTATTGTTTCATTTTTAACATTAAAACATTTGATCCATTTGGACTTCATCCTGGTATACGGCTTGAGGTATGGCAACACCTTAATTTTTTTCAGACGGCTAGCCTGTTATCTCAGTATCAGTTACTGAGTAATCCATTTTCTTCTGATCTATTACTTTTATTTGTACTCTAATTCCTATATTGTATGTATTTGTTTTCTAGACTACTTATTCTACTGGGATACAGCCACAAACACTTACATTTCAAGGTTCATGCTGTAGTTCAGTGAATGATAGATAGAGCTTGTCTATCATTGTTTTCTTTTTTGGCTTCTTCCAACTTCCATAATAACCTTTGAATATGTTAATCTTATTTTTATAGGTTTAAAAAGAGGCAGTAAGTTGGCATTTTTATAGGTCTAACATCAAATTAAGAAATTAACTTAAGAGTAACTGACATCTTTACGGTGTGGAGTCTTCTTATTTAAGAATATGGTATTATATTCCTTTGATTCATGTCTGCTTCCATGGTTTCCTGAGCGTTTTAAAGCTTCCTTCATGTAGATCTTATACATTTCTTTAAAATTTATATCTGGGTGGCTCAGTCAGTTAAGTGTTCAACTCTTCACTTCGACTCCGGTCATGATCTCACAGTTCACGGAGTTTAGGCCCCATGTCAGGCTCCGTGCTGACAGTACAGAGCCTGCTTGGGATTCTCTCTCTTCCCCTCTCTCTCTGCCCCCCCCCCACCATGTGGATGCTCATGCATGCGCTCTTGCTCTCTCTCTCTCTCTCAAAATGAATAAATAAACTTCTGGGGCACCTGGGGGGCTCAGTTGGTTAAGCATCCAGCTTTGGCTCAGGTCATGATATCATGGTTCATGAGTTTGAGCCCCACATTGGGCTCTGTGCTGACAGCTCAGAGCCTGGAGCCTGCTTGGCATTCTGTGTCTCCTCTCTCTCCCTCTTCTCCATTAGAGAGCTCTCTCTCTCTCTCTTTCTCTCTCTCTCTCAAAACTAAATAAACATTAAAAAAAATAATGAATAAATAAACTTTAAAAAAATGTAAGTATAAAACTTATTTCGGGGTGCCTGGGTGGCTCAGTTGGCTGAGTGTCGACTTCGGCTCAGGTCATGATCTCACAGCTTGTGGGTTCGAGCCCCACATCAGGCTCTGTGCTGACAGCTCAGAGCCTGGAGCTTGTTTCAGATTCTGTGTCTCCCTCTCTCTGCCCCTAACCCACTCGCATTCTGTCCTCTGTCTCTCTCAAAAATAAAGAAACATTAAAAAAATTTTTTTAACTTATCTCTGGGCATTTTGTCTCTTTGTGATTATTGCAAATAGAATCTTTTCTTTCATTCTGTCCCCTCATTGGTGACTATTTGTGTATATGAGAAAATATTAATATCTATATATTTATTTTGTACCCCACTACCTTACAAATTCTTATTGTTCTATAGTTTTTATATTCATTATTTGGATTTTTAAATTATACACACACAAATTTTTACATCCCATTTCCAATGTCTATAACTAATGTATTTCTCTTGATAGATTATCACCCTTCAAATGTAAACGGTGGTGGTAATATTCATTCTTTTAATGTTCTTGAGTTTTGTAAGAATGTTACATTCATTAAATATGATGAAGCTTAATTTGTATTTTACCTCTTTTTTGTTTGTTTTGTTTTTGTTTTCCATTTTTACAGAGAGAGAGAGAGAGAGAGAGAGAATGCACAAACAAGTGAGGGACGGGGGGGGGGAGGGAGGGAGGGGGGGGAGGGGGGAAGGGGGAGAGAGAGAGAGAGAGAGAGAATGAATCCCAAGCAGGCTCCACACTCAACGCAGGGCCGACTTGGGGCTCGATCCTATGATCCTGGGATCATGACCTGAGCTGAAATCAAGGGTTGAACACTCAACGGACTGAGCCACCCAGGCACCCCTATATTTTGCCTCTTAACATTAAAGACTTATCCTGGTATCCCATTTGATCATATTAGGTATCAATTCCTTTTGTTTGCATTTACTTGACATATTATTCTTCATTCATTTTCAAACTTCCACTTTTTTTATGGATCTTAGAAATATAAGGGTGCCTAAGTGGCTCAGACAGTTGAGCATCCAACTCCTCATTTCAGACCAAGTCATGATTTCCCAGTTTGTGAAATTGGGCCCCGAGTTGGGCCCTTCGCTGACAGCACAGAGCCTGCTTGGGATTCTCTCTTTCTCTTTGCCCCTCCCTCTCCTCTAAAAATAAAGGATAAAACTTAAAAAAAAAAAAAAGTACCAAAGCCTTAAAAAAAAAAAAAATACAAAGCTGTGTTTTGCTTTTTGAGCTGATCTGAAGGCCATTCTAAGTGTAAAGCCCATTTTTATTTAATTGCATGTCCAACATGTTTCATCTTAATTCTGGCACATTATTTTATTGTTCTGTGTTTTGTTTATAAAAGTTTACAGGGAGGGGATGATTATTATATTTGCATTTGTTGTATGTTTCCTCATTTTGTTTGTGGTTCTATTTTTTTTCCAATGTTTTATTTATTTTTGAGACAGGGAGAGCGCAAGCAGAGGAGGAGCAGAGAGGGAGGACCCGAAGCAGGCTCTGCGCTGTCAGCATTCAGAGCCCAATGTGGGATTCGTGAGACCGTGACCTGGGCCAAAGTCAGGCACTTAACCAACTGACCTGCCCTGGTGCCCCTGTTGGTTCTATTAATTGTAAGGAAAGTATATATATTTTTTGTTCCAGTACTTACCTTTGTAATTTATATAGTTCTCTTAGTCCTCTGTTTCTTTTGACCACATCTATTGGTTACCGCTTATGAGTAATAACAAACGAATAATTAACTAGGTTACAGAAGTCTGTGACTTCTGTCTTTCTGGCCCTCTCTCTTCTGCAGATGCTCTGGTATACCGTCATCTGTTCACTCTGATGAAGTCAGATGCTCTACAGAGAGGGTTACATGGCAAGGAAGTGAAGGCCTCCAGCCAACAGCTCGGAAGGACCTGATGCTTTGGTCCAACAACCCATGAGAAACCGAATCCTGCAGCAACCACACAGGTTTGCTGGGAAGTAGCTCCTAACCAGATGAGCCTGAAGATGACTGCAGCCTGTGACAGCTGAGACATGCCTGGCTTCCTGGTCCACAAAAGTTATGAGGTTATAATAAAGGGTTTTTTAAGCCATTAAGTGTCAGGATAATTCGTTATGCAGGAACAGATAACTAACACATGCATACTAAGGGTCTTTTGCATTTCAAGGTGTGTCTTTTCTTCAGAAAGTATATTTTTGCTGGAATATTATTTCTGCCCCTGCTGGGCCCTCTTACTTTCCTTCATGCTTCTTCTTTCACTTTCTTTCTGACTCTACCTGATCTCACCTGTGACTGGTAGTGATTTCACACAATTTGAAATCTGGTCTTTTCATCTTCACTGAAAATGGGAGGTTTTCAGAGTCTTCTTTCAATTGTCTTGTTTCTTCTAGGTGGTTTTCCAGGGAAAGAAATAGAAAGCCACTGATTTATGCAGCTGTATTTATATTAGTGGCTTTTGTTGTTTTAATTTGCATTTTCATGATGCAAGTGCTGATAAGCTGCTTTTCACATGTATATGTGACAATCTGTATGATCTATGTCTAATCATTTAACCACAATTCTATCACTTTGCTTTTATTTTCTTACTGATTTGTAGAAGCTCTTGTGTATATTAGAGATACTGGCTTTATCTTTTAGAATGTTTGTAAACATTTTTCTGGAAATCTGTCACTTGTCCTTTAAAATTGAAAGCACTCAGTAATCCCTACATTTACAGAATCTCATCATAAAAATTTTAAATTGTTCTGCAGTCAAATTCACCAATGACTTTCATTACGACTTGATATTTCAAGAGTTACTAACAAGAAGGCCTAAGAAACAGCTTTTCTGGATGTGAAAGCTGAAGGTAATGTACATATTCTACAATCCCATCCAAAAAGGTGGGGAAGAAAACAGTCAACATGTCTGCAGATTTTAAAGGCAGTATTTCATGAAATAAAATACAGGAAAAATTGAATTATCAAAAAAATTATCCAATTGTAGCACCAATATACTACAACATGATGAAATGACCGTTTTTTCTCTCATCAATTTAAGATACCTTACTTATCATATATAATTTTCCATGTAACTATTATCTGGACTATGTGTTGATGCATTTATCTATCCCTGCATCAATACCACACCATCTTAAAGGCTATAACACTGAGGTATTCTGGTTCCATCATTCACTAGCCACAAGACCTCAGTAAACTTCTTTAAACCTCAGTTTCTACTTTGCAGTGTTGTTTTCAGAATTAAATATATAAAGGACAGAAGTAAATAAATCTTCTAGCCCCATGCCTCACATAAAAATAGGCATTCATAGGGGCGCCTGGGTGGCGCAGTCGGTTAAGCGTCCGACTTCAGCCAGGTCACGATCTCGCGGTCCGTGAGTTCGAGCCCCGCGTCAGGCTCTGGGCTGATGGCTCAGAGCCTGGAGCCTGTTTCCGATTCTGTGTCTCCCTCTCTCTCTGCCCCTCCCCCGTTCATGCTCTGTCTCTCTCTGTCCCAAAAATAAATAAACGTTAAAATAATTTAAAAAAAAAAATAGGCATTCATAACAAAAAACCATAAAATACCTAGGAAAAAACCTAACCAAAGGAGTGAAAACTCTATACACTGAAAACTATAGAAAGCTTATGAAAGAAACTGAAGAAGACACACACAAAAAAAGGAAAAATATTCCATGCTCCTGGATTGGAAGAACAAACTTTTTTTTAAGAGTTTATTTTTTTAAAAAGTTTATTTTGGGGCACCTGGGTGGCGCAGTCGGTTAAGCGTCCGACTTCAGCCAGGTCACGATCTCGCGGTCCGGGAGTTCGAGCCCCGCGTCAGGCTCTGGGCTGATGGCTCAGAGCCTGGAGCCTGTTTCCGATTCTGTGTCTCCCTCTCTCTCTGCCCCTCCCCCGTTCATGCTCTGTCTCTCTGTCCCAAAAATAAACGTTGAAAAAAAAAAGTTTATTTTTTTAATAGTTATTTTTATTTTTGAGAGAGAGAGACAGAGTATAAGGCATTGTTAAAATGCTGATGCTACCCAAAGCAATCTACATATTCAGCGCGATGCCTATCAAAGTAACACCAGCATTCTTCACACAGCTAGAACAAATCATCCTAAAATTTGTATGGAACCAGAAAAGACCCCAAATAGCCAAAGCAATCTTAAAAAGAAAACCAAAGCTGGAGGCATCACAATTCTGAACTTCAAGCGGTATTACAAAGCTATAATCATCAAGACAGTATGGTACTGCCACAAAAACAGACTCAGATCAATGGAACAGAATAGAGAACCCAGAAATGGACCCACAAACGTATGGCCAACTAATCTTTAACAAAGCAGGAAAGAATAACCAATGGAATAAGGACAGTCTCTTCAGCAAATGGTGCTGGGAAAACTGGACAGCGACATGCAGAAGAATGAACCTGGACCACTTTCTTACACCACACACCCACACAGAAAAAAAAAAAAACAAAACTCAAAATGGATGAAAGACTTAAAGCCATCAAAATCCTGAAGGAGAAAGCAGACAAAAACCTCTTTGACCTCGGCCGCAGCAACTTCCTACTCAACACGTCTCTGGAGGCAAGGGAAACAAAGGCAAAAATGAACTACTGGGACCTCATCAAAATAAAAAGCTTCTGTACAGCAAAGGAAACAACCAGCAAAACTAAAAGGCAACCGATGGAATGGGAGATTATATTTGCAAATGACATATCAGATAAATGGTTACTATCCAAAATCTATTAAGAACTTATCAAACTCAACACCCAAGAAACAAATAATCCATAAGAAATGGGCCAAAGACATGAACATTTTCCAAAGAAGACATCCAGATGGCTAACAGACACATGAAAAAATGCTCAACATCACTCATCATCAGGGAAATACAAATCAAAACCACGATGAGATACCACCTCACACCTGTCAGGATAGCTAACATCAACAACTCAGGCAACAACAGATGTTGGCAAGGATGCGGAGGAAGAGGATCTCTTTTGCATTGTTGGTGGGAATGCAAGCTGGTGCAGCCACTCTGGAAAACATTATGGAGGTTCCTCAGAAAATTAAAAATAGAACTACCCTACAACCCAGCAATTGCACTATTAGATATTTATCCAAGGGATACAGGTGTGCTGTTTCAAAGGGGCACATGCACCCCAAGGATTATAGCAGTGCTATTGACCATAGCCAAAGTATGGAAAGAGCCCCAGTGTCCCTCGACGGATGAATGGATAAAGAAGATGTGGTATATATATACAATGGAGTATTACTTGGCAATCAAACAGAATGAAATCTTGCCATTTGCAACTATGTGGATGGAACTGGAGGGTATTATGCTAAGCGAAATCAGTCAGACAAAGAAAAATATAATATGACTTCACTCATATGAGGAATTTAAGATATAGAACAGACGAACATAAGGGAAGGGAAGCAAAAATAACATAAAAACAGGGAGGGAGACAAAACATAAGAAACTCTTAAATATAGAGAACAAACAGAGGGTTGCTGGAGGGGTTGTGGGAGGGGGGATGGGCTAAATGGGTAATGGGCAGTAAGGAATCTACTCCTGAAATCATTGTTGCACTATATGCTAACTAACTTGGATGTAAATCAAAAAATAAGTTAATTAATAAAATAAATAGGCATTCATAAATGATTGCTATTAATATCAGCATAATGCAGGATGAAATTAGACTACAGGCAAAAGTTGATGATAATAATAAGATAACTATGCATTTTAAAAATACAGCAAACTGCTACTCTTTTAACGTTTCCCTGTGTGTTCAAGCTCCAGGGGAACTAGTCCCCATGGGGAGATCAGTCAGATTCTGGTAGATGTTCTGTTCTCCTAGCTAACATGTGAAAAGAGGAAGGAACAAAGATTAGCTTATACAAGGCGCTCTGGAAAGAGACACTGGGTCAGTAACAAAGACAAGTGGCACTTCACTGAGATTCCCATAGGAAGGCGCTAAGCTAGTCATTCACAGTTGCTTAGCAACATGTAAATGTACAAGAAAGAAGCAAAGTAAAGGCATCACAAAATCAGGCATATCTTACTCTCTCACTTACTCATTTATTATTTCTACACTGTGCATTGGTCAATGAAAAACAATATAAGGCTGACCTCCAAAAATAAGATGGCCAGATAGTGAAGGAAATACAGCTCAAACATCAGTATTAAAATGTAGTAGGTAGCCCAGAGATAAATGTACAGACAAAAATCCATGTGCTTAGGGCTGGGTCCAGGTACAAGAGAATTATTCCGTTCAGTGTATCAAGTATTTATAAGTGCTTCAAGGAACACATAGAAAAGTGTAAGGCAGCCATGGTTTCAAAAACTTTAAAACATACTGGGGAGACGGGGCGCCCGGGTGGCTCAGTCAGTTAAGTGGCCGATTTCAGCTTAGGTAATGATCTCAAGGTTCATGAATTCGAGCCCTATGTCGGGCTCAGAGCCTGAAGCCTACTTCAGATTCTGTGTCTCCCTCTCTCTCTCTGCCCCTCCCCGGCTCGCTCGCTTTCTCTCTCAAAACAAAATAAACATTAAAAAGTAATTTTTAATATACTAGGGAGTATAAAATATGAATACAGATCATACCACCACAGAATAGAATTCATGTCACAACTGAGTAATATGTCCTCAAAGGTCAGAGAGATCAAAACCTGGGAGGTAGTAAACCAGAAAAGCTTCCTGGAAGAGAAATCATTGGAATTAACCTTTAAAGGTTAAATAGGGGGAAAAAATTAAATAGGATTTTCGCAGGTAGATGTGGGCATAAGAGATCACCTTTCAGTACATCAGCGAGGGAACTCCAGGTATGTTGGAAACAATGAAAATCAAGATTTTGCTACAAAACAGAATTCTCGTAGAATCGACACAAAGGAAGACAAAATTATTGCCGTATTGTGGAGGTCCGTGAATGCCAGGTTTGGGGACCCTTGCTTCATGTCTAGGCACTGAGAGGCGGTGAGTGTGGGTGGAAATGGTTAATTATACTTTCAAGAGATGAATCTGGTAATGGTAGTTTTGACTGGGATGGGGGGGAAGGGAGAGTGCAATGGACCAAGAGGTGAAGAGGAAATTTTAGCAGCGCAGGTGAGAGAGGAGGACAGTCTAATCAATAATAGAATCCATGGGAATGGGAAGGAAGGGACAGATAATAGAGACTTTGCAGAAGTAGCAACTGAAGATAAGTTGCTGATTAGACTCAAGGGCTCAGCAGAGATGGGGAGTGAAAATTATCTCAGAGGTGGTAAGCCTGGTGTACTGGACATAAATAATAGAAAAAATAGATCCAGCTGAGCAGTAGAGGGGGCTGGTGGGGGTGAGAGGGAAGGAAGACGAAGAGGAGAGAAAGGACATCCACTGTGGACTTGCTAAGTTTGAAATGTTCATGGTACTATCAGGTGGTTAAGGGTCCAATTTCAGCTCATGTCACGATCTCATGGTTCATGAGTTCAAGCCCTGTGTCAGGCTCTACGCTGAGCTTGGAACCTGTTTGGGATTCATATTTTCTCTCTCTCTCTCTCTCTCTCTCTCTCTCTCTCTCTCTCTCAAAATAAATAAACCTTAAAAATCAAATAAAGCCAATAGAGGGAAGGCTAGGGACCTTACTTTGAATGGTTCAAGAGGTAACTGAGCTTAAGGAAGGTTTAAAAAGATCTATGGAAGGCAGAAAAGCAGCCTGCATTCTTCACCAAACCAAACCCAAGTCTTTTCTTCTTAAATCTTGTCATATAGCTATAGATGAACCTTCCCAAGTCAAAAATTTCAGAAGGTCCCAATATCAGTATAAACAAAAGTCACATCTGGGTTCGTGGACCTTAACATTTATGAAACAGACTAACGGAATAGGCCACTGTGGAGAACATAAGCAATATATAAAGCATGACCCCCTAACTTTCACAGGGATCTCCAAAGGTCATCTGCAAACATACAAATCCTAGATAACACATACTGCCAAACACAGGCACAACCAGACCCACGCTCTGTGAAGAGAGTTCAGACATGAGAAACTCTTGCAAAGAAGGAGGAAGACTTCACTGCAGTAGATGGCTGGAAAACAAGTGATGAAAGAAAAGAAAGGAAAAGGAAAAGGAAAAGGAAAAGGAAAAGGAAAAGGAAAGAGAAAAGAAAACAGAAAAGAAAAGAAAAGAAAAGAAAAGAAAAGAAAAGAAAAGAAAAGAAAGAAAGGAAAAGAAAGAAAAGAAAAGGTGGTTTACAGCATGAAGCCAGAGGAAAACTGAGGTTCCAAATATCTTCTCCAGTCTGACTCAACAGATAAAAATTGAATGATGTATCAGGATCCTCGCATCCAGTCTCCAGAAGGACAATTTTACCCTCCAAGAGACCGATCACAGGGAAAGTAAAAGTTTCCTGACTCTAGCCACATCAAGCCCCACAGGGAACACAGCTGCCTTGGCCACAGACTTGCTGGGTTGTACATCAGTGACGCTACCCCATTATCTCAGGACCTTCGATCCCACCTTGAAATCCTATTTCATAGAAGTCATTCTCCTCATTAAATGTAGCAGAAAGGAAAGGAACATTAAAAGTGGCAAAGGGATTTAAAGAAGCCATGTCCCATTGCACCATGCCCTCTGCCTTAGTGTCTCTGAGATTTTTCATCAATCGCAACTCACGATGCCCAGCACCCTGCACAGCAGCCCCTCTCCACCACACCTCTCGGCCGGGGGTTGCTCAAGTGCAGTGATGGGGACTGCTGAGCACAGATAAATCACTGCCTGCCACACCCAGTAGCTAGGGTCCCAAAATGGAAAAACACCTGCAGCACTGAGCACCAGTGACAGAAAACAGGAGGTGGAGAGGACGGATAAGGACATGAGAGCCAGGAGAACCTGGTTGTGCGCCTGGGCACTGGGCTCACAAAAGCCACAATGGACAGGCAGACCTTCTTAGTGTGTCTTTCCAGAGACATGACCAAACCATGCCAAAAAGGAAGACGGCGGTAACGACTGTCCAGCTAACAAGTTTTAAACAGAGGAAGAATTTCTCATATGGTCTTACGGTATTCCCAATGGCATTCCCAGATTGCAACCTTCTCCTTACAAAGTACTGTTACAAGCTCTGGTTGCCTATGAAAATAAGATGGTGCTCAAGTTGGAGAGCCCTACAGCATCCATGAAACCAACCCAGACACCTTCTATTTTAGCCAGAGGAAGATGGGGAGGGTGAAGGTTGCAATTTTCATGCAATGGAAGACACTGAGCTAGGTAGGTGGAGAACCATAAGATGGCCAGTCCCGCCAGAAGGCTAGGAACTGCAGTACAAGGTTGGATGGGAAGGTCTCTGGATACAGGAAAATATAAATGGTCTTCCTCATCACACCCACTGCAGACAGAGGCAAGAGGCCCCCAGGCTGACTAATAATTTATCACAAGGGAACAGTGTTCTCTGTAGCAACCACTCCTCATCCAGAGCTGCAGTGATGAAGCCATTGCTCACTGCTGCCACCAGGCACAAAAATAATAAAACAATAGCCAAGATGATGGCTCTCTTATCAGTCACTGGAGATCCTGGAATCATGTCATCTCCATTCATCTCTCCTGTGCACTAGATGGGTCCCAAGACTTCGAGGTCTATTCCTGTTGGGTGGTTCTGGAAGCTCCTACATCATGTTTACCCCTCTAGCTGCCCCCAAGTGTAGAGGACATGGGTTATCTCCTGAGGGTAAAGAGGTTTCTCCTTCTCAAAACAGATGCAAATATTCCTAAGGCTCAGTGTCAAAAGTCCCCCTGCCTGCCCCTGAACTTGCCTGCCCCTCCTCTACCCACTCTCTGCCCATGTCAACACTGGCATGAACACTATATCAGGCAGGCACTTGCATTTAGCATCCCTTACACAGAAAGTTCTACTTCTCTAAGCTAACACCTAACGACCATCAGAGCTCACATCCATCAACTGGCTGCTCATTCCAGGCATTTTTCTAAATGCTTTCCATTGTGCTAGTTCCCACTGTGACCCTATGAAGTAGGTGCTTTTGGAATACCCTCCCGACAGACCAAAAAATGAGCTAAACCTCTACCAAAAGAGGTCCAAGTCCTAGAACTTGTGGTGAACATCAGCATCAAAAAGAACAAAGGAGACAATTATATACTATCAGGCAGGTGACTTTTTTGTTACGACATTTTATAATGTGACCTTTAAAGTGGCATTTCATGAGAGAACCCCTACCAGGATAGCAATGAAACCAATGGGATGTGGCAGAAAGAATCCTGGATAAGGCACCAAGGCAGGAACTGGTCCAAGCCCCCCCCACCCCAACATGAGTTACTGAGTATGGTGTTAACCCCTCTGAGCCTCAATTTCACCATCTGTAAGATGCAAAAAGTGTCATCTATTCTTTTTTTTGTTTTTTTTTTTAATTTTTTTTTAACGTTTATTTATTTTTGAGACAGAGAGAGACAGAGCATGAACAGGGGAGGAGCAGAGAGAGAGGGAGACACAGAATCTGAAACAGGCTCCAGGCTCTGAGCTGTCAGCACAGAGCTCGACGCGGGGCTCGAACTCACAGACCGTGAGATCATGACCTGAGCCGAAGTCGGACGCTTAACCGACCAAGCCACCCAGGCGCCCCTTTTTTGTTTTGTTTTTTTTTAAAGTAAAGCTCTACATCCAACATGGGGTTCAAACACATGACCCCAAGATCAAGAGTTGCACGCTCTTCCAACTGAGCCAGCCAGGCGCCCCATATATCATCTGTTCTTTTTTTTTTTTTAATTTTTTAATGTTTTTATTCATTCTTGAGAGACAGAGAAAGACAGAGAATGAGTGGGGGAGGGGCAGAGACAGAGGGAGACACAGAATCCAAAGCAGGCTCTATGCTCTGAGCTGTCAGCACAGAGCCTGACACGGGGCTCAAACCCACAAACCACAAGATCGTGACCTGAGCCAAAGTTGGACACTTAACCGACTGAACCACCCAGGAGCCACAAGTATCATCTGTTCTAACTCAAGATTGAACAAGAATCTATGACTAGAATCTCAGTTTTTAGAGTGAAAGAAAACATAAAAATAATTTTATACAAGAAAGAAATGAGGCCTCAAAGTATAGATTAAGAGTCTCAGCTAAGGTCATAGTTACATGGAGGAAAGACAGAGACCCAAGCTGATTCTAAGACCAGAGATCTCTGCCACAGTTAGAACACATTCTTGACTCTGATCTCCTTCATCCCCAGCTGAAGTCAGAGACCAGATTTTGAGTCTTGTCACAATCACTATCTGTGGCTCTTCAGTCTAGTCATTTAACATTTTTGAAGCCCTCTTTCTTCACCTATAAAATATATGGATCACAAATACATGTGGATATATTTCTCTACTATAAATATGCACCAGCACAAGAAAGAATTAGGGTGATGATGACAACTGTTATTACAATAACTACCTGTCATTCCATCCATCCTGTGGAGGGACAAGTAGTCCAAGGAGAGGTCAGGAGAGCATCAGGGATGCAGCAGAGGTCAGAGCACCAAATCTTGGACCATCTACTTTGGCCAGAGGAAGGCAGAATAAGCAAAGATTATATTTTTCATAGGAATGATTTCAAAGAGTAAAAAACAAAAACAAAAACAAAAACAAAACAAACAAAAAACACCCAGCAATTAAGGGAGTAGTTACTTATCCAAGTGAATTTTAGCTGATTAATGTGTCTACAGGGAGACAGGCAAGCAGAAATAGTTTGGGGTCGTGTATGGCAGTATGTATTGAAGGCTCAGGGTCAAGTAACATGAGCCTGAGGGAGTATTTTATAGTGCACCCCTCTTCTGGCCAGCACCGTGTCCTCCCAGTTCCATGCACAGAACCCTACAAAGGGAGACTAGAATGCAGAAAACACATCTCTTTCCACTTTCCAGTCCACCTGGGACAAAGACACAGGTGGAAATCTCCTTCCAACACAGAGCCCTTGCTATGGTGAATACTAGGTTCCCGGAAAAAGGAGAGATGGGGAACTAAGGTATTTTGTTCACCCTGCCCTTCTGTGAAGATGCAAATGTTCAGGAGATAAAATTCCCACCTGCTCTCTTCATTAGCCTTATTCCCCTGGCTGACATTTGGCCATTGCCTATTGGACCCTGGAGCAATGGGGCAAACTTTGAGTTCACAGCTCCGGAGTCTGGCCAGCCACAAACCTCTCAGTATGGAATCTCATCCTTCCCACCCACCACCTCCATCTTCGATAGCTTATACTATGGGAAGGACGTGTGCTAACCTTCAATTCACTCGACAACAATTCATGAGGCATCTCCTATGTCATAAGGACCCTGTGAAAGGCACTGGAGCCACAACAGTAAACTAGGTACCTGCCCTCAAAGTGTTTTCACGTACCAGTCATCAACCACAACACTAACTGGCCACATCTTATTGCAGATTAAGTTAATCCAAATGGGTAAATAATCGTTTGTATATAAATATGCAGAGTGTTTTACAGTGATTCTTTTGTTGTTTGTGCTTTTTGGTTTCATTCGTTGCAATTTATTTTCCCACATTCAAATTTATCTTCTAAGGTGGAAGCCAAATCTGAGAATTTGCAAGTTTTCACAGCTGGTCTTTATATGTGTCATCATGGGGGTGGTACAGGCAGGAATCCTGAGTACATTCTCTACGTGGGAAACATGTACCTCAGGACTCTCTCTGACAGGGATGAAAAGGGAGGATTCCCAGGCTGCAGTTGGAAATGTTACACGGCCTCCTATTCCCACCCCAAGAATTCGAAGAGCTCAGCAGCAGCAGCAGCAGCAGCAGCAGCAGCAGCAGCAGCAGCAGAGGCTTCACTGCGGGACAACAAAGACGCCGTCTCGTATGTTGTAAAGGATATGCAAGTCAGTGAAGGAGGTAGAGCTACCGTTATGTCTCAGGAATAATCTGGTAAGTCTGACTATGGCTAAGGGAATGGTGGCCTACCAGGATGAAAAGGCAGGCCGGGAAGAGTTCACAGAAACCCTCAAAAGTCAGGACGAGCTACTGGGTTGTGTTTTTGGTCAAGATGGGAGCCACCAAGTGTTTGGGGGACTCTTCAGAGCTAAAAGCTAGGAGAGGGAGATTAAGAACATCAACCAATCAAGAAGTCCTGAGATAAGCCCACAAGACCTGGCCTAACTCAAAGGGCTGTAAACATGTTATGGGACATAGGAGTTGCACCACCATTCCCTCCCCACCCAAGACTTCAGTACAGTTCTGGAGCTCTGCACGGGGAAAGGCAGTCTTGCAGATGCTTCCAGATGAGTAGAAGGGATGGCAGAGACAGACACCCCTGATGCTCTTGCCTTCACTGCCCCTACCCAACCCTTTTCTAGTTTTTTGGTCTCCATACATTTCTAAAGCAAATTCCATCAGCCAAAAAAAAGTTTATGAGCATGCATCCAAGCATATGTGCCTTTATTTAATTACTTGCATGTACTACTTTACTAATACATTCTGTATATCATAAAATATACACACAAAAAAAAACAGGAACTAAAAGGATGAAATAAAAGTAAATGCAAATTAGAGTTGCCCCACTTTTCTCTGCACATTCAGTGGATCATTGTGCACACAACCCAGAGAGGCAAACACCCAATGTGGAGACTACCATGCTAGGCACTGGCATTCAGGACCCACCTCCAGGGTGAAGAGAGAGGAAAGGCAGGATTATCAAAATTAAGAACTACAGCAAATTTATTTTGTTTTCCTTCTCTGTCTTCTGTTGGCCAAAACCTAAAAGCATTTCCACATCAGACAATTCCTTTTAATTCAACATTTGGCAAACACACAAAATCATGGGCAGGGCCTAGAATGGCACAAAACTCATATACACCCTCAGCCTTTCATGGGACCACATTGAAAAGGCTGGGTGGAATCAGTCCTAAGCAGGGCACCAAAGAAGGGAATGGCCAAGAATGGCAGACAAAGGAAAGAAGGAAGTTCCAGATGGGCCAAATTACTGGGCTGGAGTGGAGAGACCGAGCTGACAGCAGAGCAGTAATAAGGAGGGCAGTGGTGTGTGGGATGGTGTGGGACAATCTATGCCACCATTAAAAAACACTTCAGGTTGACCACAGAGATAACCGACAACCATTACAGGTCTCTGTAAAGAGGTACAGACCAAAATGATGCTTGGAAAAATCTGTTATGGCTGCTCATACAGAAGGTACGAGAGGTCTGTGAGGCAATGAGGCCACCATCCCAGCCCACCGTGGTTTGGGACCCAAACTGGGGACCTGGAGCAGTGCAGGAACAAAACAGGGTACAAAAAAAGCTAATGCAGCATGGAAGAAACAGGAAAGTAAGAAGGAAATGAAAAGAGAGAAGGACAGTGCCCAAACTTTGGGGGTTCTAGCCACTTACAGGCTTGTCCACTGGTAGTGGTTATTGATACTGATAACTTGAGATAAACCCGCCTTTTTCCAGAGCTCTCCAAAGCCTAGTCCTCAGGGCCTTTCTCAGCTTGGGGCTGCTTAGCATCAGGATGCTGGAGTGCAGACAGATACCTGTGTAGGTCACCACTTCCCAGGCCCAGCACCAGTGACCCTGGAAGGTTGCGATTTTCATAGTAACGACAATCAGGGACAGAAAATATGATGTATAGAAGACAAGGAAGAAGGCAAGTGACTTCAGGGCCATGATGTGAGCCTGGGTGCTGGGATCACATGGACCCAGTCTATGATCCCTCATCTGCCCCAAGTGCCGGTGCAGGGAGCACATGAGCAAAAGCGTGGACACCAAGAACAGAAGGAATGGGATCAACCACATAAGCATTGCATGAGGATGAAAAAAGCACCAATGGCTCTGTAGTCTATCAGCCAGGGTCCTGTTTCCTTGGGAATTCTGGGAGGCAGTCACCTGCATAGGAAATATAGTCCCAATGGTTGATGAGATGACCACCAGACCAGCCATGAGCAGGGAGCCCAGCAGCAGCCTGGGCACTGACTGAGAAATCCACCTCAGCCAGGAGAAGACAGGGTGGGAGAAGATGGCGGTCTTCACACAGAAGACAGCAAGCCAGGCGGTGAGCCAGGAAGAGAGAGTGTTGAAGAAGCTCCAGAGGATGCTGAAATAGTCCATTATGGAACGAAAATCAAAGAAGGTGAAGAGGTTGTTCAGGATGGCCACCCATGCAGGCAGAACCGGGAGGCGGCCAAGGAGGCCACAATCACGTCACTCGCGGGCAGCATCCGGCATCGCACCCACTCCCTGCCCAGCACAGTAACCACGAAGCCATTCTGCAACACTGCAGCCAGTGACTCCAGGAAGAAGATGACCGTGAAGATCAATGCAGGTGAGGGCATCCTCTCCAGGAGGTTCTGATCAAACTGGGACACATCCACAGGGAAAAACGGCTTCTCTGGCCAAGCCACCCTATTGAGACCAGGGATCCAGAGAGCTCTCTCCTTGGATTCATGCAAAAGCCTACCTGCCAGCAAACACCTCCAGTCCCCCAGGATTTGAAAAGAGGATCCCTGTGATCTCTCTTGGCATGCGAATCACTCCCAGCTCAATGACTCCCTGTGTCTATTTGCCTAACCTGTATTTGCCTGTTCCTTACCAGAGTCCAAGGCAGGGAGATATTAACAGAAGAGAGGCTCCAGGGGTGATTGAAAATACTCATACTTTGTACTTTATTTCTTAACCATACTGTTACTTTCCTAACTTTTCCTTAAAAGATGCTCTAATCCTTGTTTGGCTCCCCCAACCAAAACTTCCTGGACCCTTCACGTCCCTGTTTGGTATTTTATTCAGTAGCCTGTACACATTACATTAAGGCCCAACTCTTGAATGGGTGGAGTAAGAAGTTCTTCATACGCACAAGCACCAGGAAAAGGTTCATTTTCTCCTCCACTGACTGCTCATGCTGCCTAAAATTTCACTGGAGGCTCTATTTTGAAGTTTGAGGAGTCTCCAGTTAAAATGTGACCTTCCCCGACACGTTAGCATCAAATCTGTTAGCCATTAATGCCTTAGCTTCAATGTGCTCGGCAAACCAAAATTAACTCTTTTCCTAAGAAGGCCGTGAGGAAATGAGGAAAGAAGGTAAGTCGTGAGAAGAAGAGAAAGAGAAGGGAAACTGGGAGAGCAGATCCTGAACAGACACAACAGGAGGCAGGGAAGCAAGAGTCCGGATGACAAAAGGAGCTCAGAATGAGCCCACTGGGTGGGGATTTGGTGGGGAGGAGACAATAAGAGAATAACAAGCAACCTGTTAGGAACACCTTGCCATTTACAAGGTGGTTGCACACATTACATTTTGTCTCCACCACCAACCACACAGGGACACTGGTTCAGATCAGGGAGCAATGAAGAAGAAACCAACTAAGGTGGGTTTTAAAGGGGCAAGAATGCTTAGGAACATGAAAAAGAAAAGAGCCAAGGGAGGGAGGGTGCCTGGGTGGCTCAGTTGGTTACGTGTCCGGCTTTGGTTCAGGTCATGATCTCGCGGTGAGTTCGAGCCCTGTGTCGGGCTCTGTGCTGACAGCTCAGAGCCTGGAGCCTGCTTTGGATTCTGTGTCTCTCCCTCTCTCTGCCCCTCCCATGCTCATGTTCTGTCTCTGTCTCTCAATAATAAATAAACATTAAAAAAAGGATTTTTTTTAAAGAAAAAAGAAAAGAGCCAAGGGGAAAGAAGGAAGAGAGAGGAGGGTAGAAGGAAGCAGAGGTGCAAGTAGAGGAAGAGAGAAAGGAGTCTCCCCTTCCAATATCAAAGGTCCTGGAGCCATGGTCCTCCCCAAGGCCACTCACAATTGACATGGTCTCACTTCAAGACTCCACAGTGAGAGGTCTACTGTGAAAGATGAAAGACAGTAACAGCGAAGATAAACATTTACAGAGACCTCAGGGAAAAAAGGTTTGGCTCCGTCTCAAGTATGTCATTTACTTGAAGGGCTGCTTCCATTTTCTCAAAATATCGCCAGAGAACAGATAATCCACTCTGATCAATGGTTGTGCAACACGGCTTCAGCGACTTGATTTAGTTCTTTGTGTGTTTTTCCCCAGGCTTCTCCTTGAAGACGGCAGCCCTGAATGGCTCCTGCACGTTTCACAATATGTGGCTCTTCCTGGAATCCTCTGGTGAAAGGCCGGCTTCATGATGTCATCAAGAAGCAAGTTGAGGCCATGGCACACACGCCCTGCTGGGATCACGTGTAACCGAGTGTCCCCGGCGCGCTCACAGGCAACCTCAGGACTTCCCCAGTCATCAAAGCAGATCCTTTGCCAGAACTGGTTTTTCTCAGGACGCTTCCCTTTCTACGGTTGATGGCGCTACAAGGTGACATTCTCTCGTTTCCACACTCCTCTGCAAGCAGGTGGAGAGGGTGCCCTTCCTTCCACCGGCACCCCTTCATCCACCTCTCAGGGCTCCACAAGATGCATCCTAGAGAGGTCCCGCGTCCCATGCAGAGTCGGCCTCCAAAGGAGGCCACAAGCAAAACAACTCGTTTCATTGTTTTTGAGAGTCTTTCCGATGTGCAACCCCAGTCGAAATACGAGGTGTTTCTCACCAGTTTGGATCACGTTTCTGTTTTCTAAAGGTGTCTCTTGCCTGAAAATAAAACTGATGAATCCTTTTCTGTGGCACAATTGCCAAAAAAACTTTAGCATGACGCCTGAGTCCCCCGTGAAATTATGCTGGTGTCAACACATAATGGCAGGACCATTTTGAAAAGACCTATTTCCACTTCCTTCATTTTGACTCGACACTAGTAGAGGATTGTTTTGGCTTCTGTTCATTAGGGAGGGTTTTTTTTTATTTTTTCTTATTATGTTAAAAAATGCACTGAGTCACCTTACTGACATGTGAAAATACACATTTCATTTAACAGCATTTGTAAATCTTGGTGTCCATTCCCCACTGGACCTTTGAGTGACCTGCAATATGCAAATACTTCCAGATTCTTCCATGGTTTCGACAGGTAATTCATGGCCTGTGCCAGGGAAAGGTGGAGCAGGAAGGAAATAACAATGTTTTTAAAGGCTAGACTGTGCATAAACACAAAGATAAATCATGCACGAATTTAATCATGATTTCCATGCATAATAAACTCCCAATAGTTTTCTGGCCCCACAGGCCCCTTCTCACTCATTCAGTCAGGTAAATATTCTTCAGTGAAACATTGAATCTAGTGGCAATCCAGTGTAAAGCAGAATCTTAGCTTTCTAAAAGTAAATCTGAGAGCTTACATCTTCAATTATCAAAATGTGAAAAAACAATTAAATATTGCTTAATTTTCAGGTAAATTTATGCACTTTCCTCAGATAACAAAAAAAAAATAGCATTTTAAAGCTATTTTTATTAAAAAGTTCACCTTGGGGCACCTGGGTGGCTCAGTCGGTTGAGCGTCCGGCTTCGGCTCAGGTCATGATCTCGCGGTGAGTTCGAGCCCCGCGTCAGGCTCTGTGCTGACAGCTCAGAGCCTGGAGCCTGCTTCAGATTCTGTCTCTCTCTCTCTCTCTCTCTCTCTCTCTCTGCCCCTCCCCCACTCACACTCTGTCTCTCTCTCCTTCAAAAATAAATAAACATTAAAAAAAAAAAAAAAAGCCTGCAAGGAGGTTCAGAGTCCAATTTTATTCAAGTTCAAAAAATCTTAGAATAGTCTTTTTTTTCTCTGACATGCACCATTTGAACAAAGAGGAGCAATAAAATTAATCTCTAAAGGGATAAATCAATGCTCCTTCCATAATGCCATAAACTTCACTCAAATGTCCAACATCTGCTAAAGGGATAGATCATCCTCAATTCCTCAATCACAGGTTTACAAACCATGCCTTGCAGGGCGTTCTCATGGTAGAGAAGGGGCAAGATGAGAACTGAGAAGTGCAGCCACAGGCTCTCACCTCCACTTCCAACAGAGCATCTTTGCCTATATCTAGTTCATATATGTACACACACACACACACACACACACACACACGTTCTGTGTGAGATCTCAGTTAAAGACAGGCCTCCAGGGGTGCCCGGGTGGCTCAGCTAGTTAAGCATCAGACTTCGACTCAGGTCATGATTTTGTGGCTTGCTGCTGTCAGCACAGAACCTGCTTTGGATCCTCTGTGCCCCACCCCTCTCTCTGCCCCTTCCCCACTGGTTCCCTCTCTCTCAAAATAAATAAACTTAAAAAAATAGTAAGATGGGACTCCACTACAAAAAGCAAATTTGGAGCTGATGTCCTAGATCAAAAGTCATCAAGAGGAAAAGAGTTTAAATCCCTGCATCTTCTTTCACCCCTCCCCAAAACTCTTCTAAATTGACTGTACAGAGATTTTGAGAAACTACTTTTCAAGTCTTCAATCTATATTAACACAATGAGGGGAGGAAAAAAAAAAAAAAAAACAACACTGGAAAGTAGATGGAGGAGTAGCCAAAAATGTAGCAGATCTGAGAAAACCAAATCCTATGTAAACAGAAGGAAAAGTCAAGAACTAACCTGACTTTTACTCAGGATTTTCAGTACCAGGTGCCTCTGGAGAAAAACTGCTAAGCACTGGTTGTAAGTCAGTTTAAGATTCAGATTCCCAGATCACTTCTCCCCTTTTGCATAACTGGGCAACCACTCCTCCCCAGCCCTAGGGAAAGACTGGAGGTTATTCTCCAGAAAGGACAAAACAGGATCTTCTGGGTGAACACCAAACACATCTGAGGCAAGGGTGCACTGAAAACAGACACCATCAGCTAAACAAACATTCTTCCCTCCCTTGGCTTCCAGAACACCACCACCCGGGCCTTCCGATTCCAGGCGATTCCAGGCACGAAATGAGTGTAGACTTTTCTAAGAATCCAAGCATTCCAAGAGGAGATCTAAAGACACTGATAATCAGAGATTCCTCAAATAATTAGCCCAGCCACTCACTCTACAGTGAAGCCTGGAGCAAACAAGTCCCATTCACAAGTTCACAGTCCCTACTCAGCCCTTCCATTCACTCAGCTTGAGTCTGCAGTATCCGAGAAAAGGTGGGGGATAAGACAAAAATAAAGCCACAGAAAAGCTATTTGTGGGGAAACCATAAATGCATGGAGGAAAAAAACATTTCCTCCCCAAAATCCATATTCTCAGAGAGTTCAGAGACTCCAACACAACCATACAATATAACAAAATGTTGTTAAAAGGAAATATTAAATATTTTTTTTAATTTTTAAAATTTCTCTCAAATAAAAAACATGACATCTGAAATTAAAAACTCAATATGAGAGGGGTGCCTGCATGGCTCAGTCAGCTAAGCGTCCGACTTCGGCTCAGGTCATGATGAGTTCAAGCCCCAAAACAGGCTCTCTGGTGTTAGTGCAAAGCCCACTTCAGATCCTCTGTCCCCTCTTTCCCTGCCCCTCCCCCACTCACACTCTGTCTCTCTCTCTTTCTCTCTCTCAAAAATAAATAAACATTCAAAAAGTTTTTTAAAAAACTCAATATAAGAGATGAAGATAAGGGGTACCTGGGTGGCTCAGTCGGTTAAGCGTCCGACTCTTAGTATCGGCTCAGGCCGTGATCTCTCAGTCCGGAGATCGAGCCCTGTGTCCAGCTCAGGACTGAGCATTGAGCGTGGAGCCTGCTTGGGATTCATTCTCTCTCTCTCTCTCTCTCTCTCTCTCTCTCTCTCTCAATCTCTCTTTGCTCCTCCCCCACTCACGTACCCTCTCTCTCTCTCTCTCCAAATCAGTAAGTAAACATTAAATTTAAAAAAATGGAAGATAAAATTTATAAAATATCTTAGAAAGCAGAGCCAAAAAAAAAACAAAAAACAAAAACTGTAGGTGAAAAACAAAGAGAATGCTAATCCAGGATACCCAGTATCCAACTAATAGAGATTCCAAAAGGAGAGAAAGAATAAATGGAAGGGAAAACCCCGTCAACAAAATAACCGTGAAGAAAAATTCCCGCAACTACAGGACATAAGCTTTCCTATTAAAAGGGCCCTCCAAGTATCTGGGTCACCATAAAGTTTCAGAAGACCGAACATAAAGAGAAGAGCTGGGGCACCTGGGAGGTTCGGTCGGATGAGCGGACGACTCTTGGCTTCGGCTCAGGTCATCATCTCGTGGGTTTGAGAGTTCCAGCTCCAAGGTGGGCTCCACGCTGACAGTGTGGAGTCTGCTTGGGATTCTCTCTCCCTCTCCCTCTGTCCCTCTCCCACTCACTCTCTCTCTAACTAAAAAAAAAAAATACACTTAAAAAATATTTTTAAAAAATAATAAAAACAAAACAAAGAAGATCCTAGAAGCTTCTCGGGAGGGCAAGAAGTAAGGAAGACACCACTTTCAAAATATTAGCAATTCGAGTATTTTTTAGACTTTTAAAAGGTAATTTTGGAAGCTAGAAGGCACTGCAACAATCATCTCTAACCTAAACTTCCTATCTGGACACTCAAGTACAAGGAAAAAATAAGGACTTTTCAGATAAGCAAAGTCTCACACACAGTTTACTTTCTGTGTAATCCTTCCCTGGGAACCACTCCTCCAAAGCTAGAGGGTATCACGATAAAGGAAGGCATGGAGTACAGATGATAAAGGTCCAGGAAGGGAGACAGGCCTAGGGGGTCACCAGGACAACTAACTGGAAGGGCTGACCTCAGGGGGAAGGAAGGTGCACCAAGCATCAGGGGCAATTCCAAACTGGAACAAAACGAGAGGCCCCACTAGAGACGCTCTCAGGCAAATAAAATCTTAGACTACTAAACGTTTCCAAAATTGCTGAGAAGGATTTAGACCACCGATGAAAAGTCTGAAAGCTAAAAGCAAATGTAATGAGGCAATTATTAACTCAACAGAAAACAAAAGTTTGTAGGGAAAGGGGTTCAGTTGGCTGAGCGTCCAACTTCAGCTCAGGTCATGATCTTGCAGTTGGTGAGTTCGAGCCCCGCGTCAGGCTCTGTGCTGAAAGCTCAGGGCCTGGAGCCTGCTTCGGATTCTGTGTCTCCCTCTCTCTCTGCCCCTCCCCTGCTCACGCTCTGTCTCTCCCTCCCTCTCAAAAATAAATAAACATAAAAATTTTTTTAAAAAGTTTGTAGGGAAAGAAAAAGTAATTGTGGAATCCACAGGTCCACCATGAATAGCATTTACCTTGTCATTTAAAAGAAAACTTGTTTCTCTACGCACAGCAGACACCAAATTCAGACACCAAATTGGGGGTGGAGGTTGGGGGGGTTCTCGTACCACAATTCTCCAATTCTCCAGACATCAACTGGGTGCCTACAATTCAATTCCAACACTAATTACTCAAAGTTCGTGCAGACCCACAGGTTAAGGGCTCAGTCCCAAGACCGCACCCCACTTCAGATGCCAGTCTCAAGCCTCAGGTTGTCACTCGTACATCTGACCAACCAGCCCTAAATTGGAGTTTCCCACACATCCTCCTCAGGTTCAATAACTTGATTTAGGATATCACAAAACTCAGAAATACTTTCTTACATTTACTCGTTTATTACAAATGATTTAGATGAATGGCCAGATGAAAATATATATAGGGTGAGACCCAGAAGAGTTCCAAGTGCAGGAATTTCTCTGTCTCTGTGGAGCTGGGGTTCACTACCTGGCATTTGGATGTGTTCACCAACCAAGGAGCTCTCAGAAACTCCTTGATTAGGGTTTTTATGGTGGTTTAGTTATGTAGGTACAACTGATTAGATCACGGACCACCAGTGATGGACTCAGTCTCCAGAGGTTTGAGGTGGGGCTGCAAGTGCCAACGTTGTAGAGGAGTCTGGGTCTTTCTGGCACCAGCTCCATATTCTGAAGGTAGGGGCTGCCAGCCAACAGTCTTGTCATTTGCATCAAAAGAACATTCCGATCGCTCCTGAGATTCCAAGGGTCTTAGAAGCTCTTGCTCAGGAACTGGGGTCAAAGACTATATGTTGGAACAAAAGATGCTCCTAGCACCCCTACACTCAGGAAATTACAAGGGTTTTAGTAGGTCTGTGTCAGAAACCAGAGGCAGGGACCAAATGTGTATTTCTCATTATGTGACAGCCATAACACTTCAAATATTGAACATCGATTTAGCCAACACTGCAATAAAACTACATTGAAAAGTGAGACGGAAAAGGTCTGCCATGGAAACAGGGCGAAGAAGAACTATGTTTTCATGTTCTATAGTGGAAAGTATGCCCGAGATTGAGAAATCAAAAGTAGCAGTACAAGTATATAATACACACACACACACACACACACACACACACACACAGAGCTAAAGGCAGTGAAAGCAGCTGCTTTGGGAAAGAGGGGTTTGAAAGAGAATGGGAGCAAGAACCACTGTTTTTCAAAACAACTGGCAGAGGGGTGCCTGGGTGGCTCAGTCAGTTAAGCATCCCACTCTTGATTTCGGCTCAGGTCATGATCTCACAGTTTGTGAGATGGAACCCTGCGTCAGGTTCCACACTGACAGTGCAGAGCCTGCTTGGGATTCTCTCTCTTTCTCTCTCTCTCTCTCTCTCTCTCTCTCTCTCACCCTGCCCCTCCCATGCACTCTCTCTCTCAAAATAAATAAATAAACTTAAAACAAATGGTGGAAATATCTAGCTCCTTAAACTAAATGTATATACAACTTTGATGAAATCTTAAGAAAAAAAAATGAGAGAAGATAACAAGCAGAGGCCTACGAGCGAATACAGCCAAACTAATCCTCCTTGGTTTTTGTAAACAGCAGTGCTTCCTAGAAGCACAGATTCATTTTCCTCTTGCAATTAAGTATTGGACTGCTGTCCTCCATAAACAGGAATTAGAATGATCTAATATTACTCATAATCTTATTAAAATCTTCCAAGTATGTGTTTTTCATAATCATTTGGAGGAAAAAGGGCAGAAGTCAATATATGAGTCATGTTTCTAAAATGGCTTAATCATTCTTCTAGAAAAAAATCATCATCTCAAATTTCCCATTTTTCAAACAGTGATTATTCTTCTAACTTTTCTCTCTTCACATCCCTCCATCTCGTCCCTCCTGAGATCCTCAAACAGCCCCCACCCAGCATTCATCATACACCTTCCAAGGGGCATGAGGGATAAAGGGAGTGTTGGTGGTAGCAGATTATGAAACGCTTCCTAGGAGGAGGCCAAAATGTGCTGACCTATATACCACGATCAGGGGTACGACAGTCCTGGGAACTGGTGGATAAAATAAAGAGGCAAATGAAGAACATAACACCCACTATGCTCCCACCACGATATGGGATCTCACAGGTTTCTTCTTAAACCCAATAAAGGAAGGGGCGCCTGGATGGCTCAGTCGGCTGAGCGTCCGGCTCTTGGTTTCAGCTCAGGTCATGATCTCATGGTTCACAGGATCAAGCTTCACTTCGGGCTCCACACTGTCAGCACAGAGCCCGCCTAGGATTCTCTCTCTCCCTTTCTCTTTCTATCTCAAAAAATAAATAAAACTAAAAAACAACAAAAAACAAAACAAAAAAACAAAAACAAAAAAACTCAATGGAGGTGTTTAAAAACACATTCCCAATCATCCAGCAACTCCTGACAATCCCCTCAGAAAGCTCCCATCACTTTGCGTGTGCAGAAGTGGAGGAAATAGAGGGATTGCAGTGGAGAGTTTCCAACTGGGTAGAGCTAGGCAAGCACTGTGGGATGGCTGCAGGAACACTGGGTGAGGGGGTGTGGACCCAGGAGGGGCTGGGTACTGGGCTCCCAGGTAGGTAGCTTAGTAGATTGGTTCATTTTTCCCCATCAGACCATGGTAATAAAAGTCAGAGGAGAGATTTTTTTTTTTTTTTTTAATCAACAAGGTATGAAGTAGGGAACTCTAGGAAAGAAATACAATCTCATATTGAACCACATTCATTGAAAACCTATTATGTGGCTGGCATTATGCTAAGCATATTTGCATACATCATTTTCTCATCTCATCTTATTCGAGGATACCATATGTGCTCTAGATTTTGCTCTCTATTATTAGATTCACTGTCTACACCTTTGTGTTTTTCCTCAGAAAAACACAGCGAAGCTGTTGCCACCGAGCCTTTGCCTGGAATGGAAGATCGGGACGCCACATCACCGCGCCACGTTTCCATCGCCCGGTGGGGCCAAAGGAACAAGCCAAACAAGCCATCTCCTTGCCATTTTTCAGCGACTGAGTCTCAAATTTCTGAATCAAGATTGCTGTGTGGAGTACGGAACAAGTGTCTTCTCATCTTCCTGTTCCTCCTCTTCCCCGTAATATTTCTTATTTACCAACAGGGACAATGAGTAAATATACCCATGCAGGCAAACATCAGAGAATCTAAGAAAACACCATGACATTCCAAAGAAAGCTATAAAAACACAATGCTCACCATAACATTCCACAAGTTTAAATTAATTCAGGCCGCGTTTGTTGTAAAGGGCACATAATTTAGATTTGGAAGCCCTGGGCTTGATTTTATTTCTGTCACGTTCTCAACCTGTAACCCACAATTGTCTCCTCCTCTTTTTCCACTTTGGTGTGTACGACTGTAATAATAAATACTTGCAAATGTGTGGAACATTAGATGAGGCAATATATACAAAAACATTTTTGTCCAATACTAAGCCCTATATATCAGTCATTTAGTAACAGAGGCACAACCCAGGAAAGATAATGCAGACAAAGCAAAAGAAACACAACGCAAACTCCTTGCTGTCGGTCTGCTCGTTTCCTTTCCTGAAGGGAAACTCATTCCCACAACACTCCTGCCCCAAAGTCTTTCCTCATTTACAAAAAACTGCCTTTTCTATCCCTTACTTATGAACAAATCCCAAGTCTTTTAACAGCTTCTTGTCATGTTTTGGAACCCTGCTTCTCTCTCTTAGAACAGGCAGCCGCACCTGCTGCAACTGAGGCTTTTCAGAGGGGTCTCTCTCATGGAATGGGCATTAAAAATTAGACGACGTGTCCTCAAAATGCCCTGCCAGCCTGAACGTCCACATTTCTGGCCCTCCTCTCTCTTTCCCAGTCACTATCTGGGATCTTCTACCTCCTTTTTTTCCCCATCAGTCTCTCTGGGAACAAGTCCCACTTCACCAGCTCCCTGAGAAACATCTTCAAGCTATTCATAATTTTCAATGTGCAGGGTTAAAATGTATTAATTTTTAAAAATCAACCTAATAATAGTTCTTGATATTTTACTCCTGTTCTGAACTTGACATTTGGGCAAGTGGTGGCATCCCCACCAGCAGGGTGCCCCACCAGAGGTCACCCCTCACAGCAGAAATTGTGACGTAAATTATGGTAGAGGAGACGCACGTACAGAGGAGAGTCTCTTTGGAGGAGGAAGGTGGGCTCTTCGAAACCATGAGTGTGCCACCTACCTCGAAGGGACAGGTACCAACGATCTACACTACAGGAAAGCTGCATTCCTGGAGATGGAGAGGAAGCCAGGAACCAGAACCGGCTCTGAGCCATGTCTGGGAGTCACCTGGAAAACAGGAAAGAGGTGAAACTGAAATAGCCATCTTCTAGAGAAGCTGCACTTGATGCCCCTGCTGGCGTGTGAGGGCACCTGGGCTGAAATGACCTGGGGATTCATCTTTCCCTGAAGAACTGTTCTAATGTGCATAAAAAGACATAGATAAGAATACTCTTCACCGCTTTGTTGACAATAGCAAAAATCTAGAGAAAAAAAGTCATCAAGAGATCAGTAGCTCTTACTGAGGACACTGTGACCCTCTCTAAAAGACAGTTATGAAACTCGTGTGGGTGTTTTGATTTGTACCGCCTTTGGGCTTACTACTGGCATTTACTGTTGGGGGCCACGATGTATCCCACACAATGAAGAATGTCCCCTGGCCAGTAAGAACTTTGGGGTCCCGCCAGGCACTCATGTAGGTGAAAAATATCTGAGCCGAGAATTTAACTCGGCTATATATAAACACAGAGTAATTTCTGCACAATTTTTCATATGCGATGACTTTTCTTCTAAGAATGGAACTACCAAATAAACTGACATGTGGGAACTTTGTTAAGTTTGAATCTTTACCACAAGTTGTTCGTCATCTCACAAAAATTCTGAAATCGATGGCAACATCACCCAAAGTACTTAAATCAGCAAGAAACACACCTAAATCTGTCTGCATTTGGGGCTGTAGCATTCACTTGAGTCTATATGTGATGCAAGCATCTGTCTCCTTTATGATGTCATCGGCAGTGCACACGAGCTATCTACATGTCAACATATCGCTTTATTATAAATGGCGATTATTAATAGCATTATATCACAGTTAGAACATTGTACAGATCTTAAGTCATGTTTTAAGTAAGTCGCATTATTTACGAAATTCATTTCAGGATAATAAGGGTATAAAATAAACAACATTTTAAACTAAACTAAACTAAACTATTTTATAAAAAGGGGACATTGGTCCAGACAGAGTATCCTTTAATTAAATAAAACGATACATTTTACTATGGAATACTCTGCAATAGTTGTAAGAATTAGCTGCATCTATACAAGCTGATATGGAGGAATCTCTAAGACAGCTGAGTGAAGAAAGCTGTTTCAGGGAAATTTATACAGCATGTACTGTTGATACCAATTTATATAAATATACATACACACAAAACCACAAAACCATGTATGATGATATATGATATACACACATAGAGAAAAACGCATGGAAAAAACATCTGAAAGTTTACAAAATGAGCCTATAACGAGGGGACAGAATCAGGAATGGTGATCAAGGCAGGTTTCCATTTTATTTGTAATGCTTGAATGTGTACACAGGAAATGAATGCAGGTAGCCATAGAATAGTTAAAAATTGGTAAAGTAGAGGGGCGCCTTTGTGGCTCAGTCGGTTGGACCTCCAACTGCAGCTCACGTCATTATCTCACACAGTCCATGAGTTTGAGCTCCACGTGGGGCTCTGTGCTGACAGCTCAGAGCCTGGAGCCTACTTCAGATTCTGTGTCTCCCTCGCTCTCTGCCCCTCCCCCGCTCCTGCTCTGACTCTCTCTCTCTCAAAAATAAATACACATTTTAAAAAACGTGGTACAATAAAAATTCTGAAAAGAACTTCCTAAAGAAAAAAGTGATGGCCAAGTTGTCCTGGCCGTCACCCATGTGTTCCTGGCCTGAACCTCAGAGCACCCCTTGTGAACGATCAGCTGGAGGGACTCACAGGTGACGGGCACTCCCAGTGCTCTGAGCCCAGCCTGTGACACCCTGACCCCCTGAGCACTGGTCAGCCACACCTGGATCACTGCATCCTTCTGCACAAGAGACGGGGACAGAAGCTCTGACTTGGGTCCAACCTGGCCCAGGTTGGGCCTTCCAGTCAACAGTGTGCCACTCCAGGGGACGGCACCACATTATCTCCAATAGCCACGAAGGAGGTCCTAAGCTTCCACTCAGTATAGAAAGGTCAATTTTAGGCAGCCGTTGAGGCAGTGCTGAACCAGACTGGGCTCCCTCCTGTTCCAGACCAAGACTGGGTTAAGCATTTGGACACCCCAGACACAGAACAAGATGGGGCGGGAGGGCTGGGGGGAACTCTCCCTACGATAAGGTAGAGGGCCTGAGGCACTGTGAAGAAGCGGGCCGTCTGAGGGGGGTGGTGATGGTCAGCAAAAACAGCCGCCCTCCAGAGCTCACAGGCCACTGTCAATAATAAGTACAACAAAAAAATGTTTAACTCACCCTTCGATAAGGCAGCCAGGGCAGTAGAATAGTACATTTACATAGCCCAGTTTAGGAGATGTTCTTAACAGGAAAAAAAAATAAAATAAAACACATTTGTATGGAGTAGTAACAGCTATTTCTCCAGGTCGCAAAGGCCTGGGGACAAATGACGCATCTCAATGGCACTGGGCTCTGCGTGCCCTGCCAGCCAGTCTGGTCTGTGGATCTCCACACCCGGCCCCCCCACGGGCCTCCCCGCCCCCACACAGCTGTGCAGGGTTCAGCTCCCTGCTGTTGCTGTCCATCCTGGCCACTGCTGCACCCGCCCACGTCCCCACATCACCACCTGTGCCCTGTGGCTCCCAGACTTAGAGGAGGGTCCTATCTCCAAGGAACAGGCTTTTTCCCTCAACTTTAGAACGTCAAGCTTTTAAGTGATGGCCCGGAACCTTCTTTCCTTCTGGAGACGTGCTTTAGATGGGCAGCTCGGGGCCAGGACACCTGGAGAAGCTTCCCTGATGACAAGACCAGTGTGCCATGACAGCTGCCTTTCCCTCTCTTCCAGGTGTCCAGCTAGTAGCATTCTTTACTGCTCCTTGATTTTTTACACAATGCAAACCGCAGAATCCCCAGAACCTAACCACCACTAACAAACTCTTCACACAAATAATTTCTGGTGTCTACACAGATACACAGGCTTTAAACAGAGAGCATGAGCTGTGGTGTCAGACCACCTGCGTGGGAAGATCACCTTCACCGTGACTAGCAGTATAACCTGAGCGGGTCACTAGGCCTCCTACAGTTCAGCCTCCTCATCTGCATATGAACGTCTCCCACAGGCTTCTTACAAAGACTATATGGAAATACACAGAAAGTGCTTAGCACAGTTCCGGGTCATATAAGAACTCCAAGAGCCATCGGTGTTCTGCCCGTGGGCCACCTGGAGAGGTGTGCAGAAAACGGCACCTCTCCCACAACTCTCCCATGCAGCAATGTCGAAGAGCTGCATTCTGACTTCTAAATGGTCTCATTTCTTTACTATTGCCTTCTCATCTCAGAATTCTTCCATGAAGAGTGGGACTTCTGACATTATGCTGGATGGACCGTGACTTTGTTTCTGGGACCTAATAAATAGAGTTCATAGAACTGAAGGTACAGGAGGGGTGGTGAGGAGATCATGGTAAGGTCCTGCCCCACCTGCTCAAAGCCAAGAGACCTCCAAAGACTTGCCTAGAGTCGACTGGCTAGGAAAGGATGGGGGATCAAAGGCAGAAGGGAGTCAGGATTACCCAATTAAATGAGGACATTGTGTCACTTCCATTGTGTGTGAACCTCCAAGGTTCTTGGTGTCAAACTCTCGACTCCCGAAGGGTCAAGAGAATTTCTGGACAATAATCATGCTTGTTCACTGCTGTTCCTACAGGCCAGTTACAATTCGATGCTTCCTCACGACTTAGCGACGAAGGTAACAAAAACCACAGTAATGACGAGGTTAATGCCATTTCTCTGTCAATCTGTTGGTTTTCTCTTTGGTTCTGAGAATTGCAAAATGCCAGCAAGAGCTGTATTTCAAGCTGGAAAAGTGATAAAGGAAGAGGGTACCACAACAGATGCTCACCGGGAAATAAAAGACAGGGGAAGAACTGAGTAAACGGGGCACCTCTTCCAGACAAATACCACCTTTAGGCAGGTGGCCAGACCCACAGGGAGGACTTTGAAGATTCTGGCACTCGGGGAGAGAGCTGGATAGCAAAGGAGCGGCAGACAGTGACCTTTATTTTCAACCCAGCTAGACTGTGGGGAGATATAAAGCAAAACCTACGTCACAGAGCAGGAGCACAGAGCAAAACATGGGGCTCAGAAGAGCAGACAGCAGGAAGAGAACACATTAAATAGAGAAAAAGAAAAATAATCAGCATAGTTGAAATTTTCATCCATTTCATTCTCTTACCAAGCATCAGAGCCAACAAAAAGATTGACCTGATCACGGGAACTGTCCATAGCATCCTATGCTTCCAAGAAAACCAAGAATCTGAATCCAAAAGCACCACATAAGGACTTAATTTCTGTGGGGAGCCGAGAGAAGGAGACCACACCCCAAGTCCTCCCTCACTGCTAATCTTCATAAATGTCCCCTTCAAGCGTCTGGGCCATTTTTCATCCATGTTCTACTCTGGAAGGCACCTGCCATGTCTTGACTTCCTCTCTTGTCCTCTCCACACTAGCCTCTGCCTGGCCTCCCTGGTTTCCTACCTCTTACCTACCACCACCAACTCTTTTTCCCAGTCTTCCCAGCCATACACCCCACTCCACCAAACAAAATCCTAACTAATCATTCTGATTCAAACAATAACTCTGCACCCAACTCTGATGTGTGGGCTTTTCCCCCACACCACCGGGCAAGTCTACCAGAAGATAGTGTCAGATCCCCCAGGTTGTGGACTCAGTCCCACAAGATTGCCCCCCACTCCACATACCAAAGCAAGGCCAAGTTGTCACCTGTACTCCTGACAGATGGGCTGTAAATCAGAGGTTCTCCTGCCTCCTTGCCAGGGGGCACCTCATAGAACTCAGGAAAACAGTGTGCTTACTAGATTAGCAGTTTATCATAAAAGGGTATGACTCAAGAAGAGCCAGACGGGAGAGTTGCAGAGGTCAAGGTGTGTGGGAAGGGGCTCGCATGCTGTCTCTGGACACACTTCCCAGCGTCTCCACACATTCACCAACCTGGAAGCTCACAAAGCCCTTTACTTTGGGTTTTATAGTCATGATTGATTAGATCAATCGATTCGACCACCAGGCCCTCTCTCCTCCCAGGAAGTCAGCGTGGGACTAGAAGTCAGATCTCTGGATTGGCTCCCCTGGCAACCAGCCCTTGCAGGTGAACTAGGAGCTTTCCAAATGTCACTCGCTAACATGACAAGAGACAGGGATGCCTGGGTGGCTCAGTCAGTTGGGCGTCAGACTTCAGCGCAGGTCATGAGCTCGTGATCTGTGGGTTTGAGCCCCATGTTGGGCTCTGTGCTGACAGATCAGAGCCTGGAGCCTATTTTGGATTCTGTGTCTCTCTCCCCCTCCCCTGCTCGTGCTCTGTCTCTCAGAAATGAATAAACATTAAAAAAAATTGGGGGGGGGGGGGGGACACCTGGGTGGCTCAGTCAGCTAAGTGTCTGACTTCGGCTCAGGTTATGATCTCACAGTTTGTCAGTTTGAGCCCCATGTCGGGCTCTGTGCTGTCAGCTCGGATCCTGGAGCCTACTTCGGATTCTGTCTCCTTCTCTCTCTGCCCCTCCCCCACTTGTGCTCGGTCTCTCTCTGTCTCTCAAAAATAAAGGTAATAAAAAAATTTTTTTTTAATTTTTTTAAATAAAAAAAATGACAAAAGATACCTTTATCACTCCTAGCACAGGAAATTCCAAAGTTTTTAGGAGTTGTGTGCCAGACCAAATATATGTTTCTTATCATATGCAACAATATCATACTGATTGATCATTTTCTCTAAAACATTTTCCAGAGGGCGGACATTCCTTCCAGCACACCTACTCCCACAGAGATACAGTTTTCTAAAATCAAAAATATGACTCTTACCACTTTGAGTCCGTATGAAATGGTGAACTTCCCTCACCTCCCAGACTAACTGGCCAACACACTCTGTTATTCTGTGAGTAAAATGTCACTCATATAGCCTTTCCACTCACTGCCCAAGTTTGAGCCCTTATTGTTTCTTACCTGCAGAGGCCACTTTTAGGCAACAGGCTTGAGCAATGGAAACTGGATCAAGACAAAAGGGTCCATAGGGACCACCGAGCTGAATGCAAACAGGCTCATTAAGCAACCCACCTCGAAATACCCATAGGCCCTAACTGACCAATTACAACCGGGTACAGTTCCGAAGATTACCAAAAATGGGGGAAATTCAATACATTCTTTTACCCCATCACTCCACCCTATTACCTGTGGCCCCTCACCACTGCCTCACAGTCTCTCCTTTGCTATCCAGCCCTCAGCTCCCTTGAGATGTATTCAATAACCTTCTCTTTTGTTCTGTTTTGGGTGAATTCTTTCACTGCCCACACCACTGGCTTCCACTCGATCAGTTGTCCCACATCTGGGGGTCCCCATTCGATTGGGAGATATACCACATTATCTGGACCATTACTTCTGATTCCTCCTTCTGCACCTGTAGTCTTTCCTCCATTGTCGACCAGAGCTCAAACCCTGATCTCTGATCACGCAGCTCCCATGCTCAAAACTTACTTTTGCTGCCTCTGGGTTACGCAGAGAATAAAAGTTCAAACTCTAAGCTGATCACCAAGGCCAATTCCAATCTGCCTTAATTGAGCTTATCTCCCATTTGTCCCTCCTCACCCCAGAGGAGCCCATCACACCACACAGCCTCCCATTTCCTAGCCTGCCATCTTCCCACCCTGTACAGTCAAATGGCGGCCACCAGCCTGGCGTGAAACAACCTTTGCTGCTCTGTGACTTTTGCCAGCCCCTGCACTCTGCTTCAAGCCCTCCCATCTCTCTATGGGCCAACACCGACCCTCCTAACTTGTCCCTGCCCTGCCCCCGCCCACACTAGCCGGAGTGGCCCCTTGAAAAGCTCAGTCCGAGTGTGAATCTTCGTTGACTGACCCCCTTCTCAGGGTCTCCATCTCACTCAAAGGAAAAGTCAAAAAGTCTTTAAAATGGTATGAAATGCCCTACATTTGCTGATCCCGTCTAGTCCCTAACCTCACTCTCCCCGCTGCCTGCTCTCATCTGAAACACTGGTCTCCTTGACCTTCACTGAACCTCTCAGCTCGTGCCCACCCAGGGCCTTGGAGCCACAATGGGTTCCTCTTCCCTCCGATCTGAATCTGTATGGCACATTCTCTCCTCTCCTTCAATTCCCTGCACCAAACTCACCTCATCGATACACAGAGACCTCCTCATATCCCCTTCCCTGTTTAGTTCTCCCAATAGCTCTATCTGAAAAACCTATTGATTTGTGTACTGTCTGGTTCCTCCCCCTAAAATGTAAACTCAGTGAGCACAGGTGGTTTTTTGTTTTCCTTGTTTACAGGTATTCCCCAGCACCTGGAACAGTGCCTACCTCATAGTAAAGGCAGAATAAATTTTTGTTGGATGAATGAATGAACTACGCTATTGAAGTCATTCTACTAGGCCCAACACAGAGACCACCTTTTCCTGTGGCAGGAGGACATTGTTCCTGTCAAAATCAGCCTCCTGTATTTGTGTGGCTGTCTGCTTCTGCCTCCACCTGAGGTTTTATGGGAGCTGCCTTCCACTTGGGCGCACCCTCTCCCGACACACGGAGGTGCTCCCAGAAGGCAAGTGAACCGCTTGCATGAGAGGAAGTCTAAGTCGCAGAGAGGTAAGAAAAATGCCCACAGTCTTGTATCTAGGAGGCAGAAATCTAGAGTTCTACTGCAAGTCAATATGAATTTAAAGGCTCCTAAAACTCCTTTCCGTTAACCTTCAGTGCCTCCCCAAAATAAAGAGGAACTTTCTCACTGCCCAACCAGAAGAATTACTCGGGTATATAATTAACCGGGATCAAACTGAGGCTTTAGCAATGGAGAAACCAACAGACACCACCTCATATCATCTTCAATTAAATCTGGGCATCTTTGGGCATTTGGACCTTTTTTTTTTTTTTAAGGCTGTTGAGCATTTTTTGGTAAAAATAAATTCTGGCTTTAAAAAAAACAACTCTCTAAGTAAATGAAACATCCAGTAGTATAAGTACAGGTTTTGTTTTTGGTCTAATAAACGGTTCTTCCTGAGAATTATTGTTTAACAAAAAGGAAGAAGACAGGGAGGGAGGAGAAGGAAGGAGACTAGAAGGAAAAAAAGGAAGAAAAGAAAAATGAAAAGAAACAATTGCCACTCTGATGGCACAAGCAGCTCCAGAGTAAGATGGCTGAATGGAGTGGAGACACATCTCTCTCCAGCTTGCACCTGACAGACACCTTGCAAACAATGATGGTCCTCTCCTCCCAGCCGGCACCTCCTAGGCAACTTGGGTTTCTGCTTTCTCCACACCCGCCCCCCCAACCACCACCACCCTGTGTCCAGAACCGAAGCCTGAAAGTAGGACACGCCCTCATCACACCATCACTAGCCCCTCCCTCCCTTCCTTCCCACCTGGACCTTCCCTCCCCTCCCGTCAGAGGCTGTCGCTGCGAGGACGACACGGGCTGTCCATTTTCACAGTCATGAAAATCACTGTCACTTTCATGTCGTGCTGATTATTATTCCTGTGATATTCTAAGATTTCATATGGGATAAATATACCTGTTGATGGCATACTTGAAGATACAGATGCAGTTACCTGCTTCTCCTCACCAGGTGGCGCTCATATTTTATGACCCATGGCCTGAATACCTTCCAAACTGGGGGATCTATTGGGAGAAGGGTACATTCATTTTTTAACACAAGTGGTGGTATCTGTATGTTCAAACATGCACGTTTCTGTGTGTATGCATTCATAACAGTAACTTTCTAACTGGAACTTAGAAAAAAGTATGGATTGCCGTTAGAATCCCTTTTATTAAGAAGTTCTTCAAAGCAAAATTTAAAAGGAATCAAATTTTTGCCCAATTAATAGGATCCACACTTATCAAATAATTCTTTTATAGGACAACAATGTAACATTATCTCTGGGCCACAGGACCAGTAGCTTAAAACTGAAAGTGTGGATTTTGCCAGTCTACATCCCAACCCTGTCTAGGGGTTAGTTTCCCAGAACTCCCAGCCTAGACCAGCAAAAAAATTGTAAATTTTTCAAATAAACTGTTAGCTTAATCCAGAAGACAAAGCTGACAGTTTGTTTCAGCCCTCTCCTCTCTCATACTAGCTAAACTAAAATGGACTTTGAAACATAGTCTTCCACTCCCTCTCCTCTTCCTGTGGTCTAGGGAATAAACATTTTGACAAGGACCAAGCTCTCACTCTTCTCCTGGGGGGAGGGGGGGTTCTGGTATTTAACACTTGTCTCGACTTGTTCTTACTAAATTTCTGACCTGTCCCCGTTCACTGAGACACATTTGTTCTCTCCCTCTCCCTCCCTCCCTTCTACCTGCCCAAGCATTAATGGAGCGTATTAATTTCTCAGGTTAGCAATGCTATCTTCTCAGGCGGTCAAGCAAACAAGTTCAGGTGGAAGCACGGGGTTTGTCGTGAGATGCACACAAATATCAGTACAAGGAATTCTGAGTCACAGCCTCTTCACACGACTGACCTGTCCAAGGTTTCCTGTCGCCACTCCAGAAATCAATGAAATACTAGGATAATTGTAAACTGGTTTTATTTTTCCTCTGGAGAGAGAACGGTTAAGAATGGGGGGGTGGAGGGGGGGTGGTGAGGAAGGTGTTGAGGTAAAGCTCTACCTAAATATGCATTTGGATGGAACGAATGCATAACCCCAACGGAATTCCCACCTCACCCCTCCCCCGCTGCCTCTCCCATCAACACCAGAAGTCACCCCACCTCCTTTGTGGCTGCTACCACCCAGCCTTGAATTCATCCTTGAATTTCCTCTTCGTGGCCCATGCTAGCATGCAGCACAGGCTCATGGATTTTTCACTACCTGCTTGCCTCTAAAACAAACAAAATGCTTGGCAGGATTTTAATATTGCAAAGGGAAATAGAATTTTAGGAAAAACAAGTACAAGCAGAATTGCAGTATGTCCCAAAAGTGTGTCATATTTAGTCCCATAACGCCTCATGATCTAAATGGATCAAGAGTGACTTCTCTTAGCTCTTGCTTTATTCTTCTCTTGCCTCTTTTTGAGATCTGAGCTTCAACCAAACAACCCTTTTAATTCAGGGACTGATGCTACTTAGGTCTGCCCCTTCCTTCAGCAGACTTATTCCCTGATTCTCCAAATCCATCTTGCAAACAGCCCTGTACACAGGACACAAAAAGGAAAAAGATGTACCCTTACGTTACACGACAGAGCCAGGAGCATATGCTCACATCCTTTATTGTATTTGTACACGCCTCGTGCACCGTGATGTAGGTGCTGAGGACCAGCATCATTACCACCATTTCCCCCATTTTGTAGATGAGACAGTTGAGGTTCAAGACAGTCAGATGATATGCCCAAGGTCATCACATGATGAATCACATGATTCAGTGACAGAAGTAGGACTTTTTTTTAATAGTTTTATTTATTTTGAGGGAGAGAGAGAGGAAAAAACACATGGGGGAGGGGCAGAGAGGAAGAGAGAGAATGCCAAGCAGGATCCTCGCCATAAGCACAGAGCCCGTTGCAGGACTCAAACTCACAAAACGTGGGATCATGACTTGGGCTGAAATCAAGAGTCGGACACTTCACCGACTGAGCCACCCTGGCGCCCTAATAGTAGGACTTTCCAATAGATATTTTTGGAAATATGACATCTCAGGGAAAACTTCCACCTGCTTCTGTCTCAAAACAGTCCTACTTCTGATATGAAGAGTTACGGCTACTTAAATAAATCAGGTGCTTTCCTTTTGTCAAACTGACATAGAAGGCGGAGGGCCATACAAAGGAGTAGGGAAGGGGGACAATCCGGCAGTGTGGCATTGCTCACAGGCTGCCCCTGAATAGATTTAATCAATAAAGGAACCATGGGGCTAGCAAGAACTCCCCTTCAAAAACACAAGTACCTTCTGGGAAGATCAAACATCTCTCAGATACCCAGAGACAACCAGACCTAGATAAACCATGGGAGTGGCCTGGTGTGGCAATTTAAGTGTAGAATGTTTAACCACAAAGTCAAGAAGTCCTTAAAAATAAGGTGTTTTTGTTTTGTTTTGTTTTTTAATGTTTATCTCTGAGAGAGACAGACAGAGCATGGATGGGGGAAGGGCAGAGAGAGAGAGAGACATAGAATCCCAAGCAGACTTCGAGCTGTCAACACAGAGTCCAAAACAATGCAGGGCTTGAACCTATGAACTATGAGACCATGGCCTGAGCTGAAGTCAGACGCTTAACCCACTGAGCCACCCAGGTGCCCCTTTATACAGGGGAATATCGTACAATGAGGATGAAATAGCACACAATAACAGCACACTCTTACACACACACATAAGAGTAAACGAAAGAACTCAGACACCAAAGAATGCATATTACATGATTCCATTTTAGAAAGTTTGAAAACAGGCTTTTTTTAATCCATGCTGTTTCAAGCCAGGGGAGACAGAGGGAAGGAGGTAGGAAAACAAAATTTAAGCGCTGCCTACTTCTTTTGCTTCTGGAATCTCAACTGGAGGCCAAAGGCCCCAGAGTCCAACAGACCTGGGTTCAAATCCTGATTCTGCAACTGAGTGGACTTTGAACAAGTAACTTAATTCCCTGTGCCTCAGGTTTTTCCATCTATAAAATAGAACTAATAATACCTTCTTCAAAGGGTTGGTGTGAGAAGTAAATGAAATAATGTACGTGAAGTGCCCTGGCAGCATGCGTAGGTGCGGTAATAAATGGTAACTATGATTATCCCCACCCCTGCTGCCTGATGGTAAACCAGGATCAGAGAGCAGATAGGTAACAGCACAGAGGAGAAGGGAAGGCAAGGACCAAATTAGCCTTGTGATCAAAGATGTGCGGAATTCACCCGGATGCATTGAGAGAGCTGTTCCTTCGCTTCCCACTGCCCACACAGTCTCCTGGATCGTGCTGCCTGCAAGTGCAGGCCAGCCCGCAGCAGCCAAAACAAAGCTGTTTGGTCCCATCCACACAGGCCCTTGCTCAGGACCTGATATTCATCTGATAAACCAACGTGCACTGATGCTTTCATAGTGTTGCTGGCAGCTTACTGGGTTACCCTGCCGGTTAGGCTGTGTTTTAACCAGAGTCTTATGGACATACAAGGCCTCAACCTAGGCTGGGTGAAATTTCACCTTATCCCAGATCAGCAAAGAGCCAGGTGGAGCTGGAGAGGAGGAGCAGGGACAGGCGGGGGATGGGACAATATGAACAAGGGAGTGTTAAGGTCCGGGCTGCAGGAGGAAGCCAGAAGCCAGGAAGTCTGAGGCTGCAGGGATAAGCAGGCTTTCCTTTCCATCCTTCTTGACTACAGAATGAGAACTACAGGATCAGAAAACTTGGGTTCTCTCCATCTAAGAGGGAAGACAGGTGCCTCCTCAGGTAAGGGGCCTGGAGTTTCTGGGGAAGCAGAGCAGAGGGAGACTGTTTGGGTTTGATTTTTGGATTGTTAAATGATGCCCCAGGGCGTCCACACAGGGAACAGTGGTCGACAAACCAGAAGGAGCAAACTGCTGATGCCCACAACCTGCACGGACCTCAGGGCATGGTACTGGAAGGAAAAGCCAGACTCGGAAGACTACAGGAAATTCTGGCCCCTGCAGGCGGGGGAGGGATCTTGTCTATATTGACAGGAAGCCTGGAGCCCAGGTGGGATTGACAGCAAAGGGCATGAGGGACCGTTTCTGGGTGATGAAAGTGTTCTGGATCTTGAGTGAGGTGGTGGTTACGAGGGCGGATGCCTTTGTTAGAACCCACTGAACTGTGCTCTTGGAATGGGTGCAATTCATTTTATGCAAATTATCCCTCAATAAAGTTGCTTTTAAAAGAAAAAAAAAAATGTGATGCCTTAGTCACAGAGGCTGTTCTACTCCAGGAGCTCCCTGCAGGAGAAACTCCTTAGGCCGCACCCCCAACACTGCCCCAGCACATCAGTGTCTGTATGGTAACTTACTGCTAGCAAGAGCTTTCTCCTCTTCTGATCCTCACACCCGCCCCCCCCCCCTTAGTTTTACAGCTAAGGAAACAGAGACACAGAATAGCTAAATGAGCTGGCCTATGTCTTCTCACTCCGAATCCTGCCATTTTTCCTGGAACCGGCCTCAGAGATCACTCGAATGTAAGGAAACTAAGGTCCAGAGAGTGTAAACAGCCTGACCAAAGCAGCAGTGCTAGTTAAGGGCAGAGGCCGAAATTGAAGGCCTGCCTCAGCCCACACAAACAGAACGAGGAACTGTCAAGCTGGGAGCATCCTGAATGGGGGTAGAAGGTGGGCTTTCATTCCCCTTCTGTGTCACTTCCAGAACCTGGACAGAGAAGCAACCTTAAAACAAAAGCAAGGCTCCTTTCCAGCCCTCTTCACGCCACCTCTCCCTGCACGGAGCAGCCCCCACCCCACCCCCTTCAGTCCCAAGGGTCTTGTAACTTTAACAAACCACAGCAACGAACACATGCATTACCTCACCACAGTCTGGCTTATTTCCTAGCAGCAATTGTCCAAAGCTTGCTCCATTTCCCCCCTTCTGTTGGCTGTGCACCCTTTGCCCATTCCTCCCTGCTGAAATCACAAAGCTCTGACCCCAGTGGGCCTGCAGGAGCCTCCGCCTCCTTCCCAAAGTACTTACCATTAGAAAGAGGCCCCTGGTGCTGAACAGTGTGTATCCACTGGCCCCTCTGTACACATTCTAAAAGCATGCATGTGTGTGTGCTTAGGGGGAAAATCCTGGGAGAATCTCAAGACACAACTGGTGGCCATTAACACTGGGGAGAGGAGTTAGAGGGTGGAAGAAGGGAGGATTCTACTTTCCATTTTGTTTCTTTTATGTTCAACGTGAATTTTCCAACCAAGATCCATGGATTACATTTATTTATTCATGCCAACGAGGATAAGTCTGGGCCAGAAAATTACAAGCCATTTTCTTCTCATTCTTAATCTGTACCACAAACAGAAACCCCGAGAAGTATTAATTTTTCATTAATAAAGTAAGCACCTGCAATGTACCACAGTCACTGAAAATGCAACAACTGAAATGATACAAAGACTACGAATCATTCACCTAAATGAGACTGACCCAGGGAAGGGTAAAGGAAGGAGAGGCCCCAGGAGCGGAGTCCCCACCATCCTAAATAGATGTATTGCTCCCATTTTGTACCTCAGCTGGGGTCTACTCCTATCTGTCATTTGAGTCAAATGTGTTGGCTTTATGCCCTCCTCCGACCAATAGCTTGTTTAGGGCAAGGACTGTCTTACTCTTCTTTGAGTCTCTCCGAGCTTGATGCATGCAAAGTAGAAAGTGAATAAACATTTATTAAATATAATGTAAGGAGGTCTCCAAAAGGGTGGGAGGGACGTGGGTTGTCTCCAACTAGACAGGACTCAAGCAGGCTGGACCTGCTCCCACTTAACACTTGTGCTCAGAACCCCTCACAGATTCCTCTCTTTTGCTCTGTAAAGCTCATGGTAACATGTTTACTAAGACCTTCCCTGCTCTGGACACACCTGACTCTCTGCCCCACTCCCAAGACAAATCCTGTGCCCCAGCAGTCAAACTGGTCCATTCACCACTCCCAGAGCGCACCTTGGGGCTCCCTGCCTCAGGCCCTTGCTCATGCCTTTCCCAATCTCTGCCACTGAAAACCCAGCTCACACGGCCTACTCCCTAAAGACTCACCTACTGTTGCCCTGAAGGCTGGGCTTTCTTCCTTTTCCAAGTCTCCAGGTGCTTCTCTCAGAGTTGTAGCCCACCTTGCATTATGGTCGTCCTCCCCTACTGCAGCATAAAACCCTGCCTTCCCCCGTGGCTATTACATTGCTAGGAAATGCTTTCTTTTGAAAGAGAGAGGGAGAAACACAAAGGTGTAGTTCAAGTCAGAGGTAGAATTAGGTTAAAGGTTGAGTTTAGGATTAGAATTAGAACTGGGTTAATTCTGGTTAATTCGAACTGGGTTAGTCGATTCCTAATCCCACCCACCAGGCGGCGCCCGCAGTCTCATTCCGGTCCAGACGCCTCCGGTTTTTGAAGTTTATTACCTGTCTAACAAGTTTCCTTCCTGCTCTACTGTCCCTTTAAGAAGGTGATCCAGGTGAGGCCCGGCTCCGCCCCCGGTGCCGGCCCCGCCCCCCGCCCCCGCCCGGCCCTCCCAGCTCGCCCAGTCCTCGCGACCTGACCCAGCCGTCTGGGCCGAGGTCCCAGGTCCCGGCCGGCGCCATGGAGCGGCGCTGGCCCCTGGGGCTCGGGCTGCTGCTGCTGCTCTGCGCCCCGCTGCCCCCCGGGGCGCGCGCCAAGGAAGGTACCGACCCCCGCCCCGCCCCCGCCCCCCTCCCCCAGGGGCCCGGCCGGCACCCTTTCCAGGAACCGGCATTCCTGCGGAGGCCCTCTCCGCGCGCGCCCCTCTCCAGCGCTCTTGTTTTGCCCTACCGCCAGGCGAGCGACTGGCCAGGGCAGTCTTTGGTCTTTGACCCCCAAACAACTGGTGGCCCTGGTCAGTCGCCCTGGTCAACAGTTTGCGCCTGGTGGTGGGGAGGGACCTACTGACCGCTGCGAGGAAGCGGCGTCCAGACCCCCGCCCCCTCCCCCCCACCCCAGCACTGGTGGGGATCCCTCATTCCCAGGCAGTCTCAGTCTCAGGTGCCCAACCCAAATATGCGGACCCTATGAAGTCAGGGGTGGGAAGTCCCCTTATGCCATCCTAAGCCTGAGGGGGCGCGGGGTGGGGGTGGGGGTGGGCAGAGGGACCTGCCACTGGGGAATGGATTCGAACTGGGGATGCAGGAGTTTCCAGGTGTAGAGATCAAATCTTAATGGTGAAGGCCTGTACACCCTCTCTGGACCTACTACCCCCATTTTCCCAGGCTCAAGAGCTACGCCTGGTACCGTCACTGCACACCCCCAACCACAGGCAGAGCAGGCCATTTGCCTGTAGGAAGGAGCCTCCCCACTGAGGAACCCCCTGTAAGGTTCCCTGACCACACCCTACCCACTCAGGACCCCCAGGGGCTGAGATCCTCTCTTGCCCACACACTCTTCCAATTCTGCAGCTGCTGAATTTCCCCCAGCCAGCACCAGCCACTGCTGAGTGAGAGGGTGCAGGTCTTACATGGGGCTGCGCTTCCCAACACTTCCTGCCTTGACTTTGGTCAAGGATCCAGCCCTCCAACCCTTGCCCGACTCTGCCTTCCTCCCTTCACACTCTGGAGGAAGACAGACTAATCCCTGAGCTCTTCACTCCTCCTTCCCCAGCTAAACCTCAGGAAGTCACAGCTGTTAGGAACAGGATGTTGAAGCCTTGGGGCTGGGGGCCCAGAATGAGGAATGTGGGTTGCACGTGTGGGTCCTCCTCCCCCAAAGGTGACCGACCTTTTCCTCACCACTTCAGTCACTCTGATGGACACGAGCACAGCACAGGGAGAGCTGGGCTGGCTGCTGGATCCCCCAGAGGATGGGGTAAGTGTCAAGGGAGGGGAAGGCTCAAAGCTGCAGGCCAGTGGGAAATGGGCGGAGAGGTGGGTGGAGGAACGGAGAAAAGAGCAGGAAAAACTGGAAGTGTCTCCTCAGGGAGGGGGAAGGGAGGTGAGTCAGAGCCTCCTGAATGGGACATTTGGGGGGGGGTTCAGGCTTCACCCCAGAAGAACGCTTCAATGCCTGGCTCCTCCCCTCCCTGCCCCAGAGAGAGAGAGGACTGGGAGGTGATGAGACCACAGTCCTCCAGGCAGAGGATGAACGGGACCAGGGATGCAATCATTGAGGGCTAAGAACCAAAACACCAGATGTATCTTCAATGCGAGGTCCATCTATTCCAATAGAGTTGCACAGACAGACTTCAGAGGGTCAAGGGTCAAGGAACCCCATAAAAGTGGATCCTAAATTGCATAGATGTATGGGGATATTCTTTTCTGGATAGGAAAGCCAAAGTTTTCTGCAAGTTCTTCAAACGGTGTTTGCCTCCCCAAAATTCAAAGCTGCCCTCCCACTAGAGGTCCCTGAGCGCTTGGCACCTTGTCCATTTTCCTCAGCCCAGGCACAGCATGCATTCCAGCTGTCTGAACCTGCTCCAAGTCCCTTCCCTCCACAGATATTCCTAAGACCTAGTGAGCAGAGAGACGTTCTTGTGAGTCCCAAAGCACACCTTTCCATCACTCAGCAGAGCTGGCCGCAGAACCCCAGGAGGCTGCCCTCGCTGTCTCAGCTTCCTGGAGTCTGGCCTCAGGGCCTCCTTCCCTCTGGTCCTGGACCCCTTTGGCCTTCCTATTCCTGTAGGAACGCAGCCTCTATTTCTGGTATTGGGGTCACCTGCTTTCTTTCCCTCTGGGTCCTAGGGTCCTGGCTCTACTCTTAGTTCTCCCACAGAGTGGCCTATAATTAGAATTAATAGACTAAACCATAATGTATCCTACAGGAGGGGCTGCTTGGAAAATCCTGGGTTAGGCCAGCCGTAATAGGCGCCTCATCTCATAAAGCAGCTAATCACTCCACAATGAGGGCTGCAGGTCCATTAGCTGGCTCCCACAGGCCTTCGCTGTGCCCCGGCCACCCCCACCCAAATAACTCTTCCCTAATTGGGCTGGAGTGGAAGCAAGGCCCCTTGTGCAGCTCAGGTCAAACAGCATATGTAATGCATATATGCACATATATATGCATATATATGCATTATATACATATATATTTGCACCATGAGGGCAAGAAGACGGGAGCAGTTACAGACTCCCAATGTCTGCCGTGTCCCCTCCCCTCATCTCACACACATGCACTCGGATTCAGGCTCACCAGAATGTACCCATGTAGCAGCCAGCAGCCCGAGTGATAAGTGAAAGGATCCTTGTTGCTGATCCTGGGCAGCTGGTTCTCCCCCATCTGTCACCGCTGGAACTGGGAAAGGCAAGTCACAGCTGGGAACATCTGCTCCTGCGGGCTCCAGCTGCAGCCATGACAATCTAGCTAATGAGCTGCACATTAACCGCCTACCACCCTTCCACCTGACCTCCACGCCATGCCTTCCCCTTGGGCTTCCTCATCACAGCTTCCTGCTAAGAACAGGCTCCGGATGCCTTCACTGCTGGACACCCCCTGCCCAATCTTTGAACTGCCTCACACAGCGCAAAATTATGTACCTCATATACTCCTGCCCCTGCCACACCCCACCCAATTCTCAGTTGAGGGTGCTTTCCCCTACTTTTTCCCAGAGCTGAGAGTAGCAATGAAAGCCCTTACAGAAGATGTTCTAAGGGTCTCAGACTCGTCTTTACGGCTCAGGGCAAGATCTCATGGGTTCGTGAGTTTGAGCCCCTTGTGGGCTGACAGCAGAGAGCCTGCTTGGGATTCTCTCTCTCCTCTCTTTCTCTACCCCTCCCCCACTCACATGCACTCCCTCTCTCAAAAATAAAGAAGTAAACTTTAAAAAAAAGTAATTTAAAAATAACAAGGAAGAAGAAGAATGTGAAGTTACATCTCCATTTCATACTTTACACCAAAAAATAAATTCTAAGGAGATTAAAATCTAAACCTAAAAACGAAATCCACAGAAATATGAGGAGAAAATACACAAGATCCTTATAAGTTTGGGATGAGAGAGCTTCCCAAGCAAAATACACAACCTAGAATTCATAAAGGGAGAGAAGATAGACGTTACTATGTAAAATTTTTAAATGTAGGCCAACATCAAAGATATCATTAGCAAATTAAGTGGCATGACAGGAAGAAAACATTTGAAACATATTTCAAGCAAACGATTAGCATCTATGATGTAAAAAAAAAAAAAGTTCATCCAGATGAACACTCAAAAGGTAACAGGCAAAGTTTACAAACACATAATTACATAAAAATACAGATAGCCAATGAACAAAATAGAAACGCACAGCCTCCTTCTCAAAAGAAATGTAAATTAAAATGGCAGGAAGCTGTGTTTTGTCCATAAGAGAGGCCAAAAGTAAAGAGATCTTCAATATCCAGTTTCTCAAAAAAAAAAATGAGCCCTCATGCATTGTTGGTGAAAGTATAAATTGATAAATCCTTTTTGGAGGCCAATTTGACAGTATCTTCTTACAAAGTTTATAATATTTACCTTTTAATACAGCACTTCTACAGAAATCTTATAGAAATCTACACATTTACTTAAAAAAAAACTAGAAGTTGGGGCGTCTGGGTGGCGCAGTCGGTTAAGCGTCCGACTTCAGCCAGGTCACGATCTCGCGGTCCGGGAGTTCGAGCCCCGCGTCGGGCTCTGGGCTGATGGCTCAGAGCCTGGAGCCTGTTTCCGATTCTGTGTCTCCCTCTCTCTCTGCCCCTCCCCCGTTCATGCTCTGTCTCTCTCTGTCCCAAAAATAAATAAATGTTGAAAAAAAAAATTAAAAAAAAAAAAAAACAAAAAAACTAGAAGCTACCTAAATGTCCAACAACAGGAGAATAATTAAATAAATTACAGTACATCCATACAATGGAATACTATTTTATGGATTGCTAAAAAGACTTAGGTAGATCTTTTTATACTCTCGTGAACATCTTTCAAAGACTTTTTATTTGTTAAAAACAAAAAGTAGGTTACAAAATAACAGGTTAAAAAATTATGTTAAAAACACAGAAAAACATTCAAACGTTTCTCTAGAGGCACTGAAAATGGTCTGGGGAGCTTCACTCCAAATTGTTAAGAATAACTTCCCATGAAGAGGTAGTCGGGTGGGAGGACTCTCACTTTATATTACATATGTTTATTCTTTGACTTTAAAAAAAAAAAAAAAACTCATTTATTTTGAAAGTGTGTGCATGTGGGGGGAAGGGGGGAAGGGCAGAGAGAAAGGGAGAGAATCCCAAGCAGGCTGGGCACAGTCAGCTCAGGGCCCCTCATGGGACTTCAATCCGTGAACCTTGAGATCATGACCTGAGCCGAAGTTGGATGCTTAACAGACTGAGCCACCCAGATGCCCCTTCTTTGACTTTAATAATTAGCCCTTAGAAATAAAATGATCAAGAACATAGGAGCACCTGGCTGGCTTAGTGGAGCATGTGACTCTTGACCTCAGGGTCATGAGTTCATGCCCCACACTGGGCAGGGAGCCTACTTAAAAAAAGAGAGAAAGAAAGAAAGAAAAAGAGCATAAACTCTGGAGCCTAGAGTGCCTGGGTGCACATCCCAGCTCTGCCTCCTAATGACTGAGTGCACAGGTCAAGTCACTTAACCTCGTTGTGACTCAGTGTCCATCATGGAAAGTGTTTATAACAGTGACTGGTGCATGGTAAGTCCTGTATTAGTGCTAGCCATTGTTATTACTAAGTTTAAAAATAAAATGCTTTTGGGGCTCCTGGGTGGCTCAGTTGGCTAAGTATCCCACTTCAGCTCAGGTCATGATCTCACGGTTCATGAGTTTGAGTCCCGCATCGGACTCTGTGCTGACAGCTCAGAGCCTGGAGCCTATTTCATATTGTCTCCATCTCTCTCTCTGCCCCTCCCCTGCTTGTGCACTATCTCTCTCAAATATAAATAAACATTTTTAAAAAATTGTAATAAATGAATAAAAATAAAATGCTTTTCATGTAAAAGCAGTTAACGGGGGTGGACTAGATGGTGTCTACGAGTCCAAGCAACCCCATCCATTGTTGATTTTGATAGTGACCATAACTGGAAGGAATATTGGAGAGGATGAGTTCCTTCCATACAGAAGAGATTTATGCTTGTTCGTGCCTTCCAAAAGCTTAGGGGCCTTAATGTTAAAGGTAGTATCCTCTTTTCTACACAAATAGGCAGAAAGGTTTTGTGAATGAGTTTCTGCCATAAAAGTCGGCCTTTGGGGCACTTGACAATCCTGACTGATGAGACAGGTAAAAAAGCGGTGCTCATACTTCTGCAGCTGAAGTGGGCTCACTGAAGAGATCGGGGCTGGCTGCAGATCGCATGGGGGTATTGTCTTGCCCATCCTGTATCCAAATAAATCCTGACTCTAAACATTTAGCTTCTTCTCCTGGAGCCCGGGGGGGGGGGGGGGGTGGAAAGAGAGCAGGACAAGCAGGTGAACTGGGGGAGCTCTGACACCAGCTTCCCCATCAACAGCTCTAGAAAACCAGAGTTTAGGGAGCAGGTGATGACTTGGATGGAGCCTAACTCGGAGTTTTCCTTCTCGCAGTGGAGTGAAGTGCAGCAGATACTGAATGGGACACCCCTCTACATGTACCAGGACTGCCCACTGCAAGATGGCGGGGACACTGACCACTGGCTGCGCTCCAACTGGATTTACCGGGGGGAGGAAGCTTCGCGTGTCCATGTGGAGCTGCAATTCACCGTGAGGGACTGTAAGAGCTTCCCCGGGGGAGCCAGGCCTCTGGGCTGCAAGGAGACCTTCAACCTCCTGTACATGGAGAGCGACCAGGACGTGGGCATTCAGCTCCGACGGCCCTTGTTCCAGAAGGTGCTTCTACCCCGCCCCACCTCCCACCCCTGCCACTTTGGTCCTAACACTGGTTCCTGCCCCCGCTCAGCTCAGGAAAAGAGACAGCGGCAGAAGAAAGAGAAAGAGGATCTAGGTGTCCAATAAGGACAAGAATGCGGGACTAGCAATCAGAAGAGGTGGATTTGAGTAGCGTAGAGGCCCCCTGACCTGCGGGACATACCTCCCAGGACCCCCCACCCCCACCCCCGGGATGCCTGCACAGACAGTACTGAACCCCGATACATACATTCCCGCGGTTAAGCTTTCACGTATAAATCAGGACGGAGCCAGAGACACAACACTGGCTCGTAATAAAATAAAACAATGATAACAGTACACTGTAATATAAGTTATCAGAGTATAGTCTCTTTCCCTCCCCCTCTGTCTCAAAATATTTCACGTGCTGTACTCACCCCTTTCCTCGTGGCGCTGGGAGATAACAAAACGCCTCTCCGGGAGACGGAGCGAGGAACGAAGCACCGCTGAGTCCTGTCGTCAGCGTGTGACGTGACGTGACGTGACGTGACGTGGCGTGACGTGACGTGACGTGACGCCGGCGCACCTGGCTACTATTGACCTTCTGACGCAAGGTCAGGAGGAGGAGCCTCTGCTCGCAGGCGTGGTTGACAGCCCTGCCGGCTTTGACAACTGCGAAGCTGAAGCCGCGAAAGCCGGACCGCGGATAAGGAGGAGCTGCTTTGCCTTTTCTGCCTCGTCCGGCCTTTGCGCTCTGCACTTAACCTCTGAGAGGTTTTCTTGTCTTAAAATAGTGGTGATAATAGTGCCGGCCTTATCTGTTTCGGCGGCTTTGCCTCCGTTGAGATAACGGCATTCCCTGGTGGAGGTATTTGGACTTTTGCTATCAGCACCCAGGCTGCCTGCGAGTGACACACCCCCGTGGGTCTACCTAGAGCTGTGTAGGGAGACACTTCTCTGCAGGCTCTCTCTCTAATACCATCCCTCTCTTTCCTACTCAAAAAGACATACTGGAATGCAAAAGCGTAAGAAGCATATTATTATAGGACGTGCTCGTTTTTTGTTTTTTGTTTTTTACCAAAGAGAAGATGTTGTGAAGTTTGTTATTAGTAATAAATGAATGATGACGCACTTCATAACTGATCACCTCATTGGCACAGACGCTGGGAACACCTTCGAATAGTGGAAATTATATGGGCTATAGCGTCTCACTGCCTGGTTACCAGTCCCATCATGTAGCTGTGTGATCTTGTCCAAGGTCTCTAGCCTCTCTTCGCCTTAGTTTCTTCATCTGTTAAGTGGGGATGGTAATCCATCCTACCTCGTAGGTTTATTGCAAGGACTGAACAGCATAACACACATAAGACGCTTAGCCAGTAGCTCATAAGTAATAAGCCCTTGGTTTACAGTTGTGTAAACTATATTTATTTATTTATTTATTTATTTATTTATTTATTGTATATTTTAATGTTCATTTATTTTGAGAAAGAGACACAGAGTATGAGTGGGGGAGGAGCAGAGCGAGAGGGAGACACAGAATCCAAAGAACACTCCAGGCTCTGAGCCGTCAGACCAGAGCCCTACATGGGGCTGGAACCCATAAATCGTGAGATCATGACCTGAGCCAAAGTAAAAGGCTTAAGTGACTGAGCCACCTGGGCACCCCTAAAGTATTTTTTTAATGTTTATTTATTTTTGAGAGAGAGAGTACAAACATGGGAGGAGCGGTGGGGTGGACAGAAGGTGCAAAGCAGGCTCTGCACTGACAGCAGAGAGCCCGATGTGGGGCTTGAACTCATGAACCATGAGATCACGACCCGAGCCAAAGTCGGACGCTGAACCACTGGGCCACCCAGGCGTCCCTGAACTATAAAGTATAGAGCAAACAACTGTTTTCTGTCCCGTGGGAGTGAAGCATGACTTTACCATCCCCTTCTCGCACACCTCTCCTTCCCAGGTGACCACTGTGGCTGCAGACCAGAGCTTCACCATCCGAGACCTCGCATCTGGCGCCGTGAAGCTGAACGTGGAGCGCTGCTCCTTGGGCCACCTGACCCGCCGAGGCCTCTACCTCGCTTTCCACAACCCAGGTGCCTGCGTGGCCCTGGTGTCTGTAAGGGTGTTCTACCAGCGCTGTCCTGAGGCCATGCAGGGCTTGGCCCGATTCCCCGACACCCTGCCCGGACCCGGCGGGTTGGTGGAAGTGGCAGGGACCTGCTTGCCCCATGCCCAGGCCAGCCCTGGTCCGGCGGGTGCACCGCGCATGCACTGCAGTCCGGAGGGTGAGTGGTTGGTGCCCGTGGGCCGATGCCACTGTGAGCCTGGCTACGAGGAAGGCAGCAGCGGTGAAGGATGCCTGGGTAAGGAGGCCGGAGGAGGTGGTGGGCACTTGCAGGGGCCACTCGGGGGAGGGCCTCCAGGTGCCGAGGGAGGGAAGGAGGTCCACGCTCCATCTCCGCGAAGTGTTGACTGTGTGGCTGAGCACCCCAGGAGACACATGCAGGGTGCTTCTGGTACAGAGGATTGGAGGCGGTGGCGAATGGGGATGATTCTGCCTGTAAACACATTGGCCAACCATGGCTCTGCTGCTTTCTCCCTCCAGCCTGCCCTAGCGGCTCCTACCGGGCAGACACAGATGCACCACATTGTCTCAAGTGTCCAGAGCACAGCACAGCCGAGCCCGAGGGGGCCACCGTCTGCACCTGTGAGAGCGGCCATTTCCGAGCCCTGGGGGAGGGCCCCCAAGTGGCGTGCACGCGTGAGTCCAAGGGGGAGGGCCTGGCCATCTGTGAGGAAGCGCAGGACTTTTGGTGAGCCCATGTTAAGGTCGAAGTTTTCCGGAACTTTTCAGAAATTGGGCACCATTTAAAGTGCCAGACGTTAGAGCTCCTCCCCCTCCCCCCACTTTCCTGGAAGAATGCAGAGCTGAGCTGGGTCTGAATCCAATCTCCCAGCAAGGCCTTCGGCGGTGGGAGGAGGCAGGGGCCAGCAGGCTAGATGAGAGCAAAGCTGGTTCCTCCTAATGGCCCCTCTTCTCCTTACAGGGCCCCCCTCAGTTCCCCGAAACCTGAGCTTCTCTGTTTTGGGGACTCAGCTCTCCCTGCGTTGGGAACCCCCAGCAGATATGGGGGGGCGCCAGGATGTGAGGTACAGTGTGGGGTGTTCTCAGTGTCGGGGAGCAGCAGTGGACGGGGGACCCTGCCAACCCTGCGGGGGAACTGTGCGCTTTTCCCCGGGAGCCAGCGGGCTCACGGCACCGGCCGTGCGTGTCAACGGCCTTGAACCCTACGCCAACTATACCTTTAACGTTGAGGCCCAGAATGGAGTGTCGGGGTTTGGCCCATCCACGCATGCCAGCACCTCACTGAGCATCAGCATGGGGCACGCAGGTGAGTGACCTGGGCAGGGGCCAGGACAGGACTGGAGGAAACCAGAAGGGCTCAGGACCACAGAGACAGATTGACGGGCAGAAAGCAATCAAAAATCGACTTAGGTTCTTTCTTCTTTCTTCCCAAACCCCCTGGAACCCTTTTGACTCACAGAGTCACTGTCAGGCTTGTCCCTGAGGCTGGTAAAGAAGGAGCCACGGCAGCTGGAACTGACCTGGGCTGGGTCCCGGCCCCGCAGTCCAGGGGGGAACTTGAGCTACGAGCTGCATGTGCTGAATCAGGTGAGGATGAGGCAGAGGGACAGTCCCTGGTGTCTGGGTGTCTGTTCTGGGGCACAACTCGCCATTCCTAGCCTGGGTGATGGGACGGAGGGAGAACTGGCCGAAGTGAATGGTGTGGCTTTCTCAGGACAAAGCCTGCAAACAGCCCTGCCCTGACCATTCCCCAAGCCACCCCTGTCCACATGATCGCAAGACTGCCATCGCCTCCACCAGGTCTCTCTCTGCACAGCCCAGTTTCCGTTGGTTCTCATCCACAGGACGAAGAAAGGCACCAGATGGTTCTAGAACCCAGGGTCTTGCTGACCGAACTGCAGCCAGACACCACGTACATTGTCAGAGTTCGAATGCTGACCCCTCTAGGGCCTGGCCCTTTCTCCCCTGACCATGAGTTCCGGACAAGCCCTCCAGGTGGGTGGGTTATCCTGTGTTCTGCCCCAAACACACATGCACCCGTCATCCCACTGAGGCTTCTCAAACACTGCTCCAATCAGTGACCTTTCCTCTTCCGCTATGCATGTGCATATGCACATACATGCACGTACACGTAGGAACTGCCTCAGCGGAGAGAGCCCCACATGGACTCCCACAAAGCCCCCTCCCCATAGTAATCTCAGACATTTTCTTGAGAGAGAGAGAGAGCACAAGCAGGGGAAGGGGCACAGAGAGAGAGAGAGAGAGAGAGAGAGAGAGAGAGAGAATCTTAAGCAGGCTCCACACTCAGCAAGGACCTGGGGCCTCAGTCCCACGACCCTGGGATCATGACTTGAGCTGAAATCAAGAGTCAGACACCGGGAGCACCTGGGTGGCTCAGGTGGTTAAGCGACTGACTCTTGGTTTCAGCTCAGGTCATGATCTCATGTTTTGTGAGTCTGAGCCCTACAGCGTGGAGTCTGCTTGGGGTTCTCTCTCTCCCTCTCTCTCTCTCTCTGCCCCTCCCCCACTCACTCTCTTTGTCTCTCTCAAAAATGAATAATACACTTGAAAAAAAGAGTGGGACACTAAACCAACTGAGCCACCCAGGCGCCCCTCCTCAGAACACCTTCTGCTGCTGGATACTGCCAGCCAGGATCCTGCCAAACCTCCTAGCCCCCCGGTTTCGTGCTTGTCACCAGGCAGCCCAAAGCTAGGGGCCCCGGGGTGAGGCCTCTCCGCATGCTCCCCCCCCCCCACTCCCCCATCTCCTCGCACAGGAGACACCCACCTCAGGCCCACTGAGGGACCTGCCCCTGGGTGTGCCCTTGTAGCCTTCATCATCCCTGTGGACTCTGAGCCCTCCAGCCCTCCTCACCCCCTGTGCCACAGTTTCCAGGGGCCTGACTGGAGGAGAGATTGTGGCCATCGTCTTTGGGCTGCTGCTGGGCGTAGCTCTGCTGCTGGGGATGCTCTTCTTCCGCTCAAGGTGCTGTTCCTGCCCCTTGCCGGCTGCCACCCGGGGCCCCAGAAGCCCTGGAATGCAGCCCCAACACCCCTCCCCTCCGCTAGTATGAAAGCTCCCTCCAGCATTCCCCCACCCCGTCCTGTGCCCCCAGCCCCTGTGGTTTGTGGGTAAAACCCAGCCAGAGCTCCCTGGGCCCCTGCGGCAGTCCCGGGACTCTAAAGCAATGCTCCCTCACCCCTGCAGGAAAGCTCAGCGGCGACACCAGCAGAGGCCCCGTGATCGCGTCACTGACGTGAACCGAGGTGAGCCCAGGGCACCTGTGTGTGGGGGGGGGGGGAGGTGTGGGCTTGGGAGGAGCCACTGGGATAGAACCAAAGAACCCATATTTGCCAAGCCAACTCTGGGAACACGAGTCGGGGCCGTGGTCTCTGGAGCTTTTCTGTTTTGCTACCTAATTAACTTTGGTTAATTAACTTTGTACTGATGGCCCCCCAGAGGCTCTGTGCAATTACCTGTTAGCTCTTGGTGCCACTGTTCCGACACCCTGGCTGGCCAGGTCTGCTGGCCGAGGCTTGGTGGGAAGGGGGTTGCTGGCAGGCTCCCTGAAGTCCTCCGAGGCATGTGGGGTTCCTACCGGTCACCTCATTAGGTGCCCCCACGAAAGGGGGAGGCAGTGGTCCCTCCGAGTAACAGGGTGAGGGCGAGGCTTGTCTGGGAATGTGAATGAGGTGTGAGTGATTGGAGGAGTATGGCTAGCAGGGGTGAGGAGGAAGGGCAAGAGATTTGAAGTGTGGTCAGCGAGCCATGGAAAGATTGGGTAACTCGAGGCTGTGAACAGCTTTCAGCCCCAGGTTCTGGCCTGCAGCTCTGGGACTCTGGGGGCGAGGACACAGAGCTTTGCGCGTAGACAGAGGAAGAACCTCATTGCTAAGGACGGAGACTCTCTCCCACTTTAGCCAAAACAGGACTCTTATGGGAACAAAAAAACTCCTGAGCCTTGAAGTTCGAGTTCCTGTGGTGAGCCCCCCGCCCCCCATTCTGCCTGCAGAGGACAAGCTGTGGCTTAAGCCGTATGTGGACCTCCAAGCATATGAGGACCCTGCCCAGGGAGCCCTGGACTTCACCCAGGAGCTTGATCCAGGCTGGCTGATTGTGGACACTGTCATAGGGGAAGGTGAGCCCCACAGGCCCCCTGTGTGTGGCAGCACAGAGCTGCGAGCCGGCTGGCCCGTCAGTTGACCCAAGAGCTCCTAGATGAGTTTCCTTTCTGCTCTACCCTGAATCTTCCTCGAATTGCTGTGGTCATGCTGTAACCCCTTTATCAGATGTCCTCAAGCAGCCCCTGCTTCCTACACAGTTTGCTTCGGTGGTTATGGAGTTTCTGATGAACAGCCTTAAACACATCATCTTTGTCAGCAGAGGGGTCGTCGTCCCCAGGCTCAGGCTTTTCTCAGATGGTTCCCAAACGCGGGAGAGCTTTGGAGCCTCCCTCGCCCCGCATTCCACCCCGCCAGGGGCCCAGTGTCCTTGGGCTGCCCTGATCCCTTGGGTCACTAGAGGAAACGGATCTGAGCAGAGAACAAAGCTCAGCAGTGTCCTTGCTGGCTGTGCAGCCAAGCCAGCTGTGCTGTGACCGGAGGAGCTCGCGCGAGAGGAGGCAATGGTTAGCCTCCCCAGTCACTGGTGCACTGGCCCTGGCCCACCCCGCCCTTTATAAACACAGCCCGGTGCCACTGCACGACATGCACTCACCTGGCATTTACCAAGCACCTACTGTTAGCTGAGAACTCTGCTCACCTGGGACACGGTGCCGAACAGGTTGTGTGGCTGCACCGCTCCTCCAGACTCCTGGCCACTTCCCTAGGAAGTACGGCCCAAGCCCCTGTCCCACAAAGGGCAAGCCACTTTTCTGATCCAGCGAAGAGAAGAACCAGAGTGCTAGAGGATACTGCTACCTGTCCCCCGAGGGGCATCGGGCCATGGCCTGTCTTCTTTCCACCCAGGAGAGTTTGGAGAAGTGTATCGAGGGACCCTGAGGATCCCCAGCCAGGACTGCAAGACTGTGGCCATTAAGACCTTGAAAGACACATCTCCAGATGGCCAGTGGTGGAACTTCCTTCGAGAGGCCACCATCATGGGCCAGTTCAGCCACCCACACATTTTGCACCTGGAAGGCGTCGTCACCAAGAGTAGGAGCAGTGGTCTCCAGGAGCATGGGGAGGGAAGAGGAGGAAGGGAGGGCATGAGAGCACCGGAAGCGTAGGGGAGATCTGCTGCCAAGGGCAGGAAGTCTGGTTCTGGGAGGAGATGGGTAGAGGCTGCCAGGCCGACTTGTGCTTTGTGTCTCAGGAAAGCCCATCATGATCATCACGGAGTTTATGGAGAACGGAGCCCTGGATGCCTTCCTGAGGGTGAGGAGGGTGGACAGCCAGCTGGGGAGGGGAATGCACCACGGATGCCTGGGTTTGGGCTCTGGTTTGGGAGGAGGAGACCCTGCCCGGTGCCTAACTGGCCCGCTCACCCTGCTGCAGGAGCAGGAAGACCAGCTGGTCCCTGGGCAGCTGGTGGCTATGCTGCAGGGCATCGCGTCAGGCATGAACTACCTCAGCGACCACAGTTATGTCCACCGGGACCTGGCCGCCAGGAACATCTTAGTGAGTCAGAACCTGTGCTGCAAGGTGTCTGACTTTGGCCTCACCCGCCTTCTGGACAACTTTGATGGCACTTACGAAACCCAGGTTAGAGCCCTGCGCTCGCTGCGTCTACGCTCGCATGCAACTGTGTGGCATACATACGGTCACACACGTATGAGTATGGGACGCGTGCTTTTGTGGACACAGTAATGACTCATCCCTTTGCACAGGTGCTTTCTCGCGCCCCTCCTTGCCCTGAAACACATCACCTTTCTGCCCTACATGCCCTGTTAGGGAGGAAAGATCCCCATCCGTTGGACAGCCCCTGAAGCCATTGCCCATCGCACCTTCACCACGGCCAGCGACGTGTGGAGCTTTGGGATTGTGATGTGGGAGGTTCTGAGTTTTGGGGACAAACCGTACGGGGAGATGAGCAATCAGGAGGTAAGCCTGGGGTAGTCCTCCCCATGTCACCCCTGACTGACTTCTCATCTCCCCAAACCTTCCCGTGGCCCCTTCCTGTAGACATCCTATTCTTTCTCCCTGACCCAGTCTTTCTGCACTCTTGCTCCTCTGTCCCCGTCGTCTTACTCCCTGTTCTCTTTCCTACTGGTCAGGGGGTGGGTAGAGGCTCTATCGCAGTGATCTTGTGTGCACAGAGGCTTCTCATGGGGCCCCTCCCTGCTCCCCTGCTGCAGGTAATGAAGAGCATTGAGGATGGGTACCGGCTGCCCCCTCCCGTGGACTGCCCTGCCCCTCTCTATGAACTCATGAAGAACTGCTGGGCCTATGACCGAGCCCGTCGGCCCTCCTTCCACCAGCTGAAGGCACATCTGGAGCAACTGCTTGCCAACCCCCACCCCCTGCGGACCATTGCCAACTTTGATCCCAGGTAACCACATTGGAGAGGGCAAGGGGATTCGGAGGGCAGATCTGGCAGAAGGAAAATGGGCGTTCAGCAACATTCACCGAGTGCTAGGCCTGTGGACCTGTGGACAGAGTGCGGCGTCTGCCCTCGGGGAGAAGACGCCGTCCCATCCTTGATAGGTCTGGGTTGGTAGGATAGAAAGCAAGCACAGAGATGGAAAGCACATATAAACAGTGCCTACGACCCGATAACTACTCCAGAGAGCTTGTTCACTTGGGTGGGGATTGGGGTGGGAGATAGAGCAACCGGCAAGTGCTAGACAGTGGGATGTGTGCATGTCATGGCCGAGGGAGGGGCAGCCTCGTGGGGTCTCCCAGAGCACATGGCCAGCCTGGGTTGGGGAGCTTAGGGCAGACCGGTTACAAATAGCGCAGGGTCCCAGCAGAGATGGTGGGGTCAGTGCAAGGGGGACCAGCTCTGCTGAGAAGTTTGGACTCTACCCTGAGCGCAGAGAACCATTGACCAGCTTGTAAGTCGGAGGGACATGGTCAGCATCGTGTTTTACCAGAAACATTGCCAGCATGTGGAGAATGAACTGGTGGCAGGAGTGAGGTGGGGGAGATGGGCACGGCTGGACTCTGAATGCTGGATCGGGTGAACCAGCCCTGGCATGCTGGCCTCCATATCACACCACCATATATAACCTTGTTTCTGGGAGAAAATATGCTCCAAGCTCCAGCTTTTGAAACTATCTTTTGGAGCAACAACTCCCTCATATACTGGAGACTGCGTGTGCTAATCTTTCTGGAATGTTGAATATTTTTCCCCCAGCAGATTTACTTTGCTAATGGTTTTGGCTCTGGCTGGCTTTAGCACAGCAACACTCATTGTCTTTGAGGGTGTCGGAGTGCAAGAATAACAGCCGAGGTGGAGGGGGCAAGCCGTGGCTGCTCCCAGAATTCAGGGGGCCGCCCCGAAAACGGCAGGACCATGCCTAGCTTCTAAAGCCTCCGCTCTCCTGCCGTCTGCTTCCTCTCAACTGCGGTGGTTGACGCTTGAGTCTTAACCAGCCACCAGTCAGTCACTCAGGACTGGCCACTCCTGTGGGAGATGGGCTGATGGCATGCTTCTGTTGGGGGCTTCCAGGGCTGTCACCTCCCCTGAGTCTATCAGTGCCACAGGACCGTCAGCCTGCCTGTGGCCGTGAGCACACCAGGACTTGGGCCAGGAAATGAGTTCGCAGACAATGGCCAGGCTAATCCACAAAGTCCAGATAATCTCTGTGCTCAGACACCCAACTTGAATGCTGGCTGCAGATGCTCAGAGGCTGAGCCCCGATCTCAGAAAAGCTGGGGCAGGAAGTTGCGGAGAGCCCCTGCACGTCCCGTGCAACCGAGGGACCCCTTGTCCCACAGGGTGACGCTCCGCCTTCCCAGCTTGAGTGGCTCCGATGGGATCCCCTATCGAAGCGTCCCTGAGTGGCTGGAATCCATACGAATGAAACGCTACATTCTGCACTTCCGCTCGGCTGGGCTGGACACCATGGAGTGTGTGTTGGAGCTGACGGCCGAGTGAGAACCCCGGGGGGAGAGGGGGCCCCAGGCAGGGAGGGCTGCATGGGGTTGAGCCCAGACTCACAGTCCCCTTTCGTCGCCCACAGGGACCTGGCACAGATGGGAATCACGCTGCCGGGACACCAGAAGCGCATCCTTTGCAGTATTCAGGGATTCAAGGACTGAGCCCCTCCTGCACCTACCCTGGCCTCAAAGAGCAAGGATGGGGCCATGGTCGCTCCCCATGGCCCTCCCCTCATCCTACAAGATGTAGGCCTTCGGTGCTGCTCCTGCCCACCCTTGCCTGAGGAACTCACCTCTGGACCCAGGAGCCTTTGTTTTAAAAAGGGAGGTGGGGGTAGAAGTGAAAAGGTAATTGGGGGAGGGACTTGGGGGAGGGTTTAATATATATACATATACATATATATTTTTGTAAATAAACAGGAACGGAGTTTTCACCTTTACCCCGGGTTTTTTTATCCCTGTATCTCCTCCATCCCACCCGTGAGGGCTGTACACACAAGAAAGATTCCTGAGAATTCTGGAAAACAGGTGTTTTTTGTTTTGTTTTTTTTTATCTGTAGCCACAACCTGGCAGCATGGGGGTGGATGGGGGTGTCCAGGCCAGTCAACCCAGCCCAGCCCAGCCTCCCCGAGTCAAGGGGTCTCCAGGCCCTCAGCAAGCAGAATGCACGGCTGCTAGGGGACCAGCCAAGGGCATCGGTGCAGCAGTGAAAGCAGCAGCGCTCAACCTGGTGCCCCCTCAGGTGGGGCACACCTTGGTGGGGGGGGGGGGTGGTCCCTACAGGACGGGGGTGGACTGGAAACCCAGAGCTGGGACGCTGCAGCCCTAGGCCATGTCGGGGCTTTGCACAGGACACCTGGGATACGGGGCAGGGGCTGGTGTGGAAGGAGAGGCTGAACATCAGAAGATAACTGAAGGGCAGGGCAGGTGGAGGGCAGGGTGGTCTCAGTGTGGATGGTCCGCTAATGGGGAAGGAACGGACTCGCCGGTGCCCACTCAGGTCTGGGCTCTGGCAGTGTGGCACTTCCGGCAGAGCACGTGGCCATCCAGGGGGAAGCAGCCGTTGTCATCCGCCTCAATGGACAGTGGCTTCCCGCAGTCCTGGAAGGAAGGAAGAGTCCGCCGTTGGGAAGGCCCCGGTGCACCCCCCCCCCCCGCCGCCCGACACCTCCGCCTTTAAATTAGGAAGAGACCAAATGCTCCATGCCTTGGCTGATGCCCAGCGTCACTGCCTGTGTCCCCAGTCACACCTACCCCTAGCCCTATCCTCACTTCTTCTGCCCATTTTCACTCTTGTCCCTAGGCCTCTCCTGCCCAAGGTGAGCAGTGGGAAGAGCTGTTCCCAAGGCCTCCACCCAATAAAAGATGTGGGGCCTCTCCCACCTGCCTCAACTCCCCTCACTTCCTCCTTTAGCCTCACCAAGCACATCCCCCCTCCCCAAAATAGCGAAGCCCCACACCCTTTCCTCCCACTGGCCGCCCCCTTTCTTGGTTTATCTGAAATACAGCGGAAGCTCAGTGAAACCCCACAGAAACCCCTCCCTGCGTCATGGGCAGTGACGGGAGCATCTGGGTGGGGACAGGTATGGGCACCGCGCCCTCTCAAAATTGCAACTGCGACCTCCAGGCTGGCACTGCCCACCAACCACCTGGTAGCGAACAGTGTCCCACCACCTCCCAGCCCTGGGGGCCGGCCAACCTCACACTTGTAGCACTTCATGTGGAAGTTCTTATCCAGAGCGACCACTCGCACAGTCTCCTCGCGGCCAGGCTCAGGCATGATGGGCCCTTCGCAGACCGAGCACCTGGGGGCGTACTGCCTGGAGGGGCCGAGAGCGGGGCAGGAGTCAGCACGGGACAAGGGGTACCCAGGGCTGCCCGTGAAAGCGCAGGGAAGGGAGACGGCGGTTGCGTGGCAACAGGGCAGACTTAGCCCATTTTGCGCCACACAAAGTCCTGAGACGAGCCACCTTATCTGGCCCTTGTCAAGGGGGTTTCCCACCTTTCCCCTCACCCACTCCAGGAACCTCTGCCACTGGGTCTTGACTCTGTCTGTCATCCACACTGCAGTCAGAGGCATCCTTCTCCAGCCCCCATCCCTGGACCCTTGACCCTAGCCTTCAGCCACGCAGGTGTCTCTCTGCCAGACCACTGGGGTGTATGGAGGGAGGGGAGGAATGTGAAGTTCTGGACGCCTAAGGTGGAATTTTTAACAACGCACACCTCAGACACACCGTCAGAGGTGGGAGTCGGATTCTGCAGCTTCCCTGCACTGCCCTCGAGCTATGGGATTCTGCCACTGGCCTCAGAAAGTAGCCACCTTGTAAACACTGTTTCTAGGGAAAAACCAGAGTTCTAAAAAGCTGATTTCTGAAAGAACTTTTAGAACCCAGCCTGCGTGAAATGAAGTCATTCCAGCACACATTGTTGAACACAAGACCGCACCCATGAGAAGCCTCAGCGAGCCAAAGGCCAGAGGGCACTTGCCAGCAGCCAAGACTTGCTACCAAGGTCTGAGGCCACTGGACAGCTAAATCTAGATGAACTGGTCTCTGCTGTCTACACACAGGATGTGGGGCCAGAAACGAAGGCCAGGGGTTGGGGGCTGTCTCAGAATCAGGAGGCAGCCCAGCTCCCAGACGACCGCGGCTGGCAGCCAGAGAAGAGCCCAGAAGACAGGAGGTGGGTCCTCACTTGTGGTAGTCGGGTACACAGTGGGGCCGGTTGGCCTGATCCACAATGAAGGAGGTGCCCTCCAGCGGGCAGGAGCAGACCACACAGGTGAAGCACTGCGGGTGGTAGGCTTTGCCGGTGGCCCTCAGCATGCGGTCAGTGATGGGCTGCCCGCAGGTGTTGCACTTCTCCAGGGTGTCCTAAGGAGGTAGCAGCAGGACATCGGCAAGGAACTGGCACCCAAAAGGCAGCTGCCGAGGTGCGTCGGCCCCAAGTCCCCACCCGGCCCTTGACTGAGCCCCGCGGCGGCGTGCCCCTCGGCCCAGCCCTGACTCACGGTATAGCAGCCCTCACAGTAGGGCGCCCCCTCCAGGCTGTAGAACTGCTGTCCCTGCAGCTGCTGCTCACACTGGTGGCAGGTAAAGCAGGTGATGTGGAACAACTGCCCCAGAGCCCGAACTGCAGGCTGCGTGCGTGCCAGGGGCTGATGACACCGGCCACAGGACTCTGGAGAGGCCAGAGAAAACAGAAGTCAATAGGAGGAAGGAGCGGGGCAAGGGATTGGAGGCTCTGGCGGCGGGAGGCGGAGCCCAGGAGCTGGCGGGGGGCGGAGCCCAGGAGCCTGCGGGGCAGCGGCGGGAGGCCGTGAGCTCACCGTTGACAGCCACGTTCTGCCTCTGAGGGTGCTCCATGTCCTGCATCAGCTGCTGGGTCAGCTGCTCCAGCTCCTCCACCTCCTTCAGAGTCAGAGGTCCCGGGGCCCCAGGGGAGCGGACCTGAAACCCCAACACTCTCTTCATCCTCTCTCGACAGTCATCTTCCTCCAAGAACTCTCCCCAGCCAGCTTGGCCACTTTCTTCCAATGAGGACTGACTCCCCGCGCATTTCCCAGACGCTCACGTTGGACTCTGAAAGCTCCTCCTTCTCCCTCCCTGACCCCCAGCACCACGCAAATAAGGGGAAGGGGATGAACCTTCCACCCACTTTGCCCACCCCCCACCCCCCGGGCAGTCACGGACAGGCCAGAACAACTGAGCGGACAGAGGCCACACACACAGCAGCTGAGGTCACCGAAGCAGCCAACACACCCGGCCACGCGTCAACTCCACAGAGCATGCGCAGACATGGCCCCCCACGGAAGAGGTCGGCACGTGATGGCGTGTGCACCCGTGTGCACACACACCTACCCGGCCCGCCTGCTCTGAGCGGCCCCTGTCAGCGTGCGGATACAACACAGGCGGGAATCACAGGTTAAACCCCCAGGGCTGTCGTTGGGAGCCCAGCCCACAGCTCCCCAAGCGGCCTCCCCAGCAGGCCTCAGAGAAGGACCATTCCCTCCACCCGCCTCCCCTTTCTATTAAGAGGGTCCTGGGAGAGCTGCGGACTGGGGGTGGGGGGCACTGCCAGGAACCCCGAGAGAACTGGGCTACCAGTGCTTCCACGAGGCTCCCACAGAAACATGGGGCTGGTTTCCCAGGACTGCGGCCCCCGCAGAATGGAATGTCCTACCTGCCGCCTGCCAATAATGCCTCGGTTCCTGTAACACTGGAACCCCAAAGCCTCCGAGCTACCTCCTCCCACAGCCACCTTCCCCTCGGCCCCGGCTCCATCGTGCTCACACCCGTGTGCATCCAGAGCTCCAGGCGTTTTCCACATAGAGCGTCCCCTGTAAGCCCCTTCCCACAATGTGAGCTCCACCCCTCCCTCTCCCAATCTTCCCTTCCTGGCGTCTTGGGGACAGAGGAAGGGCCCTTGCTCTCCGGTACCACTTAGACGCCTGTCCCGCTCTCTGGAAGTAGGAACCATTCACGGACATCAGCTCCCCGCGGGTATGCACAACCCTTCAAGACACACTCAGTCCAGCCACCGTTTCCTCTCTGCCTGCCACAGCTTCAACACCCGTGGCCCTCGGCCCTCTAGCTCTTCAACTTCAGTGGCTCCAAACGTGCTTCCAGCTCAGGTACCTTCCACCACGGAACACTTCGAAATTGCCACTCACTGGTCAAGCGCATCTTACGCCACGATCCTAGGCTTGACCTCCCAATGATTACCTTCCGCCCTCCTTCCCCATTCACACCAACCGAATGAGCCGATCAGAAAGGCTCCTCTGCTTCCCAGCCCACCCCCTGCGTCTATGCATCGAAGCATCGAAACTTTCTGGCTCGCCTCCCCACCCGGTCTGCTCCCTTAACCATTCATTTCTACAAGGCCACCCTCAGCCACCATCTCTTGTTCATCTGGCTCCATCTCAACCCTGGGTCATGCCACTGCCTGCTTCCTGCTTCTGACTCCAAGCTGCAGGAAGTAGGTGGAGGGCTCCCCGAACACGGCAGAGTGGGTTCTCCAAACACTGCAGCGCCCTCTGCGCCCTCCAGCCTCAGCCCGGCTGTCTGGTATTTGGCTCCTGCGGATTCCCAGTCGCCTTCCCCACAGCAGCTGTTCCAAACCTTTCCATCTCCTCGAGCCCCCAACTGCGTCCTCCCCTCGCTCCCCGCTCACCGATGACCTCACCTCCTACATGACCGAGAAGACGGAAGCCAGCCAGCTCCAGCTCCCTCCTCTCCCAGAAAACCCTGTGGCCACACTGCCCTTGCTCCCTGGGAATGCCCGGGGGCGGGGGTGACCCCGTGTTTCCCTCCAGGACTCCATCCTAGCAGCAGCCCCTGCTCTCAGGCATCATAAACCCCTCTTTCATCAGCTTCTTCCCCCTGCTTTTCTCCCTCTCTTTCTCTCTCACGCATACACACACACACACACACACACACACACACACACGCACACCCTCCCCACCACAGGGCACCAACAGGCCACCTCACAGCCATCTGGGACTTCTGAATAGTCAAATCTCTGGGCTCAGTCCTCGCCCGCACCACTGAAGAACTCCTCAGCCATCACACTCTCTTCCAACGAGACCCCACTCTGCCTGGAGCCCCTCTTCCGCCTGCCCCCCTCCCTCGTGGTCAACCTGAGCATCACCCGAGGTTCCTCCCAGGCCCTCAGCTCCTCCTGCTCGGCATCCCCTGGGCCCCTCGGCAGCCCGTGCCACGCCTGGGGCACCACACACTACACCATGTACACCCACACCTCAAGTCTGCCGCCCCCACCTGACACCCAGGCCTCCATTTCTAACTGAATGACAGTCCCAGCTGAGGCCAAGCCCTCCTGGAACCTGTTGCTCAACAGGCTGACAGCTGGACCCCTCCCCTTCCCGTCCGAACCATTTCCCCTCTGGACTTCTCTATTCGGTCAGCAATACTGTCATTCCCCAACACACCCCTCCTCTTCCAAAGGCTTATCAGCTACCAAGCCTGGAGGCTCTTCCTTTTTAACAGCTCTCCTATCTTGACCTTATTTTTCATAACACTACAGTTGCCCAGGAATGAACTCTCCCTCACTTTGCTGACCTACCTCCAGCCTGCACCTCTGCCAAAAAACTTTTCCCAAAGCTTCCAAAAGCATGGCTGGGCTGTCGGCTGTCGCCAGCCCTCCAGCCTGGCCATGCAACTCCTCAGAATCCATTGGTGACTCTCCAGGACGGACATGCTCCCTTGGTGTGCTATTTTATTATTTCCTCCTCCCTCCAGCCAGCCCCTCCCTCCCTCAGTACAGCTCTGCAATACTCCCACAGGAACCGACTACTGTGTGTTCTCCAAACACCCTGGCATGCTTGTGCCCTTGAGTCTTGCTCATGCTCTTCCTGCCCAAATGCCCTTCTTGCTCTTCTCCAACCTCAAGTCCCACCATCCTTCAAGGCACACAGGTGCGATGACGCCTTTCCTAACCCACAGGCCCCCATGTTGACGCCTGTCCAGAGCTCTGAAACACTAGGTTCTGCAAAACTCACTGGCATTTAGTATCTCTTCCTCCACTGTGTCTGCACACAAACACACACACCCACGCCGTCAGTTAACTTGATGGCTGGTAGGACTAGACAACCCTCAGGGGCCCTTCTACTCAGACCTCAATGCCCCCAACCAGAAGGCAGAAATGGTCAGACAGGAATAACTTTTCTATTTTGAGCATTCAAGAGCTAGATACAGACCCCAGCACTTTCTACTTTGAGCTCACTTAATCTTCACAAAACTGTTGTGTGGGGTGTTATGGTAAAGGTGCGGAAACTGAGGCTGAAAGTTCACCTAACTTGCCTAGGGTCTCGTGAGCCGGGAATTCTATCCCAGGCCCATCTGACTCCCTCAGACTTAACCTCTGAGATCTCTTCCCTACAGAGCACAGAGCACAGAGCCTGGCACCCAGCAGATGCTGGCTCAGCCAGTGTTTACTGCCCCTGTGACTCTCATCACCAGATGGGCCCTGGGGTGGGCCCTGGGGCCGTGAGGGTGGCTCAGAGGAGCGGAGAGATGTACTCAAGAATCTAAGAAGGGGGAAGAAGCAAGGTCAAACTGGTGATGATCTCATCCCTCCCTTTAACATTCTAGGGGGCAGGGTGCAAGGGAGGGTCCACCAAATCCTTCCCTTGATTCACAGCCTATTGTGCTCCCCCAAAGCCCAGTCAGGCCCCACCCAGACCCAGACCCTGCCAGGCCCTCCTCAGAAGAGCTTTCTCTTACCACCACTGACCCGCTTGGCCAACTTCAGAGGCTCAGAGCTCCTATCCCACCATGCTGCCCACCTCACTGGGACCACCTTCGCCCTCATTCTCTGGCCCCCTGGTCTCAGCCTGGCCTCCCCACCCTCCCTCACCTGATTTTGGCTTTGCGCTGGTGGGGCCACTGGATGCTGCTTCTCCTGCACTCGGGGCTTCTCCTTCTGCTGAGCATAGGTGAAGCTGGGGGGCTGAGGGGAGCCTGTGCTACTGGAAGAGGGAGCTTCAGGGGACCCCAACTTCTGATTAGGCTGTGACCCAGGTCCACCTGGGGCTCCAGGGCTGAACTTGGAAGCCACAGGAGTAAACTTGGAAGCCACTGGAGAAAACTTTGGGGCCGGAGATGGAGCTGGGGGTCCTCGAGGCTGGGTGTTCGCGAAAGGCACAGGCTGGGGCTGGGCCTGGGGCTGGGGCTGGGGCTGGGGCTGCATGTGAAGCTGGACCTGAGGCTTGACCTGGGGCTGCACGTGGAACTGGGTCTGGCTCAGAGGCTGAGCCTGAGCCTGGGGCAGAGGCTGGGAGCTAGAAGGGGACTTCCAAGGAGGCAGGGGTGCTGTGCCCCCAGTTGCAGGCTTAGTATTGGACTTGGGAATATATGGAGTAGCGACTGGTGGGGGTACATATCCAGATGACACCTGCACAGGTAGCGGGAGGGGAGAGAAGCTCAGTTAGAGGAGCAGGCCTGCCCTCCTCCTCCCCTCCCCCCACCTTCCCCCTCTCCAGTCCCTTACCCGGGCTTTGAAGGGATCATTCCTGGTCATGTCATCCAGCAGTGAGGACAGAGAGTCGATCTCCAAATCAATACTGCTCACCTTCTCCCTGGGCTGGAGAGTCCGGGGTCTGAGCACCCATCCCAGGTCTTCGTTCCCACCCCACCCCAATCAGGCCAGAGATGCAGGCGAGATCAGAGGTAAGGACTCTCCTCTGCTCCCTTTGGGGGTGTCCCAGTGTAGCCGCCCTTCCCAAGCTTCCATACCTGTGGGGGGGTAGGTATGGCGGCCTCAGGTCCTCCCTCCTCCTCCAGTGGAGGCGGTGGGGAAGGGAAGATCTCCTCCTCCAGAGGCGCAGGGGGAAACGGTTCCTCGATAGGGGGAGGGGGAGGTGGGAAGGCACCTCCCAGAGCACCCTCCGAGTCGTCGCCATCCCCAAGGATGGGAGGGGGTGGCGGGGGAAAGTCTGAGGTAGGAAGACCAGAGAAGACAGGAGAGAGGACAGTCAGCGGGGCCCCCTCTACCCCTTCCCCAAGTTACCCTCCTTCCACAGCTCTAACCCCTAACCCACGACCTCTCGCCCCCGCCCCCCCCCCCCCACCCTTCGCCGGAGAGCGTGTGGGAAGCAAAGGAAGACGCAGGACGCCCTGGGAGCACGGGGTCAGTAAAGGCGGGGGCTCGACCCAGGAGTGATGCAGCTCCCGTTACACTTGGGAAAACGGACCCAGAGGGGAAGATTCGTGCCCCACATTCCCGCCTCCCACCCCCCAGGCGGGGGACTTGGAACGGTCCCAGGAGCCCTGGCTCCCAGCCATGAGCTCCGCGATGAGGTAAGAACATCTGCTCGGACAGGCTAGCTGCGCCCAGCCCCCTTCGCCGCAACCTTTCCAGACACCCCCAAACTCCCGACACCGCTGTCCCCGGCCCGGCGCCCGCCGGGGTCCAGCCCCCAAGCCCAGCCGCATACCTTCCGCGGGCGGCTGGGGGATCTCGCCCACCCGGCCCATCTGCGCGCGCTGGGCCCCGGCGGCCGGGGGAGGCTCGCTATCCCCGGGCCGGAAAGGATTCACTTTGGGCTTTGGGGCCACCACCGGGCCGAACTTCTTCTGCGGGGCGTAAAAGGCCGGAGCGGAGACCGACACGGAGATCGCGGGAGGCGGGCGGGGGGCCGCCATGGCCGGGCCGGGCTGCTGGGGGCGGGCGGCCAGGTTACGCGGCGCGCGACCCGGGCAGACGACCCCTCGCCGGCCCGGCTCCCCCCCACCCCGCCCCCCGCGCGCGGCGCCCGCGCCCCCGCCCTTCCCCGTGCGCGTCCGCCGGGCGGCTCCCCGCGCCTCACCGCGGGCCGGAGCGTGCGCGCCGCGTCTCGGGTGGCCGCCTCGCAGCCGGGTCCGCGGTCTCTGCGTCCGGGTCCCGAGCAGCCTCCAGCCTGGCGGGGAGGGACGCAGGGAAGAGGGAGGGAAGGAGGGGGCGGGGAGAGAGCGGCGCTCAGACCATACAAGGAGCGGCCCGGAGAGGGGGCGGGGAGAGGCGGGGAGGGCGGACCCGGCAGGAAACTCCCCCAGGAAGGGGCCCGGCTCTTGCCCTGAGGCCGGAGGCTCAGCCGAAGTCCTCCCGCCCCCGCTCTGCCGCCCCCGCCGCCCCGGCCCGGCTCAGACCTCCCCTCCCCAGGCACAGGCCTCTGATGTCATTTCCTGACTCGCCCCCCCACCCCCACCCCGCTACCCGCCCGACCCGCGGGTGCCCGAGATCTGACTCACTATCCCCACTCCCGGCGGAGCCGGCGGAGGTCCGACGGGTGCCCCAGAGGCGGTGAAGCAGCCCCACTGCGCCTCCGCCGCGGCCCAGCCCCCTCCTCTCCCGGCCTTGCTGCTACCTGCCCCCGCCACCTCCCGGGGCTCCTCCCTCCCCCTTTCCACCTCCCCCCCCACCCCGCGCCCAGCCTCGTCCCCGGTCCCCTCCGGCTCAGCCCGGACTGGCAGGACTGGGTGGAAACGGGATCCGGGGTGGACGGGGATGGTGAGTGGGGGTTCTCCCTGCCCACGCCCCCCTGGGCCTTTCTGTGACCTGGAGGCGGGGTGTGAGCGCCAACCTCCTGGGTCCTCGGAGGATCCTAACTTTAAATCCTGGGCATCCGCCTAAGGCTTCTAGGAATTCCCATCACCCGCGCCCCCGCCTGCAGATCAGTTAAGCTTCCCGGGAGGGAGAGACCCGGAACGGAGGTGGGGGGCGGGGTGGAGGCGAGGGCGGCCGGCGGACTTGGGGCTGGGGGGTATCCGGAGGACGGACGCGGACCGTACTTCGGCGCCCACCGTGACCCGCCCATCTGAGAATCTTTGCGCGGCGGGGCAGCCCCGGGGCAAACGGAGCCTGCGTTCGGTGGAGCCCCCCACTGGTCCGACCGGATTCCTCCGCCCTGGACTCTGTGCCCCTGGCTATGCCAAAGGGAAAGACCTAGGCTCTTTTTACCTTTAATTGAACGTGGAAATTTACCAAATTGCCGCTTGAATTCCAACACACTCACTACCTGCAAAGTATGGAGACCTATGACATTTCAAATATCTACCCGCGGGTGCTTCCTTTTCTCTCTTGCTGTGCTGCCAGCCTTCTCTGCCATCTAAGGCAGTCAGTGCCCTCGGGCACACCATACTCAGTATTTATCTCCAGTTCTTGGCCCTACAAATGAGCTATCCCCTGCTGTCAGCGAGCCTCTGGGCTATGCTCTAGAAACCAGCCAGACGCAGTCCTCACATTTACCCCGAGAAAACAGGCAGGGAGCTTAGGAGATGGGGGCCAGGTCAGACCCAGTAAGCTGCAGGGTCTAGACTAGAGCTGGGTATCTTGAGGGCTGTAATGTGAGACTTCATATTCCCCTACACCCTGGTGTCAGATAAAGCAACCCTGGATACAAGAGAGCAGAGTGAGGTCAGGGTTCAGAGACCCAGCCTGAGTGCCCAAAATAAGTGAAAAGTGTCTTCATTCTCTGCTTCATTTTCTATGTAAAAGAGTGGTGATATTTAGTCCACCTCCCTTATTGCATCGTATGGAAAAATAAATAAAACTTTTTAGGGGCGCCTGGGTGGCGCAGTCGGTTAAGCGTCCGACTTCAGCCAGGTCACGATCTCGCGGTCCGTGAGTTCGAGCCCCGCGTCAGGCTCTGGGCTGACGGCTCAGAGCCTGGAGCCTGTTTCCGATTCTGTGTCTCCCTCTCTCTCTGCTCCTCCCCCGTTCATGCTCTGTCTCTCTCTGTCCCAAAAATAAATAAACGTTGAAAAAAAAAATTAAAAAAAAAAAAAAAACTTTTTATCTGAAAGTACCATATAATGCTTGGTGTTATTATTCAAGTCCCAGTTCTGCCCAGAAGGGAAATTCTGAAGGGTTCATCAAAAAAGGCTGGTTTCCCCTTCAGGGTTGGCAGGCAGACCTCTCAGGGGCCTTGGAATATGCAAAGCCCTGCTCCTTCCTTCAACTTTATTAAATGACTAATTCTACCTAAGACTACAATTTCATCTTCTCAGACCCCACTGATCTTTTCTCTTCTCTGGCATCTTACTGTCTTTGTCACCGGCATTTCTTACGGCCACAAGCATGTGTGGCCGTGTATGATATTAAGCATGCAGTGCAGACCTTTTCTGACAGGTAGGAGCTGGTCCTGGGCGTGTCCCTATGAAGATCAGCTAGAAATTTGATACTGGATTTCCTGTGCATGTTGGAGATTGTGTCTTGGGCTTTACAGACCAAAAGTCTCATTGCCAGCCCTTCAAAACAGAGTTGACCGTTCAGCATTGGTTTGAACTATGCAGGTCTATTTATATGCCTTTTTTTTTTTTTTTTTTTTTAGAAATACAGTACTGTAAATGTATTTTTCTCTTCCTTAAGATTAAATGAACATTTTCTTTTGTCTAGCTTACTTTGTTGTAAGAATACAGTATATAATACATATAGCATACCAAATATGTATTAATGGGCTGTGTATGTTACCGGTAAGGCTTCCAGACAACGATAATCTATTAATAAAGTCTGGGGAAGTCAAAAGTTATAGGCAGATTTTTGACTGCACAGGCGTTGGGGCCCCTAACCTCCAGGTTGTTCAAGGGTCAACCATATACCCACTTGGGGAAGAAAGTTAGGAAGATGGTTTCCAGATAGCATCGCAAAAGTAAAAGCCATCTACCCTCTAAATGTCTCCTTGAGGAATGTGCATGTGCAAAATATAGTACGTTTAATTGTTAGGCAGCTGAACCTATTTATATATCAAGAATAGAAGAGTGCGTAGGCAGGCTTAGTTTTACTGACAACTAATAGCATTTGGGATGCAGAACATTAAACCTACGAGTTTTAAGCCAGCTTTTCTAAATACAAGTAGAAACACTTCAGAGCATCCCAGAAGGACACACTCACTAGGCCAGGATGTCTCAAGCGTAACTGCAGGGTCGATGCTATCAAAATGCACACAATGAACAGGAGAAGCCCTAATGACTCTTTTAAATTTTTATTTATTTATTTTAAGAGAGAGCACAGCAGGAAGGGACAGAGAGAGAGGGAGACAGAGAATCTGAACTGGGCTCTGTGCTGACAGCAGAGAGCCAAAGTGGGCTCAAACTCACAAACTGCAAGATCATGACCGGAGCTGAAGCTGGGTGCTTAACCGAGTGAGCCACCCAGGCGCCCCTTAGGGATTTTCTTAAGTAAGCAATTCTAATTGGCCTTTTCAGGTAGTATGTATGTGTAAAGTGTAGCAAGTAAGTAGATGTTCCCACCCGATCATTTCCAACTGCTTGGGGCCAGGCAAGAGAGAGGAGGTGAGAAAATAGACAGGGACCTTTGCTACCTAAAACATCTCTACACACCTCCAAGGATTTATATTCACCAGGTCTCAGAAAATTTGCTTCAAGGGCACACAACATAAACCAAGAAGTTAGAGGCAGTCAAACAAGGGATGCTATCATGAGGTTCTTTCCGGATGCTGGCCGCAGATGGACAGAGGGTCAACAGCGTGCCTGGCGTGGGGCTGGGCACTGTGGCAGCAGCAGGGACACAACCACCATAACAACCACCACCAATAATAATAGCTCACTTGGATAAAACTCAGTATGTGGAGCTAGGCACAAAACTAAGCACTTTAAACATATCACCCCTGGGGCGCCTGGGTGGCTCAGTGGGTTAAGCGTCCGACTTCGGCTCAGGTCATGATCTCACGGTTTGTGAGTTCAAGCCCCAGTCGGGCTCTGTGCTGACAGCTCAGAGCCTGGAGCCAGCTTCACATTCTGTGTCTCCCTCTCTCTCTGCCCCTCCCCTGCTCATGTTCTGTCTCTCTCTGTCTCTCAATAATAAATGTTAAACATATCACCCCATTTTATCCTCACAATAAACCCATGAGGAATGTACATTATTATCCCATTTTTCAGTTAAGGAAGTTGAAGCCAACTGGATGTTGGATTTTGTTGACTTTCAAAACTCAAAAAAAAAAGTTGCAATGCAAATACTTTATTATCTGAAGACACTCCTGCCCTCCACTTACACCCTTGCATCTATCATTTCTTCCCTTTAAGAGCCCCAGTCTGGTGCATCAAACACCCTCTGCAGGCCAGCCGCCAACTCCATCCCTCACCTTAAGTACTGGGGCCACTGTTTTCTTTTCCATCACATGGTGCCATCAAATCCTAGCTGTCTGTCCATCTGCATGTGTGTATATACACATGTTTTGTATATGTAATACACACACACACTACATCTACATTCTTCTGGAGATTATATATGAAATTATATGTATTTCATATGTAAGCATACTTTTGTATAATAGAACATTTCCAGGAGGTTAAGCATCCAGCTCTTTTCTTAAGTGTTTTTTAAAAATATTTTTTAATGTTTATTTTTGAGAAAGACAGAGACAGAACGTGAGCAGGGGAGGGGCAGAGAGAGAGGGAGACACAGAATCTGAAGCAGACTCCAGGCTCTGAGTTGTCAGCACAGAGTCTGACATGGGGCTCGACCTCAGGAGCCGTGAGATCATGGCCTGAGCCAAAGTCGGATGCTTAACCAACCGAGCCACCCAGGCGCCCCTATTTATTTATTTTTGAGAGAGAGAGAGAGAGATCAAGTAGGGGAGGGGCAGAGAGTGGGAGACAGAATCTCAAGCATGCTCTATCCTTACTGTCAGCACGGAACCTGAGGCAGGGCTCAAACTCACAAACCATGAGATCATGACCTGAGCCAAAGTCAGATGCTTAACCGACTGAGCCACCCTGGCGCCCCTTAAGCCTCATCCTGCCAGGTCCAAAGCAGCAGCGAGCAGAGCCTGCAGAGGGCATCCAGGGAGCAGAGGTCAGAGGAGCAGGAGGGAGGCAGGGCTCCGTACATCCCAAGGTCTAAGCCAGATGGGCCCCCAACAGCACAGCGAGCATCAGCAAGGCAGAAATGCGCGGTGGTTGTGGGGGCAGAGTAAGCAGATGGTCAGATGGCGAGGAGTCAGCAGCCGAGAGAACTGGGAAGGGCAGACAGGAAAGGAGACCCAGGGCTCCAACAGCAGCACAGGCGGGTTGCTGGCACCAAGGCAGCTCCTAGTGGAGCGTCTGCTGCCTTCCTTCTCCCTGAACCCAGGAAAGCCAAAATCGGAGACAGTCTGGCCTCGAAGATTGAGCCTTCGTCACTGTCCCTTGCAGATTAAGTAACTGTAGGGAGTAAACATTTCAGGGGTCAGGGGGGTGAACTATAGAGAGAGAACCTAGCTGCTCCAGACAAGAAGCACGATGTTTCTCTGGTGGTTCCCACCACCCCCGCCCCCTTTAATAAGATGGGCCTAATAAGAAAAACCGTACCAGGCCACACCGACAAAGGGAGCACTAGCTCTGAGCTCCGGAGCAAAGCCCTGTGCGTGCTGGCGCTTCCTGGGGCGCCTTCTCCCGCTGGGCTTGTCGCTATTTACCTGCCCATCCAGAGCCACGCTGAACACGGCAGATGGACACTCAGTCTCGGAAAGAGGGGATCCGCCCAGAACCCTGAGGTCTTCCTGTGGAGACCTCTCCACCTGCTGGAGCTAGCCGAGAGACAAGTCTTCGTACCCAAGTGTGAGATGCTACCAGAGGACTCGCCTCGGCTACAAGCAATCTAGCCAATTCCAGCAAAGGCGTCCGTGTGCTCTGTGGCAGCAGGGCGTAGGAGGCCTAGCCAGTGCCTGCCACCAACCCAGGGCGATGAACACACTTACTGACTGCGGCTGAGTTCAGAGCCGTGGAAATCTCATACTAGATCAGAAAGGCCCTGTGTTTAAGGGCTTTTGAATCATGTTGAATCATTCATTCATCCATTTAACAAACATTTATTGAGTAGCTACTATGTGCAGGACTTTGTTAGGTGCTGGGGATATAATACTGAGCAGTAACAGACATGATGCCAGCCCTTATGAAGGGGCCACGTCCTTGGGTACTCTACTAGGGGAGATAAATACCCATCAAATAACCATAAATGCAAAACTGCAGGTAAAGGGAAAGATATGTGATGCTCAAAGGAGATGTGATTTGGTGGGGGAGCTTAAGAAAGGGATGGCCAAGCTGAGGTCTGAAAGAGAAGTAGGAGTTAATGAGGTGAAGCGGAGGGAGAAGGCATTCCATGCAGAGGTAGTAGCAAGTGCAAAGCCCTTGATGGCTATTGGCCACGTGAGCAGAAGGAGGGCCCGCGTGGGGGACCACTGAGGGTGAGGCAGAGGCGTGACCTGGGAGAGCTGGAGGTGGGGGGGGGGGGGGGGGGAGATTGGGGGGTTAGGGGGTGCAGAAATGCAGACCATATTTTGTCCTGAGAGCAGTGGGGAGCCACTGCAGGGTTTCAGGTTGAAAAGAATGCATGAAAAGGTGGGAATGTTGAAAATCTCACTGTAGGGGCAATGTGGAGAATAACACAAGAGCACAGATGTGGACAGACTCATGCACGAGGAAGAGGCTTGTGGAGACGGATGAAAGTGGACAGACTGAGGGCTGTTCAGGCATGAAATCATCCGCAGAACCTAGGGATGGTTTGCATTTGATGGGGGGAGGGGGGCGGGGGCAGGGCGGGTGTTGAGGAGAAAGAGTCATGGACCCAGCCCAGCTTCTGGCTGGTACCTACCCAGAGTGTGGTGCTCAGGGCTGTGAGGTGCAGGTCTGGGAGTGAGGCTGTGTGCTTTGCTTTGGACTTGCCAAGAATGAGAGGGGGTACGGTGGGCAGTGGGCCATCCCGACCGGGAGCAGAGGGCAGAGAACTCTGAGTACCCACATTTACAAGTCGTCTGCCTCCAACTAGTAATCTGAAGCTGTTACTGGCTGAAAAAAATCACCTAGCGAGTAGTTGAGAGGGCCTAGGCTGGGTTTTGATGCATTACAGCACTTGTGGGGCAGGGGGACAGGGAGGCGCGCTTTCCCAGGAAGGAAGCCCCACCCCCGGCCCCTCCGCCCTCCAATAGGAGCGAAGAAAGACCCCCTCCTCCCCTGCGCTTCCTACACTCAGCACCTGGCCTCCATTTGCTCTGGTTGCTTAAGCCCCTTCACCCCATATGTCAGTCACGGCAGGAAGCCCCAGATGCCCAGCTCCCCCCACATTTTGCTCCTCTGCCCACCTCCCGAAACCAGAACTCACAGACCCTGCCAGCAAATGTGCCTGTTCTTCCCGCAACTCTCCCCACCTGCTCTAACCTGGATCCCCCCTGAGGACACACCTCCCTTTGCAGCCCTGTCAGGTGGCAGCAAAATGTGTCCCCCTGGACTTCTTACCAGGAGCCCTGGATGTGGCACGGATATCCCTTTTGATCCCCGTTACTACTTCCACACTATTCTCCTTCCCTCCTCCCTAAAGTCCCAGCTTTGAATATCCTGTCATCAAACTACACCACCTACTGCCCTCTGAGAGGCACAGCCGGCTATTGCCCTGGGCCATTCATCCTCATTTCTCAAACACTGTTCTGTCCTAGCTCACTGGCACTTTCTCCAAAACAACTTTGCCAGTAAGTCTTGGTCATTTCAACATCACAAACATGAACTTCTCTCTTTGCTCTGCCTTAACCACTATTCCCATGGTAATACCCTAAACCAATACTGACCAACAGAAATGTGATGTGAGCCATATATTTAATTTAAAAAGAAACTAGGGGCGCCTGGGTGGCTCAGTCGGTTGAGCATCTGACTTCGGCTCAGGTCATGATCTCGCAGTCTGTGAGTTCGAGCCCCGTGTCGGGCTCTGTGCTGACAGCTCAGAGCCTGGAGCCTGCTTCAGATTCTGTGCCTCCCTCTCTCTCTGCCCCTTCCCTGCTCATGCTCTGTCTCTGTCTCAGAGATAAATAAAAACATGAAAAGAAAAGAAAAGAAAAGAAAAGAAAAGAAAAGAAAAGAGCACCTGTGTGGCTCAGTCAGTTAAGCATCCGACGTCAGCTCTGGTCATGATCTCAAGGTTTCTGAGTTCAAACCCCCCATTGGGCTCTGTCAGCACAGAGCCTGCTTTGGATCCTCTGTCTCCCTCTCCCCTGCTTGTGCTCTTGCTCGTTCACTCTCTCTCAAAAATAAGTAAATATTTTTTAAAAATTTAAAAAGAAACTGGGGCGCCTGGGTGACCCAGTAGGTTGAGCATCTGATTTCGGCTCAGGTGATGATCTCACCGTTTGTGAGTTTGAGCCCCTCGTCAGGCTCTGTGCTGACAGCTCAGAGCCTGGAGCCTGCTTCGGATTCTGTGCCTCCCCCTCTCTCTGCCCCTCCCCTGGTTGCACTCTGTCTCTGTCTCTCAAAAATAAATAAATGTTAAAAAACCAAAAAGTATGATGCTCAGGTCTCACCCCAGACACATTCAAGCAGAATCTCTGAGAGTAGAGCCTGGGAAGCAGTATTAAAAAAGGAAGGAAGGAAGGAAGGAAGGAAGGAAGGAAGGAAGGAAGGAAGGAAGGAAGGGAGGGAGGGAGGGGGGGAGGGAGGGAGGGAGGGAGGGGGGAGGGAGGGAGGGAAGGAAGGAAGGAAGGAAGGAAGGAAGGAGGGAGGGAGGGAGAGAGAAAGAAAAGGAACAGGTGACAGTAATTTCAATAACAGATTTAATGTAGCATATCCAAAGATTATCATTTCAACATGTAATCAATATTTTAAAAATTATTAATAAAATATTTTACACTCTTTTTTATTGTTTTGTTACTAAGCCTTGGGGATTTGACATGCATTTTACCCTTACAGCACATCTGGACTCGGATGAGGCCCATTTCAGTGCTCAGTGGCCACAGGTCACTAATGACTCCTGACTATGCAGGGGACAACCCAGCTCTAGAAGACCATGTGACAGCCCTTTGCAATAACTGCTTAAAGCAACCCTCTCTCCCACCAGCTCCTTCTATCTTTCCAGTTTACTCCCTTCTTTTACCTTAATCCTTGGACCCACCGGGAACTACACTTTATGTCAGCTTTTCTCTTTACCTCCCCCTGCATCGTGCCCTCCCTACCCAGTTGATTTTTTTTTAATATGAAATTTATTGTCAAGTTGGTTTCCATGCAACACCCAGTGCTCATCCCAACAGGTACCCTCAATACCCATCACCCTCCCACCCCTCCCGCCCACCCCCCATAAACCCTCAGTTTGTTCTCAGTTTTTAGGAGTCTCCTATGTTTTGGCTCCCTCCCTCTCTAACCATTTTTTTTCCTTCCCCTCCCCCATGGTCTTCTGTTAAGTTTCTCAGGATCCACATAGGAGTGAAAACATATGGAATCTGTCCTTCTCTGTATGACTTATTTCACTTAGCATACACTCTCCACTTCCATCCACGTTGCTACAAAAGGCCATATTTCATTCTTTCTCATCGCCAGATAGTACTCCATTGTGTATATAAACCACAATTTCTTTATCCATTCGTCAGTTGATGGACATTTAGGCTCTTTCCATAATTTAGCTACTGTTGAGAGTGCTGCTATAAACAATGGGGTACAAGTGCCTCTATGCATCAGTACTCCTGTATCCCTTGCCTCCCTACCCAGTTTAAAAGCCTTGGGGGGCACCTGGGTGCTTCAGTCAGTTAAGCATCTGACTTCAGCTCAGGTCATGATCTCATGGCTTGTGAGTTTGAGCCCCACATCGGGCTCTGTGCTCACAGCTCAGAGCCTGGGGCCTGCTTCGGATTCTTCGGGCTCTCTCTCTCTCTCTCTCTCTCTGCCCCTCCTGCTCATGCTCCCTCTCTCTCTGTCTCTCAAAAATAAACATTTAAATAAATAAATAAATAAATAAATAAATAAATAAATAAATAAATAGAAGCAAGCCTTGGGCAATCATGAGAGCTAGTCCCTTGCACCTGCCCTCCACTCCCTTGTCCCTCCCTCTCACTTTGTGGTACTCACTGGGCAAAACCCAAACCTGGCTTCCACCCAGCTCTACCAAACGCACCCCTGCAGCCGGGCAGCTCAGCAGGGCTGGAGGGAAGCACACAGCCCTTCTGACCAGTCTCATTTTGAAGTTCATGACAAGCCTTTAGGTGCCACTCAGTAATTCTACTTCCCGGTAAGCATAGCAATTTCTCTTGCCCGTTCACTTCCCACTCTTTTGAAAGACTTCTAGATCTTCCCTCTCTTCAACTTCTTCCCCATCCACACCCATAGCTGATGACCTTGCATCCTTGCTTCCTGTTGTACTGAGAAAACTGAAGAAATTGAAAAGATCTTGCCCAGGCTCCCCTGATATCCACCCTCCCACCTGAGTCTGCTTTGCTGCACTTTGCTTTCCTCCCCCTTACTAAAGTGGACTCCCCACAGTCATTTTTATTTTATTTTTTAACATTAAAGAAAATTTATTTTAGAGAGTGCATATGCATGTGCATGAGAGCTGGGAAGGGGAGGGGCAGAGAGAGAGAGAGAGAAAGAGAGAATTAAGCAGGCTCGGTACTCGGTGTGGAGCCCAATCCAGTGTCCCTGGGATCATGATCTTCCCTGAAATCAAGAGTCAGATGCTCAACTGCTCAACCGACTGAGCCACCCAGGCACCCCACCCATAGTCATTTTTAAATGTTTATTTAGGGGCGCCTGGGTGGCTCAGTCAGTTGAGCATCCAACTTTGGCTCAGGTCATGATCTCACAGTTCACCAGTTCGAGCCCCGCATCAGGTCCTGTGCTGACAGCTCAGAGCTTGGGTCTGCTTCCGAATCCATGTCTCCCTCTCTCTCTGCCCCTCCTCTGCTCACACTGTCTCTCTCTCTCTCTTTCTCTCAAGATAAATAAACATTAAAAAAATTTTTTTTAATTTTTTTTTAACTTATATTTATTTTTGAGACAGAGAGAGACAGAGCATGAACTGGGGAGGAGCAGAGAGACAGGGAGACACAGAATCTGAAACAGGCTCCAGGCTCTGAGCTGTCAGCACAGAGCCCGACGCAGGGCTCGAACTCACGGACCGTGAGATCATGACCTGAGCCGTAGTTGGATGCCCAACCGACCAAGCCACCCAGGGGCCCCTAAACATTAAAAAATTAAAAAAAAATAAACGTTTATTTATTTTTGAGAGAGAGAAAGAGAGAGAGAGTGCAGGGGAGGTGCAGACAGAGAGGGAGACAGAGGATCTGAAGTGGGCTCCATGCTGACAGCTGAGAGCCCAACATGGGCTTGAACTCACTGGATCATGACCTGAATGGAATCTGACACTTAACCCACTGAGGCCCCCAGGCACACCCCCCCAACAGTCATTTTTCAGCTGCCATCACCACTCTTGCCCTAGATTCTATTCATTCTCACCTGCCCTAGGATTGTTGCTCTCACAATTAATGCACTCCCTTGAATTTCAGTTTTTTCCTCTCTACTAGATGATTATCATCAGTATACAGCTAGGCCCCAACTTAAAAATTAACCCCATTTCCCCCTCCAGCTACCACTCCATTTCTCTGCTCATTTTTGCAGCAAAATGTCTTCTCTATACTTGATGGCCCTAATTCCTCTTCTCCCATTTTCTCTTAACTTGCTCCAACCATCTTTGACCCCCACCACTTAACTGACAGTACATTTGTCAAGATTAGCAATGACCTCCCTATTGCCAAAGTCAATTACTTTTGACACATCAGCTATATTTGATTCAGCTGTTTACTCTCTTCTGCGTGAAACATCTGCTGCTTCTCTGCACACCACAATCTCTTTTCCCCCAACCCCACTGGTCCATACTTCTCATTCTCCTCTGGCTCCACCTTATCTGCTCAGCCTCTAAGTGCTGGGAAGGAGTCCTTGCATCTCTTATCCTCCACCTACCACTCTTCTGGCTGACCATACCCAGTCTGAAGCCTTTAAATGCCATCCCTATGCTAATGATCCTCAAATTTGTACCTGTATCTCGGATCTTTTCTATGGCCCAACAACACACACATCCAGCCTCTTACTCTTAATTCCCACTTGATCATCTAGTGGACATTTCAAACTAAATATGTCCAAAGCTTAATTCCTACTCTTTCCCCCCCCAAACGTGTTTCACCCATAATCTTCCTCATTCAGCTGATAAAAACTCCATTCTTTGGTTCAGGCCAAAAATTTTGGAGATATCTCTGACATCTCTCTTTCTTTGGCACTCAAAATCCATCGAATCCTGCACACTCTGGCTTCAAAATATTTCCAGAGGGGCGCCTGGGTGGCTCAGTCGGTTGAGCATCTGACTTCAGCTCAGGTCATGATCTCACACTCCGTGAGTTCAAGCCCTACGTTGGACTCTGTGCTGACAGCTCGGAGCCTGAAGCCTGCTTCAGATTCTGTGTCTCCCTCTCTCTGACCCTCCCCAACTTGTGCTCTGTCTCAAAAATAAATAAAAACATTAAAAAAAAGTAAAAAAAAAAACCATTTCCAGAATCTGCCCACTTCTTGCCATCTCTACCACTACCCTCTTGTTCACAGCCCCCATCATCTCCCCGATTTACTGCAATATCTTGCCTCCCTACACTCTACTCTAAATATAACTGCCACTGTTATCCCTTCATCTGATTTCACATCATGTTACTCTAATCAAAACTCTCCTTTCTCCTTTCATTCGGAATGAAAGCTAGAGTACAAGGCTCTGCCCAAATGAGTCCCACGTACTCTCTGAGCTCATGTCCTATGACTCATTCTGCTCCAACCACACTGGCCTCCTTGCTATCCCTCCAAAATGCAAGTCACATTCCCACCTCAGAGCCTTGCACCTGCTGTCCCCCTGCTTGGAAGGCTCTTCCCCAGACATCTGCATGGATCACTCTATTTTCTCCATATCTTCCTCAAATACCACCTTCTCAGTGAGGCCATCCCTGATCACCCGATTTAAAACCGCATCACCAGGGTACCTGGTGGGCTCAGTCAGTTAAGCGTCCGACCCTTGGTTTCGGCTCAGGTCATGATCTCACAGTTCATGAGTTCAAGCCCCATGTCAGGCTCCTCTCTGTCCTTGGGAGCTTGCTTGGGATTCTCTCTCTCTGCCCCTCACCTCTCTCTCTCTCTGTCGCTCAAAATAAATAAACAGACTTAAAAAAAAAAACTACATACACCAATGCCCTTTATTCATTATCCTCCTTTCTTCCATTTTTCTTTAAAGAACTTAATGACCTTAAATGTATTATATAGGTAGGTCCTGGGCTTCAACACCAAAAAAAATGTATATTACTCATTTCACTTCTCTATTGCTAACTCCTCCTCACTACTTCTCACTAGACAGTGAGCCCCATGAAGGTATGAGTTTTGGCCCCTAGCACCTAGAATAGTACTGACATATAGATGCTCAATAAATACTTGTAATATGGAATGAATGAATGAATGAATGAATAAAATGAATTGGCAAAGAAAGAAGGCAGAGAAGGAGCAGCCAGAAAGGCAGGAGGAAAACCAGGAAAGAATGTTCAGGGACAAGGGAGTGGTCAACTGTGGAATGCTCCCGATATGTCAGGTTAGTATTAGAAATGCACACGATCTGCCGGAGGATATAGGAGCCCACTGCGTGAGCTGTTTCCGTGAAGACGCCACCCTGGAGTGGGGTGAGGAGTGGGTGGAAGCAGGGAAATGAGGGTGAGTATTAGCAGCTCTTCCGAGCCCTCTGGCTGTGAAGGAAACTGGAGATATGGGGAGTGAAAGACCAAGTGGCAAATTCCAGCTCCCACTTTAGAATGCAGAACTTGCTCCCGTCTCCTCCCTCAACTCGATTGTCCACTGTCAGTAATAAAGTCCAACCTCCGTTACCACCTGCTGCCACGGCGCATGTATATATATGTATAGTATATGTATATGTATATGTATATGTATATGTATATGTATATGTATATATATGCTTATACGTGTGTGTATACACACACACACACACTGGTGCATATATACATATATATATACATATATATGTACATATATATATGTATGTATGCACAAGTCAGTTTGAAAGGAAATGTTGCAAAACGTGCATAGTGTAAATAACAGGTGATGGCTTTGGTTTCTTCTTTCTGCTTGTGTGTATTTAAAAATTTTTTTTCTAGGTGCTCCTGGCTGGCTCAGTTTGTAGAGCGTGCAACCCTTAATCTCAGGGCTCTGAGTTCAAACCCCACGTTGGGTGTGGAGCCTACTTACAATAATAACTTTTTTCTAAAATGAGTACATATTGCTTGAGAAAAACATGTCTGCACCACCCAGAATTCAAAACCTCCCATCTCTTTTGGACTTTCCCGTCCAGGTGGGTCCACTGCCCATTGGCAGGACAATCATGATTGATTCGGTCAGTAAACAGCTCTCACCTTCCCCACCACCCAGGAGAGTGAAGCCTTGTCCCCATCAGCTTATCACCGCAAAAAAACCCTAACCAAACGATGACCTGCACATAGACACAAAGATTACACACCCATTACACACCCAGAGGAAAGCTCTGGAACTCCTAAGTTAGAACAATGTTCTTTTTTTTTAATTATTATTATTGTGTTAAGAACACTTAGCATGAAATCTACACTTTCAGAACAATGTTCATTTTACCCAGAAGGAGCTGATCAGTCTACGTGAGCCAAAGGAGTATGGGATCTGAGCATATTTCAGCAGTGTTCGGTGTTACACACATTTTACACAATAAAATCAGAAAAATAATCCAATGTAGGTTTAGGGTAGCATCATGGGATAGGGCAAAGAATGCTAGAAGAGAGATGGAGAACGTGAGTTTTGGTTTCAGTTGTCACTTTTTAGCCATAGGACTGTGAAGATCTGAGCAATGAATCCTCCTTGTCTGTGAAACTATAGCAACAGACTTGATGTCTAAGGTCTTGTCCAGTTCCAACATTCACAGCCCTGTATGTATGTATGTATTTATTTATTTATTTAATTTTTTTTTAATGTTTATTTATTTTTGAGACAGAGACAGACAGAGCATGAACAGGGAAGGGGCAGAGAGAGAAGGAGGCACAGAATCTGAAGCAGGCTCCAGGCTCTGAGCTGTCAGCACAGAGCCCGACGCGGGGCTCGAACTCACAGAGTGTGAGATCATGACCTGAGCCGAAGTTGGCTGCTCAACCGACTGAGCCACCCAGGTGCCCCTCACAGCCCTGTATTTAATGCCCTGTATATCCACTGCTCTCCCACTGTCAGGAAGACACCTCTGCTGTCTTCTCTGGACCTGGCTGGCTTGCTTATAGAAGAAGACAGCAGACTGGGAAGGGTGGAGTCCTGGAGCTACACTGACCCGTTATGTATTAAACACACACCACTTAAGATCCAGGACCAGTTGCAGGAAAGAAGACAAGATTCCAGGCGGTTAGACATTGCAGCAAAACCAAGAAAGCATCTGCAAGGGGAATTCATGCTGAGATTGCAGGACATCCCAAGAGCGAGGGAAGGCAAGGGGTTGGGAACCCAGAATGGGGGTATATTCAGGAATCCGAAAGGGGGGCCGTCAACTGTCAGCTGGCAGGTAGTAATGGAGCGTCAGCCACAAGGCGCGTAATTCAGAGGCAAGACCAGGGGAGTAAGCACAGGAAAGCATCTCGCCTGGGGGATCTGGGCATTAAGGGGGTGCCAGCAGGGGGCAGGTGAGAGGGCTCCACAGGCATGATGTGACAGGGCTGCTCCTCTCCCCTGAGTTAGTGCATACTGGCCAGACAGCTATCGACAATGTGATGCTCGGAGCAGAACCTTCCAGTTCCCAATTCTCACTGATTCTCCCGGAGGGAGGGGCACCACACTGGCACGTAGGCTGGAGGAAGTGACTGTCTGGAGTTACCTACCTGATTCTGCCCTTTCTGTCAGTGGCTCTGGGATGTGTGAGTGCTGAGCACTTGCTTGATGTCTGAAGGTCCCATCTGGTCTGGCTCTCTTACGATTGATAAACTCCATTTTTTTATTGCTTACCCGGCCCCTGACACGTGCTTGCCCAAACTCCAGGCCTGCTTCCTTGGTTCTGGCATCCTGCCTGGTCCGCTGCTGGCTGTGACCTGGACATGATGAGAATGATACCCCCGAGGCCCTTAAATATACTTGGGGCCTGACTTGGAAGCTGTAGTAGAGCCCTGACATCGTTTCTGGGCCCTCTGGACCAAACCTTCCCTTCTATGAGGGAGGTAGGATCCCACTGGCCTAGAACCTCTGGCCTGGCCTTTCTCATCGGAATGTTTGGTGGGAACCCCCAACTCTGAAGGGATTCTCCAGCAATGAACCATGCTGGTCTAAAAGGGTTTATCTTCCTCAATGTCCAGGAGATCAGAGATTGGTCAAGTGGGGCCTTTTGGCCTCCACCACCAACAAGGAAGCCAGAGAAGTTCTGCTGTGGAACGCGTCAGCCTGTGTAAGTTGCGGCCCTGACAGGAGCCGCCTCTCTTCTGAGGGCAAACGCGCGGAGGAGGCAGCCGCCTCCTACTCCATGGAAATACTCCTACTGCCAACACCCCTGCCCGTCCGTGACTTAGCTCTGGGTCTGCACCTGTGTGTCAGGAACCTAACCCCCAAGTTCCATTCTTTGTCTTTGTTCCCTGAGGATTAAGTCAATTACTCCCATTAAAAAGAATACCCACCTCCATCACTGCCCTGCCTCAGCCTCTTCTGATTTCCACCCAGATGCCCGTGCTGTTCCCAAGTACACCGTCACCAAATGACCTACCACAGCACGTTCCCCAAGTTCTCCAGGATCTGCAGGCCTACTTCTGGCGCCTTCAGCGAACACAGCCTCCTGTGAGCCACTAAGGGCTGCCACGAAGCTGACTACACGTGGGGGCGGCCTGAGTCACCTGCTGTCACCCCGAGATAGAGACTTTGATACGAAACACCGGCATTGATACATAGGAACTGAGACTCACCAGTCATCAGTGCCTCAGGACAGCATCAAAGACCCATGGTAGTGGCTGCAAGTGTCCCTGAAGAAAGATCCTTGCCTTTTCATTTCAAAACGTAGGAATGTAGACAGATTTGGCCCTCTCTTCAGCTTACGGCCCCACCTTCAAAAAAGAAAGACAAGACTGAAGGAATGTGTATCAGATAAAACCCTGAACCAAGTAACTCTAGTTATTTTAAAAAACAGAGGAGCGAACACATAAATAAAGCTCTCTCCCACCGCATTCAGGATGAATTTTCTATTTGAGGGGCTGAGTTTATGCTCTAGCTTCTTCTCTTTCCAGCTGGGTAATTTTGGGGAAAAGAAAGCTAATAGGCCTCTAAGCCCAGATTTCTCTCTCTCTCTCTTTAATGTTTATTTACTTCTAACAGAGAGAGAGAGTGAACAGGGAAGGGGCAGAGAGAGAGGTTCTGAAGCACAGAGCCTGACACGGGGCTCGAACTCACAAGCGGTGAGATCATGACCTGAGCCGAAGTCGGACGCTTAACCAACCGAGCCACGCAGGGGCCCCATCTACGCCCAGATTTCTCAACTGCAACACAAATATAATGATTTCCTTCCTGGACTGTTGTAAGAAGACGCTGAAAACGCTTTGTCAACTGCTAAGTGATAGTTGCCTATTACTTATTGTTATTTTATTGTATCTCCCCCTCTTAGTAGATGATCTCACTTCCCACTTCTCAGAGAAAACAGACACCATCAGACTGGAATCCCTCATCTTGCCGACACCAAACGTGCAACCTACTGGCATCTGCTCTGTGGTTCCATCTGCTAGAATCGCTGGGCTCCTCCATCTGAGCCCAGTCCCCCTCCCTCAGCCTTGTGGGCATCCCTCGTGGCTGCCTTAGGAAATCACGTTCAGCATTGATGAGTCTTCCTCTCCTGTACTTTGAACCTCCCCCTCTCAGCTGGATCTTTTCATCTGCCCTTAATGGTGATCTAGTGTCTCCCATTACAACAAAATAAATTCTTTATTAAGCTGTTGTGATTTTAAATTAAAAAAAATTTTTTTTGAAGTTTATTTATTTTAGAGAGAGACAGAGCGTGAACAGGGGAGGGGCAGAGAGAGAGAGGGAGACACCGGATCCGAAACAGGCTCCAGGCTCTGAGCTGTCAGCACAGTGGGGCTCAAACCCACGAACCAGGAGATCATGACCTGAGCTACAGTCGGACACTTAACCAACGGAGCCACCCAGGCGCCCAAAGCCGTTGTGTTTTTAGAGTTGCCTCTCCATTTGTTCAGGACAGGCATGAAGCTTAGGATGTGGCTCTTCTCGTCCTGCGGATAAAAGGGACATATCTTTGTTTTGGGGGACCCAGGCTTCAAAATGGGATGTCATCTGCTTTGCGTGGTCATTTAAGTTGGTACTATTAACAAGATTATTAAGCTCCTGCAGAATTAGAGAGTTCTCCACTCCACCACCACTACCAAAAATATATTTAGAGGTCAAGGGTTCTTTTTTTATTTAAGATTTTTAAAATTATTTTTAAGTAATCTCTATACCCAACATGGGGCTCAAATTTATAATCCGGAGATCAAGAGTCACATGCTCTACCGAATGAGCCAGCCAGGTGCCCCGGAGGCCAGGGATTCTTAAACATTTTTCTGCCCTGGATCCCTTGGCAATCTGGGAAATCCACAGCTTCCCTGTCAGAAAAATACTAAATGCATCAAATAAAACACAAAGGGAACCACTAATGTAAAAAAAAAAGTTATTATAAAATTGTGATATGGTAATATATCTGGTTCTTTATAAAAGCATTAAATGGGAAAACGTGCACACAGGTAAATACCACCATAGTTTCAAAGTAGTGATGAACATGAAGGCTGGTGTAAGAAATCTGCAGCAGCTGTTGTATAATGGAAACATCTGCGATTTTTATGGGCGGTGAAGACACAGTACAACAGCTGTAACACCACTGTGCTTTGCTGCCTATATGCATAACTGAAGGACATGGGGAATTTTAGGTACAAGTCAGTGAACATAAAGATTTAGGTCTTGGGGTGCCTGGGTGGCTCAGTTGGTTAAGCATCCAACTTCACTCAGGTCACGATCCCACGGTTTATGCGTTCGAGCTCCACATCGGGCTCTGTGCTGTCAGCTCAGAACATGGAGCCTGCTTCGGATTCTGTATCTCCCTCTCTCTCTTCCCATCCCCCGCTCACAGTCTGTCTCTCTCAAAAATAAATAAACATTAAAAAACATTTTTTTTTTTTAAGACTTAGGTCTTCCCAACCAAGGTTATGGACTCTGGATTATGCCCATGGATTCTGGGACAAGAGCTCCTGTCTTATCTTGTTTTGTTTTAAAGGTGTGTGTGTGTGTGTGTGTGTGTGTGTGTGTGTGTGTGTGTGTTTTATCTCTGAGAGAAAGAGAGAGAGCAAGGGAGGGGCAGCAAGAGAGGGAGACAGAATCCCAAGCAGGCTCTGCCCTGTTAGTGCAGAGCCCAAAGTGGGGCTCGAACCAACAAACCCATGAGATCATGACCTGAGCAGAAGTTGGGTGCTTAATCAGCTGAGCCACCCAGGTGCCCCAGGAGTCCCTGTTTTAGGTTGTACTGTTTCTGAATGTGGTTTTGTTCCTTTTGTCCAAGAGCTATCCATAGGAGATTAGGAGCATGAAGTAGCAACAACGGAGAGGGTGGAAACATCACTTCACCATGTTGTACCAATGCCATTCTGGGACATTTGGCCAAACTCCTTTAGTTTTAGACTTTGGTAATGGACTGGTTAATATTGTGATATCACTGAGGGCCAAACTTAACTGATGAGTGGGCTTGGACTCCTGTAAGACACAGGCTTTCCACAGGGAATCCCATAAATTACTTGGGATGGAAAGTCTGACAAAAGGCAGGAGAATGTGTGTATGCGATTTGTAAACAAAACTTGAAATACTCTAATTCTTATATTACAGCCTGCTTCTCTATATAATGTCACAATATATTTTGTCACAATAGGTCAACAAATACAATTATAAAATATGATCAATGGCTACATAGTATTCTAAGCATATACCGTAATTTATTTAATTAACCCCCAGGTTTGAGCATGTGAGTTCTTTCATTATTATGTAAATAGCGCCCTGATGGGTGCTGTAGATTAAATCTTTGTCCACGGTCTATTTTTATTTCCTTGGAATATTTCTATAAATGGAATAGCTGTGTCACAATTTAGTAATGTCGCAACAACAGCAATGCATATTTTAAAGATTTTTTGATCAGTGCTGTCAAATCGTCCTCCAGAAAGGTTGTTCCTGTTCGTATCAGAACTGGAATCTTTGACCTTGGCTCAGAAGATGGCAAAGAGACCGGGAGAATGCCTCTAAATAGTGAGCAGAGGATCCTGTAGCAGAAGCCGGAAGAAAGCAGGCCAGTGTCATGCCTATGATGTTCTGCTTTTCTCTGGTGCTAGAAATGCCCTTTAGGCAGAATGTGGACCAGGACTGAGTCTTCAAGGCCTGGGGTCCCTTGTGTTGACTTGATGCAGATCGTTTGGATAAACCCAGCCTCGTCGAACGAGGGGAGTGGTCTGTATCCATGTTTGGACCAGACTAATAGTGAGAATACTGGAATCAGAGAGCACCCCAGAGGCAGAGCAGGTTCGAGGGGGAAGGCATGAGCAGAGCTGGCCACTTTGTCTGTTACTTCCTGACCTGGACATTCCCATCAGCACTGCTTCTCCACCGGAAAATAGGGGTTGACTGGCACCTGCTGTAGTAAAGAAGGCTGTTTCTCTTCCTCCTTCTCTTCCTCCTTCTTCCTCTCCTCCTTCTCCCCCCACCCCCCGCATTCTTTCCATTTTCTTTCCTTCGCAGCTAGACAGTATATTCCAGGAGGGCAGAAGCCATGTGATGCTTCTTTTGTAAAACCAACAAGAGTAGATATGGGGGAAAATACTTGGGAATTCTTCTGTCAAAATAAGGTATCAGGTCTTGCCACAGTCACACCGGATGATTGAAATCTCAGCAGACTTACTGACCGCTCTCTCTTCTCTCTCATGGTTTTGTAGATGCAGATTTGGTTTATTTCTTCATGCACAGACACCAAAGATCAGTTCTGTCTCCATAATCCCATCTCCCAGATCTGCAATTAGATTATTAGCCTCTTCTCTCCCATCTCTCATCTGGGATTCCACAGAATGTAGTGATTATCACCCCAGAGTTTAGTCTCCATTCAGACTGTAAAGGTTAAAAAGATGCATCTATTAGAGTTGGTCCCTTGCCCTGGGGACACCCACACAGCGGACCCCCCGGCCAGGTGCCCTGCTCCTGCCCAACCTCAGGAGGGGCATGAAAGCTGGTGAGGAGCAAACAGCCCCTGGATTAGCATTTGCTCTGTCATTGGTGCTGACCTTGTCTGCTGTCTCACACTTCAGGTTTGTGGGTGCTGCTTAGACCCACAAACAAAAAGAGTCTCCTTGCCCTTTCTTGTGTGACTTTCCTAGACTTCACTTCTTGCCTGCTTTAACTGTGGTGCCCACTTGACCCCTGCCACGTACATCACGCTTTCTCTCAGTGTTTTGTTTTTTTTTTTTAATTTTTTAACGTTTACTTATTTTTGAGAGAGAGAGACAGGGCGTGAGCATGGGAGGGCACAGAGAGAGGGAGACACAGAATCCTAAGCAGGCTCCAGGCTCTGAGCTGTCAGCAAAGAGCCTGACGCGGGGCTCGAACTCACGAACCGTGAGATGACCTGGGCCACAACCCAGGCGCCCCATCTCTCTCCATCTCTTACCCACGAGGCCCTGGGTACCTACCTGACCCCTTCTGGCTAGCCAGGGGGCAATCCTCTCCTCTCTTGACTGCTTCCTTCCTGACATCCATGCTCTCGTTTGTCAGCGAAGACCAAGGCTCAGAAAGTTAAACGGGATTTAAAACTACGCCTTCTAGTCGGTCTCGAGTCCCGATTTTCACTTCCCTCTAGCTGGGACCGAATCGCCGCGTTCCACTCCCCCAGCCCCCGTCGGGCCCGGAGATGATCTGCACCCACCCCCACAGCCATCCGCGAGTTTCCAGCGAGCGCCCAGGACACCCGCAAACACTTCGCGATCTGTTTGGGTGCACTAAACAGCGCACAGGAAGCGCAGAGCAACCGTGGCCGTATCCTATCGCGCTCGCGTGCCAGCTGCCGCCCCGGGAAGAAAACAAGTGTTTGCGGAATTTGGCGGCCGCGGCCCTCCACCCGGGCTTTTATTGCACCGCCCCGCCTTTCTCCCCGGGCGTCCCCAACCGCGGCCCTCGAAATCCATCCTCCAGGAGCGGGGTTCTCTCCCCGGCTCCCGGAAACCCGAGGCGGGCGTCCCCCGGGTCTCCGGCACCCCCAGGGGCGCGAGCCCGGCCGGGAGCCGGCGAGGAGCCCCCGCGCGCGCGCCGGGGGCAGGGCCGGCGGAGGGGAGCGCCGCGAGGTGCGCAGGGCGCGCGGCGGCGGGGTCGGGGGCAGGGGCGGGGAGGCGCCACGCGCAGCCAATCCCCGGGCCGCCCCCTCCCCGCCGCCGCCAGCCGAGCCGGGGCGGGGGAGCCAGGCGGCGGCGGCGGCGGCGGCGACGGAGGCTGCCGCGGGGAGGGATGGAGAGGGGAGGGGGGAGCGGAGCCGAGCGGAGACAGCCGCGGCGCTGCAGAGCGGCTGGGGCGGCGGCGCGGCTCCCGGTGCTGCCCCCGGCGCCCGCCCCGCGGCGGTGAGCGCCCGGCCACGGAGGCGCCGGAGCCATGGGCTGCATCGGCTCCCGGACCGTGGGTGGGTACCGCGGCGGGGCGGGGGCGGGCGGAGGCGGGCTCGGCCCGAGCCGGTCCCCGGCCCCCCTCCCCCACCGCTCCCGGCGCCCCCCCCGCCCCGCCCGGCCTGGCTCCCGCACTTTCCCTGCGCTCGGCTCTCCTCCGCGCCCGCTCGCCCCTCGCGCCTCCGCGGCCGGCCGCCCTCTCCGCTCCTCCGCTCCCTCGTCGCCCTCCGGCCTCCCTGCGCCGCCCTCCCCCAGGCGCGGTCCCTCTCCATCATCTCTCCACCGGCCTCCTCTCCCTCCGCGGCCGCTCTCCCTACTCCCGCGTCCCCTCGCCCGCCACCTCCAGGCCCTCCGCCTCGACTCTGCCCTCCCCGGCGCCTCTCCCCCTCCATTTCTGGGGCAGCCCCTCCCGAGGACCCCCGGCCTCCGCCCCGGCAGGAGTCCTTCTCACGCCCCCCCCCCTCCCCACCGCCTCCGTCTGGCTTGGGTGTTTTGCTCCCACCTCTTTGCTTCTCTGTTGCCTTTTTCTGTCGTTCCTGCCTCCCCCGATTCGCATTGTTCACGTGCATTTTCCCTCCGGGGCGGGGGCGGGATGCGCCCGGTGCCTCAGGGAGGGGAACGGGGTCCACGCCCGGAGAAAATGGGGCCGCGCCGGGCCCGGCTGGAGGGAAGGGCTGGGGGGCGCGGGGAGAAGGCGGGGGTTTAGGGGGACGGACCGGGGTCGGGAGCCGGCTCCCGGGAGGGTGGGGCCGGCCCGAGGAGCCGGGACCTGCACCTGTCGGCGGGGGCTGGCGGGGCGGGGCCGTCTCTTTATTTACCTTGCACTGGGGGCGGGCACGGGCGCTTCCTAAGTCTTCTCTCCCCTCAGCCTTTGCCTCGCTTCTACCCCCCTGTCCCCCGGCCCACGCACCCACTCCACGCTCACGGCTCAACGAATGAGTCCAGCCCTCTCCCCAAACCCCCAATTTTCCCCCACTTCTCCCGCCTACACGACCCAGTGACCTCAGGCTGAGAGAATAATTCGTATTATTATTACAAACAAACTCACTCTCCGGAAGCCTCATTTCTCTGAGACCCGGTTTATTTCCATGGATACCCCCCTCCTCTGCTTTCACCTCTTCCCAGGGTTCTCTCTCTCCCCCTCCCTGCCCCCCAGGGCTCTGACTCAGCTCTCCCTCCTCTACAAAGGCCACCTCCCCCTCCCCTCTCTCTTGCTCTGCCCTCTTCATCCCTGCTCTCCTCTCTGTCCTCCCCATTCCTGCTCTCTACGCCCAGAGGCTCATTTCCTCTTCCCTGCCGGCCACAGCCCCTGGTCTGACCCATCTCCTCACTCCCCTGTAGCCCTGAGGGAGAGGGGTTCACCTAGGAGGGGTCCTGCCTCCTTCCCACCCATTAACCACAATCCCTCTGCACTAGCGGTGGGGATGCATGCTGAATGCCTCCTCCTGCTCCAGACTCTGTTCCCTTCACTCCTTCCCAAGACTGGGCCCCTAACCCCAAATTCAGAATCACAAAACTCCGCGTGCAGGAAGGACCTATAAGGTCCGATTCCACAGCCATCTGATCCTTGAGCCCCTTTCCAACTGCTCAGGCGGTTCCTCCCCCGCCTGCCTCCCCGGAGAGGCACCACCCTGCCCTCTTGCCAGCGTCTGCCTTGGCCACATGCTCTCACCTGAACAATTACCATCAGTTTCCCAGTCAGCCCTCAGACCCTGTCCACCCCTCCCATTGTCTTTGCCTTCTCTTTAAGTTGAATGCCTATCCTTTCAGTTCCAGTTTTAAAAAGTTCCCTTGTCTCCTCCTCTGACCCCCTTTGCTCCTCTCCCATCCATCACTTGCCTCCCAACCGCGAGGGAAAACGATCACACCTCACTCTTGGCCTCCTCTCCCGTCACCGTTTCCGGGTGAACACACGCAGTTCCTGCCTCTATCCCCACCACATCCCCTCCCTGTCAGACAAATTCGCCAACTCCAAGATACAAGCCGTAAAGCCCACTTGGAGGGAAGCTCACCCCTAAAGAAGTTCTGCCCTTAATTGTAGGAACATCATAGCTCTCGTGCTCTCCCATCTAGAAACACTCCAGGATTCCTCAGGACAGAATAAAGAACTGTTTTCCTGCTAAAATCCAACCACGGACCCCCTCCGTTTCGACAACAACAAATAAGGCCATATAACACTTTCCTGGGAGGGAATATTTTGGCTCAACCTTACAGTTTGTCCCTACCAAAAATTTGGGGGAGAGGAGGGATGTAAAAGGGCCCGCGCTATCAGAAGGAGCAGTGGCTGGAGGGAAGGGAGGGGTCTGGAGGGGCTGCCCCTGTGTGGCCTCAGCATTGTGAGACCCAAGAGGGGCCTGTGGGCTGGGACCTAGGGAGGCTGAAGGTCAAGCAAGTAACCCTGTGGCCGCTGCAGGGAATGAGGTGATTGCGGTGGATTGGAAGGGCCTGAAGGATGTCGACCAAATCAACATGGACAGCACCAGCTCGCTGCACGGGAGCAGCCTCCACCGGCCGTCCACCGAGGTGAGGCCCCGTGCCCTGCTGCCCCCCTAACCAAAGGACTTTTAGAAGACCCCAGAGACCATCCTGAACAAAGCCGCCCAGTTGCCCGATCCTTGAATTATCTTCCTAAATTCCAAGAGAACATCCCAGACACTCCTTCAGACTGACACTTTTACAGAACATTTCCTTTCCTCAAAACACAGGCCAAATGTTCTACTCTGAGATCCTAATTCCCTATGTTAAGCTGGGGGGGGGGGGGAGGGTGGGAAAAAAAAACCTCTCTACTTCACACACTTCTGGAAGTCCCTGGGGGTGGGGGTGGGGGGGGCTGCTTGCATTTCTGGAAGTGCCTGTGATCCCCGCTCCCTTTTCTCTCTCCTCACAGCAAACCCGAACTGATTTCTCCTGGGATGGCATCAATGTGAGTTCACCCCCCCCCCCCGGTTTTCTCTAGCTCCTCTCCCTTATATTCTCCCTTAGACTGGCTACAGAACACAGCTGTTCTAGGTTCCCTACCAACCTGCCATGCTTTTCAAGGGCAGTTAGGGGATGAGCTTCCTTGGGACTCCTGGGTGTAATGAATGGTTCCCTTATCACCTGCCCTGGCTCAGGCCCTTCCTTCCTCCTGGAAACCGTGAACTCTCCTCTGCCCCTCCTCCCACATTCTCTATCCCAGCTCTCCATGGAGGACACCACTTCCATTCTGCCGAAGCTTAAGCGAAATTCTAATGCCTACGGCATTGGGGCCCTGGCCAAATCATCATTCTCAGGTGAGACTCCCGACCTGGGGATGTGTCCAGAGAGGAGAATCCCTACAGACTCCTGGTCTCGATCTCCTTGCTCCTTCGAATCTAAAGAAGACCCTCCCCCCACCCCTGACCTATTTGCCCTTTCCTTCATGCCCTCCTGTCCAGGCTGCCCCTCATATGGAGGCCTAAGGGATCCCTTCCCTCATCGGGCAGAGTCCCATGGGACTCGGGTGGGGCTACCGGGTGGGTCTTGTATGGGCATCCTGTGATATTCTGGAGGATGTGGGGAATGTCTGGCCCCTCAGGGATTTCTCGCAGCATGAAGGACCATGTGACGAAGCCCACCGCCATGGGGCAAGGCCGGGTGGCCCACATGATTGAGTGGCAGGGCTGGGGGAAGACACCAGCCATTCAGCCGCAACACAGCCACGAGGCGGTGCGCAGGGATACCGATGCCTACTCCGACCTCAGCGATGGCGAGAAGGAGGCACGTTTCCTAGCAGGTACTTGTTCTTGGGACCCTCAAGAGACACGTGTTCAGGATGGCCAGAGACTGACCTTCCAACCTGATCCCCTCTGGCAGGACTTGCTCTATCCGTATCGTGACCATAACACTTAATTTCCCAATCAGCTCTGATTTCAGGCACTTGGACTTAATTGATTCGGATAAGGGTCTTCAAACTTATTTTCATTATCATCTTAGAAGTTAAGAATTACATGGGATTGTGGGTCCACCTGTTCCGGATGCCTTCTCTTCTACATGGGAGGACTGTCAGTACCTGAAGGAAAGGCAGGGGCCTCTGACTCTGAAAGGCTCTCCTTCTACCCATGTTCTTTGTTTTTGTTTCTTTTTGTTTCTTTTTGAGAGAGAAGGAGGGGGGTGGAGAGCAGATGAGAGCCGGGTAGAGGGGCAGAGGGAGAGAGAGAGAATCCCAAGCAGCCCCATGCTCACTGTGGAGTCTGACGCAGGACTCCATCCCATAGCCCTGGGATCATGACCTGAGCCGAAGTCAAGAGTCCGACGCTCAACTGACTGAGCCATTTAGGCCCCCCTCTACCCATGATTCTTGAGGAAAAAGAACAGAAGGCTGTGGGGATCCCTTCTAGCCTTTGCTCCTCAGCACCTTGCAGTAGTGGATTCCCTTACTTGGCTCATTACTTGTGACAGCCGCTAGGTCAAGGGGCCTGGGTGAGGAGAGGGTCGTATACAGAAGAGGTTTCTTTCCGGGAAAGTGGTATTGCTACAAGACAGGCATATAGCATACCTACAACAGTGACCAAGCCCCTCTAACACGTCTCCATAGATACGTAGGAAGAATGAGATCCAGAAGAGAAGAGAGGGCTCTCGGTGTTGGTGGTGTGGATGGTGGAAGAACTCTCCATGAGGAGGGGAGCCAAACATGTAGTGGGTAGGGAGTAGTTTAGGGCAGCTGGCTATGTAAACTTCAACTTAGGACTTTGACTGGGATGGGGACTCCCAAGTCTACCCATCCTCCCTAGTCTATTCTCCCTCCCTTCTCCTTCCAATTTCTTGAACTTTCCACTTTTTTTTTAAATGTTTATTTTATTTTTATTTTTGAGAGAGAGTGCACACACGTGTGAGTGGGGGAGGGGGAGAGAGAGAATCCCAAGAGGAATCCATGCTGTCCGTGCAGCCCCCAATGTGGGGCTCGATCCCACAAACGACTTGAGACTAAATCAAGAGTCGGGCATGCAACCGTCTGAGCCACCCAGGTACCCCTCTTGACCTTTCCACTTAATACTACTATGGACCTACAAGCCCATGGTACTCCTTCAGGGATTCTCTGTTGAACCTGAACCCTCTCATTTAGATTCCTCTGTCTTTGACTACTAGCTAACATTCTTAAAACCTTCTAAAGATAAACTTCTGGGAATTCCTCATTTCAATCCCTTTGGATATCTTACCAGAAGACCCCTTAACTCTAGGAATTTTTTTTTTTTAAGTTTATTTATTTATTTGGCGGGGGGAGGAGGAGGAATGGGGGTGGAGCAGAGAGGGCGAGAAACAGAATATCCTAAGCAGGTTCCATGCTCAGTGCAGAACCTGACGTGGGGCTTGATCTCACAACTGTGAAGTCATGACCTGAGCCAAAATCAAGAGTCAGTTGCTTAACGAACTGAGCCATCCGGGTGCCCTAACTCTAGGAATTCTTAATCTGACCTTCTGGGAAATCTCGTGCAGTTTTGCCCTATTTTGGGGCATATGCAAAGTCTGTGTTGTCCAGTACAGTAGCCACTGGCCACATGGTGGCTACTGAGAACTTGAAATGTGGCCAGTCTGAATGGAGATGCACCATCAGTATAAAATACCCACTGGATTTCAGAGACTCGTCTAAATAAAATAATGTAAACGATCTCATTAATCATTTTTATGTGGATTAAGTGTTGAAAGAAAATCTAATATATATTGGGTTAAGATATATTATAACAATTAATTTCATCTGTTTCTTTTAAAGTGTCTTTACTATGGCTACTAGAACATTTTAAATTACCAAAGTGGCTTGCATTATATTTCTGTTGAACGGCGCTGCCTCGCTGTCCCTCTACCCCCTGCATGTGTCTAAGGGTTCCCAGAGCTATCTCGTGCCAACCACTGTTCTTCTAGGTGTCATGGAGCAGTTTGCCATCTCCGAGGCCACACTCATGGCCTGGTCTTCCATGGATGGTGAGGACATGAGCGTCAACTCCGCCCAGGAGCCATTGGGCTGCAACTACAGTGACAACTACCAGGAGCTGATGGAGAGTCAAGGTGAGGGATGGTTCCTCTCAGGCCAAGGAGGCCTCCTCTGCTATCTAGGCTGCCTCTGTTCCTCTCTGTTCTTCTGAGACTTTCTGTTCATCTCAGCTTTCCTACTCTCCTCCCCGCGGTCTCCCTCTCATCCTCTGTGCTGTTGTTACTGCCTTTGACGTTCTGTAACCCTGCCGACCTCCGTGATTCTCTTCACAGATGCCCTTGCTCAAGCCCCCATGGATGGATGGCCTCACTCCTATGTGTCCCAGGGCATGTACTGTCTGGGGTCGTCAGATGCCTGGGAAGCCAGTGACCAGTCGCTCATCGCCTCCCCGGCCACAGGATCCTATCTTGGCCCTGCATTCGATGACTCACAGCCTAGCTTACATGAAATGGGGCCTTCCCAACCTGCTTCCGGGTACTCTGCTCAGGAGCCTCCACCTTTGCTGGGGGCGGACGCTGACTGGGCTCCGGGGGGCGGTGGGGTGGACCTGGCTAGGGGCCCTGCTGAGGAGGAGAAGAGGCCGTTGGCCCCCGAGGAGGAAGAGGATGCAGGATGCCGGGACCTGGAGTCACTTTCCCCACGAGAAGACCCTGAGATGGCCACTGCCCTCAGCCGGAAGGTGTCTGATGTCACGTCCTCAGGTGTGCAGTCCTTTGATGAGGAGGAGGGCGAGGCTAACAACTAGCTTCCACCCACTCCACGCCCAGCCTTCCACTCCCAGCTGAGGGGCCTGGCTGCAACAACACCCTCCCTTCCCCCAGCAGTACAGCTGAGACCCGGGCAGAAGACCACGAGGAACCCAGGAGTTGCCTGTCCTCGCCAGGAAAATGGAGAGCCAGGGTGGGATTTAATCCAGGCATATGCTGTAGAACCACAGGTCCGGGAACTGAGGCCCAGGCAACCAGATGGCCGTGAACTTTGCTTGGCTGCGGGCTTCCGGGTCTGTGATGATGAAGCTCCCGAGGTCGGGAGCACAGAGCGGCTTGTAGCCGTCGATGGGGATCTCACTTCTTCACTTTCTGATTCGTCTTCCAGGAGCCCTGACTGTGGCTGTGGGAATGCCTCCTTTCTCCATGTCACTCTTGCTTTTCCCGACTCTGTGTTTTCTCTGGCTGTGGCCCCAGCTCATCCCCACCGTGAGGAACAGACCTCAGGGGCGATTGGTTTGGCTCGACAGGCACAGGGGAAGCCACCGAAAGGCACAGGTCCTTAGAGGGTGGAGAATCTGCCCTCGGCGAGAAATTGGCTTCTGAGATCGGGAGTCATGGGGGAGGTGCGTGTGGCAGCTGGGATGCACAGGGACTCGAACACGATTCTTTACATCAAGGCCTGCCCACAGCCCAGAAAGTCACCGATGAGACCAAGAACAAACATGGCCGCCTGTTCTGGGACCTTGACTATCCCATGGCTGGAAGGAGGATCCAAGGATCTGGGGCCGGGGCTGGCTGCTGCAGCTCTTGCTTCCTTTTCTGCCTTCTTCTGGCTCCTGCTCTGGGAACCCTGGCCCTGAGGGGGTGACGCAGAATGCAGGTGTCCTGGCCAAACGGGGAAGCATGAGGGCTGTGTCTCCCTCCATCCACCCTCTAATTCTCTGGAGCTGTTTACACTTTTCTCTTTGCCTTTTCTACATTTTTATAACTTCTTGGGGACTCAGGGTTGAGTGGGGTGGAGGGAGGAGGCCGGTGCTGTCAGGCCCCAGCCAGGGTGGGCTCTTTGTGAAGGAGCAGTGTGGGCACATGGCTCCTTTGCCCCTTCTTCAGCTGCTCCCAGGACTCCAAAGAGGGCCTCACAGGTGTTCTCCCTCCCTCCCCAGGCCTCCTGTGGAGGAAGAGAGGAGAATCAGAGTATTCTTCCTTCCAGGACAGGTGACAGTGAGGCATACGCCCCTGGAACTGCGTGCCCCCCCCCACCCAGTTCCCACTGTGGTGGGGACCTCTGTGTGGCGCTTCTGTGAGAGATCCTGACAGCAGGGGCTGGGGGTAGAGCGAAGGCCGCCGCAGCTGTGGAGCTGGACGGCACACTGCCCTCCCTGCTGCAGTGACACAGGGACACTGTGGGTAGGGGAGAGAAGCTAAGAGCTTCCTTGTTGCCTCTCCTCGTGCCCGACGAAGGCTGCGGGTCCAAGGCCTTGTGTCCCACCCAAAGTTTGTCAGGGGTCCTACCACTTTCTCCTCTGCCAGGAAGGGAGCACTGTCCCAGACCCTGGGCAGAACTGCACCCCCCCCCCCCCTGCCCCAGACTTCTATTTCTTTGGAATGAGGAGGCTGAGAGTCGGGGTGTTTCTGTCCATCCATGACCCCACCCCCACAGAGTTCACCCTTTCATCTGTGCTCCTAAAATGCAGCCGAGAACAAGGGCCCGTGTCCTCCAGGGGAAGGGAGAATGGTTTTCCTGGGGTCGGTCTTTGGAGGACCCAGGAGTGGGCACGGTGAGCACACGTAAGCAAAGTCACCTTTTCTACAACTGTCTCAACAGAAGACCCCTCGCGTGTTTGAAAATGTGACCTGCTTCAGGTGGCGGCAGGACCAGTAGCTGGGAGCTCTGGAAGTGGCCTCGCGTGGCCCTCACGCCAGACTCCTGCCGCGGGTCTTCGGGGTTTTGCATGCTGGCGAGTCCCTGTGTCCTCGCCTGTGCCACCTGCTGTCTCAGCGCACCACCTTTCCCTCTTAGCCTCACCCCCTTCGTGCCTATGTTCTGCCCCCATGCCCGGACCGCGGCGGCCATCCAGTCCAGCGGGTTCGTTCATTACAGTTCCTTTTTGCTCAGGGCCTGTGGAGTCGGGAAAGGTGGACTGAAGCGGCGTTCTCCCCGTCCTCCCTTCCTCCCTCCCTTCTCCCAGGAAGCCAGATGGTCCCTGAAACAGTGGCTGGAACTGGGAGGGAGTCTAGCAGACTTTGCACGAGGAGGGGGCTTGCAGACCGGAGGTCAGGTGGGGGCCTGCATTTCCCACTCTGAAGAGGGAGAAGAACCAAGGACCTGCCCTGGGACCCTCTTAGGACTCTGGTGGAGGGAGGAACTGCTCTCCGGTGCTGGGGGCAGGTGCATGGGGTTTGCTTATAGCCTATTCTAGGGGGAGGGGAGGGGCATGTGCAGGAAGAGGCTGTGGGGGGGCGGGGGGGTTGCTTTTTCCTTTGGGGTTAAAGGCTGTGCAGCACGTTTTACGACAGTCCTGGAACAGGGCTGTTTTTATATTCTTGTGAATGAAACTGCTCTTGCTCAATGATTTTCCTTTGGGGGGGAGGGGGGGTGCACTTTCATTTTCAAATCACTTTATTAAAGAAAAATCCAAATCTCCCATTCCTCCCCTTCCACTGCCCCACTGCCCCCCACGCCTTCCTTCTTGCCCCTCAGCTGAGGAGGGGCTCTTGGTGAATGAGTGTATGCCCTTCTCTTTGCCCCCACTTCTACATCCCATTCTGTGTCTTCCAGATCTGGGAAATAATTCATTTTTATGGCCAGTCTTAGCATGTTTTCTTAATGTGACATTCCCACCCCAGGCCCAAGAGAGATTCTATGACATATATTACAGAGAGAATTATATATAAATATATATATATAAATATTATAGATTATTTACACATGGGCACGGGCTCACATGCCTACTGCCAACCCCCTCCCCAGGCTGTGCCCTCTCTCTCTCTCTCTCTCTCTCTCTCGGCCTGGGGAGGTGGAAGGGACGTGATGTTGGAGAGGGCTACAGGCTGTGTTCAATGGCACTAAACAGAATGTGGTGGCACATCTGACTATGAGTGTCTTATTTGGGGGGTGACGGAGACTGGGCACAGGGGAGGAGAAGGAGAATGTCGGAAAGGGGTAAAACTGCAGAACCAGACAAGGCATAAAAGGAGGGAGGGAGGAAAGCCTTGGGTGTGGAGGCTCAGAGCACCCGAGACCACTTATAAGAAAGACAGGCTAACAGCAGACACCCTGTTGCCGATTGGGGGAGGATACGGATCTGACTTCCCCAGTGTGGGAAGCATCAAAGACATCTGCCATCTTGACTTTGAACCCTCCTCTCTCCACCTCTAGGAGAGGAACACAAAGAACCAGCCTAAAGGCTGGTGTCTGAGTGACCCAGTGACCTTGCCCTGAGCGTTGGTGCCGGGTAGAAGAAGCCATAGCCACAGCAGCGGGAGGGCACAGCCTACCCTTGGGCAGGACAGATCAGTGACGACACTGGGGAGGGGGATGTAAGTTTCCAGGGAGTGACCTGGAAACTGGAGGGTGAGGAAACTGGTATGGGAGTGATTTCTGCCTGAAGGAGGTAGGAGTGACCCTGCTTCCTCCACAGAGAACTTTTCTCTGTCAGGCTGCCCCTCCTTTATCCACATTGCACTGCTTAAGTCTGAGGCAAAGGAGGAGGTGATGGGACCGGCCTTTCAGCGCCCTAGCGATGACCCTTGCCTCGTGACAGGTAGTGGGGGGCAACTTCCAGGGAGCCGGTGTGAGCCAGTGGGAGAATGGGGTGGGGGGCTCTGAGAGAGGGGTGCGGACTGTTCTGGGGTATATTCCGGGGCCATCTGTCCACGAGGTCATGAGGGCCTCCCATCTCCTCCACAGGCCACAGTCATGTGGGTCCCCGCCATGGAGACTGGCAGACACATAGGCAGAGCCAGGAAGGTGTTGGGACAAGAACATCAGGGGGCTCCTGGAGAATAAGGGGAGGCCTGAAAGTCGCAGGGTATGTCCCACCCCACACACCAGAGAGACTCGGGAAACCCCACGGACTATCAGGCCTTCCGCTGGGGTTAGAAGCCCCTGCCTGTCTGGATGGGGGGATGTGGCCTAAATAACTGATCAAGGCTACTCTCTGCTGCAAGGAACCCTCCTCTAAGACTGTCACTATCCCATTTCACAATTCCCAGGAGGGGGCAGGACATCGGTGTGATCCCTCCAACCTCAGGACGTACCCTCTCCCACACAAAGCCAGCCTGGGGCCGGGGCCTCTGGACAGTCTTGAGGAGGAGGTCCTGGAGGCGTCAAAGGATCAGTTCGTCCTCGTCCTCCTCATCGGTGGACCGCAGACTGGGGCCCTGCAGGATATCAGCCAGCTCCTCTTCCGGCCCGGGACTCTCCACCAGCTCCAGCTCCTCCAGCTCGCCCTCCACCTTGGCTGGAGCCACCGAGAGAGGGGGCTCCGGGGAGGGGGAGGGCACGGGGGTCTCTGGGGAGGCGGGAGCCCTGTCCCCCGCCCCGGCCGCCCCGGTTCCGTCCTCAGGCAGGCTCCACGTGTCCGTGGGAGGGGGCGGGCCCCCAGGGTTCTTCCGAGCTGTCGTCGTGTTCCGGAAGCTGGCGAGGGGCGGGCGGAGCTGCACCCCGGACTTGGTGTGCCCTTCGATGGCCTTCTGCAGCTGCGGGGAGAGGGAAAGAGGGTACAGGGTTGGGAAGAGGACGAAGATGGGGCAGGTGAGAGACACGGGCGCGAGAGAACAGACCCGCACGGTGAGGAGGAACAGGACGCGTGGAGAGGCAGGAGACGGGGCCTGGGGAAGAGGTGCACCCGCGGGGCCGCGAGTCTCCAGCTCCTCTGGCCGGGCCCCTTCCTGGTGACCCTCAGGCCTCCTTCAGCCACATCCCACCCCATCCCATTTTCCCACAGATCACACACATGGAACTGTGACTCACGCCCTGAACCCTCACCCCAAACCCAAGCAGTCCACGAAGACCCTGGGGGCGGTCCTCTCCACCTGCCCCTTGTGCCACCCACCCCCTCCAGTCTCCACATGAGAAACAGAGTGGGAAGTCTGGGGGACCCCCCAGATGTCAAGCCATCCCCTCCCCACCCCCTTATCCTGTGCCCCTTCTTCCTCCTGCTGCTCCAGCGGGACATGTCATTACCTCCTCCAACGCCAGCACGCCCCTGAGCTTCCCCATGCTGGTCACGTAAGCAAGGTGGAGGCCGAGGAGCGAGAAGAGCGTGTGGGTCTGCAGGAAGAGAGCTGCAGGTCAGTGCGCGGCCGCCCCACACCTCCCCTGCCCGCAGCAGCCCCGAGCGGTGGTGGGCGAGGACTCGCCTTGTGCAGAGACGTCTGCTCCACCAGCTGGAAGGGAGACTGGTCAATGCAGCAGCAGTCAAAACACACCGGCTGGCTCAGCTGCTCCTTCTCCCAGGCCTCAATCTGTTGGGCAGAGTAGGGCCGTCGCTCAGTATCACGGGGCCCCCTTCATCCTCAGATCTACAGCCGGGCCCCAAACAGCCCTCCTAGCCAGCCCAGACCCTGAAATACGCAATGGAGTGTCACTGACTGCACCCCCCCCCCCAATACTAGCCCTTCTCCCTTCCCACCAGGGGCCAGCACCCTCTCCTCTCCTCCCTCATCAGGCCCCACATCACCTTGTCTCTCAGGCACGAAGAGCACCTCTCTGTCTTCTTGTCCTCTACTCCCTCCCCTCCCCACTCCCTGTGCCCCAACCCAACTGCCCAGTCTTATTTTCCACCACTCCTGTGATACCCATTGCTCAGGGAAACCAGACGTGCCTTCCCAAACCTGCGTTTGCTATTCTCGCCCCTTGGATTCCCCTTACTGCCCCCACCCTGCCTGCACAGGCTCTCCTGACCTCCCAGGAGCAGGTTTTTTGTTTCCTATAGCACATTACTGGGCCCTCCTTTACAGAAATAACATGGATCATGCTCAGTCTTTTACTGGCGTTTGTCTTATCTCTGCCTACAGGACAGGGATGAAGAACTCTTTTTTTTTTTTTCTTAATGTTTATTTATTTTTGAGAGACAGAGTGCAAGCAGGGGAGAGGCAGAGAGGCAGAACAGAGGGTCTGAAGTGAAGCGTGCTCTGCGCTGACAGCAGCGAGCCCCGTGTGGGGCCAGAACCCAGGAACCACGGTATCATGACCTGAGCTGAAGTTGGCTGCTCAGCTAACTGAGCCCCCCCAGGCGCCCTGGACGTAAACTCCTAGGAGTGTTACGTGAGTTTGCCCACCGCGTGTTGTGCAGAAACCAGCACATTCGTCTCTTCCAGATTGCGGGGACTGTTTGCTGGGCGTGAAGAAGAGCTATACCGACTCACATGGCACCCGATGTGACTGGCTGGAGTCAAACCATTTTTGTTTTGTTTTGTCTATCACAGAAGCATTAAGGCACAAAGGCCTTAATCTCCTCTTGATTTAGATACGCGCACCCAAATCCCCAAGATTCCAAATGATCCAGGAGAGCTCTGACTTTTATAATGGAATCTAAAATTTCCTGAAATCTCTTCTCAGTCAGCACCTTCCGATCGCTGTGCTCCTTTATTTTTCTGTTTGTCCAAGTCCCCATGTCTCAAGCTCCAGAGAAGGTCTCTGAAGGCCACGTCCCGGTTCTGGTGCCCGGTGTATGGTCCAGGCTGGTGTGCTCTCCATCTGTCCCTTCCTGGTTGTTCTGGACCGCAACCACACCTCCTCCAGGCTCCCCCTTTCCTGACGGGAGGTTCACACAGGGTTTGGCTGGTCCTCACAGCACAGGATGGATGACCACTTAGCAGGTGTGCTGGAGACATGATTTATTTGTAGGGCCCTTGCCAACCCTGGTCTGGTTGATCCTGTCCTCCTGGATCTTTCTACGACCATTTCCTGCCTTCCCTGGTTCCATTCTTGTCTTCCCTTAAGGAACAACAACAGTAACAGAACCATTTCCAGCATACATGCACCAAGCACTCCCTCTGTGCCAAGCATCATTCGGGTGGCTTTACGTGTCTTCACTCACTGAATCCTCTCCAACGACCTATCATTACCTCCATTTTACAGATGAGGAGATAGAGGAAAAGGGTGCATAAAGTTGCCTGCCCAAGACGACACAGCGGTAGAGCAGTGCTTCCGACCTTGACTGCTGATCAAGTTCCAGGAACCCCCAGCTTGTGTCCAAGGGGCAGGGGATCTCTGCTTTGGGGTCCCACTACTTGTAAAGGCTCAGTCCCGGTAACAAACTGGGGCTCTAACTGTGTCTACTCCTAACAGAGGAACAGATAAACATGACCTCTGGTGACCTGTTAGTGAATTCTTCCGCTCTTTCCGAAGGTGTCACCTTGATATTGCCAAGAGTGCCTTCTTGATCTCATCCAAAAACCATGTTCAGAATACCCTGAATTTTTACTCCTATGGATCTTATCCTCCTAGAATGGCCCAGTGGGTCATGTGGGAGTTTACATCCCTAAAGTCTTTTTTGGGAAAGACATAAGCTAAAAATACATGCTTCCTAGTGGCACTTTATTTCCGGTGGTCATTAAATAGCCCCACTGATCACTAGCTAGCTTTCCCTCTGGGGTACTTTTTAAAAAAGTATTATTATTGGTTTTGAACTCCAGCAAAACCCTCCTCAACCACTGTCATGACCCATCTGACTCCTGCCTGGGGGCAAAAGCTGTAGCTGTTCTCTCCTCTGTGCTCATCTATTCCATTTGTCCATAAGGCATTGATCAGAAGGGTGTGTGTTTTGAGGGGTGACAAGGAGAGAAGGGACAGACTTCCCTCCTCTCTTGTGATGTCCCATGCCCTCCCCCATATAGTCTGGACAACCAAGAAGATGTTTATTTTAGGGGTGCCCAAGTGGCTCGTCGATTAAAGCGTTCCAGCTCTTGATTTCGGCTCAGGTCATGATCTTATGGTTCATGAGATTGAACTCTGTGTCAGGCTCTGCACTAACAGCTCAGAGCCCGCTTGGGATTCTCTCTTTGCCCCTCCCCCACCTCAAAATAAATAAATAAACTTTATAAAAAAAGACGCTTATTTTAAAATAATATCCATTATGGTTGTCATCTACCTACTTTTAAAAAACTCTACCTTTTCAGTTCCATGGTGGGCCTGCATTCTTTTGCTAAATGGAATGGCTGCTAATGGACCTGTTGTGTCTCTGCAACCCCAGGGTCTGTTCGGACCGGTACTGCTCAGCTTTCTCCTCCAGATCATTGCTCCCCGTCTGTCCGCTCCACACAGCCAGGCTTATCCAGGTCCGTTGACTCTCCCACGGACTCAATAACTACCTTTTTTAGGAAATAGGTATTTGTCCCAGTGGGGCACTGCTGTCAATATCTGCCCTAGGTTTTTGGTTCTTTCCAGTCTTGTTTACTGGCATTTTCTTGTAGTCCACTGTCTCAGGACCCTGACCAATCCAGCATCGTAACCTCCGGCAGGCATGGACCATTTCAGCTTCCATGCTGTTCTGCACCGGTATGTGTAACTGCTGGCTGCCTGCCATTTTACTTCAGGTGAAGCTCATGCTTCCTACACAGTCTCTGCCTGGTCCACAACATCCCGAATGTCTAAACGTTATAAGATCTAAGACTCATCTGAGCACTATGGTCCCATCCATGCCTGGAGGCTCAAAATTTCCCTCTTCTGATCCCTCTGAGAACAGCTACCTCTGAGTGATGTGCCCAGCCCTCCCTCCATAGTCGTATCTCATCCCCAACCTCTCACAATGCTTTCTGGCCTAGACTCGCATCTTATTCTTACAACAACATAATGAAGAAAGGGAACAGTGTCGCCATTTGGCAGAACAGTCCACCCCAGGTTGTTCCTGTTTCTCTTACCTCTTCAGGTGACATGGTGTCCACCAAATCCGTTGACTCCTAGAGAAGAAAGATATAGGTCCAAGTTCTTTCCCTTTTCATGGCATTTATGGTTCCTTTGGCCATTAGCCATCTCTCACAGGCCAGGGCCACAGATGCTTGCCTTCCTAGTCATGGTTCCTTCCATATGAACCTTCTCCATGGTGGGGCCTTCTCACTTCTGCCTTGCGGACCATGGATGTCTCAGTTCGCAGAGGCACGCCCCTTTCCCTGTCCACCCTCCACGACACATCTGCTCTCACCTGGGTTGTTTTCTTCTTTGTGGGGCGAGGTCTGCCCAGTAAGCAGCGCAGCAGGGACCGGAAGACAGAGGGTCTTTGACCTGAGGGGAATGGCAAGTGGATAGAAACGGAAACAGAGCGGTATCTGTCCTAGGAGGAAACGGCCGGCTGGGGAGGCTCTGAGGGACCCCTGACACTTTGCCAAACAAGATGTGTACTTCCCGGATGCGTCACCTCCATGGACACCCTCTCTCCTACCCTCTTAAATCAGCTCTTGCCCTTCCCTGGGACGGTGATGTGGAGACTCAATGAATAGGAATCCCATCCCCCTGCCCCCCTCCTTATAGTAGCAGCTGTTAGGTTGAGGAGAGCCCAGAGAGAAGCCACAGGCATGAATGCGGGTGCATGCTGGGAGAATCTTCACCTGCGGGCTCCGGGGCTTCTGGCTGCTGTTTGTGGCTGGGCAGGGGCCCATTGGGCTCTTCTGGGGACAATGGAGCGGCAGGAAAGGAGCGAGGAGCGGGGAGAGGAGGCAGCTGTAAGGAACAGTAAAAATTCTCAGTCCTGGGGAAGAGGCTGCCTAGCACTTTCCTCCCCTTATCAGCTGGTGTCCTGGGAAATCTCTCGACCTCTATTCTTTCTCCCCTTTCAGAATTCCTGTGTCTCTTTGGGTTCTCATTGGTACCATCACCTGCAACCTTATCTCCTTCAGCCCCTGGCCCCCAGGGACACTGGTCTCTTTGACCTTCTCGGTTATCAGCATGCCCTCTCTGTCCTCTGCCCCAATCTATCCAGCTCCCCCAGCCCCACCCCTGCCTGGTCACCTCGGGCTTCCCAGAGAGGTCCTCCTCTTCATCCTCATCCACAAAGGCAAAGGACTCCCTCCGGCCCTCGGATGGGATGCCTTGGTGCCCCCTGCCAGCAGGCCGCGCCTTTCCATCATAAGGCAGCTCAGACAGCTTCCTGGCCATGTCCTGGGCTGCCCGCAGCCTCCGCTCAGGGCACAGGTGGCGCTGCAGGAGGGACTGCAGCTCCGACCGCTCCACGGAGCCCAGCAGGATCATTGAATCTGGGGGAGAGCGGAGCACAGCCTGAGGGCCCGCTCCTTCCACTCCCCGCTCCGCAGGATCCAGCCCAGGACCCCTGCTTCATTTCCCAGCTTTTACCCTCTCTTTCTGAAAACTCATTTCAAACATCTGCCAGGACTGACCTCACCCAATCCCTTTTATTTCACTCATTCAGCACTTAGAGACCCAATTGATACTATCCTACTTAGTGCTAATTTGTACTTATTTGAATGCAGCCCTTCCTTATACAGGCTGTTTGTAAATAGGTGAACTTGGCATCAAAATAGCTAATCAACCCTGTCTCAAAAAAAAAAAAAAAACAACCAAAACACTTTAAAATCCACTTATATAGGCTGAGATGTGAATATACTTTGAAAGAAGTGCACAAGGATATCTGATGCTTAATCACTTAAAGACTCTGGGTCCTTCTAGGATATAAACAAAACGCCTACTTTTCCTGGGAAGGTGTTTCATATACGGAAATTTCTGCTACCATAATGAACCTTTTCATTAAGTTGTAAGCCCATAAAATTGCGGCAGTGTTATTAAGATAAATCTTACCATTAAGTCTTTGTCATTATGAAAACCTTGTATCTCATTGGCTGTACCCAGACTCCAATGAAAAGCCACTGCTTTAGAGGCCACTTAAAAAGTATTTGGGATTTGGGGAAAATATTAAAATGAGTCTAACCTGAACAATTTGGATACTCTGATTATCTGAAATCAGGAACTAACAAATTTAATGGCTCCAAGTGGCCGTACATGATTCTTCTTACTTACACTAATTCAAGCACTAGGCGAGTATTGATTTAATATCTAGTAAATACCTACAGGGAGACAGCCTGAAGGGGATAGAAGTTACAGTGTCTGCCCTCAAAGAATTCCCAATCTAGTGAGACACAGATATATAAACTACACAAGAAATAATACACAGAAGGATTAAATGCCAAAGGATGATGAAATAAAGTAGTGTGTGAAATCACTGCTTTAAACCATTCACTCCTCGGAGCGCCTGGGTGGCTGAGTCGGTTAAGCGTCGACTTTTTTTTAAATGTTTATTTATTTGAGAGAGGGGGAGAGAGAGAGAGAGAGAGAGAGAGGGAGGGAGGGAGGGAGAGCACAAGCAGAGGAGGGGCAGAGAGAGAGAGGGAGACACAGAATCCGAAGCAGCCTCCAGGGTCCGAGCTGTCAGCAAAGAGCCCGACATGGGGCTTGAACTCATTAACTGTGAGATCATGACCTGAGACAAAGTTGGACGTTTAACCGACTGAGCCACCCAGATGCCCCAAGTGTGGACTCTTGATTTTGGCTCAGGTCATGATCTCACGGTTTGTGAAATCGAACCCCGAGCGGGGCTCTGCACTGACTGTGCAGAGAGTACTTGGGATTCTCTCTCCCTGTCTCTCTTTGCCCCCACCCCCCAAAATAAATAAACAAACATTAAAAAGGATAAACCATTCACTCCTTCATACAGAACGGTTTCCTCTGCCCCTCACGTCGGGCACTAAAGAACAGCTACCGTTTAGGGAAGTAGCAAAGAGAACCGTGTAAGGGGCTAAGCCTCACTGTTCATGGATTCCTTGATTGCAAATTTGTCTCCTGTCTCAAATACGGGGGCGTATTTGTAACCCCCAGATCAGTGCTCAAGGTGCCCTCGCCGTCATTCACAGACCTATACAGAGCGGCGAGTGACCGGGGGCCTCCCTGTGCACGTGTTCCCAGCTGAGCTGCAAAAGTGATGCTCTGCTTCTTGTTTCAGCTCCCATACTGTAAACAAGCATTCTTTCCATGGTCTGTTTAATGCCACATTTTCACATTTTTGTTGGTTCTGTGTTGGTGATTTTGCTGCTTAAACCCCACCCCACCCCTCCCCATCCCCAAGCAAGAAGGCTGTGATGGGCCTTATGGAGAACATCCGTGTGCTAGGCAAGCTTCGTTCAGGCCTGAGTTATAGCCCTGTCGGCCATGAATTCTAGTTAGTGAATCAACACTATATACGTGAAATAAGCTGTCTTTAAAGAGAAACACACATAAAACAAGTTTATGCATTGATTAGTCAAAGAAAATGTGACCAGAGGAACCTAACCCTGTATTTCCTCCAGGGCAATGGTTCAGTATCATATCCCTAATTCAGTGTTCATGGCAACTTTGGAGAACATAACTACAATGACTAATGAGAATCAGCTATAGTTCTCTAATTGGATTTTTTTTTTTAATTTTTTTTTTCAAACGTTTATTTATTTTTAGGACAGAGAGAGACAGAGCATGAACGGGGGAGGGGCAGAGAGAGAGGGAGACACAGAATCAGAAACAGGCTCCAGGCTCTGAGCCATCAGCCCAGAGCCTGACGCGGGGCTCGAACTCACGGACCGCGAGATCGTGACCTGGTTGAAGTCGGACGCTTAACCGACTGCGCCACCCAGGCGCCCCTCTAATTGGATTTTTAACTATCTTCTTGCGCTTGTGTTAGGACTGTATTTTTCCTTCTCAAAGTTGATCGTGTTCCTTAAGGAACACAGGCTGGGTATGCTGTGGCACAAATGGGTGGTCCCTAATGACAAGTCCACACTACAGTGTCTCTTCCACCTCTGTCGAGCCCTTGTTCAGGTCACTAGCTCAGGAGTCTGTTTCCTTCCTTCCCACTGACCTTTCGAATCAACCAGTGGTAAAGTCTTGACTGTGGTGGTCTGGAGCAGGGTTTGCAATTCCCCATACGTGCAGGCGGCTGAAACAAACTTCACATCACGCACCATGATGTCCTCAACAAAGATTGTAAATTTGCTACGGAGGAAGAAAGCATGGGGGTTAGCCCTACCATACGCTTGTTCCTTTGCCATCCCAGGCATTCCATCACTCATAATATTCATCAAGTACATGGGAACATAAAAGTAAGTAAAAAGCAGTGTTTCCAAATGTTGACCCTAACCTTGGTCTCAACCTCAGAACCTCCCACCCCCACCCCATCAAGTCTGAACTAATTCCAGCTGGTGCCCCTGACCTGAGCTGGTTCCAACCAAGGTCAGGCAAGTAGGGTAGCTTCTTGACCTGGATGATGCTGTCATAGAGGGAGGGCTGCAGGCTCTGAGCCACCATGTTGGCCAAGATGACAGCCACCATCATGGGGAGGATGTGGGCAATCTGACCCGTTAACTCGAAGCAAATCACAGCTGTGGAGACCGTATGGGACACTGCGCCAGTCAGCGCTGCTGCCCCTAGAATGACACACAGGAAGCGGTGGGTTAGGGTTGCCATTCCTGGCATGGAGGGCACGTGAGGATGCCATGGGAGTGACGTAGAATGGGGAGACACGACCCCAGTCAGTACCAACACTCCTGACATAATCATCTGTCAAGAGTAGTGGCGAGAATGCTCAAGTATTAGAAAACCATTTTAATCTTACTCGATTGTCCTTTGGCAATTTGCAAAATCATTGTGTGTGCCCGGATTTTCGCTTATAAAATGAAGACAGTGATGTCCTATCTATTCCTTGCTTTAGAAAGTTTGGATCATTCTGTTTTGTTTTGTTTTGTTTTGAAGTAGTCTCTACACCCAGTGTGGAGCTTGAACTCACAACCCTGAGATCAAGAGTCACATGCTCTACTGACTGAGCCACCCAGGCGCCCCAGAAGTTTGGACTGTTCTTAACTGAGCATTTTAAAACCCAGTGATAGCATTTTACTTTGGGCCTCAGGTTTTGATGTCAACAATTTATGAATGAAGAGGGTCAAACCCAGGACTCAGGCTGTGGACTTGGAACATGACACCTGTGTCAGATCCTGGTTCTACAGTTTCTCAACTGTGCGAACAGAACTTGATGCTTCTGGAATCCCATATTCTTATCTCTGAGGTAAATGAGGTATTAAATAAGTTGTAAGGCCCTTGCAGACCTACAATGTTATGATTCTGTGAACTCTTTGAAAACAGAATCTGTCTTATTTGTTTTTAGTTATGTTTTCCCATCAACAGAAATAGTTGCTAGAAGGTATACATGGAAAGAGAACAAGAAAAATTTACAAAAGAGAAGGGCACAGTCAGTAGAGCGTGCAATTCTTGATCTCGGGGTGGTGAGTTCAAGCCCCATGTTGGGTATACAGCTTACTTGATGGGGAATAAGAGCAGATGACTCTTACTGATGAAAGAGGCTTTTGTAAAGGACTGTGATTGGGGAGTAAGGTCGCCATATGCAATGCAAAGCCGGTTAAGGCTTCTATATTTAAGGGAGGCATGGCCTTAGATGTTATGGGATTTTGGTGAAGAACATAGGAGGGAGGAGGCATACTAATTTTGAGGATTACACTGGCTTCTGTGTTAGACATGGTTTCAGTTGGATGGTTTCAGTTGGATTATCACAGATTATCAGAATGTTAGGACCGTGAGATATCTCAGAAGTCACGTGAGGGCAAAGAAAGTGGGGTGCAGAAAGGTAGCTAACTTGCTCTGTAGTCATGCAGGTGACAAGTGGCAGGGATGAGCACATGTTCTTAGGTCTTAGTCATGTACTCTTAAGTCCCGTCAATATTGGCACATCTGTAGGTTGGGAGTATCCAAGCAAGTCACCTGCACTGCTGTTTCTCCGATTCTTTGGAAGCAAAGAAAAAACCCTCACCAAACATTCAGACACAATCCTAGGTGCTTTCCTTCTTATCTTGTTTAATCCCCATAATAATCCCTTTTCTACAGAAAGAAACTAAGGCTCAAAGACGTTCAATAAGAGCTAATGAGAGTCAGAGCCAAGGGCTGATTATTTGAACAAAAGTTGAATCAAATAGCAAAAAATTAAAACCTTATTGTGAAGCCTGGAATAAAGATGTCATGGGAGAGTTTGAGTGTGGCTATTAGGGGTTCCGGAGGGTAGAATGTGTCTCACCAATTACTGCATAGCCCCCGGGTAGGATCTTGTAGATGATGTCATCGAATAGGATACCGTCAGGGAATAGCATGGCCATGATCTCTCCCACCAGTCTTCCAAATGCAGCTCCTAAAAGAAAGACAAAAGGAACGAAGGTAATGAAAGATCCAAGTTCCAGATCCTCTATATTTTCAGAGCCAATCCCTGCTTGGGCACTAAGACCAAACATAAGCCCCAAGCATCCAGACCTTTCCTTGATTTCCCAGTACCCTAGATTGCAGCTCTCAGTAAGATCCCAGGCTTCCCACCAGAACTTACCTAGCACAAACACAGGCATGAAGCCTCCACAGGGTATGGGCATAGTGGTGGCCACGATGGACATCCAAAACTGGGGTAAAAAGAGGCATCAGGACACCCTCTCAACCCTGCCCAATACACATGCATACCCTCCACCCTCTCCCCACTTCCAACCCTCCTTCTTGCTTCGAGAGTCACAGAAACCCTAGGATAGCAAATCCTTTTGGAAGCCATTTTGTCTGCACCCTTCCTCCAGAACCAAAAAAAACGTGGAGTGCTCAGTCTAAGAGACAACCAAAGACAACATTATAAGAAAGTTCCTCCTGATCGTTAACTCAAATCGTTCTGACTTGGAGCGACTGTGTTTGCCTTTAGGCAATCTAGAAGGAAGAGTGGAGCCCCTGAAGACTCCTGTCCCTGCTCCAGAAAGCTCCTGGCCTATACTGTACCCTCTTAGCCTGAAAAGGTCACCTCAGCTGAATAGCCTAAAAGTCTTGAAGCTGGAGGATATCTTTTCCCAGTCAGATTATGTTTCTGAAAAAGAGCCCATTTCTAAGTGGCAGACACCTTAAAGTCTTAGTGACTTACTACATGACTAATGTAGCTTTGAGGTGGTCATTTACAAAGCTGTTTATATGGTAAACCTCACAAGGGAGTCTGGAGCGAAGCCTGTCTTGCCGGAGCCATTTCCTAACATCAAATCACCTTAAGCAGAGATTCAAAACACATCAGATCTGTCCTGCCATCCTGGAAGGGCACACTGAGAAACCTAGCCAATCTCCAAGGCCAATTCTGTCGGGAAGTATTCCAACAGAATTGGAACAATTTTAGCAAAAGCAATAGGTACATTCTGTGGCAAGGAATGCAGAAGAATTGAGAAATAAGAGTGGAGAAAAGAGTATTGGTTGAGCTTTTGAAATATCTGTGAAAGAAATAAAAATGTGAGACATAGCATGTGAATTAGGTTTATGTATCACTTCCAAAATAAGTCAGCTAATCTTACAAAAGGATCTCAAACTAATTTGGTGAAAGATGGTAGCAGCTAAGTCCGAACAAATTGACAGGATGAAACATTTACAATTAAAAACCTATGCAAATTTACTGTAAGCTGGTAAGAAATAAATTTCTTAATATTCTGAACCTTAGAAAGATTCCCCTGAGGAGTGCCTGGGTGACTCGGTTGGTTAAATTTAGGTCGTGATCTCACGGCCTGTGAGTTCGAACCCTGTGTCTGACAGCACAGAGCCTGCTTGGGATTCTCTATCTCCCTCTCTCTCTGCCCATCCCTCGTTCGTTCTCTCTCTCTCTCTCAAAATAAATAAAAATTAAAAAAAAAAAAAAAAGATTCCATTGAGACAGGGCTGGTGTCAAGAGCCATGACAGAAACTCTGGGAAGGTTTCTTTCCAGAAGCTCTGAGTTGATGCAAAATGCATACATACTTCTTCAGGTCAGAATATGAGTGGGTAAAACAATTGAGAACTGCAAAGTCAAGTGAAGAGATATAAACTAAGAACGCCTTGGGGCGCCTGGGTGGCGCAGTCGGTTGGGCGTCCGACTTCGGCCAGGTCATGATCTCGCGGTCTGTGAGTTCGAGCCCCGCGTCAGGCTCTGGGCTGATGGCTCGGAGCCTGGAGCCTGTTTCCGATTCTGTGTCTCCCTCTCCCTCTGCCCCTCCCCCGTTCATGCTCTGTCTCTCTCTGTCCCAAAAATAAATGAAAACGTTGAAAAAAAAAATTAAAAAAAAAAAAAAAAAAAAAAGAACGCCTTGAGTAGAAAGCAACCGCATGCCTCTTCTCTGCCTGCTCTCAGCACTGGCATGGTGCTCATAAATGCAAGTCAGATGTAGGTAGGTCACTAGGGAGGGAGGGAAGGAGGGAGGAAGGAAAGAAAGAAGAGAGTTTGCTTGGTCCATGCAAGTGTCCGTGCAAATAGTGTCCATACAAAACAGAAAAGGCTTCTCAGAGCTAATATTTGCTGCAACACCCAACAGAAATGCTCGCTGGTAAACTGGTTGAAACTGTAGATGACCAGACACCATGTCAGTCTGTCTGGACATGGAGTTCTAGACCCTTCTAGTTTAACCTTCATAAGTGATTCTGACATATAACAATTGGAGACCCTTTGAACTATTCTGTGCCATCTTTTTGGAATAAGCACATGAAAGCCATATAGAATTTTGTTGGCTTGGGTTAACCTGAACGCTCCAGTAATACAGATAATATGTGGATAATAGGGCTGAATTCAGAGGACAAAGTTTGGATTATCCCCCAAGATATGTGTAAGAACAGATGAGGATCAGAGGACATGAAAGTGATCAACCCCTGTAGCACAAAGAATGACATATGAGGTTAGCAAACTTTCTGAGCTATTAGCACATGAAAGGAAGGATCCAGAAGCAATGTAAGTAATGTGGAACACAAATAACTCCCAAGAATTTAAACACCCAGTTCTAGAGAACTGGGAAACTAGACACCCGTTATGACAGATGTCACTTTATTTAGACCCTTCACAAGAAGGAGTGCTATGAAGAATTCTACTGAACCCTGGGCTATGCTGAACAGTGATACCAGGTAATGATGTTGGACTCTTAAAAAGGGAAACTGAGAAGTTGTAATATTCATACACATTGTGGGAGCTGGTGACTTACCGCATGGTGATACTTTCTATGTCTTAAGACTGAGGAATACAGAAGTTCCTTTCATCAATAGCTGAGAACCTTATCTACCTGTATGGATACTGCCTGTGTATGTATGTATGTATGTATGTATGTGTGTATATATATGTGTGTGTGTATAGGTAACCTACTACCTATACTTAATTTTTTTTTTTTTTTAAGACAGAGAGAGACAGAGCATGAGTGGGGATGGGGCAGAGAGAGAGAGTGAGACACAGAATCCGAAGCAGGCTCCAGGCTCTGAGCTGTCAGCACACCCTACGTGAGGCTCAAACTCACAAACTGTGAGATCATGACCTGAGCTGAAGTTGGACACTCAACCAACTGAGCCACTCAGGCACACTTCTTAAAAAAATTTTTTTTACATTTATTTTTAAGACAGAGAGACCATTACCTACACTTCAGAATAAAGGGATGTATATGTGTCAAACAGCAGAACAGTGAAAATGCTGGAAGCAATGATAATCAATCAGACAATATCAGATTTATAGCAGTGAGTGGTTTTATGTGTATAAATATTATAGAATAGCACAGGCCTGCTACATACTGTGGGGCTTGAAACATGGCCCAGAAAGTATATGAGTTTCTCCCCCTGACACGCTTATGATATACACATTATCAAGGATGTAATTCAGTGAGAAATTAATAATAGTGACATACAGTTGAGTCCTGCTATATAATCCAATTAGGTTTCTTAGAATAAACTTTAATCTGTGAAGTTGAATCCAGATATATACTTGGGAATCTGGGATGAGGTGAAGTGAGGTGTAGGGGAAATGTTGAAAAATATACAGTATTTTGTTTCTTCAAAACTTTTCAAAAGCTTGACATTTTCTTTTAATTATTTTTTATTATTTATTTATTTATTTATTTTTCTTGCTCCTTCTACTATCTTGGAACCTGTGGAGGCCTGCTGGGAACAGGACTCCTGAAAATGACAAGTATGTCTGGAAGGCTGTGGTCCAAAGCCATTTTTGCTGGCTATAAGCGGGGTCTCCAGAACCAGAAGGAACACACAGCTCTTCTTAAAATTGAAGGTGTTTATGCTAGAGATGAAACTGAATTCTATCTAGGCAAGAGATGTGCTTCTGTGTACAAGGCAAAGAACAACACAGTGACTCCTGGTGGCAAACTGAACAAAACCAGAATACTCAGGAAAAGTAACTCATGCTCCAGGAAACAGTGGCATGGTTCGTGCCAAATTCCAAAGCAACCTTCCTACTAAAGCCATTGGCCACAGAATCTGTGTGACGTTGTACCCCTCAAGGATTTAAACTAACTGAAAAGTAAATAAATAAAGATGTAGATTTGTTCTCCTGTAAAAAAAAAAAAAAAAAAAAAAAGTTGGTTTTTTTGTTTGTTTGTTTTTTTAATTTGAGAGAGAGAGAGAGTGCATGCAAGCAAGGGAGAGGGGCAGAGGGAGAGAGAGAATCCTAGACAGGCTCCACAGCTAGCACAGAGCCTGACGTGGGGCTCAATCCCATGACCATGAGCTCATGACCTGAGCTGAAATCAAGAGTCAAATGCTCAACTGACTGAGTCACCCAGGCGCCCCAAAACCTTGACATTTTAAAAGTATATATGATCCTATCAACAACAGCCAAATTATAGAAACAGCCTAAATGTCCATCGACTGAAGAATGGATAAAAAAGATGTGGTATATATACACAATGGAATAGTACTTGGTGATCAAAAAGAATGAAATCTTACAATGTGCAGCAACATTGATGGAATTAGAATGAATTATGCTAAGCGAAATAAGTCAGAGAAAGATAAATATCATATGATTTCACTCATACGTGCAATTTAAGAAACAGAACAGATGAACATAGAGGAAGGGAAGGAAAAATAAGATGAAAACAGAGAGGGGTGCCTGGGTGGCTCAGTCGGTTAAGCGTCCGAACTCAGCTCAGGTCATGATCTCACAGTTCATGGGTTTGAGCCCCGCGTTGGGCTCTGTGCTGATAGCTTGAGGCCTGGAGCCTGCTTCGGATTCTGGGTCTCCCTCTCTCTCTCTCTGCCCCTCCCCCGCTCACGTTCTGTCTCCCTCTCTCTGTCAAAAATGAATAAACATTAAAAAAATTAAAAAAAAAAAACAACAGAGAGGGAGGCAAACCATAAGAAACTCCTAAGTACAAAAAACAAATTGAGGGTTGATGGGAGGCAGGGCTTGGGTGGGGGAATGCACTAAATGGGTGATGGGTATTAAGGAGGGCCCTTGTTGGGATGAGTACTGGTTGTTATACTAAATTCTACTCCTGGAACCATTATTACATTACTTTAACTAACTTGGATTTGAATAAAATTTATTTTTTTTTCCTCTTTTTTTTTTTTTTAACGTTTATTTATTTTTGAGACAGAGAGAGACAGAGCATGAACAGGGGAGGAGCAGAGAGAGAGGGAGACACAGAATCTGAAACAGGCTCCAGGCTCTGAGCTGTCAGCACAGAGCCTGACGTGGGGCTCGAACTCACGGACCGTGAGATCATGACCTGAGCCGAAGTCGGACGCCCAACCGACCAAGCCACCCAGGCGCCCCAAGGATTTGAATAAAATTTAAAAAAAAGTATATATGATCCCAAAGTTACCATACAGCTCAGTCTATATTATTTTCCTTGAACAATAAATTCTGAGATGCTATCAAAACTTGGACTCGGTTACTTACAGGAAGCTGTGATTTATAAGTGAGAGAAGATGAACGCTGCACTGGAAGTCCAAAAGTCAAATCCCTAACAAGACAGCGAGACTACTTTTACGATAAAAATATCAAATCTTGTGAAGGAAGAAACAAAAACGGACCTAATTAATAAAGCAGGTGTGCAAAATATGGACGCTGTTGACCCACTGAACCCACATGGAGTGGAATGGGAAAGAACATGCACAGATACAGCTTCCAGAAACCCAGAGCAAATCCTGAGAATGTAAGTCACAGACTCGGAACCTGGTGTGTCAAGCACCTGGTATCTTTAATCATGGGATCCTTGGCAAGTACATTAAAGGAGCAGCAAAAAACAAAGACAGTTTTTCCAACCATAAGCATATATAACTTAGTGACTCATATCCTGCGAAAATATAGATTCACAAAAATTATCATGGATAAGTTAATAGCAAGGTATTCAAAAGCATGAAGTTTCAGTGTGGACAGTCGTTTACTTGAGAACCCTAATATACAGAGGAAATCTCGGAACATACAGGCAACACGCACCGTCAGTAATAAGGCAATCATCAAAAGAGAAAAAAGAAAGGCAAGCAGCAGCCAGAAGAGATGTCACAACTAGGGGTGGAAATAAAAATATCTTTGTATAAGGCGGTGACTGAGAAGCTTAGGAATACACGGTCCTTGATGGGCAGACATGGAAGAGAACGGATGTAAGAGACCAGTTGTGGTTTCCTAACTGAAATTAGGAGAAAAAGGCTTGAGAGTGGTAAAATCCTCATGGCCTCGCTACCTAACTAGGGAACAATACCATGTATAAAAATTACATATAGCCACTAATAAAATTGATTTAAATATTTTATCTCTTTTGCAATTCTAGAAAAGAGATTACCCACTAGACAGAGGGAAAATGGATATGCAAATCATCCAAAAATGGATAATCAGATGCATGGAGAATGAAGTATACAATTCTCTAATATGTGGTGGGATTTGGTTAGCTTATCTTAGGTGTTCCCACAGTCATCTATACTGCTCAACCCCATCTTGTCCTTGTTTACCAGGCTGCTGTGACATCTTAAGCACTTAGCAAGTGGAACTTTTAGCAGGCTTATGGTAATGATGGTAACATCGCTAAGTTGACATGAATAGACACTGGCTCACTCCTATAGATGGGCAACTTACCTGTGCTATGGTTTCCAGCTACTTGTTTTTAGGTCCACATGAAGTTTACCCTTTTCTACCCTATGCAAACCATGGGTTCCAGGTTGAAAACAGACAGAAGCTTAGGAGGTCAGGAGTGCAGGGAGGGGTACCTTCATGATAAAGAAGAGGAGGATGATGATGACGACGTTGACTTGTGGATGGATCCACACAGCCGACTGGCCCAGGCTTGCAGGGTCACCCACATGCTTTACCCACGTGTTGTTGTCAAAGAGGGTACTGATGGCTTCACGAGGCATCAGCTGTGAGAGGAAGAAGCAAAAGGGGGCAGGTCTCCAAGGATGTTTGGTGCTAGCACTTTGTACAGAACTGATTCTCCTGGGGTTTCCCGGGTAGCTCAGTCGGTTAAGCATCCGACTTCAGCTCAGGTTATGATCTCATGGTTCATGAGTTCGAGTCCTGCATCAGGCTTTCTGCTGTCAGCGTGGAGCCTGCTTGGGATTCTATCTCTCCTTCTCTCTGCCCCTCCCTCTCTCTCTCCCAAAAAACAAACAAACAAACAAACAAACATACAAGTGGATTCTCTCGTCTCATTTTTCAAGGGTCTCTCTTGTCTGTTCTTGGGGAGAGATTCTACACTTGGGTAAAAGTACCTGTGCTCAGAAGCTGGAGGGATGTCTGTGCTGTGGCCCTGCCCTGGCTTAGTCCCAGCTCAGTGACCTGACGCCCACCTCCCTCCCCAGACTCTTTGGAGCTGACCTCTCCAGCCATGAATTGACCCATTCCTGGCGGAAAAGTGAATGAAGCGATGACAAAGGTGACGATTCCGGGATACAGCAGGCGACTGAAAAAGACACAGATTTAAGCCCCCCCCAAGTTAGCCACAGTGGATGTCACACTGAGCTGGCTATCTGGGTTCTAGTAGCCCACTGCAGACTTAGCTCTTTATTTTTATTTTATTTTTTTAGGAGAGAGAGAAAGTGAGTGAGGGAGAGGAGTGGGGCGGGGGGAGGGAGAGAGAGAGAGAGAGGAGAGAGAGCCCACGAACTGTGAGATCATGACCTGAGCTGAAACCAAGAGTCAGATGTTCAGTCCACTGAGCCACCCAGGCATCCCATCCTCAGCTCTTTAAACACAGAATGTTCTTGCCACCAAAAAGCAATCTTTAACGGGCAAACCACACCGTGTTCTCTCTCTATGTGGAATATCAGGGCTTCTATATTTTATCGCAAGTCATGTATTGGCATTTACAGCCTTTGAGAAAGATTAAAAGGGAGGGGCTCGTGGAGAAAGCAGAAAGTAAATGGGTAGGACACAAAAGGGCAGTGACTCACTGCTTCGCCAGAAACCGGCTGAGGGCCTTGTGCCTTCGGACACCAAGCATGACTTGGCGGTGCAGATACACAAATACAGCTCCCAGGAACCCACAGCAAATCCTGAGGGCGCAAGTCGTACAGCAATGGAACCCTCATCCCAGACCTGGCTGTGGCAGGGAAACAAATACCAGGCGCCCACCCTCCCCCAGCAACTCACACTCACCCACACCTGCCCCCAGGCTTTCAGCTTGGGCCCCTCCCAGCCCAAAGCCGCACCCTGCCCTGCCCCCACCCCCAGCTAACCACTCCCAGGGCACTCCACTGACCCGATGATGGCAAAGGCTGGGAGTTCCTGCAGGTCAAAGGGGAAATCCATTCGGAAATTGGTTCTGAAGAGGGCGGTGATGGTGACTACGGGATGGAAAGGCATGGTGGGAGCGCCACAGAGACCCGAGAGGAAGCCAGAATCATCAGCCGAGGGTCAATTCCTTCCTTCCTCCGAGGCCAATGTCACCTCTTCCACTGAATTTCCAGTTTTTATGGCTGAACATTGCCCTTCTACTCCGTGATCCAGGACCTATATCTTTGCTCTATATCCTTGGGCCCACTTCTGAAATAATGCCATCCATTCCTTTTCTAAACCGCCCTAAGGAGCTTGCCTACACGCCCCATTACCAGCCTCCCTCTTTCCCTGTTACCGGCATCCTTGTTCCACACGGCCAGCACGCGGAAAACAAAGGCACTGAACGTGGCCGCAAAGAATCCTCGCCAGTAGTTCCGCACGGCAAAGTAGGTAGAGGTGACCTCGATGCTGAACAGCACTCCTGCAGGGGCGTGGGGGTGGTCAGGGCCAGACAGAGTAAGAGGCTCTCCCCCAGCCCCCACCCTGTGGCCCCGAGGTGCTTTTGCTGAAACCTGAATCACGAGGGGAAGCAGCAGTGGGAAGTAATGGTCTCCTGGAACCTCACGCTCTAAAACATACACCTGCTCACGCTGGCGGTTGTTTGCAGGCCGGGGATGTGGTCCAGTAAGATACAGAGGGGAGCTCGGGGTGGGGGATGGGGAGTGTGGTCCTCAACCCACAGACCGAGGGGGTCAGGTGGTCCCACCTTCTCTCTCCCTTAGAAAGTAGGATTCACGATTGTCAGATAGCCACAGGGACTTAAGGATTGTTGCAAAGTTTCTGCAGGGAAGTTATGGGAGAAAACATTTCCAGAGCAGGTGCTCAGCAGAGCTGCGAGGCAGAGCTCAGGACCCACGGGAACTCTCCTTCACATTCCCTCCAATCTCTACTCCCTCCTCCCAGGTACCACATACCTTGAGGCAACTTTATAAGGAACAAATAAGAAAAAGGAACATGAGAAGCCTTCATGAGAGCTGACAATAATCAATATTCCAAGAAAAGAAGAGGATTCATCAAAGTGTTTAAAAATTAATATTAGGAGCGCCTGGGCGGCTCAGTCGGCTGAGTGTCTGACTCTTGATTTTGGCTCAGGCCATGATCCCAGGTCATGGGATTGAGCCCTGTGCATGCACGTTGAGTGCAGAGCCAGCTTAATATTCTCTCTCTCTCTCTCTCTCTCTCTCTCTCTCCCCCTCTCCCCTGTGCGTGCTCTCTCTCAAATTAAAAAAAAAAGTTAACATTAAAAACCTGACATAAAATAACAAAAACAAGGGGAAAAACCAAGAGGCTAGGAGTTAAAAACAATTTTGTTTCAGAAAGGTGAGTGGGGCAGAAGGAAAGCTAATTAAAAGGCCTAAATAGCACTGTTTCTGAGCAGATGCTGGAGCGGAAAATGAGGAGGTCGATACACACACCGATAGCAAGCAGAGGGAGGGACAAAGTGAGGAACGCTAATGAGGGCCTAAAAGCGAGATTCAAGAGACAGCAAGGAAAATAACCTTTGAACGTATTAAGAATACAGGAGTGGACTTTGATTAGATGCAGGATAAAAATTGATGGCAAGAAGAAGTAGCTAGCTAAGCCTCATCTTTATGGAAAATGAGGAAGAGAAACCAGAAAAATGCAGCATGTAACTAGATGAGTGGAGGAGAGGACTGGGCCCAAGAGCAACCAGGAACCAGATAAGGTGCGTCTCCTCCTTTCCCCCCACGGTGAACGGTTGCTGGGCTGAGACCCCTCAGGTAGCAGCTTCTGTCCGAGCCAATGTTTTTCTCCCTGTTGTACATGCAAAGTCACAACTCTGGACTCCTCCGGGACCGCCCCGCTCTGTTTCACAGGTGACAGTCAATAGTTGAGTAAGTTACTTGCGCCAAGAGGATGGTGGCCTGTCGGTTACTCCCTCACAGAGTAGCTGCAGCATTTTGGCCGAGGGTCCCTAGGAGTCAGCTCAAAAGTCACCTTCTCTGGGAAGGCACTCCTGGTGCCCCTCGTCAGGTGGAAACAGCTGACTGTCTCAGAATTTTGGACTGTTTGAGCACTTGTTATGTGTTTCCATCTCTGAGTTCCCCCTAGGATCAAAAGTTCCTTGGAAACCACCACCTAATACAATGCCTGACACATCGTCGGGGCTTTCTGTCTGTTCTATGGGTGAACGGGACAGGAAGGGGAGGAGAGAGAACAAGAGAGAACAGAACGGGTGAAATTTCAGAGAGCGGAGCGAGGGAAGGGGGAATTTGGGGCAGCTGGAGCTGCCAGCCACCCTTTCTGCCCCTGCTCCTCAAATCACGGCCGGTAAGGCTGCTGTCTCCTTGGGCTGAAAGGAGGATTTGACACAGTGTGGGGAGCAGGTGGAGGAAGTCTCTCTCCTTTTCTTTACCAGTAATAAAACAAAGTCAGCTTTGATTTGTTGGGGTGTAAGCTATCCAACTTATGAATATTTTACGACCATATTTTGAAACCCTGGGCTAGATTTTCTTTCCTATGATGTGGTTCTGGGATGCTTTCCCCAGCAGTCTGTCACTCTATACTCAGGAATGAGAACTGATTTTACTATTAGTCTGAGCCAAGCAGAAAATGTGCCGCTAAGAGCAAACAAAGCATTAAAAACACAAACAGCTTCTGGAAACTCTCTGGTTTCTGTTCCGTGGTACAGCTCTCTTCTGCCGCCCTGGATGTTCCCTGTTCTCCCCCTCTGGCTCCTTTGCCCCTGCCCAAGCCAGGGCCTTGACCTTGGTCTCCTGCTCTTGCTACTCACAGACACACTTTCTCCATTTCATGGCTTCAACTGCCACCGACAGGCTACTTGTTAGCAAAGCCATGTGTTCAGCTCAGTTCCTGGACTTCAGACTCAACAGTCCAGCTGCCTGGTCAGTATCAGTCGGCTATGCCACTGGATCTTCAAACTCAGTAGATTTAAAGTAAAATGGATCAACTCCTCCAGACCCGTTTCATGTCCCATATTCCTTGTCTCGCTGACCAGCACCGCTGTCCACCCAATTTTCCTTGGAATAAACTTTGGGAGTTGGCCCAGATTCCTCTTTCTGTCTCATCCTTTATAGCCTCACATAAAATCAACCACCAGGTCACATCAATTTTACTTTCTATCATCCGTATGTATCATCCTCTTCTCTCTTCTGCCTCTGTTCAGTTCAGTCTCTCATCATCTGGCATCAGGGCTTTGACAATAGCCTTCTTCTTAATCTTAGACTGAATCCCGTTAATCCACAGGCTGGTCCAACTCTGCACGCATCTGCTGGAGGGACTGGATGGATGTGCCGGGCCTGTCGTGTGTCACTCCCCTCCTTGTACAGAATTCTTCCATGGCTCCCCTTCCCCCGTGACAGCATTTCCAAAAGCCTGATCTGTGAGGTCCTCTGAGTCTTATGAGAAGTTCCTTGCAGAAGGGATTCTGTGGGAAATGCTGTACTGGAGCCACATTTTGCATATTCACAAAGCATGCCAGCATATCCAACATTCCGATAACTCTTCCAGTTTAAAGAACTAGCTGTTTAACACAGTGTTTTTCCAACTTATTTGACCTTGGAACACTTTTCACATGTTACCTCTATTAATGCCATGGAGAACCATGTTCTGTAAAACACATTTGGACAAACTGTGGCCTAGAGAATAGAATCTACATTCTTGTGCGTGGCCTGTGAGCACCTTCACGATTCATGATTTCCTTCCTTCATGGTTTCCCTGTGCAGACTCACTTCCTGTTCCTGTTTCTCTTAACAATGCTCTCATCTACTGTGATTACAGCCCCCAGATCTTGACTTTGCAATGCTGTCTCTTCTGTCCAAAGTACCCTGTCCTCATTGTCTTCCTTGCACTTTGCCCAAACTGTCATCGAGACACTTCTTTGGGTGGGCTATGATGATGGGTTTATCTGCCCATCCACCCCGTCAGCTGTGAGCCCCTGGGAGTATGAGATCCAGCACACCCAGAGGGCACACCGCACAGAGGGCACACGGTAGAAGCAAAAAGATGTTTGTCGTTTTAGCAGGTTGTTGAAGTAGATTTCTTTCATTAGTGTAAGGAATTAAGAGTTGGCTATATAATGAATAAATTATCGTTTTACTAATGTTTTCTTTCAGAATTACTCTATGTTCTTAAAAAAAGAAAAATAATCAAATAAGCCTACCTTCCAGGGTATTTATTTTTTAATTTTTAAAAAATTTGAGAAAGAGTGTGTGCATGCGTGCGCAAGTGGGGGAGGGGCAGAGAAAGGGAGAGAGGATCTCAATCAGGTTCCATGCTCAGCACAGAACCCAATGCTGGGCTTGATTCCAAGACCCTGGGATCATGACCTGAGCTGAAATCAAGAGTCGGATGCTCAACTGACTGAGCCACCCAGGCGCCCCCTGAAAATGGCATCTTAATTTTTCAGTACTGAACCTTTTCTCGGGTCAAGAGCCATGTTTTACCTGTTGCTCCCTTACCACCTTCCCTATATTCTACACTGGACCAAGAGAAACCTTCCTCATTCATCCTAGACATTCCAGTTTTATGCAAAAAATACACATTCTCTTCATTTTAAAATAATCTGGCTGATTAAAAAAAAAAAATTTAAAAAGCCCACCTGTCTGAAAATGCTTTTTAGACCTTCTGGATTTGTAAGGCAAAAAGAGAAAGTAAAGGTGAAAGTGGGTACAAATGTTAAGTGTGAATGTCTCATGTGTACAGAAATTCAAACGCACTGAAGTGTGTACAGAAATTCAAATACACCCCTCACTCGTGGAGACTGGTGACTTTAATGACAAGAGCTGACACCAGAAGTACAGACAGGATGCTAGCTGATCTTACGCTGGGCACAGCATCAGGACAAACGGGTATAACACACTTTCTGCTCCCTCTGAACGCTTACTCGTAAGTCATTCCTGAGCTGAGACGTGGGAGTTACCTGCGCACTCCTCAAGAAGGGACTGATTACATTTTCATAATTGAAAAGCTACCTCTAACGTTTAAGGAGCATATGCTTTTCCGGCAATTTTGTTTCCCCAGTGTCAACTCGGTGCCCTTTTTATCACCAATGAATCCAATTAATGAATGATCCATGTAGTCCCTCCTGTGTTAATCTTGTTACAACGGACTCACCACTAAGTAAACACGGCTGCTTTCTCTGTCTGTGCCCACTTGTTAGTGACCCAGGACAAAGAAAACAGTCTGAAAAGCTGCCCTTTGCCTTTCATGTGTGGGGAGAACTAATCTCAGGTTTATGTTGCTGTCAGGGAGCAAAGGTGCTTTAATTCCTGTCCGCAGCCCTCATTAAAGCTGACCATTAGTCTGAATAACCGCACCTAGACCCCCGTGTCCTTGATAACACGCACAATGGAAGCTCTCCCGTGGAGAACACACTACATAAGGTCCCCTGTTAGAGGACGTAATAAGTGGAGGGCAAAGGTGTTCAACAATTTCGACAGGCTTTATTGATTACAAGTAGGGGGACTGGGGGGACTGCCTTGGTTTTCATTCCCCACTCTACCTCTTGCTAATGGGCTGGCCTTGCTCAAGTCACTTACCCTCTCTGTGATCAGTTTTCTCCTCCCTCTCCTCTGTGCTGTCGGTCTCATACAGTTTTTAGCAGGAGTAAGGTGCTTAGAACATCACCTGCACACGGTAAATGCTCACTAAAAGTTTGCTGTTCTTGTCATACTTTTGTTTTAACTGGCAGTATCGCACTTGGGGAGCAGGGCCAGGCAGTGGACTGATGTAGGAGGGGGTAAATCACTTGCCTCCGAGTGGTGTCCCAAAACAACAGCCAACTCCCACAGCACAGCCCACAGTCAGCATGTCAGTGTAATAGTATGGCTGCTACTAGGGGAGAGAGAGAGAGACAGAGAGATGGGGGGTGGGGCAGGGAAGGGGAGCAGAGAGGAACGGAGAACAGGCAAGGGTGGGGAATAAGGCAGAAAGAGAGGCTTAAGTCACAGAGACTCACAGTGGTCCCAACTCCCCCAGTGATTCCCAGGTCAAGAGATACTCAGTTAGTTTGGCAAACAGGAAGTGACCTCATAGGGCAAGCCAAACTTAGAAATAAAAGGTAAATATGTGCAAGGCAGGTAAGCCAATAAATGATCATCAGAGAGGGGCTGGAGATGCGGACAACCCGGGCAAGAAGTGTCGATAGGAAGAGAAACAGAGAGGACTTCAGACAAACGGTACCAATAAAAGCCTGCATAAAACAGCCGCCAGCCGCGAAAGAACACATAGCCCTTTGGCGGAAAAGCGTGGGTGCCTGGAACCCAGGGGCTGCGATCCGGGGTCACTCCTTGAATGCCCACCCACCAGTCCCTTCAGCGAGCACCCTCTCCACCCCAAAGCTTAGGCAGCCACTCAAACCCCCTTCCAGGTCGTGCTCCGGGGTAGGGAGGAAGTGGGACTTGCCTCCGATAGGGGCTGCAAAGCAGCATCCCACGCCCACCGCACAGGCCGGCACCAGGAGATCAAGCCGCCCAGACACGGTCTGCAACAGAGAAGCACGCAGGACGAGGAGGGTGGAGGGCTAGGGCCGGCAGCAGTGCTTGCGAGAGATGGGGTGGGGAGGACCAGGAAAACAGAGGGACAGGGTGGGTACAGGAGGCAAGGGCGGAGCTTGGATGGGGCGCGGGTGGGAGGGGGGGCGTGGGGGGGGCACTGACGAGGGGCAGCATGGGAGCTGGTGGGCCTGCAGGCCTGGAGGAGCCGGGGAGCAGATGGAGAAGGGCGGCCGGGAAAAGGCTGGGGTACGTGGCGGGGGGGGGGGGGGGGGGGGGCTGGGGCGCGGTGTGTGTGTAGAATAAAGGAGCGTGGGTTAGCGCGACGCCCCCTCTCAGCATCACGGCCAGCCCAGAGCAAAGGCAGCCCTCCCGACGCCCTAAGCACACACAGCCCGTCCCTCATTTTCTTTCTCAACCTTACCTCATATACCCCGCAGAACATTGACATGAACTTGCTGAGGACAGCAGCACAGATGCTGGCTATGTGCACAAATGGGCCCTGGGAGAGAGAGGGAGGTGAGGGGTCAGCAGCAGGGGTCCAGACCGGAGGCTGTGCGTCCTTCACTGGACAAGCTTTACGGCTCCAGGCACTGAGCTGGGTGCCAGAAATGCGGCAGTGAGCACGACAGAGGATCTGCCCTCCTGAACTTCATTCCAGAGGGGAAGGGGGTGGTGGGTGGGGGGTGGGGGTGGGGAGATGGACCAGCATTTCAGGGAGGCTACAGGTGGGGAAAATGAGAAAGGATGAGAGGCAGACAGACTAGGGTGTGATGTGGGTTTAGAGAAGGCACTCGGGGACGGCCACAATTGAGTAGGGTCTCCACTGAAATGAGGCAGTGAGCCACGTGGGTGTCAGGAGGAAGAACGCTCCACGCTGGGTCCTGGGACGGGAACAGCTTCTGTGACTGAGGGACAGGAAGACCCTGTCACCCAAACGCAGTGAACAAGGGCGGCTTGGGAGAGCAGAAGACCAGACAGAAAGAAGCCAGATCAGCACAGGTCTCCTAGGCCCCAGAGAGACGTTTGTACTTGATTTTTAGAAGACTGGAAAGCCATTAGAAGTTCTTAAGCAGAGGTTCTGCCAGTACTGATTCCATTTTGAAAAGACTCTGGCTGCCGTGTGGATTCCCGATTGTGGCCGGGCAAGAATGCACGTGAGTATAACCTTGAAAAAAACACAGCCTCTCTCTGGGGTTCAGCTTCCGTAATATTAAAACAAGGAAACTGGTCTGAAGTGCCTCCAAGGCAGTGGTCCTCCACCGGGCGAGATCCCTCTCCCCACCCCCCAGGGAAATTTGCCAATATCTGGAGGCATTCTGATTCTCGAAACGAGGGGGCGCTACCAACATCTAGGAGGTAGAGGCCAGGGATCTGCTAAACCTTCCACAATGCACAGGGCAGCCCCCCAGAACCAAGAATTACCCGACCCAAAATGTCAACAGGGCCCAGTCTAGGAGACTGCTCTAAGGCCCTACCGGCTCAGACTTCTGTTATTCTGCTCCAGGACTAGGACCTTCCCTAGTATTTCCCCTCCCTACTGTACCCTGGCGCTGGCTCTCCCAGCGCCCCTGGTCTCAGGCTCCCAGAGCTCCCTCCGGGCTCAGTGCTGCCCTCTGCCGAGCACCAGTGGACTTACCTCCTTCCCCACAGGAATGCCACTGCCCAGCCCTGCAGTCAGGGCCACAACCTTGGCCACAAAGGCCTTGAGGGTGAGATATTCCTTCAGGATGACCCCACGGAGTATTGTCTTCATCTCAGGGATCCCGGAGCCTAAAAGGTTCAGAGAGTGATTATGTGCCGCTTCCAGCTAGAGGTTAAAAGGGAGACAAACATCCAGACAGGCGGACGTGGTGATGGGCGTGGGTGGGGAGACGATGGCAAGACAGGGGAAAGGGCCGTCAGTCGGGTTGAGGGGCTGAGCGAGGGAGGAAGGGCACTGGAAGGGTCTACAGGCTAAAGAGATAACACTGATGACACGACAGGGGTAGGGTGGTGAGCGGATGGGGGGGTAGGAGGTTCTCACCAACGGCCTGGGGAGAGATGAGGTGGCAAAAGAGGGCGCTGAAGAGGATGAGAGTTAGCGGGAAGGTGACCCAGACCAGGTACTGCAGAGGCAGGCTGGGCTGCATCTGGTAATAGGTCCACTTGTAGGCTGCAGAGACACGTGCCTGAGCTCAGTCCCAGCGTGGCGGGATGTCACCGCACCCCCATGGTGCAGCACATCACAGTGTGCAAGGAGCGTCCTCACGGCCTGGCCACCCCGTCTGACCTCACCACACGGTATTGTTCTCACTGGACACAAGGGAGCCCGAGTTGTGGGAGGTGCCGTGACCTGTCCAAGTTCCCACCACTTGTAGGAGGTAGAGTCTGTGAACCCCACTTCTGAGTGCTGAGACTGCAGGCTGCCCCAGTTTGCTCAGAACCTGGGGTGGGGGGAGGGTGCCTGGGACTCAGGGTGGTCAGTGCCCAAACCAGAAAAGCCCTGGGGAAAAGGGGATGAGCTGGTCACCCTATTAGAGGGGCACCCACAGGTTGTATGGCAGCAGCTGAAGGGGCAGAAGTGCATCTGGGTCCGGGTCTGGTCTTCTCCTGGGCCAGACCTCCTCTGTGCAGCGCCCCCCCTCCCCCAAACACGCCCAGCTTATCCCAGGCAGGAACTCTAGAAACTCTAGGAACCGCTGTGCGAAGAGAGGCTGAGGGTAAAGGACCAGGTTAAACCTACCCTGAAGGCTTTTGGCACTGACATAATCCATGCTCCAGCTAACCAGAGCCATAAGCAGTCCCAGGAGCACCAGAAAGATCCAGTCTTCTCCTAATTTCCTTCTTACCACGTGTCCCAGGCGGCGCATACAGTCTGGGAAGAGGGAAAGACAAAAAGAGCGGCTAACCGGTCACTGCTCTGGGCTGTGACTGAGGACAGGAGCAGAGGAGCTGGGCCCCTGGGGTCTTGTCTATCTCTGCACCACATTCACTGGGTTTGCCCATGGGATACCTGAGTTCTTTCTAAGTCTCCTTTCCTGGGGGTGGCTGGGAGGGAGAGGAGGGAGCCAGGCAGGGTGAGAGGAGGCAGAGAGAGATGCCTTTCCCTACTGCTTGGAGGGGGGCTTGGGTGTGGGTGAGGGGAGGGCGGAGAGTGAGCTACAGGCGGTGGGGATGTCCCAGTTCTCCTAATCCCTGCGCCTCCTTCCATTCCAGATCCCTTTATTCCTCAGTCCCCGTCACCTTGACATTTAGAAGAGTGATCCTCATCCTTGCTGTCCAGGCTGTCACTGGAGCCCGTCTTCGGGGGCATCCCCATGCCCTGCTCCTTGTGCGGGGGCTGCTGTTTGTGATGGCCATAAATCTGGACACAGGGGGAATGGAAAACGTCTTTTGTTGGAGTCCGAAGGAATAGACGGAGGGAAGCACCCAGACCCACAGAGGAAACAAACAGCTTTTTAAATTCCTGGGCGTTGAGAGCCTCACGTAGGGTCACTTTGTGGTGGTCCCTGCCCTCAATGCTCCATCTACACACTCCCACTCTGGACGCCTTTACCCCTGTACCCATCCTCACCCCACCTCTGTCCTCATCTTGATGGATGACAAGGAGGCCAGCTTCCACTCTAAAGTGGAAACACAGGAACTCTGCTAAGACGGGGCATCCGTGTCAATCAGGTGTTTTATGTGTGACCCAGCTTACTGTGTGTCAGCCTCTCCCTACTATCCCAGACCCCCCTTCTCTGCCTGGCCTCCCTCCTAGGAATCCTGACGTGGACCAGCAAGGACAGACTAGCAGGGGACTCTTGGTTTCTCTTTGCCTTGGTGTGTCTGGCCTCTCTTGAGGCCCCTCAGATGCTCTCTCAAGTTCAGAGGAAGCCCACCCGCCTCACCTCCCTGTGCTCATGTGCACAATCAGGAAGCAGTCTTGGTAAGGGACTTCCCATAGCAGGATTACTAGACGCTCACACTACGGGGAGAGGACAGAGCGTCGCCCCTCAGATCTGGGAGCCCTCTGCTCCCATCCCCATGGAGAACACGTGTGTTTGGGGCCAGGGGAGCAAGGGCTCTCACTGCTTTTGGTCTGTCCTCCCCCCCTTCACTAGCTCCGTCCTCTGGGGCCAGGGGTCAGGCCAGGTCGTGTTGCCGGTTCTGGGAGAGCCTGGGTGGGAGAGATCTGATTTCACAATATGAGCAGCAGAGTTTACGCCCCAGTTCTGGACAGGAGCACACTCTTTGCCCAGCTCTTGGCTGTTCTGTCTTCTGGGATGAGGTGGGTGACTGAGCGAGACAGTGTGTCCCTCCCTGCGCTACCTGGCCCCAGAGAGCAGACACTCCCCCTGTGGATCAGTGCATGTTCCTCCACCTGCTGTTTCAGCTGTCTGGGGCCCCAGGCTGGTGGAGGCAAGGAAGGGGGTGTGGAGGTGAGGAAGGGGGTGCTGCAGACCAAACCCTGGCTGGGAAACACCTGAGAGAGCCAAATCTGTGCCGGGTGTTTCAGGGCGAGGCACCGCATCAGAGCAGAGCTGGGGGAAGGGAGGGACAGCTCAAGTGTGAGGGGGGTGCTGGGATTCACGGGTGTGTAGGGGTGAGGCTGGGAATGGGAAGGAGAGGTGAAGCAGTGTAGACACAATATCGGTGATTGTTGAAAGCTGGGTAAGGGGCATTTGGGTGTTCATTACATGGGTCTATTTTTTAAGTTTGGAATTTTCCATAATAAAAATGAAACAGAAAAACTTAAGTCCAAACCTCTCTTCTTTCAGGCCAGCTCTACTTCTGAAATTAATTTACCATTCTTCTCCATCACGAAGCTTCCTGCTACTTTGTCGCCGCGCCTTGACGGCATTTCACTCACCCCACCGAAGCATGTGGTGACCGGTGAGAGGAGCAGGGCCCTGAGGAGGGGCCTTTCTGTCCAATCCCGTCTGGTGTTGCAAGGCCAGGCCAGGCCCCACCTTCTCCGGGAAGCCCCTCTCCCCGCACTCACCATTCCCATCTCTCCTGACTTTGTGTCCCCACCCCCACTGATTCCCCAGAGGTGCCCTTAGTAACCATCTCCATCTCCGGATGATGCAGACTGCTGCGTGGATCCTCTCGTCCCCCAGTGCTGACATCACCTGCACAGCCACCCCTTGGTTCCCTGCCCTGTCTGCATCCCCTCATCACCCACCCCTCCCCGCCATCTTTAGCTAAAACACGTGCACACACATTTCCTCACGGATCACCTGCTTGTTTATCTGCAGCAACCTCGCAAGCTTTCCTTCATAGTTGTGCCATCAGTCCCCTTTTCCGTGCTAGATGTCCACAGCCCACCCATCCGGACGCCTGCAGTGAGCTCACTAGGCACGCACACCCCTACCTCCCCGGGGCGGGGCGCCTACAACCTGATGGACTCCTACCTGATCGACCTTCCCACCCGAAAGTTAGGCTGCGGTTCTTCTGCTCATTTTGACCCTGGTGTACCTTTGATCACTGATCTGCAATCCAGTTCGTTTTCTCCACTTAACCCCAGCACCTTTCTTCTGCCTTGTGCAGAAGCGTTTATTTGTGCGCGCACTGCAGAGGGTCAGCAGGGAGAGAGCTGGTGGTGTCTGCGTGGGGGTGAGGGAGTAAGAGGCAGCTTCACACAGAGGTGTGGGCTCCCACGCCAACCACTCTGGGCAGGTTATGTAAGCACGGGCTAGTCAAGCCTGTGTGGCTATGCCTTTCCCCCCTAGGATTCGGGTGTCCTGTTAGTCAGGGTTATATAAAAAAAGGGGATGGGATCTCTATAAACGCACGCTTAGCTAAGCTCAGCCCTTTGAAGGATTTTCGTATTTTGAACACATCACCATGTACTTTTTAAAGTTAACACAACACTTCTCCCGCTTTCACCTGATTCCTCAGTCACCCGCCCCCAGCCGTCACACAACTGTCCCCCGGATTCCACCACCCCCTCCCCCTTGGACTTTACCTGTGTGGGGCGGGTGTTGGGACGGGGGCCTGCGTCCCTCCGGAGCCTGTGCTGAAGGGCCCCATTTTCGGAGGGTAGTCCGTAGCTGGTGCAGTGCTCAAAAGGCATATACTGGTACTGGGGGGCACTACCCCACCAGCTTTGCTCCCCCCCACGCCGCTGGGACTCTGACCGCTCCATGTTCCTTCCCTGGGCCAGGCCTTGGCCTGCTCGCCCCGGGGCCTCCCCCAGTACAGCTCCTTAAGCCCGTCCTCTTGCCTGTCCCCAAGGCGTCTGGGGCACCATGCCCACCCCCAGCTATTTATAGCCATCTCTCCGTCACATGACCCCCCCCATTGCCACATCTGATCTGCTTGGGGTCGAAGCAGGTGTGAGAGGGGTGCGGGGGAGGGGTTGGGACAAGAACCTGAGGGACAGCCTGCAGGGAATTCCCTCAGTGGGGGCCAGCAGCCCTGTCCCCTCCATAGTCACAAGGAGGCTTCCAGCCCCAAGCCACTGGGCCCCCTATAAACATCGCCCAGACCAGCATGGAGAGGGGCTCTGCACACTCAGACCTGTGTGTTCCCGGGGGCACCGGATCTGCACCCTTAGGGTGTCCTGCCCTCGCTTCCCCGAGGAAAGGTGAGGGGTGGGTGCTGGACGGAGGGATCCGGAGGATAACTCACCTGAGGGAGTAACTGGTGCCTCTCTGCCATCTTTCCCTGTCCAGTTGCTCCCAGCTCAGTATCTTCCCAAGATTGAGTCTTCATCTGTGGGGCCAACTCTCCCATCCCGGCCAGTTTTCAGGTTGCCCCTCCAGCTTTGCTATTTCTATCTGCCAGAGGCCGCTAATAATGCTTTGGCGTCATCACCTTGACGCCACTCTTATTACCCACTGGGTGTGGGAAGCAGGGGTAACAGCCTTGGGTTCTGGCCTTTCTCCCACTTCCCAGACAGATATGTCAGTCACACCAGAAGCCTGGACTCTCGGGGAGGGACGGAGCCTCCATGTAGACTATGGAGCACCTGCCTAGGTCTGTCAGGGCAGGTTAGATAACACGGGAGAAGGAGAAGTGGGTCAGGGGTATGGGGTGGGTCGGGGGGGGGGGGGAAGGGAGTGTCTCTCATCATGAGCCCAACAAACAAAAAGGATGACAGGGAAGTTCTCTGCTACTCCTCCTTTTTCGGGTCAATAAATAAGTTTTGGCCAAGGCCCAACTACCCTATCTGGTGTCTTTTTTTTTTTTTTTAAGCCAAGTTTCCTAGGACGTTCCTTCCCCTGTGAACTCCTCACTATAGAAGAAAAGTTACAAACATGAGCCAACGCATAGTTTAGAATTTGTCACCAAGTGGGGTCCGCCCCAGGGTATTCCAAGTTCAGGGACTGCAGGGTACTGACACCAATCACTTGCTCTGCAATTAAACCTTGACCTCGGCTAAATGGCACTGTCCAAAGCAGGGGAGGTGGATGCCATTAAAAGCACGTTTTCTAACACCAACCCTATGAGCTCGAAGGCTTATAATCCACAGCCAATGATTACAAATGTGTGCTGGTGTGAGGGCCTGAAGGCTGACAGATGCCTTCTCTGCAGGCAGAACGTAAGGAAAGAGATCTAATGATTTGGTGTAAGATGAAAGAATAGAGTGCCAAAGTCAAAATAGGTTCTTTGGGGGAGGGGGGAACTTTAGAAACAGAAAACGTCGTCACGCTTGAGAAGGGCTCTCCTGAATGTAGCCAGTTTCTATAGACACTCAATAATCCTGAGAAACAAGTATCTAACACAATTACTGTTTCTTCATGCTTCCTTAGAAAATCAGGACCTGGTTATAGATTCCAGGATTTGAAGGCAGAGAGATCAGTGGGACTGGGAAAATCCACACTCCACCAAGCCAAGTAGAAACACCAGCTTGTGAAGTAGAAAAACCAGATTCTGAAACTGGGAGAGTCAAGGCAACCTACTGCTGCTAACGCTGAGGGCAGGGATTTGTGAGTAACTTGAGTCTGACATCGGAAATTGTTAATATCTCATGGGTTGCCATCTTTAAGAGAACAAGAAAATAAAATGTCAGGGTGCCTGGATGGCTTGGTTGGGGGAGTGTGCACCTCTTGATTTGGGGTTGTAAGGTCAAGCCCCATGCTGACTGTAGAGAGTACTTAACTAAAGTCTTTAAAACGGAGAAAAGAACATGTAAACTATGACCACCCCCTACCCATAGGTACAATGCTTGGGTTCTTATTTGGAAGATGGGTTTCTGGGGAGTTCTGTGAAAAGCTCCACAATCTGGAAACAAATTTATAAGCATGCACGCATTCTAGAAGGTATGTATACTGTGTAAGGAATGAATTATTCTGGGGTTTTGAATATATTTTTTTAAGCTTATTTTTTTGTTTTTGAGAAAGAGACAGTGAGTGGAGGAGGGGCAGAGAGACGGACAGAGAGAATCCCACACAGGCTCTGCACCATCAGTGTAGAGCCTGATGCAGGGCTCAAACCCACGAACCGGGATATCATGACCTGAGCTGAAGTCGGATGCTTAACCAACTGAGCCACCCAGGTGCCCCTTGAAGAGATTTTCTTGGGGTCTATGATACTAAAAAGTAAAACCTATAGGCTTATGGAATTGCTATTTGAAGGGAGGTTGCCAAAAATGACCATATGGGACACATGTGCAGGGGAAAGTGTGTGTTGGAGTACAGGTGGGTGTGAACGAGCCACTGCCTGCCCCCTCGCCCAACAGCTTCCCATCAACTGAAGCATGAACTTTCTCTCTGGGTTACACCCTTGTTTTCAGACCTCTTCAAATCCAGCCCCCCAGCCCACTGGACAATGCACGATTACATTGTCTTTAACGGCCTCCAGACATCACTTTCCCTCTGCACATCTAGTCTAGCATCAAACCCATGACCACATGCTTTTGTTTCACCTAGGCAACTGTTAACTCTGCGCCCCCCCCCCCCCCCCCGCAACCGCACACACCTTCTAATTGTACTCCCTGGTAGTAGTAGCTTCTCTACTCCCCATTGGACCCTGCCCCCCCCAGATCTTTACAAATACTTGGTCCCTTCCAAGGCCTGCATGAGGCCTTCCTGATAGCACTGGAGAGGTCTCTTTCCCTTCTGGTTTCTCAAACATGATACACTTGTTCTCTATTCTCTACCTAAATAGTGCAAAGATGGGATAGTCTCTGGTCTCAGGCTTATTTTCCCAGCCCAGTGGGAAAAACCTATAACCCAAAAAAGTGAAGAGGAAAAAAGAAATCTCATGCTAGGAAGTCACAGAAGTCATACTGTTAGTTAAGAGCATACATTAAAGCTAACATTTTGTTTCACATCCTGACCTCAGTTTCTTTAGAAAGGCAGTAACTTAGAGGGTTATGGTAATAAGAGAATGCATGCAAAAAACTTCTAGTGTTTGCCCTCATAGCAAGCACTGAATATGAATGCATATTATTGAACTGAAGCTCATTCTGCCAGAGTTCACAATTCTCAGGCATTTGTAATGCATTAATACTGTGTCACCACACATCATACTTAATCCTCATGGGGACCTTTTAAGGGAGAACACTTTTCATTTTCAGCTAAGGGAAACCGAGGTTCCAGGAGGCTAGGTAACTTAGCCAAGGTCTCCAATACCTCAAAAGGCTGAGCCAGCATTCAAAATCTATTTAATTGTAGACTTCATGGCCTTCAAGCTACGTTTCTTCCCTTTTTTGTGTTATTTGAAGTCTGAGCCTCATTTTCCCCATCTGAGAAAACAAGTGGAAAATGACCAGCTCATGCGCCCGCAGGGAGGGTGGCCTGTGAAGGTGCACGTGTTCCTGTCTCCCTCTTCGGTCCAGGCGCCTGCCCTGCCCTCCCCTAATATCACGACTCTGCTCTCATGGCCCAATTTCCTCTTCCCCCTTAAGAGGAAGCTGGATGGAGGAGAGCTGCAGAGAAGGGCAGCCCCCAGCTCAGGGAGGGGATAATTTTAGCAGAGAATCCCTGGCAGAGGTAAGCAGGGGGGAAGGGAGGGGAGCTGTGAAATTCAACCTGATACTCATTCAAGGGCGGGGCGGGAAGGACATGCAATCCAGGTCAGAAACCTCGCTACTGCGCTGTAATTCCCAAACGTAGCACCCCACAAAGAAGCTCTCCCCTGCTGAAAATGGGTACTTTGCTTACTCCCACTGTTCCAGTAATTTCCTAGCCTCTCTGAAACTTTGTATCCCTTCCTCTCTTGAGGACGGCCCCTTTTCCCTTGGGGTGCAGCCAACCAGGGTCAGCAGGCTTTTCATGCCCTTCCCTGTTGTTCCGCCAACTCCTGCCCTCCCCCACCCTCCCCCTGGTGAGGTGCTTCAGCTCAACTCTTTTTGCTCTTTCCCCTCCATATCCCTCACCACTTCCCCCCAGGTCCCACTGATGCCTCCCACCACGAGGTTCCTGCGGAATCTCTCATCTCTCACTGGGCCCATATGCACTCGCACACTTGCCTCTCCAGGCACACACTTCAGATACACTGCGCCCCAAGGATTTTCTAACTTACAGAGCCCAGTGCTTAGATCTCCTTCATGCTGCCCTGAATTCTCTTAAAATCCGTGTCTGTGCTACAAAGCCTTAAATCCAACTTGGGACCATGTAAATTCTATAATCGTGACCATCCTCCTATTCCAGTCCAATCTCTTTCTCCAGCTTTCATCCCATAATCTACATAATCCAGAAGCAACAATGCTTGCTAATGACTCTTTGGTCTCATCTGACAATAAGAAATCCCAGTGCCACTACATTTTGGGCAGTTGCCTGTGGCCAAGACAACTCAGATGGGCCCACATCTGCGTATGTAATAAAGATCATGCAGCAGAGTAACAAAGGTGCTCGGCTCTGTGTCCAGCTCGTAAGGTGGTGAGGAATGCTGTAAGGGGCTAAGGAAATGAGAATACGTGGGCTTTAGAAGATTATCTGTGGAAACAGAGATGTCGGGCATACATCAGTAATAAATATGAGCGTTTATTTGGCACCTGAAGGCATATAAAATCCCGGCAGTGGGAAGTGGAAAGGTTCTATCACCCGAATACTTCCATATTTCGACCCAAGGGTAGAACTCCGCAACAAGTCTCCAAACCACCTGGCTCACCGAACAGGTATTTATTGAGCACCTGAACTACTACAGGCTGGGCACTGTGCCAGGTACCACAGGAGATAGAGGGCATCTGTCTTCAAGAGCCAACAGTATCAGTGAACAAAACACATGGAAAAATCTAGAGTATAAATACTAAATTTGTGTATATTTTAAAGGGAAATTTTGTCCCAAAACATTTATTGAAGACCTATCCTGTGCCAGGCACTGGGTACATACTGGAGAACAAAAGAGACAAGGTTTCCACCCTCAGGGAGCTTATGACCTAGTTGGGGAGACAGAAATGAAGTGAAGCAAGCAAACACGTAATTATAAATTGTGCTAAGTGCAATGAGGGGATTAAACAGGATACAGTAATAAGGAAACATGGAAGATTATTTAGAGATAGAAAGGTCTTGGGAAGGTGGCATTTAGGCCACGACTTGAGAGGAGTGGAGCTCAGGAGACCCCAGAAGAGTGTCTGCAATGGTCCAGGGCAGGGAAAGAGCTCAGAATGTTTGAGAAACTGAGGAAGGGGCTGGGCTGTCACTTAGAGGGAAATCAGCATTTTGTGAGGTCCAAGCGGGGGGGGGGGGGGGGGGGAGCCCTGCAGGCCAAGGTTAGGAGTTTGGACATTACTTGAGGTGTAACAGAAATTCGAGCAGGAGAGTGACCCGATCAGATTTATAAAGACCCCAAACCAACATCTGCCATATAGAGATTAGATTGGAGGGGGCAAGAATGGAAGTACAAGAGGCCTTGAAGAACAGGGAAGCTTCATATGGCACACATGATAAACAACGCATGTAACAACAGTCTCTCTAAAATGGAGACATATGGCAAGGGAAACAGGCCATATAAAATCAAAAGGGGATTTGATACTGAAACAGAAAGCAGGAACAAACTACTACATGACATCCTTGAGCAGCCAAATGATCCAATTAAGTAGTATTTTTAGACAGATTTGGTGGCAGCCATGAAAGGGAGAGGAGAAAAGGGGAGAAACAGGAAGTAGGGAGATAACAACTAGGACGCTTTTTAAAAGGGACATTTCAGAGGAAGAAAAAGTTGATAAGGGGACAGGTTATGGAGTATGAGGAAGCATACCACTCTTATCTGCCTCTGCTAACATTCTCTGCGAGGCTCATTTCAGTAAAAAAGCTGAGAGAGAGAGAATAACCGATTAAAAGATCTTTGGAACCTCCCTGGGCAAAGATCAACGAGTTCTAGGTACACGGCATCCAAGCTGTAGCCTCTGCCAAGAGGCTGGGTTCCTTGAGCCTCAAGGAGCCAACAGTGGAGAACACGGGCCTTCCACTGGGTGGCCCCGTGGTGCCGCAAGGGGCGCACAGGTCACAACCACACACACACAGTGGCACAGTGTGCATTTAGTCCCACCTGCCCTCTTGAGGCTAAATGAAAAATGCCTCTGTTGAATCCAAACTCTCAGGCGGAGAGAAACGGGGTTGGGATATGAAAGAAAGACAAGACAGGAGATGGCCTCTGAAACATCTTAACTAATAAAAACAACTAATAAAAGCAATTACCAAAGTGCTGTCTGTAAAAGCCCTGAGGGCGGGAACCAAACACCAGCAGCGAGGCAACCCACGTGCCCTCTCCCCATCAAGACCCTGTGTTCACAACATCATCCGCCAGGTGCCTCTACAGTAGCCAGACACTCCCGGCAGCCAGGCCAGCCAGAGCCCGCTCTACAGGAAGGGAGCTTCAGCAAGACCGCTGGCCTATGGTCCCTGGCGCTAGAAGACAGGGAGGAGCCGATGAGGGGCGTGGTGTGCCACAAGCCTGGGAGATTCCCAATCCCTGAGGGGGAACAGAAACCGTGCGTCCAAAGAGAAAAGGCCCGTCCGAAGAGAAAAGGCCCGGTGGCCTCCGTGCCGACAAGGACGGCCTCACGACAAGGACGGCCTCACGTGGGAGGGTGTCCCGGGAACAGGTAGAGGTGCCGGCACAGGGTGCTACAGTACTCAGACATCTCCTTGCACCGGTGGAACTCTGTGCCGGGGGCATAGCCTTCACGCTCCTTGATAAGTGCGTTCACCTGGAAAGACAGGAACCAGTAGTCCAGAGTCTGAGAATCTGGGGTTTGCACGGTCCCGGCACAAGAGGAAGGGTAGGGAGGCTATGAAGGATGGTGCAAGGGAGGACGAGGAGGAAGGGGGAACACCGCGCAGAGGCTACTCACCGTAACAAGCATGTCGGCCACGTGCGTGTCACAAGCCCTCTCAGAGAACACTTGAGTGAGGGCCTCAATGTACCAGGAGCCCCGCTTGGTGTTCCGCATGGCAGCGGTGCCTGCAACCGGGATGGTATTAACCACACTGCGGAGGTCACGGGACACCTCACGCAGCTGGGTGTCCCAAAGTAGACTTTCGTGGTACCCTGTACCCTCCCCAGTCAGAGAGCCCAGCACGCGAAAGAGCACGTCTAAGAGGGTGCAGCCTCAGACTGTGGCTGGGGGCTCAGGATACCTCTGAGGCAGGCATAGCCGCAGATCATGTCCGAGCGCGTGGGCAGTCGGGTCTTCAGCAACTCCTTGCTGTCATCGCTCTCCTCGCACTCAGAGGACCCCGCGCGGTTCTTTCCGTCTTGCTGGTCAACCCCACGATCTGTTTCATCTGTAGCAACGGCAGACAGGACGGACAAACATGTTATTTCCTCCCATTGCTCTGGGGCCTGCCACAGGCAAGCCAAAGTTCCCTATGGCCTTGACTGGGAAGAGCCATTTCCAGCTGTTGCCTCCGACTTCTGGCTGCTGAAATTAAAAAACAAAACAACAAAACCATTACTCCCATCCCTGCCCCAGCACGCGTCCATTCCTCGGGGGAGCACCCAGAGGCCTGGCACCACGCTCAAGCATCTGCACATGTGCAAGGTACAGGGTCTGAGCTCCATCCGTGCTGTGTAAGTCACAGAGCGCTGATCAAATACTCCTTGTAAACAGAACTAAAAATCATATGCCCATGATTTACTTGTTCAATTAGCAATGTACCTGCCAGTCACAGTGCTTTTTTATTGCAAAACACAAATATTGATAATGCAGCTTTGTATCAAAAAAACAAGTTAATAAATCAATATGATTACATGTAGGCTATGTAAAAACCACCTCAAATCTATGTTATGAAACTGAATATGCTCAGTTTCCAAGGTATTTTGGTATTTTTAATTTCATAAGCCAAATTGTAGCAGGCATCCAAGATCTGAGAGAAATTTATAAGAGGAAAAACTTAAAATTGCGGTAATTTGACTATTTTCTTCTAGATAATTGAAAAAGAACACCATTATTCAATTTTAGCAGTTCCTCAACATACCCTGAGTATATCCAACCTCCTGATGCAGGCCTCCTCTGTGCCCAGACATAGTCTTATTTGGATGTTGCACTTTTATTTTGGAGGAGGGTGGGGTGAGGTCAGTAGCAGAGACAGAGACCGAGGACACCCAGCTCAACACACTTAAGCTAAGAGAGTATGCTCCTTTCCAGTACTTTCTGTTCCATGCAACACTCAAGAGCCTAAAAGGCAAGTGAAGCTTGAAGAACTATGGTGAAATGACCAAAATTCACTGATCCAACAAACAGTTATCGAACAACTGCCATGTGCCAGGTACTGCTTTGCATTAAGCCCTAGGGATGTAGTAAGGAGAGTCTCCTGCCCTTATGGAGCTCACATTCCACTTTGGGAGCCCGTCAACCGGGGAAGGGAGAGTAATTTCACAGACATCAATTACACGAACTGAGTGCAGGAGAAGACAGGTGAGCTCAAATCTTCAAAGGTCATCTCTTGAAGGATTTACTCTGAGAGAGAAGGTTGGGATTACCCTAGGAAAGAGCAATTTCTCCCTATCCAGCTCTGATCCTGTACACAGATCTCTGAATATAGGAGGAGAAAATGATCACGAGTGTCTTCATTTCACTTTGCCAGTAATACCTCCTAAAGGAAATAGGCCAGGCTAAATGTGTTCCCTCAAGAAAAAAGAAGCTTCTTTCCTCCCTTGGTGTCTCAGATCTATTAACCAATAAGTGTTATTGCTTCTTCCAATAACACAATATCCCATCTGTTTTCTGTATTATTGCTATTTGTTTAAGGAGATTAATTTTCATCCCTTCATTCAATATTTATTAAGTACTACCATATATCAGGCAGTGCTCTGGGGCTGGGCATCCAGCTGAACAGACACTAAGTTCCTGTCCTCATGTACTCTTTCCTCAGTGCAGTTCCCTAGCACGGTAATCGTCCTGGAAAAGAATTCATCACATTATTTAAGCTACCAACAGCTCCACACAATGATCTGCTGAAGTCCAAAATCTGTTTGACTAAAGATTTATCATCAGTGGCCTACCTTATCTTACTACACACCCACATAGATACCCAGTCTCTAAATCAGATCCGGGCAGACTTCCAGCCCAGCACAACATCTGGGGAAGAGTGGGGGCTGTCCTTTTAGTCCTGGTGTGCTTGTGGTCTTGTATTCCTGTTTCGTCTGGAAGCCCCTATTTACTACTCCACACCTATGCAGATTTTATCATTTTGGGTCCAAATTAAGCCTTACTAAATTAAGTCTCTACCAAATGTGTTCAAACTAAGCCAACTTAAAACGATCTATTCCCTACTGCTTACTCCTTCACACATATGGTTTGCATCTCACTAATTTCACCCTTGCTTGAGGCCTCTGAATTATTCTCAAGCTACTTCACGTACATTTGCTTTCTCTTTCTAGTCATCTGTAGGCTATTTAGAGAGACACCACATTTTTTCTTTTTTTTTAAAGAGGAGCAGTTAGAGAGCCCACACATTTTCTTTTGCCTTTGTGACAGTGCCTAGTGTAGTCACGTTGTAGAACCTTAATAAAATTATCTCCTTTGGTGATATTATGACATTATTAACAGTATTAACCATTTACATCTGTTGAATACACAACAGATAAAAAAAATTATTTGTATGTTAGGACAAAGTGACCTTTAAGCCAAACTATAAGCCCCTTGAGGCCACTAACCATGTAATAATGGTCATGGCTGGCATTTTCTGTGGATTTACTATGAGCCAGGTCCTGTGCTAAGTAAGCCCTTCAAGTGTATGATTCTATTCAATGATCACAACAACCTTACGAAGTAGGTCTGATCATTATCTACATTTTGTATGCAGGAAACTAAGGTGGAGAGAGACATCAAGTAACTTCTCTAACTTGACAGAACTGGTCAGTGGTAAAGTCAAAATGTGACTCCAAAGTTAGAGTTGCCCTCCAGGATGAAGAGTATGCCCGCATGTCTTCGGAGCCTAGTCCTGGAGTCCTGGCTGCAGGCGAGAAAGAAGAGGGATAGAAGTGTCTCAGGGACAAGTAAGAGACAAAGCCCGACCTGGGGCTTCTGCACTGCAACCCTGCCTGGTACAAGGATGATGAAGAGGCAACGATGGAGCGCAGGTGAAAAGACGAGAGGGGAAGAGGGATGCAGGAAGGAAAAGAGGAAGTGAAAGAGAGACAGAAGAGACAGACAGAAGTGCCTCAACTGCAGTGAGTAACAAAAGAAAGCGCAGCAGAGTTAATAGTGCAGAGGTGACAGAGTTCTCACGAAGGAAGGCAAGGCACTGAGAAAGAGTCTTGAGAAGAGGGTATGGTGGTGCACAGAGAGCTGACCAACCTGAGAGCCATGGGCTGCCCAAGTCCCAGCACACCCCATGCATCGGGAGACACTTACAGAGCAAGAGAGGCGGTGGCAGCAGTGAACAGAAGGAGGTGCCCAAGGGATCCGATAGCACCTGAGAGGAGCAAACAGGAAAGTGAGAGCTGGTGGGAGGCTGCCCAGGAGCCACCACCCGGGTGCTGGTCTGCCAGGGCACTCACCTCCACGGCAGGCCTGGATGAAGAACATTTTCGGCTTGTTCTGTAGGTTTGGGCAACTAGCGTTGTCAAAGAGCCGAAAAACCTCTTGAAGCTGCCAGAAAGGAAGGAAAGAGAAGGGAGGTTAAGTAGCCCGCAGGGCCTGCTGAGTCCTGTATTGGCCACAGCAGCCATTACAGGAGAGATGGCTAGGCAGGAGGGGAAGTCACCGAGCTCGGACAGCTGTCGGACACGAGATGACACACACCTGAAGCAGTTTGCCATCCACACCGTAGATGCCTCCCTCCACGCCATGAGAGAGGAGCGCCACTATGCAGGAGTCAGTGACACGGTGGGCAGGTAACTGGGCAAAATTCTGAAGTTTCTCTTGCATTTCCTGCAGGAAAAATACCTTTTGGTTAGTGTCGTTCACTGTAGTCTGCGCCAATATCATCTTTCTTTGGTGTCTGAACCCCTGAGCTATTAGAAGACCTGATGCGTTCTATATATTATGTGGCCAACGATAACAGATGTCAGAGACCCTATGAGAGGCTAAAAAAAAAGCTATGGACTCATCACAAAAATGCATGACTTCAGACACAGAATTCTGAATATAATTTCACAAAATTCAGACTCACTGAGATACGTTAAGAACTCCTGGACTAAAGCAAGTTACTAATGAAGCTAATCGTGAGATAGTTAACTTTATCCACTCCCCAGTCATCAACCAAATCTTCTAGCAAATGCCCTTATATAAAAATGACACAAGGAGGACCACCAGGTGAGTTATGAGTGAATCAAATATTTACCCAGCCATAAGGAAATAAGCTGTTCTCACTAAGGGCTAACGGGATCATGACAATAGAGAATACTAGCACTTTTATGCTATTTTCTGTCTGAGATTTTAAGTTCCCAGAAACAATGATGATATCTGTACAAAATGCTCACTTCAGGGAAGAGTGTGCTGTAAAGATAATTAAGCACAGGGCCATGGCTACATACATGGGCTACAGGATCAGACAGACCTAGCTTTGATCCCCGAGTTCATAAATTAGAATCAATTATTTCGTCCCTCAAAGCTCTAATACTCATTTTGTAAGAGGGTAATTAAGAGTAAATTTTTTCCAAGCTTGTATGAAGATTAAATGAGATACTGCATAGAAAGGATTTAGAATTATGACTGGCACCTACTGCAAAGATCTGCCATTATTATAATGTGCATATCTTACAAAGAGTAGCGATGTCATTTTCTCAAAGAAACCTACTACTGGTCAACCTTGTAGTCCAACTTAAGAACCTTATTTGTCATGCACCAGGTTGCCACATGGGAGTATCACTACCTTAAACACTTGGCCCATCCAATGGCAAGCTATACAAAATAGTTTAATAATCCAATTTAAACTATTAAATCTAGGTCTCCCTCTACAACTAGAGAAGTCTGAATGGTCCCTCCTATTTGAGATGAGCAGGGAGAAAGCAAGTTCATTTTGACTACGAATTTTAATATAATGAAAATGAATATGCTATCTAGGCACATTAGTTACCACGTACAGACCCAATAAAAAGCACACTTGTATAATATATTTCTTACAAGTTCTGGAAAGTTGTAAGAAAGGCAAAGTCTTGGGTCCTAGCAAACTCCAGGTGATTCTGATATGCTAAAGTTTGAGAACTACTAATCTATTTGTTCAGAATACTTCCGTTTGCAGATAATGGAGACAATTATACAAAAGCCTTGAAAGGCCGCAACTTAAACTGGATATGAAGAACTTGGCTTTATTGAAAAGTATGTTCATTTTCTTGGCAAAGAGAAGCCAGTCATAATATTGCAAATCTTACGGTAATAAAAAGATATCCAAAATTCATTTATTTCTAGAATATATAATCTTAAGAGAATACATGAGTATGAATGTTATTCTTGAGTCGACCATAATAAAATTGTAACATAGAGTAGTTGAAGTTCATTTTGCTGGAAGAAGGCTGTAAAAATGTATGTTTGGCACCTACTCAAGAGCATTTTGAACTTAAGTGAGACTATTAGGTCAGTAAATAGTGGACAACAGAGCCCAAAGTAAAAACACACACACTTAGTAATTGAATTTAATAGTACTAAATGGATAAATGGGGGTTATATCATTTGGGTAAAATTTTCTGCAAGCAGCAAAGCTTAAAACAGGATCTCTAGATTTATTCCTGATAAAATTACAGTACTTCTAAAAATAGCAGAGTTCTTAACCAGAGGTTGGGGGACACAAGAGAATAACCTATAAACCCTCTGAAATGATACGCAAAACTTTACGGCTAGCTGCATTTTCCAGGAATGAGCCATAGCATGTCCTTACATTTTCGAAGCAGTCTGTGACCCAAATGTAAGTTAAAAATCAATACCACATGGCGGGCGGGGGGGGGGGGGGGGGAGGGGGGTGCCTGGGTGGCTCAGTCGGTTGAGCGTCTGACTTCGGCTCAGGTCATGATCTCACAGTTCGTGAGTTCGAGCCCCGTGTTGGGCTCTGTGCTGACAGCTCAGAGCCTGGAGTCTGCTTCAGATTCTGTGTCTCCCTCTCTCTCTGCCCCATACCCACTCATGCTCTGTCTCTGTCTTAAAAATAAATAAAACGCTACAGAAAATTTTTAAAAAATAAATACCACGTGGTAAAAGGAAATCTGCCACTTTAAAATGTATCTCATTTCCTTGGGGTGCCTGGGTGGCTCAGTCGGTTGAGCGACCGACTTTGGCTCCGGTCATGATCTCACAGTTTGTGAGTTCAAGCCCCGCGTCAGACTCTGTGCTGACAGCTCAGAGTCTGGAACCTGCTTCTGATTCTGTGTCTCCCTCTCTCTCTGCCCTTCCCCCATTCATGCTCTGTCTCTCTCTGTCTCAGAAATTAATAAACATTAAAAAAAAATTAAAAAAATAAATAAAAATAAAATGTATCTCATTTCCTAATATACGATAACTGTAATTCTAGAACTAGTAGCCTCATGGGAGGTACAGTGACAGAAGACTTTGATGACCAGGAGGAAAACTGAAAACCTCCACGAGCAGTGAGAATACCAGTGTACTGTCCAGCACCGTGTAGTGGAGAGGATTCTCTAAGACTATACTATTTCAAATTTTTAAATGCAATTATTTCTAAAGTCAAAAAGGTATAATAGGGAGAAAAAAAGATCTTAATTTTTTTTGGTTCTCTTTGCTTGCCAAATAATTACATGAGAAAAGAGTTGAGTCTCTTGAGAAGTCCTACCAGGAAGAAAATATTCTGTGCAGATGCCCAAAGAACCAAATTATCACAACCACTGTAACTACCTGGTTTTAACTGTACTGAGAGTTTGATTGATTGGCCACTGTTGGAAACTGACTGTGCAATGTCCTCCTCATGTTTCTGAGTCTCCAGAGCTAAGGACCAGGCTACAGGGAGGGCTATCCCCCCAAGGTTTAGTTCTATGCCTTTTGGTCTTCTGACTCTAACCTCCTTCTCAAAGATTTCATATTCTTATCACTTAAAGTATTTCTCCTGCACAGGTAATGCCCAAATGTTTGGTCCTGATTTCTCTGAGACCCTCAAATTCTTACTTAATTTTTCTTTTTCTATATGCAGTCATTTAACCACCGAGCACTAACAGTACAATCATGCCATTACGCTATTTTCCACACACATTCTTTCCCCCTTAGTCTACTATTCTGTCCAGGATCCCAACATCTTGTACTCCCATTATAGTAACTCCAAACTGGATTCCCTGCCACTTGTCTCTACTTCACTCTTCCCAATGGTAGCCCGAATCATCACTGTGAATGTATCACCTTTCTGTTAAAAAAATTACTAACGGTTTTGTAAAACAAGGAAGTTCAAGGGCCTGGGATTCTAGTCCCTTTATCTCCAATCTTATTTTTGGCACTTTTTTGCCATGGCACATTTGCTTTACCCATTATTTCCCTAACATCACAGACACATTTCTATCTATAGGCTATTCTCCCTGCCTAGGACCCCTCCCCCACTCCTCTATGCTTCAGGGGCTTCTATCTTTCAAGGCCAGCTCAAGTCTCACACAATCCATTTATCTTTCTGACCACATCTACTGAGGGGATGGTTTCTTTACCTTAACTACTGTAGAAGACTTGTCTACTCTTGCTTGGTCCTTAAGAATATAAGGGAAGTACTTCTTTTTTTGCTGATGTCAAGACTACCTCATTTGAGGTCCTGTGAACTCAAGAATCACATTAAAAAAAAATTTCTAGTAAATTTATAGAAGCAAACATAGTTCTGCCTCAGCCATTGTAAAGTGTTCAAAATTAATTAATATTTATTTATTTTTATTTTTTTAAAAGTCGGCTCCATGGCCAGTGTGGAGCCCACCGTGGGGCTTGAACTCACAACCCTGTGATCTGGACACGAACTGAGATCAAGAGTAGGATGCTTAACCAACTGAGCCACCCACGTGCCTCTGATTAATTTTTTTTTTTTTTAATTTTTTTTTTCAACATTTATTTATTTTTGGGACAGAGAGAGACAGAGCATGAACGGGGGAGGGGCAGAGAGAGAGGGAGACACAGAATCGGAAACAGGCTCCAGGCTCTGAGCCATCAGCCCAGAGCCTGACGCGGGGCTCGAACTCCCGGACCGCGAGATCGTGACCTGGCTGAAGTCGGACGCTCAACCGACTGCGCCACCCAGGCGCCCCATGATTAATTTTTAAAGTAAGTTCTATGCCCAACGTGGGGCTTGAACTTACAACACCAAGATCAAGAAGCATATGCTTTCCCAACTGAGCCAGCCAGGAGCCCCTAGGACAATGTAACCAGAGAATTAGAATTTAATAGGTACTTGAATCTACATCAGTTTTAGCATAAATGGGAATGGTATTTGTGAAGTGGGTTCATGGGTACACCAAATCTGCTGAATGCCTCTGAAAAACAGTAGTATATAGCTGACTTGGTGACTCAGGACTGTTTGTATGTATTTATTTATTTATTTATTTATTTATTTATTTATTTATTTAAGTTTATTTTGAGAGACAAAGAACAAGCTGGGGAGGGGCAGAGAGAGGGGGAGACAGAGGATCGGAAGTGGGCTCAGTGCTGACAGCAGAGCCTGACGTGGGGCTCGAACTCACAAACCATGAGATCATGGCCTGAGCCAAAGTCAGATGCTTAACTGAGTCACCCAGGCACCCCAGCACTGTATTTTTAATTATCAAGCATATAAAATCCCTTATCAACTGCATACAATTTGGAAAACTATGACATAATAACTTCCTAGTAAAAGGAATGGCTAGAGGGGCACCTGGATGGCTCAGTCGGTTAAGCATCTGACCCTTGATTTTGGCTCAGGTCATGATCTCATGGTTCATGAGTTCGAACACCTCCTTGGGCTCTGTGCTGAACAGCATGGAGCCTGCTTGGGATTCTTTCTCTCCCCTCTGTTCCTCCCCTACATGTGCATGTGCTCTCTCTCTCTCAGAATATTTAAAAAAGAAAAAAAAAAGGCTAGACCAAAAGCTCTAGAGAAACATAAATAAACATTCATTTTGTTAAGTGGCCTTCTAAGTGGTCTCTTGGTAGGAATTATGGCTGATTTCCTACCCTCATTCCCTTCACGCTCAGTAGACCTCTTAGGAAAGCATATAACCTACTTGATCAAGAGTCACAGCCTCTACTGACTGAGCCAGCTAGGTGCCCCGAGCATATAACCTACTTGAATATCACTTGATTACTACAGAAGCTGTTCCAGCCATGGCTTTGAAGCATGGATGGGTTTACTTCTCTGCATGGGCTATTATTGTAAAGGTGGTGAAAAGAGCAGGTAAATAACAACACTCAGGTATCTACTGTTGAAACTGGCCTTACCAAAAGTACAGCATGTATGCAATCATTCTCATAGAAGATAGCTGAGAAACAGAAATGAAGACCACAGACAATGCTGAAGACAAAACAAAGATTTCCTATCTCAACAAGTCAAAGTGAATTTCCTAGAAACTTTGATTTTACCACTGATGTTCCCAAAAGCAAATTTGAGAAAGTACTATTATTCTGGAATCAAAATGAAGAATTAGGGGTGGAGAGATGGGTTAAATAGGTGATGGGGATTAAGGAGTGCACTTGTCATGATGAGCACAGGGTGATGTATGAAGTATTGAATTACTATATTGTATACATGCAACTAACATAACACTGTATGTTAACTAACTGGAATTAAAATAAAAACTTAAAAAGAGCAAAAGGATGGAAATGGGAAAAAAAATGAAGATTAATATCTATTTACCAATAGGCTATCATCAATTCCAGAAGAGAAATACCTAAAGGTAACTAAGTCAGCAGTATGGCTCAGTAATTGGGGTTAACAGGGAAACAGGGAATAGCACACAATGAAAATGCTTGCGATTTGTAGGAATCTAGTCCGGAAGTAATCTACTCTAAGATCTGTCTTGTGGTCACACAACTGGTAAGGGTAAGGAATTTTTCCATGTTAATTCATGGAAACTGCCAAGGACAGTTCTAGCAAACTTTCACTTGCAAGAATTTTATCTGCCAAAGTAATCTTTTCAACAATAACTGGACTTGTAAGCAACAATATCAACCAAGAAGTAAATGTCCTGTGTCATCATGGCTTAGAAGTATCTTTCCTGATTGGCTGGGAGAATCTCAGTGTCTCCTCACATCCTGAGTGACTGCAAACCAAGTTTCTGAACATGGAAGAGTAAGAACCCAAACTGGGACTGGTATTGCTCAGGAGAGCACAGTGACCCTAAGCTTAACACTGGAGCTGCTGGCTGGCCTGAATTCTTTTTTTTTTTTTTTTTTTTTTTTTTTTAACTAGCTTGCAAGGCAAGACACAGAACAGAATGAGTAAAAAGGTACAAAGGAAAATAGAACTTGAGGGGCACCTGGGTGGCTCAGTCAGTTTAGTGTCTGACTTCGGCTCAGGTCACGATCTCACGGCTCGTGAGTTTGAGACCTGCACTGGGTTCTGTGCTGACGGCTCAGAGCCTGGAGCCTGCTTTGGATTCTGTGTCTCCCTCTCTCTCAAAAATAAACATTAAAAATATTAAAAAAAAAAACCCCAAAACAACAAAAAACCCACCATAATTTGAGTAACACCTGAGTAACATCTATCCAGCAGGAAGAAGAGCAGTGAATGTTCCTGGCCCCAAAGTGTTGCCCAGCCCTCCAATGCACACATTAGATGTACCTGTGCAGTCTGGTCAAGTAGAACATGGACTTTGTAGCCTAAGAGCTTGAAAAGGGTGACCAGAGTGCTGTGGTCCACATCCCCTCCAGAGCGAAATTCCAGGTCTTTCTCTCCAGTGAAGTGTACATTGCTCAGCACCAGTGCCAGGCCACGAGGCCGAGACTGCAACCTATAGGCCTGGGGCAGGATGGGGGTGTGGGGGAGGCCAATTAGAGCTTCTTATGGACACAAACTATGTCTCCCCAACTAAAAAATCCGACACATTTCAAGAAAACAAAGCCATCCTATTTTCGTTAACCCCACCAGGTCAATACAGAGAAATGCCCAGAGAAGATAACCAATCAGTAATGCCTTTCTGACTAATAAAGCAGGAAGGAGATATATACACAATCTAAGTTCAGATGCCTAGGAAGGGTCTCCCATTTCCCAACTCTTCCTCTTACATTCTGCATGACTCACCAGCTGGCAGTGTGTTTGATAAAACTCGGGAGTGCAAGGCTTCACCTGAAGGCAGGGAGGACCATCTCCATTGTCTAGGGAGTGTTCCACAGCATCTGTGGCACAGAGAGCCAAAAACACTAGTGTACAATCTGTGTCAATCCTAGTACTTCATTGTAACTTAAGGCACCCTGTTGAACTGGGGTTTTAATAATTAGCGATTCTGCTCGCTCCCCAAAACTGTCAAATCCAGGAGGGCAGAGACCCTATGTGCTTTTGCTCACTGCTGGATACTGTACTGAATGGGGTATCTGATAAAAGCCTTGTTCTAATCAAGAGGCTACTCAGTCAGCAGGCTAGTGGCCCAAAATGTAGTCTTTGCTCATTTTAAAGTAGCGGCTTTAAGGAGCCAGGCCACTCGGGTAGGAATTTCCTACCTATACCTGAGCTAAGGGCTAAATACTGTGGAAAAATCATCTGTGATGGAAGGAAGCAGGCCCAACCAATACCCCATCTAAACTTTCCTGCTAGTCCCTAACAAATTCACTGAGGAAACTGTTCCCAGTATGAATATAAATAGGAATCGTGCTAGGGCAAAGTCAGATACCAGTCAAGAAACAAGTCAATCTGTGGGACGTGTTATGCCATCGATTCTCACCTGGAGACAGGCGGAGTTGCTTGTGAGGGGGACAGGACTCACACATCGGGAAGGGGAGACTCCAGTCATTGTCACAGCTCAACTGTAAGAAACCAGGACCCATCATACCAGGTCTTAAGGAGATGATCCAGTCTGAATAAAACCATCATCTAGTCTCCCCAGCCCCATCTCAAAAATTCCTTTCCCACCAAACGAATCCTTCTCAACACACCACATGTCTAGGGCTCCATACCGGTGGGACTGCATGCTGAAGATCAGAGAGGGTAGTGAGCAACAGATCCTCCAGATGACCCTGCTTGGTCTCCCTCAGGGCCACACAGAAGGCATTAAAAGCCTGGGGACCCCTCTTGGGCAGCAAGTTGAGAAGTTCCACATTTTGGCTGAAACTGCCCACTTTGGCCTAAGATAAAAAAAAAAAAACAAAAAACCATGAAATCATATTTACTTATCCAGCTATAATTTTCTCTCTCCAGACGACCTTCCTAGTAATCTCAAGAATCCTTTTACAGGAAAAATACATGTATGGGGGGAAGTCTTTCCTATTATTCTTAAATTATATGTCTTTTCTGTTTAAGGCTTTAGGGTAGAAGGGCATTTTCATTTCCTTAGTAAGGCTCTACATCCTTGCCATACTTTGTCATACTCCCACGACCAATTTATTTATTTGGCGTTTCTCTTTTGCTTCCAAATACCTGAATGTGCTCCCTCATTTCCAAGGTGATGATGTCCTTCTCTAGGAGGTGTTCTAACAGTTCACTCAGCAAAAGTTGTTTGGCCAGTACCACTCGGTTCTTTTTTAGTGCTTCCTGATGGTCAGGATGCATGCCACACACTCCCAGTATCCTACAGATTTAAGGCAGAGGGAAAGGCTGTCAGGTATAAGATTTGGCACAGAAGAGTAGAATGGAACAGCTGTGGGTAGACAGAACACAAAGAATGGGACTGCAATAACCAATATTAAGCATATTTTACTGAATCTGGTTAAAATCAAAGCAGTATTCAGCAGTAACACACTGGTCATAAAGAAATAACATATAATTTTTTATGGAGTATGTTAAACTGAGACCATCCTCTGAGATGAATTAGTCTGTCTAGGGGAGGAAAATACCTATCTTGAAAAAATGATACACACAGAAGCACACATATATTTATGAGAAGAAATATTCCTCTGACACACCAATTTCAATTAAGAGATTATTCCAGGGGGCCTGGGTGGCTCAGCTGGTTAAGTGTCCGACTTTGGTGGCTCAGGTCATGATCTCGCGGTTTGTGGGTTGGAGCCCCGCATCGGGTTCTGGGCTGACAGCTTTGAGCCTGGAGCCTGCTTCCCCACTCTGTGTGTGTCTGTCTCTCTCTCTGCCCCTCCCCCACTCGTGCTCTGTCCCTCTCTCTCAAAAATAAAGACATTAAAAAAATTAAAAAAAAAATTAAAAGATTACTCCAGAAAACCTTTTGCATTATTTATCTAGGCTGCTATAAATGATATGTTTAAAATGATCCCGGGTGAGGAATAAAATAATTTAATACAATGGCAAAAGTTCAAGCCAATCGCTGGCTTTAACACGAAATAAATGAGATAGGTGTACACACACGCACGTACTCTCTATCCCACTTATACCTATGGTTTTTAAAACTTAAGTTCCTGTGACAAAATGATGCTAGAAATAAGAACTGGGTAAGTAGAAAGTATGACAGAAAGTCACAGTAAATACAGACGACAAACAGAATCAACATAACTTGAGATCACTTTAAAGAGTTAAAACATAAAGGCTAAATTCTTTTGGTAATTTAACAGAGATGGCTATTTCAAGGATTCTTGGTTTTGCTATTGGTTTGGAAAGAGACCAGCTTCTGTTTATGAATTTTAAAATTCCCATTTCCAATATATATCATCTCTGTGCCTAGTTTACATAAACCCAGAGCTCACCAGCCTGCTTAGTTCCCAAGAAGATGACAACAGTAAGGGTCTGACGGCGGGAAAGGGATGAGATAACAGCTTCAGTTTATAACTTTAAAGCCTATTTAAAGATACATACTGATTTCAAAGATATTAAAATGTGGGGGAGGGGGGATGAGGAATTTGCATCTTAGAATCAGTTAAATACCATGCATTTATAGGATGCACTTGGCTTAACTTCAGGTTAGAGATATATAGAGGAAGGAAAAGCAGAGTCCTGGAAGAGCTGAGAGACCCAAGAGGAGGATGGCATGTGGACCTTAAGGCAGAGGAAGTGGTCAGCAAAACATTCCCAAGATTGGAAGCAGCCAACTTCGGTTAAGTTTAGGGTTTGGGACAGTGATGTTTGAAACTCCATTTAAGCTTCGGGTTTCTGTTTATTAGAAATACTCCCATGACCCCAAACCTTCAGTAGAAACCTGCTACAATAGATCTGGAGAAATCAAAAACCTTATTTAGGAAATCACCTTAGGGGCGCCTGGCTGGCTCAGTCGGCAGAGTGAGCAACTCTTGATCCCGGGTTTGTGAGTTTGAGCCCCACGTTGGGTGCAGAGATTAGTTTAAAAAAAAAAAAAAAAAGTGGGGCACCTGGATGGCTCAGTTGGTTAAGTGTCTGACTCTTGATATTGGCCCAGGTCATGATCTCAGAGTCAGCTGTGGAATTGAGCCCCGTGTCCGGCTCAGCCGGCAGTGTGGAGCCTGCTTGGGATTCTCTCCCTGCCCTTCCTGTGCTCTCTCTCTTGAAATAAATAAACTTTAAAAAAATTAAAATAAAAAAATCTTTAGGGTGACTGAGTGACTCAGTTGAGTGTCTGACTCTTGATTTCGGGTTGGGTCATGATCCCAGTGTCATGGGATCAAGCCCTGCATGGGGCTTTGTGCTGAGCGTGGAGCCTGCTTGAGATGCTCTCTCTCCCTCTGCCCCTCTCCCCTGCTTGTGCTTGTTCTCTCTTAAATAATAAATTAATTAATGAGTGAATAAATAGACATCTAAAAAATACATATATAAAAGAATCACCTTAGAAAACACCAAGCCAGTAACAATGATGGCGTATATGAAACTCTGGTAAAAATAAATGTTATCAGGCCAACTGCAAGACAACATCACAGCTGGAGATGCTGGGTATTTCCTTAAGATACCTATCATTGGTGAAGCAGGTTTCCTCAAGTTTCTTCCCTTAGTTTAGCAGCATTTCAAACTTTCTCCTCCCTTGGTTTCCCTGATACTTTCTCTCCAGTCCCTCTCTCCGCCAACTGTTCCTGTTCCTTCACAAGATCTGTAGCCTGCCCTTGAATGTTGACATTCCATTAGGAACCCCCTCAAAGAGCCTCTCCCTATTCAATCTCACCCATAATCACAATTCACTAACTGACTCACAATTCTTAACTCTTTCAAGTTCTAGACTTAAGTTGTCAATTAGGTTTAATCAGAAGCATTATCCATTCTCCACACACCTGCTGCTTTCTGCATTCCACTTTAGGCCAAAGTCTCAATTGTGGACTTTCCCAAAGTAATCATAATCATCTAGAACTCCAGGCCACAGATGGAAGGGGAGGAGGAAAAGGAGAAGAGGACACAAAAGGAATTCCTAAGTCTGGATTCTGTGTTCTGGCTCCAAAGCCCGAAGTTAATCTGGGTCTGGACCACGAGGCATTAAAATGTTATCCAGGGTGATGCCTGCCATGAAATGATATAACTGGGGCAGAGGCGGAGACACACTGGGAGTCTCGGAACCACCTCGTCCTTTCAAAGTACTCAACCCCTAAAGCCCGTGTCGACTGCTTTGAAAACCTGATCACTGTACCCAAAGCAACACGTGTCATGATACAATCAATCCAAATCAAATGCACATCAGGGAGAACTGCGAGGTCTGCAGATGTCATCCGCTTTTAAGGGGGCAAAGTTCCTCATACAGGAGTAGAGGGAAAGAAAGGATGGAGAATCTTTAAGAGAAGCCGAGATTCGGCAGTACCGGAGAGCTCCTCATGTCCAGAGACCCCTGGGGTTGGTCAAAGCAGGCTGGGGCAGTCGGCTCACGAGGGACAGGGCCGAGAGGAAGCCCGCCGCTCGCGCGCCCCTCGGGGACTCGCCTGGCCTCCCACCCTTGGCTGCACGGGTGGACACTGCTGCTTCCAGGGGCTCCGAGGGGAGGAGGCGCCAGGGCCACGATCCGTATTCCCTTCCCTGGGCCCAACTAAGGAGCTGTGCGACCCTCCCTCACTCACCTGCGCCCTCTGTCAGCGGCCATTACCTCCTTTCGGTGCAGACAGGGCCGGGAGGCCGCGCTCGGCGCCGCCATTTACCGCTTTTCCCGGGCTGTGCGCGTACCGCCCACATCCAAACAAACGGAAAACCCTCACGCCCTCAGCATCCCTCCCCCCGTCGGCCGGCGCACACTGCGCCTGCGCGCTGCTTCTTCTAGCCCCACCCCCACGCGAGAGCTGCCCCGCCTCTGCCGTCGCCAGTGCGTGCGCAGGCACAGAGCCCTCGCGCTAGAAGCGCCGTCCAATGGGGTGAGAGAGCGCTCTTGGCGGAAAGGGAAGGGGCGGGGGGAGGCGAGGAAACACCCCGTCCTACGCGGGAATCCGATTGGTCGTCGGTTCCCGCGGAAATCGCGGATGCCTCTCCGGCGCCTCCCACCCTGTCTCACCCGCCTATTGCAACGTTACTGAGACGGGTTTGGCCGGACTTTATGCTTTATTGAAGTTGAACTGTTGGGGCCAGGATAAGGAGGAGATAGAGGGCACTAGGCGTTACACAGATACTACACAGTGGATGAAAGCCTAAGTGGGGAGCGCACTCCTGAGGAAGGTGGGTCAGCGATGGCCGAGCAGCTCCCAGTGGCTAAAACCTACATTACAGCCGAAGCACGATTCCGGAAAATCTAGTGTTGTATTGTGATCTTAGCGAGCAGGACCGGGGGGAGGGGGGATGCGGGGGTAAAACCCTGCGGTCCGAGCGCAGGGGTGAGGCTTAAGCGGTTAGACACCGTGCATGTGGCTCCAGCGCTTCATAGCAGGTGATTCAAGAGTCACCCTTAGGTACTCCGCCACCCCTGGCAAGCCCCCGTCTTATCCTTTCTGACCCTTGTCCACTCGTCTTAAAATCGGAAGTCCCTCCCCCGGGGCAGTTTACTCCAGTTTCCCAATGGGGTGGGGACCCTGCCCTGGAGACTGCTCTTTAGCCCCAGGGCAGAAATTGCCCCTTACCTGGAGCAGGGGCTATCACGGCTTTGATTAGCTTTGCTCATCTAGGAGAGAGGGCACACTCCTGGTCACAATCAGCCCACACTGCCCGCAGACACAACTGGTCCACCGTTCTGTCCCTAGGAAGGCTCCCACCTGTCTCCAGCAGTTGCTCAAGATAGAGATTGAGAGATTTGTGGATGACCTTGTATTGAAAATACAGTAGGCTTTGGGATCAGAAGAGTAAACATTTTTATGCTATTTACTAGCAGTGTGCCCCTGTGCAAATTATCAAACTCCTCTGACCCTTGGGATCCTTATTTTTCAAATGAGGGCAGTAATACCTCACAAGGCTGGGAAAGTCTTCTTGTGCTAATAGAGATGAAGCACCCAGAACAGAAGCAACATAGCTGTCACTCAGATGTTTCTTTTCTTCCTTCTCCAGATTCTCTGGGTCACTCCTCTCATACTCGTCTAACTCTGGAAATATCAGATATGGGGTAGGTCACTGAATGTTACTCGAAGACTCCAACAGTGCTATGTACATCTCAGCTGGGAGAGGCTTAGGATAGCCTGACTCCCCTCGGTGTTAAGTTCCCCACGTGGAAACAGAGTTCCTGATACGTGGCAGGCACTGGGAAATGTTGGTCAAATGAATGAATGAGTCTGGCGCAGAGAGGATATATCCTGGCATAGTCTTTTAGGGGGGTGTCCGGTTGTTTTCAAAGAAAACATCATCAGGTTGACCAAAGCTGACATCATAGTCAGGGGGTGGGGTAAGAGGCTCCAGTTTGGGGGGCATCCCCAAGATCTGCAGATCAGGAGCAGTGGACACAGCTCGGGGTCCCCGAAGCCGAAGGCTGATTGGAGCTCTTCCAGGGTTTCCTGAGGTCGTAGATCCCTCTGAGCCCACTCGCCTTTCCAGTCTAGCTCTTTCGGGCCCCTCTGGATGGCCAGGCTGTCCTTCCTCAAGTACTGGGGGGATTACAACACTGCTGTAGGGGGGTGGTTGACCCAGCTCTTGGGGGCGGCACTGTGATTCCAACACCACAGCCTCTTCATAGGTTGGCACCTCAAAGGCCTCGTTGTCGCTGAGGGAGGAGAAATAAAATCACTGGTGGCCTCCTGTGTGGAGTCCTTTTCCGCTTTACTGTCTTCTATTGGCAAAAGAACCTTCCACTAACCCCACCCCCCACCCCCTCATTGATACTAGTAACAGGGAAGCAGAGCTATATGCCTGAGAGACTAGAGGGACACCAGGAAAAAGGGGCCATCGTGTATTCCTAGAATTCTGCCCGCCCCTTAACTCACCATGCATTGCTTGAGGCCCCCGAATTCTCGGTCTGCATTGATCGGAACCCCCATTCCAGAATACAGGCCAGGAGGCAGGCAAACAAAAAGAAGCCACCCAAGGTGAGAAAGGAATAAGCAACAGGGGCGATGTCTGGCTGTATGCCCAGCAAAGCCAGCCCCAGGAGGAAGGAGGCGCAGCACAGGAAGAGAAGCGGCTTCTCCAGTCTCCCCCAAAACTGTCTTGGCACCATGGCCCCTCCCCAGGCTCCTGCAAAAAGACACACAGGTATTGTGTCTAAACGAGCAACTGGCGTCCCGGCCAGGTCAGATTCCGCAGTAACCATATCAGACACCTTTGGGTCTCAGGTTCTTCAGTCTCAAATCAAATAAATGGCCAAAATATATGACCTTCAGGGTTCCCTTCAGCTTTGTAATTCTCTCTAGGATCAATCAGAGTGCCAGGGTATCAGTGCGTGTGGAGTAGCCAGGAAATAAACCCAGGATCTTTCATGCAACTTACTGTGTAATGGCCCTGCCTTCCTTCCTTCTTCCTTCTTCTTTGCAGTGTCCCTTCCAGCTCTTTCTACACCATCCAAGACCCAGTCCTGGCTGGCCCTGCCTGGGGCTTTGGTGCTCACCAGCGTCTGTGGAATCCAGGTAATGAGGCAAACCCTGCCTTTTCTCTATAATTGCTCTGCACTGGACCTCCACCCTACCTCCCCGTCTCCCCACTTAGACCCTGTTGGGGAGAGAAGTTGGGAAGGAGCACCATTACCCTGTCTGACTCCATCTTCCCATTTCCTCTACTCAGCCCGTGCTCTGGTTGGATGGAGAAAATGTACATGGACCCGACAAAGCCACAGGGACACAACTATATGAGAGGGCCTCTTACAAAGGCCTCCATCTATTGGAGGCCCAGATGGAGCCCGGGTAACTGGAGGCCCAGATAACTCCTGATCTCTCTATACTCCGCACCTGCCAGGGTACTCCATCCTCTATGGGCCTTAACTCCGTAAGCTCAGATTTCAAACTTCCTGTCTGAAGTTACCACAAGGGCTGGGAGGCTGGTGGGGAGAAGCAGCAACACCTGGTTAGCAGCACCCCAAAACCAACCCATCAGGAAGTCCCTGAACTCTGCTATCAAGAAGCCAAAGACTCTAGGTAGGGCCCAGACCCCCTTCTTTAACCCTAACCCCAGTCCCCCTTCTTGAACCCAACCCCCCCTACCCTTCTCACCGGTCTTAGAAGTTCCTCTCTCACCTGTCTGGAACGACTCTGCAGAAAGTAGGTTGTAGCCGAGCCGGAGGAGGCGGGGGTGGAGCCCACTGGCTCCACCCACTTTTCTGTTCCAATCCCTCAGTTCCTGGCATGGGCTTCCTCCTCTTTCTGCTTCCACTTGACCTGCTGTTGCCCCACCTTGATTTTTTTTTTCTTTTTTGGTTTTTACTCCACCCACCCCGTACCCGTGCCTTAATGAGAGTGCTCCTGTCACCCCCACCCCCACCTCAGTGATCTTTGTACTTAGGACCAGAGTTATATTCAGTTTCCACCTCTGCTCAAAGCACACTGTATTCTGAATAGTTTGTCTTATATTTAGGTAATGTATTTAATGCCTAGGAGCGGAGGCCACAATTTACTTAATCTCTCTAGATCACATAGTGCTTTGCATAGTTTGCTGTGGGCATGGGATGGCGTGTCCTGCTTCAGCTGCTGCCAAAGTACCGTTTCTGTGAACTTGTTTTCTGCAGGCCTGTAAGACATTTTGGTGTATGCTTCTTGGCCCACTTGACTCTTGATTCTTCAAAAGCCACATCCAGGGTGATGCCTACTGTGGAGGCTGTCTCCACAGTGTATCTAGAACATTCCTTCCTACCCCTGTTTAAGCCTTTAGCTGTTTAGTAATTTTCTGTTTACATACCTTTCTTCCACTGTAAGCTTTTCTTTAAAAATTTTTAAGTTTATTTATTTATTTTGAGAGAGGCAGAGACAGCACAAGTAGGGGAGAAGAGAGAGAGGGAGAGAGAGAGAATCCCAAGCAGACTGAGGAATCCTGAGGAATCCAAGCAGGCTTGAGAGAATCCCAAGGCCAGGCTTGAACTCACGAAGCCTCAAGATCATCACCTGAGGCAAAACCAAGGGTCTGACGCTTAACCAACTGAGCCACCCAGGTGCTCCCACTGTGAGCTTTTCAAAGTGAGTGATTAGTTTCAATACTTTCTGAGTCCCTGCAACTGACATTGGTTTCTGACATATGTTAGGTGCTCACTAAACAAAGTCGAATGCTCTCATTAGAAGGCTACGATTTTGCCTGGCCTCACCACCCACTGGAGATCCAGGACCCACTCTTTTTTTTTTTTTTGTTAATGCTTATTTATTTTTGAGAGAGACAGAGACAGAGCATGAGCAGGGAAAGGGGAGAGAGAGAGGGGGACACAGAATCTGAAGCAGGCTCCAGGCTCTGAGCTGTCAGCACAGAGTCCAATGCATGGTTCAAACTCACAAGCCATGAGTGAGATCATGACCTGAGCCAAAGTTGGACACTTAACTGACTGAGCCACCCAGGAGCCCCAAGGACCCAGTCTTTTAAGGGAACCCTGACAATAAGTCAAGGTGAGGCAGGTGTTGGGAGGTGTAGAGAAGATGGAGGCATACTTTTTTCTTGAGAAACAGAGCAGGACAGAGGAGGCTGGGTTCCGGGCCTTTGGACAAACTGAAAGAAGTAGGAGATAGTTTTGCACAAATCTAATCCCATGGACAGTTGTGGGGCATAGCCAGGGCTGCTGCATCAGAGGATGTATGGAGTGTATGTATGTGTGTGTGAGAGTGAGAGAGAGAGGGAGAGAGGAGGGAAGAAGGGTGAAGATGAGGACGAGGGGCCTGGAGTGGAGTGCAGGTGTGTACAATGGTGGGCTATCAATGATGACTCTCCCACAGATGGAGGGAGAAGATGTAATGGGAAGGCTGTGCTAGTCTAAATGAGCTGTGTCTCTACAGGAAGTGGGAATGGAGAGTAGGGGGGGAGCTGGTTGTTGTTTTGTTTACACCAGTTTCCATACTGTTGGTCCGATAAAAGGAAAGTATGTGATCAGAAGGATTTGCATCTGCAGTTAATATATTAATAGAAGGAAATTGGCCAAGAGTCATTGGTGTGTGTGATAAGTAAGAGGGCTTTGTTAAGGAGTGAGTCCCTGAACAGGGACATGGCAGGGAGTGTAGGCTGAGAGGCAAGAGAGTCAAAGGGGGAGACTGAATGTCTACAGTTCAGGCTTTTACAGGCTTTGCAGTTGGGAGAATGAGATCTTTGTGCATGAGGCCCTTGGTTACCAGAAGGAGCCTACACTAGAGATGCTTGCTAGTTAAAAACCGGGTCCACGTCAGAAATGCTGGATTGCTGGCTGGCTGGCTGGCTGGGCCCTTCAATGTATTCTGTTACATTAATCAACATTAAGTAGATTTCCTAAAAATTCTACTTCTTAAATATAAAATCTTGCAAAAATATTTAAAGACTATAAAGAAAAAGCACCCACTATCTCATTATTCTAACATGGCCATTTAAAATTTCTACACATTTCTTCTAGTCTGTCCACACCCTGGTTGAAATTAGAGTATATTCATAATTTTGTATCCTTAAAAAATACTAAACATTATATCATGTATATACTTCACTTTTTGGTACAGTCTTTGTTGTGGTAATTTTTAACAGCCACATAATACTGAATGGATGTACCATAATTTAGCATACCTTTATGTTATGTTACTTGGTAACAATGAGTTTATTTTCTTATTATTTATTTATTTTTTTTGGTTGTTGTTGATCATCAACTGCTTTAAGAGACAGAAAGGAGATTAATGATTGCCAGGAGCTGAGAGAGAGAGGAATGGGGAGTAACTCCTAATGGATTTCTTCTGAGGGTAATGAAAAGCTTTTAAAATTAGTGTTGCTTGCACAACTCTGTGAATATACTAAAAAAAGACCCACTGAATTTTACACTTCAAAAGGGTGAATTATGCTTCTATAAATCTGTTTTAAAAATGATGCTACAATGGGGCTCCTGGTTGGTTTAGTCAGTTGAGTGTCTAACTCTTGATTTCGGCTCAGGTCATGATCTCAGGGTTCGTGAGTTCGAGCCCCACGTTGGGCTCTGCGCTGACAGCTTGAAGCCTGCTTGGGATTCTCACTTTCTGCCCCTCCTCTACTTGCTTGCATGTGCATGTGTACTCTTTCTCAGAATTAAAAAAAAATGCTACAACGAACATCTTCTTACATATAGTTTTGCCTTCTTTTTGGATTATTTACTCTGGTTCAATCTAAGAAATGTCATCAAGACAATGTGAAAGAAAGCTTTTGTTGCCTTGAATACATATGGCCAAACTTCTTTCCAAAGGTTTTACTTTTCCTCTTTTCCTTCACCAACTTAGTATGAGTGCTAAGGATACTATTAGTCATTTCGTTTTCCACTTGCCTGCCTCTGCAAATCATCTTGTGAGCAGTTGGATTACCGCTCTAGGCTGGCCCACTGTGCCATTTTGGGGGACGATGGTGAAGAGAAGTGGGAGGTGAGGGAAGGAGGGAGAAGCAGAGATAACTGACAGACTTCCTGTGAATGATAATGGATGTCTACCCCCCCTCCCCGTGCTTCTCTGTGTCTCTATATACTTGTGATTTGGTGTTTCTGAATATGGGTCTGTGTCATACTTATAGCCAACATGTGTGGAGTGTTTTTTGTGTACTACTCACTATGCTGGATGCTTTATACAAGTTAATTTAAAATATAGTGTAATAAGAGGTAGTTATAATTATTATATTCATTTTATAGGTGAGGTCAGAAACTTGAGGAAAATATATAGCTAATCAAGGTTGGGGTCAAGATTTGAACCCATAGTCCCAGTGCAGAAACCTGGCTCTGAACTGCCATGTCATCTGACTATAAACACTGTTTTTTGGCCACCTTAATAATGATAATTTAACAAAACACTTATGATATTCTTTTTTTTTAAGTTTATTTATTTTGAGAGAGAGAGAATGTACAAGTGAGCAGGGGAGGGGCAGAGAGAGAGGGAGAGAGAAAATCCCAAGCAAGCTCCATGCTGACATGGAGCCTGACATGGGGCTCAATCCCATGAACTGTGAGATCATGACATGAGCTGAAACCAAGAGTTGGACACTTAACTGACTGAGACACCAGGCGCCCCCATACTTATGACATTCTGAGATCATTACTCTGGGGTTTCCATGGAGGAGTGGTTAGATGCTATTTTCCTCATTGTTTGGCATCTTAAGAAAAGGCTGACCTTCTGACAGCAAAGGCAGCAAAAGAGATTATGAGAAGATTAAGTAAGGTTATCAACATATAAGGCAAGAATGGAAATTGAGATTTCAGGCTCTGTAGCAGTATATGTTTATCTTTTAGGAGCTAATTAAGAGTGATTACAAAAGATAAGGCTCTAGGGGCGCCTGGGTGGCGCAGTCGGTTAAGCGTCCGACTTTAGCCAGGTCACGATCTCGCGGTCCGTGAGTTCGAGCTCCGCGTCAGGCTCTGGGCTGATGGCTCAGAGCCTGGAGCCTGTTTCCGATTCTGTGTCTCCCTCTCTCTCTGCCCCTCCCCCGTTCATGCTCTGTCTCTCTCTGTCCCAAAAATAAATAAACGTTGAAAAAAAAAATTTAAAAAAAAAAGATAAGGCTCTTACCTGAATAGCTTTAGAAGCCCAATGTGCAGGTGACTTTTTTTTTAAAGGGTGTAGGTGGGAATGTGTATGTGTAGAAACAATTTGGTCCGATCTCATTTGATCCTTCATAACAGTCATGTAGGTAAGTCTGATTATCATTTTCATGTTACAGAGGAGGAAACCAGCTCAGAGAAAGTACATGATTTATTTAGTTAGAATCAAACTCAGAATCTTGACCTTCTAACTCAGTTGAAAGTGTTTTTCTCTGTGTTAGCTGCCTTACCCACCACTCTTTCAAATGTGTAGGGAAGGGGATAAATGATTTAATGTGAATTGTATCAGCATCATTGATATTTCTTGAATGGAAATGCTTCCGATAAATCATAAATTCTCAAGTATGTAAGGATAAATACACGTTATCACTCAGCAACTAGTTGTAATACCACACAAAGCTCACTGGGAATGTGCTGAGTGACTGTGAGGTTCAGGCTGTCCCTCTAGCTCAGATATTCAGCACTAAGCCACAAAAGTGATTCTCAAATTTGAGAAGTTGAGTGTAATTGTTGCCCAGTACAAATAATACATTGTGTTTATAAAAGATGTCTGTAGATAGTGGCAAAAATGTCCCACATGAATATGTCCCTAAATAAGAGAAGACAAGAAGGTATCGTGGTTGCGGTTAAGCACATATTTTTGGAGATGGCCAGACCAGGTTTCAAATCTCATTTCTACCAATTACTAACTGTGTGACCTTTGATAAGCTATTTAACCTTTTTTCATGCATAAAAGTAACTAGAGTTAAATATTAGTTAACTTGTTTTCTTTTTAAATAAGATTGGTCTACAGTAAAATGCACAAATTTTCAGTGGGCAATTCCGTAAGTTTTGATAAAGACTTATACTTGTGTAACCCAAATTCCAATCAAGATACAAAACGCTACTATCATCCAAAGTTCCCTGCAAGCCCCCTTCAGTCAACCCCATAGGCAACCACTGTTTTGTTTTTTTTTTTCCATCTATTATATTCTTAAAAATGGTTTCTGTTTTATGGAACAACAATTTATTGAACCATAAACATTTAATTATCTGATAACCAGTTAGTTTGTTTCCAGGATTTTGCAATTCATATATTTCTTTTTTTTTTAGTTTTATTTTAAGTAGGCTCCACATGCAATGTGTCTTAAGACCTGAGATCAAGTCACATGCTCTATCAAGACTGAGCCAGCCAGTTGCCCTCATATATTCCTATACGTATTTTTATTCATATGTGTGATTCAGAAAAAATCCTGAAAGTGAAGTTTCTAATAGATACCACCGTGTGGCTCTCGAAAGGAGTTGTAAATATTCACACTCCTACTCACATTGCAGGGTTACCTATTGGCCCACACCCTGATCAACAGTGAGTTATCAAACTTGGGTTCAATAAATTTTTACTGTTCACTTGCTACACAGGACACTCCAAGGCATATTCAGTAGATCTGACAGGAATATCACTCTCAAAGAGCTTACTGTCCCTAAGGGGAAAGGCGTGTACATGACTAACCGTAGGGCAGGATACAAAGAGACAAGGTACAAAGTGCTGCTGAGAGCAGAAACTTGGTGCTGACAAGGGTGGGGATCAGGAATACATCACGGATATAAAGGGGGTTTGTTTACACTCCTTTTTTTAAAAAATGTTTATTATCTTGAGAGAGAGAGAAAGTGTGTGCGTGCATGCGTGCACTTGTGAGCAGGGGAGGGGCAGAGAGAGAGGGAGAGAGTCCCAAGGAGGCTCCACACTGTCGGAGCAGAGCCCAACTCTGGGATTGATCCTGAGAACTGTGAGATCATGACCTGAGCCTAAATCAAGAGTCTGATGCTTAACCGCTGAGCCACCCAGGTGCCCCTACACTCTGTTTATGTCCATCTCATCATTATGCATGGAGTAGACAATAAATGCTTGTATCATTTGTTGGTAGTAAATATTTACTGATTTAGTGATTCATGATCTTTGGATCCCTTGATCCTCCCTCAATTGTCTCCCTCTCTTTTCCAGTCTTTTTTGGTCTGGCATCAGCTAGTGCCAGCCATACCCTTGAACATGGGCTTGGCAGAAGAGGGAATTAGTCTGACCCAAGCCAGGGGTTTCAGTTTTCCCGTTTGTGAACACATTGAAGGAACTCTCTGGGATTAAGGTCATGGGATGAGTGAGGAACAGCGTCCAGCTGGCCTCCCTGCTGCCAATTCCCTGGGGTACAAGTGGCTACTTCTTTCTGATTTCACTTCTGCTTATACCTGGGAATCATAGTCAAATGAAGGACTAGGCTTCCTCTGAGAAGGAGAATGATAAATAATGGGCCCCAAGTCCCTGTCTTCCAGTTGGACTCCTACTTTCTCCGTGCACTTCCCCGGCAGCGTCATTTTCTGGAATTCCTGTTCACCTTTTCTACCTTGAGACTTCCCCCATCTCCTCTGTGACCTTGTTATCTCCTTCTTCTTTTGCCACCTCCCATCTCTTTTTCCCTTCTCTCACTTTCTCCTCTTTTCTTTGGTCCGTTTGTTTGGTAAGAATTTATTCAGCATGTATTATGTGCTCACAGGAGCAGCTACATACAGTACATAGTTTGTTGGGTCCAGTGCAAACTGAAAATGCAGAGCCGCTTGCTCAAAATTATGAAGGGTTACAAGACAGTGCTGGCAGAGCATCACACCAGTCATGGGGCCCTGTAGGAGTGCACAGGATGCAAGTCCTTGAGGCTGACCTTGTGTGCACAGTACTGTGGGGATATGTGAAAATGTGTAATATCACAGAATTTAAATTTCAGTACATTTTTTTAGGTTTATTTATTTACTTAGAGAGAGAGAGAGAGAGAGAGAGAGAGAGAGACCTTGCGAGCAGGGGAGGGGCAGAGAGAGAGAGAGGGGGAGAGGAAGAATCCCAAGCATGCTGTCCAGTGCTGTCAGCATGGAGCCTGATGCGGGGCTCAGTCTCATGAACCGTGAGATCATGACCTGAGCCAAAACCAAGAATTGGATACTTAACTGACTGAGCCACCCAGGCACCTCCCCCCCTTTTTTAAAGTAATTTCTACACCCAATGTGGGGCTTGAACTGATGGCCCTGAGATCAAGAGTCATAAGCTCCACTGACTGAGGCAGCCAGGTACCCCTCAGTACACTTTCAAGACATTATTATGGAAATAATCCCAACACACATAAATGAGGAAAGAATAGTATAATGAACTCTTCATGTACCCATCACTCAGCTTCAACAATCGTCTCATCTGTTTTTTCCACCTCCCTCACTTTTTTCATTGGGGGGGGAGGGGCAGAAGGACAGAGAGAGAGAGAGAGAGAGAGAGAGAGAGAGGGAGAGAGGGAGAGAGGGAGGGAGGGAGAATCTTAAGCAGGCTCCACACTTGCACTGAGTCTAACACTGGGGCTTGATCCCACAACCCTGGGATCATGACCTGAGCAGAAATCAAGAGCTGGATGCTCAACCAGCTGAACCACCCAGGTGCCCCACCTCCCCAACTTTTTAAAAGGCAGCACGTCACCTCTACCCTAAATGTTTCAGAATGCAATTCCAATTGATGAGAACTTACTCGTGCATGCCACCCTGCCATTATCACACTTAATTCCTTAGTATCACCTAATATCCAGTCTCTGTTACTTCCCCTCAGTTGTCTTAAAATGTACATTCTTTTAAAATATACTATTAAGAACAATATTGACATTTCAAAAACAGTCAATCCAGTTAGAAAATGGGCAAAAGGCATGAACAGATATTTCACTGGAGAGGATGTACAGATGGCAAAGCATACACAAAAAGGTGTTCATGAGCCCTTAGGGAAATGCAGATTAAAATTACAGTGAGCTATCACTACACATCTATCAGAATGGCTAAAATAAAAAAATAGTAACACCAAATGCTGGTGAGGATGCAGAGAGAAACTGGATCACTCGTGCATTTCTAGTGGCATGGCCCCTTAGGAAAAGTATAGCAGTTTCTTATAAAACTAAACATGCACTTCTTATATGACTCAGCAACTGTACTCCTGGGCATTTACCCCAGAAAAACAAAAATTTGTGTGCACACAAAAACCTGTACAAGAATATTCATACCAGGTCTATTTGTAATAGCCCCAAACTGGAAACAATCTAAGTGTCCTTCAACAGGTTAAACAAATTGGCACATCCATACCCGGACTACTTCTCAGCAATAAAAAGAACCAGAGACACGCAACACCTTGTGTGGATCTGAAGGGAATATGCTGAGTGAAAATAAGCCAATCTGATTCCATTTATATAGCACTCTTGAAGTGACAAAAGTATACGAAGAACAGATTGGTCATTGGTAGGGCTTAGAGAAGTGGGGAGGGCAGGTGGCCCTAGCTATAAAAGGGGGAGCATGAGGATCCCTTATGCTCAAAATATTTCATATCTTGTGATGGTGGTCACGTACACAATAAAATAATACAGAACTAAATATACACAAATGAGTGCACTAAAAACCGATGAAATCTGAATAGGGTTGATGGATCGCGTCAATGTCAATGTTCTGTTTGTGTCACTATACTATAGCTGTGCAAGATGTTACCATTGGGGAAACTGGATGAAGGGTATATTGAATCACTGACTTATGGCTGACATTCATGTGTTAAAAAATACAAACATTTCTGGGTACACACAAAAAAAACCAGAGAGTACAAATGGAAATGAAAAAGGGGAGACTCTTCACTTGATAGCTTGCTGGGGTTTTTTTGTTTTGTTTTACCACATGCATGTGATACTTTTTGTTGTTTGTTAACACTTGTGTTTCGAGTCTGTCAAAAAATACCATTCTAGAAGTTCTACCTAAGTTTGTTTTAGAAGTATAATGTTAATTGGCACAAAAACAGACACACAGACCAATGGAATAGAATAGAAACCCCAGAACTAGACCCACAAACGTATGGCCAACTCATCTTTGACAAAGCAGGAAAGAACATCCAATGGAAAAAAGACAGCCTCTTTAACAAATGGTGCTGGGAGAACTGGACAGCAACATGCAGAAGGTTGAAACTAGACCACTTTCTCACACCATTTACAAAAATAAACTCAAAATGGATAAAGGACCTAAATGTGAGACAGGAAACCATCAGAACCTTAGAGGAGAAAGCAGGAAAAGACCTCTCTGACCTCAGCCGTAGCAATCTCTTACTCGACACATCCCCAAAGGCAAGGGAATTAAAAGCAAAAGTGAATTACTGGGACCTTATGAAGATAAAAAGCTTCTGCACAGCAAAGGAAACAACCAACAAAACTAAAAGGCAACCAACGGAATGGGAAAAGATATTTGCAAATGACATATCGGACAAAGGGCTAGTATCTAAAATCTATAAAGAGCTCACCAAACTCCACACCCGAAAAACAAATAACCCAGTGAAGAAATGGGCAGAAAACATGAATAGACACTTCTCTAAAGAAGACATCCAGATGGCCAACAGGCACATGAAAAGATGTTCAGCGTCGCTCCTTATCAGGGAAATACAAATCAAAACCACACTCAGGTATCACCTCACGCCAGTCAGAGTGGCCAAAATGAACAAATCAGACTATAGATGCTGGAGAGGATGTGGAGAAACGGGAACCCTCTTGCACTGTTGGTGGGAATGCAAATTGGTGCAGCCGCTCTGGAAAGCAGTGTGGAGGTTCCTCAGAAAATTAAAAATAGACCTACCCTATGACCCAGCAATAGCACTGCTAGGAATTTATCCAAGGGATACAGGAGTACTGATGCATAGGGGCACTTGTACCCCAATGTTCATAGCAGCACTCTCAACAATAGCCAAATTATGGAAAGAGCCTAAATGTCCATCAACTGATGAATGGATAAAGAAATTGTGGTATATATACACAATGGAGTACTATGTGGCAATGAGAAAAAATGAAATATGGCCCTTTGTAGCAACGTGGATGGAACTGGAGAGTGTGATGCTAAGTGAAATAAGCCATACAGAGAAAGACAGATACCATATGGTTTCACTCTTATGTGGATCCTGAGAAACTTAACAGGAACCCATGGGGGAGGGGAAGGAAAAAAAAAAAAAAAAGAGGTTAGAGTGGGAGAGAGCCAAAGCATAAGAGACTGTTAAAAACTGAGAACAAACTGAGGGTTGATGGGGGGTGGGAGGGAGGGGAGGGTGGGTGATGGGTATTGAGGAGGGCACCTTTTGGGATGAGCACTGGGTGTTGTATGGAAACCAATTTGTCAATAAATTTCATAAAAAAAAAAAAAAAAAAAGAAGTATAATGTTATTTGGTAAGCCTGGAATTTGAACTCCAGTGCAAGATAGTGGTTCAGTATTCTAAGGATTGACATAACTATGAATTTTATATTACACTACAACTATTGATCAGAAGGGGAGGAGAGGAAGGAACTAATAGTAAGTATGAAGCTTTTTGGATTAGAAGAGTGTTCCTTTATTTTAAAACTACAGCTGCATTTGGGGGCTTTCCCCTTTCTCATTGTGATGGTTAATTTCATGTGTCAACTTGACTGAGCTAAGGGATGTCCAGAGAGCTGATAAAACAATACTTCTGGGTGTGCCTGTGAGGGTGCTTCTAGAAGAGATTAGCATTTGAATCGGTAGACTGAGTAAAGGTGGCCCTCACCAGCGTGGGTGGGCATCATCCAGTTTATTGAGGGCCTGAATGGCACAAAAAAGCAAAGGGCAAACTTGTTCTTTCTGTTTGAACTGAGACATGCATGTTCTGTTGCCCTCAGACACAGGTGCTGCTGGTTCTCAGGCTTTGGATTCTGGATTGGAACTGCACCACCAGCCCGCTTTCCCAGGCCTCCAGCTTGCAGATGGCAGATCGTGGAACTTCTTAGCCTCCATAGTCATGTAAGCCAACCCCTGATAATAGATCTCTTTTATATACATGGGTAAATGCCCTATTGTTTCTGTTTTTTTTTTTAACGTTTTTAAAAATTTTATTATTTTTTAAAATTTACATCCAAGTTAGTTAGCATATAATGCAACAATGATTTCAGGGGTAGTACTGTTTCTGTTTCTTTGGAGAACCCTAATACACTTGTTTCAGATTCTATTTGGCAGAAGTTCAGACATTATAATCCAGAGCGTGTTTGTAAGGTTTAGTCTAGAAATTGTCTCCTTCCTCCAGAGAAGATTACATTTACTGTTGGATTAGGAAAATAGGATGTTAGACTCTTTGAAGGAAGACTGGGCAGACCTGGGAAATGCCTGCATCTACAGTAAGAGATTAGTTCACATTAGCCTGGGATAAAATTTGGGAGCAACTGATAATGTTTCAAAAACAATGGGAAAGATGCACAATTGTACCCAAATGTGAATCCAGAAGTTCTTGTATTTTTTCATTAAATATATACATTTTTGTTTGCCAGAAAAGATGATCATTTCAAAAAGTCTACAAATGAAATGAAAACATCTTGGCATATTTTATTCCAGGATTAATAAATTGATTTCCTCTGTAATATTTTTTTATAAGTCAACATGTAATTGAGATCATACCATGTAGTTTAATCTTTTTTTCCAATTAATAATATATCCCAAGAATTTCCAGCATTAAAATTCTTTATAAGTGTAATTTTTGATAGTTATGAAACATTACATCCTGGATGTACCATAACTTATTCAAGCATCCGCCTATTGTTAGATATTTAAGGTACTTGATATCACACACAATGCTGAGATCAGCACCTTTATTCATACAACTTTGTCTCCACTACTATCCTCTCAGCATAGATGAGAACTTCTATATACTTGAATATATAACATAAATACATGAGACGTAACATTTTAATTTGCTCTTAGGTTTCTTACTATTGGACATTTCCCCGTATTTTAAATTAATATTAGATGTACATGTCATGATATCTCTTTTGAAAGATGGAGTGTGTACTTGGAGATGTACTTCTGGTTAGTTAGCAGCTAAGCCTAGTAAGGATAATTTGAAATCCAAGAGTATGCTGGAATAATGGAAAAGGGGAGAGGAGGAAAACAGAAAATGATGGGGAATAAACGGGGCAAATGAGCTTGGAGATTAGAAAGAGCCAGAGGGAGGGAACAAGGCATCCCCTCTTAAAGCCTCTCAACCTTTGAGCCATCAAAAACTCCACACCTGGTTTCTAACAGATGCCTAAGTGTGGTTTCAGCTTTGAATAAAGAGTATTCTCAAAGAAGTCCAAAGATTGTTGAAACACAAGGTATTCTGATTACTGCATAGCTGGCACAAACAGAGCCGGGCCTTTGGATAAATAATTGAGGGAGTGGGAAAGTTATAGGTTTGTATGGGAAGGAACAGGGGTTCCAGGGAGAGAGGCCCTGGGATTTTCTCGAAATCTGCTTTGTGGGTGAGGGAACTCTGTGGGATGAGCACCTTGCCCAGGCCATGGCAACTCCAGCCTGTCTCCCTGTGCTGCCTTGCCCTTGTTCTGCTGGTTAGTGTAGCTGGAGCTGTTCAAATATCTGGGTAGAGGCTCAGCCATGCTCTGGCTCCCTCTCAGGCACCATGACTGGTTAGAAGGCAGTAGGTACCAAACTGGTTAGTTAGTTTTCGGTCCCTGAAGAGGGATGGTTCCTGCTCCTTCCACACAAGCTGCCCTGAGGGGAGCAGCGGGGCTGGCAGTATGGAAAAAGCTGTTTAGAAACACCCAGAGTGGACAGAATATGACAGTAGGAAGAACACACAAACACCAGACAGGACACAGAAATATTCTGCCTGATGGTGTTAGGTTTATTCTGAGAGAAAGTAGAGTTTGGGGCTCTTGAAAGGCACTTGTGAGGCACGCAAGTAAAAGCAGTCATGAGACTAAGGTAGATGATGTAACACGCAGTCCCCCTCCCCGGCATCCCCCAGGGCCACAGAGGAACCGCTGTCAGACAGGAAAACCAGAATGCTAGTGTCACGCAGTGGAAGAAGCGTAAGCAGATTATCTACTTTTTTACTCCAGTAGTTTTGCTTCCCTTGGCCATCCTTAAATTTTGGCATTTATGGCTGGAGGCACAGGGCCCATCCACTTCTCTCCTGGATGGAGAAAATCACATATGTTAGAGGCTGGCCCCACAAGCCGCAGGGGTTTTCTAAGGAGACCTCGGCTTGGCTTCCTTCTTTTCTGTGGGGGTGAAGGTGGCCACTCCCCATTCAACCTTGAGGACCCCTGTGTATGAGGCTTCATTGTTGGAAATGCATAGAATATGTTTTGCTCTGCATCTGTCATTCTGGTCAACGGATATAATGGGGTGGGGCTAGGGACAAGGGCAGCTCACCACGAACCTGTAACTTACCCAGCAGGTGTGCCAGCAACTCCATCCGGTCAGAGCCAAACAGCATGTGGGTTTGGCCATCCAGATGGGCCACGGTGACAGGCAGCCCAAAGGCCTGGAGAAAGCAGTGATGGAGCAGGTGTTTATTAGGCTGGGGTCAAAGGCTAAGAGTCAATACTTGTCTGAGGTCATAGGAGCAAAGTAGCCAAAGATGTGATTGCTAAGAAGTTCCTTGGCTCTAAGTAGTTTTCTGGTTTTAACTCTCAGATGTTGTCTTTCTTCTTGCCATCCAGCTCCCTCCCTTTTTCTCCATGGACTATGGGATGGGAAGGGAGAGGATGAGGGTTGACTGGGAGCTGGGAGGACTCATGCTGGGAGCAACTTCTGGGACAGGTGCATGGGGACCCAGCAGATTCTCATCCTGTCTCCAGCACTGGGGCTGGGGACCCACATCAGGAGTTGCTCACCCCATATTTGCAGGCTGTGTTGGTGGTATCCCTGAGCTCGTTCTTCACCTCTGGTGTTGAGATCTTTTCCAGAAGTCCCTGGGCTTGTTCTGTAGACATGCCAGCTTTCTCTGCAGCCTGAGGGCATGTGGTAGGGAACACAACTGTGTCTGAATTAGTGGGACCAGAAAATTCTGGTCTTTTTATTTTCTGCTCCCATCTTCATGGTAAGGCCTTTGCCCACCCACAAGTGGAGGTCTAGCTTTGCTAAGAGGGGCAAAATCTTGAGACTGGTGGAAAGAACAGGTGGCAGAGTCATAGCTGTAGAAATTTAAAGCCAGGGGGCATCTTAGAAACCAGTGAAGGGACTGTTATCCAGAGGTAGTCCATGACTTGGTTGGCATTAAAGAGCTTGTTAGTGGCAGAGCCAATGCTAGAATTCAGGTCCCCTGACAGTAAGTCTGGGCTCTTGCCTCCTTATTTCTCAGAATTCTTGAATATCTTGTGCTCTTCTGACTCAAGGGCTAGGCTACAAATTCTCATGGAATTTCTGGAGGACTTCTGAGCAGAGCACAGGGATACAGCTTCCTGCATGGCTAACAATAACAAAGGCTTCAGTATGGGGTTTGTTGGTATCGTTTGGGATTAGGGGTTCTTAACTTTGGCTGCACATTAGAATCTCCCGAGGGAGCTTTTAAAAAATCCCATTCACAAGTCACCCCCTGGAACAATTACATCAGAACTTTTGGTAGGCAGTGTCCAGGTGCTCTAGGGGACTTAAATATACAGCCGAGGATGAGAACCACGGCAGCCTGACCTCCTCAACCTGGAGGAGGAAACACAAAGTTGTGCAGTGTATTCTAATGTGACACTATCTTTCTCGTACTTGTCTACGTGAGAGAATTGCGTCCCAGACCAAATGTTCAACAACAGGGGAATGGTTAAGTAAACAAAATGCTTCAAAAACAAAAAAACAAAATTGCCCACTGAATGCAATGCTACGTAGAAACTAAGAATGGTACTTTCAAAGAGCTTATGATGGCATGGAAAAGGATTGTTCATAAGTGGAAAGGCAAGCCTGGGCATATACTCTGCAGGAATAAAAACAGTGGAGGAATATATTGGCCATTCTTTGTATGTGTACTTTTGGTGATTTGCCATCTTATGTATTAAATCTGAATATGCTTCGACTATCATTTTGTAAACTGCAGGGGAAATATTATTTTGAATTTCCCGATTTAATTCCAATGAAAAACTTAAGTTTTTATATACCTCATCGATGGCTGGCACACATTCCAATGTTTTGAGCTATTTCTATTTGTTTTCACTCAGGCTTTTGTGTAATTCTGGCTTGAGCCGGTTATCTCTTTTAGTCTCTTTAAAGTCTGTCTGTAAAGTCTCCTGCTTTCTACTCTGGCTATGTTGGTGTGGTCTGTGTTGGAGTCTCTGGGGCCAAGATTGCCAATGCTTCATCCCTCCCCATCTGGGGATGCCACCATTTAACAGCTCTCTCCCACTGACTCCTTTCATGAGATAAATTCTACCCATGCAGAAGTTTGCACTTCCCCTTTCAACCATGAGATAATCTTCTGAGTGTCCTCCTGGTTCCAACCTTTCAGTAATTTGGCTTCTCAAACACAGACCTGCTTTCTCCCCTAATAACTATGACCTCTTGCACTGAATATGAAATCTGTGCCCTCTCTGCCCCTAAACACCAACTGTTCTCAGCTTTGCTATGAGAGGAGTGGGGACAAGCCAGGATACTCACAGCCAGGATGCTCTTGGGCTCCGAGATGTCTTCATCCTGAGAAGAAGAGAACACTCAGCAGGAAGGAGGTGGCGAGGGCGGAGATGGGGGACAAGTAGGCCAGTGAACAAGAGGGAAAGGCAGGACCAGGATGCTGGAAATGGTTCTGGGGGAGGGTCAGAACACCACCCAGGGTCTCCCAAGCAGGTTCCCAGAGTTCTGTCCTCACTCGTGACCAGACGCGCATCCATAGTTCTCTGGACACTTTCTCCAGCATCTTTGGGTGCTCCAGGTTCACAGCGGTGAGGAATCGCATGGCTGATAAACTTCCTGCAGGACAGAGGTACTCAGAGGTGGGCTCTCCTGGCTTGTTTCTGATGAAGGACCAGCTCTTTCATGCTTCTGACATCCCCAGAGCTCAGTTGCCCTCAGCCTCCTACCCAAATTTCTCATAGCCAATTTGACCTGCTCTTTCTCCCCTTCTGTCCCCATAAGCTTCTGCTGACTCAACTCTGACCTGTGTTTCCCCCAGGTTTGTTTCAGTTTCATGTGGTTGCCAGCCCTTACTTCTTGCCACTGGTTTCCAAATGCGCTGCCTTTCACTAGATACCCTTTCTGTATCCCACTGTCTTCACCTTTTTCAAGGATCACAGAGAAGAAATCCTTGGGGAACTGGATGGGAACCTGGATATGCTGTCCCAGGAGCCTGATGTCATTTTGCAGGTATTGGGCTTTGCGGGGAAGCAGAGCTGGCGGCTGGTTTCCTGCAAATGGAAATTTGGGGACATTGGTGAGAGACCACGTGAGGGTCCCAGGCTTGGGGGCCGGCTACCTGGGTTTTGACCAGAGGGCAGATTATGAGCTACAGGTGCCAATGTAAAGACCCAATTGAAGCCATCCGTCCCTCAAATCGCGGTCCCAAAGGCGACCCCCTTCACACCGCTGTCTTTCATGATCGCTGCAATGAGGCTCGGGCGCAACTGCAGGTTGATGTTCCAGAGCTTCTTATATCGGCACAGGACCTGCAGAGGCAGAGATGGGGAGCCACTGTGTCAGATGGAGAGAGTGAAGATGGCTAAGCGCAGAGTAGGGGTTCTGTGGATACCCTAAATTTCATTGCTAGAAATCGATCCCATGAACTTTGCTCTGTCCCAAGAAATCGATCGCAGGATCTTTCTGTGGAGGCTTCCATACTTTTCACTCTCAGGCCCCCAAAAGTGGTGGCAGTGCCATGGAATTCTCTTTGATACTTTGGAGTTACCCGTCTTCTTCCAAACCGCCGTGGAAAACCACTGCCTTAGAATGTAAAGGCTCGACCTGGACCCAGCGACCGTATCCCGTTTAAAAACACAAAGTGACCTTCAGCGCTTCACCTCTCTATCGCGTGTCCTAAACCCCGTCCGGCAGCGCCAGGCCTTTCACGAGACTTCGGTCCCCGCGCCCCGCTCCCGCCCTTCCCTCCGCCCTTGCCCTCCAAGCCCCGGCCGAGGGGGCTCCCGGAGTCACCTCGAAGCCCAACCAGGAGTAGGGGGACAGCACATCGTAGAAGAGCTCCAGAGTGCGCGGCGCGGGCGTCATGCTGCAGCAGCCGAGATCCTCTCTGGCGCGCCGAGCCCGCGTAGGGATTCCAGGCGTGGTATGGAGGACCCGCCCCGCCCTCCGCCGCGCAGCCGCGCGAGGAAGACAGCCCTGGGCCAAGTCTGGCCGAAGGTCGTGTGGGCGGGGCCGTCTGGCGGGAGCGGGTGGGCACCGCCCCCTGGGGGAGCGCGTGGCGCGTGAGGGCGGGGCTGTCACTGGCCTGGTCCTGAGTATACGGTCCAGGCGGGTGTTTCAGATGTGGACTGTGTTTCTCGTTTAGCTGTGCTCCCTTGGCAGGCCGCTTGACGTCTCTGAACCTCACTTTCTTCCTCATCCCTTTTTCTTTCTTTCTTTCTTTCTTTCTTTCTTTCTTCCTTCCTTCCTTTCTTTCTTGAGCTCCTGCGAGCGTGGGGGAGGGGCAGAGGGAAAGGGAAAATCTCAAATAAATTCCAGGCCCAGCACAGAGCCTGAAGCCGGGGCTGGATTACACCATCCTGAGATTATGACGCCAGCGGAAATCAAGAGTTCCACGTTTACCCGTCAGTCTAACTGTGGGATCCACACAGAGGACCCCCTCCTCATCCCTCCCCAAAATGGGGATGCTTGGGGCATCTGGGTGGCTCCGTCAGTCAAGACTTGATTTCGGCTCAGGTAATGATCTCACAATTTGTGAGATAAAGCCCCGCTTTGGGCTCCACGCTGACAGCACGGAGCCTGCTTGAGATTCTCTCTCTCTCCCTCCCTCTCTCTCTCTCTCTCTCTCTCTCTCTCTCTGCCCCTCCCCAGCTTGCGCATGTGCTCTCTCAAATAAATAAAATGAAAAAATTTTTTAAAACATGGGGATGCGTAATGATAACCCCTACCTCACACAGCCTTGTGAGAAGAAAAGGGCTGATACGTGTTAGTTATTTGTGTTACCTGGAAGTTGCAGGAAGTTCCTGGGACCAGGGCCGAGTAAGAAGTGCCCAAATTATACATTTCTTTTGCATTTCTCAGAGCTTAGCCTGGAACATATTTGACAATCAGTGCATATTCTGAGAGTGAGTGCAGGAGAGAAGGAGGCCTCCCTGCAACAATAATAAGAGGAATAATGGGGAATGGTGTGTCCTATCTGTATTCCTGAATATGTCATATTGTCTTATATTGGGATTACACTGACTGCAAAGAAACAGTTAAAATATTTTTTTTTCCTTCTAATGTTTAGTTTTGAGAGAGAGACAGAGTGCGAGTGGGAAAAGAGCAGAGAGAGAGGGAGACAGGGAATCAGAAGCAGGCTCCAGACTCTGAGCTGTCACAGCACAGAGCCCAACTGAGGCTCAGATCACCAGCCCAGCGGTGAGATCATGACCTGAGCCAAAGTGGGATCCTCAACAGATTGAGCCACCCAGGCCCCCCAAAGAAACAAATTTTTAAAGTTCCATTTAATTTTATTAAAATTATTCTTAATGTTTCTGATTTTATGAATTGGAAAACACATAACAATAAAGATTCTACTTCTCATGCATATTCAGGAGAAAAGCAACCCTAAGCCATCAGAATACAAGGGCAGTGTAAACATTTACCTAGAGTAGAAAGTATGAAATGAAATGAGATAGAATGTTATTTTCACCTACTTGAAAATTGAACTAATTGCTTTGCAATCACTGAAACTGAAAAATTACACATTTCTTCAGTTAATATTAATTTAAAAGTTTCCAAGAGCAAATTTAGCTCCATAATAATATCTTATTTTAAATAATATCCCATATTTAAAAAAACCTTAATTTTTAGGAATAATTTTAGGCTTACAGAAGAATTGTAAAGATAGTAGTACAGAGAGTTTCTGCATACCCCTCATCCAGCTTTCCCTGACGTGGACAACTTACATAACCTTGGTATAATGATCAAAGCTAAGAAATTAACATTGGTACAGTACTATTAACTAGATAATGGGCTTCATTTGGATTTCACCATGTTTTCCACTAATGTCCTTTTTCTGTTCCAGGATCCGTTCCAGGGTACCACCTAGCATTTAGTTGTCATGTCTCTTTAGTCTCCTCCTATCTATGAAAGTTTCTTGATTTTTTTCTTGTGTTTCTTTACCTTGACACTTTTGGAGACCATTAGTCACATATTTTGTAGAATGTCCCTCAATTTCCGGTTTGATGTTTTTTCATGACTAGGCTGGAATTCTGCATTTTTTGGAAGTATACCACAGAGGTGAAGTGCCCTTTTCCTTGAATTGTGTCAGGGGGTTCCTGATACCAACATGACTTATTATTACCCATGTTAACCTTGACCATTTGGGTAAGGTGGAGAAAACTTGTCAAGTTTCTCTACTGTAAAAATCATTGTTTCTTCCTTTCCCTACTCTATTCTTTAGAAGGGAGTCAGTAAGTGCAGCCCAGTCTGGAGGTGGGGTTGGTTGTGAAGGACATCAAAGAATTTGTGGATGTATGTTAAAACCACCATAGTATTTAAGACATGTTTTGGGAGAGATACTTTGAAGGTATGAAATGTCCTATTCCTCCTTAAACTTTCACCTACCAGTTTTATCATTCATCAGTAGATTCTGCCTGCAGCAGTTATTACTGTGGTGTTCTAATGGTGATTTTCTATTTCCCTTGTTTCTTCTACAATTATTAATTGAAATTCTGAAAAGAGAATTGTTCCATTTATGTATTTGTGTATGTATTTATTCATTCAATCATTCGTTTATATCATATGGACTGATGGATATTTATTTTACAAATCATAGCATGGTAAAACATAATCTGACTCTCTATATCCTGCCTCCATACACTGTTATTATTAATTTTATTATTATATTGGGCCCTGTGGATAATACAGAGTGGGAACAACAACAATATTTACACTTCTTTACACCATTATTTCATATTGTTGAGGGGAGTGTCTAGACACTGACTAGAGTTATTGGAACAAGAAATAGTGATGTAAGCCAATTATTTAAAGTAGCAAAAATAACTAGTAAAGGAACTAAATATGATGTAATTATCAAACTTTGGAGGGGTGAAGAAGGGCTGGCATATGTAAACCAAATCCTCATCAGTATTATTGTCTACATTCAAAACATCACGAGAGCTTTAATCATGTAATTTGGAGTTAAGTATTTGAAACCACAGATGTTTTAGACAAATTGCCTTTCCAAGTAGTAAAAGATGGATTGTTTAATAAGTGGTATTGGGACAACTGGGAGGTTTAAGCAAAACGTAGTTTGACCTATACGTCACACCTTACACAAGGAACATCTCTAGCTTGATGGAGTATTTTTTTGTTGTTTTTGTTTTTTTTAAGGGCTATTTCTTAATTTTTTTTTTTTTTAACATTTATTCACTTTTGAGAGACAGAGTGCGAGCCGGGGAGGGGCAGAGAGAGAGAGAGAGAGAGAGGGAGGGAGACCCAGAATCCAAAGCAGGCTCCATGCTTGGAGATGTCAGCACAGAGCCCCACATGGGGCTCCAACCCCTGGACCCCGACATCATGACCTGAGCTGAAGTCGAAGGTTTAACTGACTGAGCTAGGGTTCCTAGCTGAACTGGGTTCCAAGAACCCCTAGAATATTTTAGGTTAAAGAAAGAAACCACTAAAGTACCTGAGGAATTTATGGAACAACCTTAAAAAAAAATCTGGGAGCAGAGACCGCTTTGCTAGCTGTGATACTAAATGCAGAAACCTTAAAAGATTTTAACATTCAATACATAACTTTAAAAATCCGTTTGGCAAACTCCATTACGTCAAAAAATAACTGGGAAAAATATCTGGGTTCATTTCATAGTCAAAAAACTAATTACCCGTGTGTAAAAAGAGCTATGAAATCAATAAGGTGCCAAGAATTCCACATTGTACGATTCCATTTGTATGAAATTTTCAGAGAAAACAGAAGGTGGATCAGTAGTTTCTCCTGAGGCTGGGAGGGGGAGTGACTGAAAATTGGTACAAGAGGACTATTTGAGGTGATGGAATTTCTAGATGTCTTCTGCGGGCTCAGAATCCCCTCTGGCTGAGAATCATTGCACTAGTGTTTATTGAAGGCCCCTTATGTCCCACATACTGTTGGGAGTGCCCATCCATACTGTGGGGATGGATACAAGCATTATTCATCCGTTGATGTGGGAATCAAAAGGCATAAAATTGGTCTAACATAAAGTGTATATGGGGGTGCCTGGGTGGCTCAGTGGGTTGAGCGTCCGACTGGCTCAGGTCATGATCTTGCAGTTCCTGGGTTTGAGCCCTGTGTCTCGTCCTGTGCTGTCAGCACAGAGCCTGCTTCAAAACCTCTGTCCCCTTCTCTCCTTGCCCCTCCCCTTCTCTCTCTCTCTCTCTCAAAAATAAATATTTTTCAAAAAATGATATAAAAAATAAAGTGTGTGTGTGTGTGTGTGTGTGTGTGTGTTAGGGTGGGGTGCATTGGGGGCAACGAGGAAGAATCAAAAAAACTTCCTAGAAAAAGTGACCTTGCATGAAGACTTGAAAGGTGGGTAGGGGTTAAGTAGGAGTTAGACCCTTGAGAAGGAGCACAGGTAGATTTGCACCCAGAGCCAGCAACAGGTACAAAAAAAGGCAGTGTGGTCCAGAGTCTTGAGGAACTGAGCAAAGTTCTTGTGGGCGAAGAAGGCAGTGTGGCCTGGGAAGGTGGCAGGTAGAGGCCAGGTCATGGGACAAGTTTCAAAGTTTCTACTTGAATGACCTCAAGCTTAGTATAGTTTTTAAAACATATTTTATAGAAGAGCAGTAATTCCATTGCTTAAGTACTCAGATGTTGTGTGCCTCTTGAGGTATGGGAAAACATATAAGAACTGTCAGGAATTTACTCAGGTGATGAATCACATAGCCACAAATAATTATTTTTATTATTTAGGAAGTACACATTGAACTCATATTACTTACTGCATGTTAGATGCCGTTATAAAGTGCTTTATGAAAATTAACTCATTTAATCATCATGACAACCCTACCAGGTAGTTGCTATTTTTTTTAGCTGCTTTGTTGAGGTATAGTTTACATATATAAAATTCACCTGTTACAAGCATACCATTCAGTGATTTTTATTAAATGTATAGAATTGTGCAACCATCACCATGACCCTGTCTTGGAATATTAATGCCACTCCCAGCCCTCATCTCAGGAATCCACTGGTCTACTTTCTGTCTTCATAGATTTGCTTTTTCTGGAAATTTATATAAATGGAATCACATAATATATAGTTTTTTTCTGGCTTCTTTCACTTTGTGTATTTTTGACATTCATCCATGTTGTAGCATATATCAGTAATTTTTCTTTTTTTTTTCATTTTTTAAAGTTTATTTGTTTATTTTTGAGAGGGCGGAGAGAGGAAGAGAATCCCAAGCAGGTTCTTCACCGTCAGTGCAGAGCCTGACATGGGGCTTGAACTCATGGATCTCAAGATCATGACCTGAGCCAAAATCAAGAGTTGGATGCTTAACCAACTGAGCCACCCAGGTGGCTTTTTTACTTCCTATTGCTGGATAGTATTTTGTATTGCTGGATCGTAGTTTTTTACTTCCTATTGCTGGATAGTATTTTGTGTATGGATGTACCACATTTTGTTTATTCACCAGTTGATGAGCATTTGGGTTATTTCTAGTTGTGGGCCATTAGGAACAATTCTGCTGTGAATACTTGCAGACAAGTCTTGGTGTGGACATATGTTTTCATTTCTGTTGGGTGGAATTTCTCCGTCTAATGGTAAGTTTAACTTTGTAAGAAACTGACAAACTAACACTCCCAAGTGTCTGTTCGGTAGGTACTATTATCACGTTGGTCCTCCTTCTGCTGATGGGAAAACTGAGGCATGGAGAGATTCAGAAACTTGCACAAAATCATAAAGCCTGTAAGTGGTGGGAATGATAATTGAACTTGTGTGGTCTGGAGTTGCCTCTGTGACCCTGGCACTAAACTTCGTTGGCCACTTTCTGGGTTGGAAATTGTTCTCCGTTTCAAAGAATGAGGTTTGTCTGCTTTCCCTCACCTGATTTTGGCTTCAGAACTGCTGGAGAACATGTTGTTTTCAGCTCTATCCATGGGAATTTTGCCTGAAGGCATGTCTGTGATGTCCTTTTTCTTCTTTCCTTCCAAGGTCATTCCCTAAGCAAATATCAAGCGCTCAAGTATTTTTATTTTTGTGTTTCTTCTGTGAGAAAAATGAACAAACCTAGTGAGTGTTTTGCAATTGGGATTTATAAACTCTCCAGTGAGCAAATCCCCTTTCTTGGGCCAAGAACCACCTTCTTAGGACAAAATACCGTTATAGCTACTGATTCAGTGTGTGCCTGGTGGATTTCCTTTAAACACAGCAGCAGTGCCCTGCAGTGCACATGCCAATAATAGCTTGTGGGCTGGTAGCCATGCATGGGCCAGTCGCTCAAAAGACCCTCTGGCTCTGACTGGTAATTACCTCCTGATTTTAAAGGCCAGCCAAGTCAGCACCCGCCTTCTGCTTCCAAGATTCGATGTGATCACCCCCTTTAGCACCCTTCCTTTGCTGAGAATTACAAAAAAGGCAACAGCTTGCTCTACAACCACTGAGGAGATGCCATCTTTAGGCCTTTAGATTAACTTATACATGATTGGCAATATGCGCTTTCCAGGATTGTTCTTAAAGAGGTAGGAACTACTTGTGAGAGGCTTAATCATAGCTAAGATTATGCCAGGTCCTGCTGGGGTCTTTGAATTCTAGTAGTATATTCTTAGAGCCTGAGTGTTTTCTAATTGTGATTACTCTGGGAATGTAACTTGCCAGTAATCATAAAGAATAGTGAAAGGCAAATTGTGATCCTAACTCAGATCCCAAATCTTAAACTCTCAGTCATCCTGTCCCCCAACATGCCTATCCTCCAGAATCCTTTTGTGAACCTGGAGGCTAACCTGTCTCTCTTCTGGGTTCTTGTGCTGCCCTGTGCATTCTCTTACCATGGCCCCTATCATAGTAGATTGAAATTTTCAGTATCTCCCACTGTTCTGTAAGCTTGTACAGGGAGGAAATGTGTGTGTGTGTGTGTGTGTGTGTGTGTGTGTGTGTGTGTGTGTGTTTGTGTTAATCTCAGGTGCAGAGAGAGTTGAATTAAATATTCCCTTCAATCCATAGCTCACTATTATCATACACACAAGTTTCCACCCTTGTTTTTCTTCATTTTATTTTTCTCTTCTACTCTTAATCCCCCTCTCATATTATTATGGGTAATAATAGCAAACAACAACAGTTAGGGAGCATTTACTGACAGGCACTGTTTAAGTACTTTTATTAACTCTGCTAATCCTCACCACACCGTAGAGTCCTTGCTATTATTATCTACCATTTTTCAAGTGAAGAAACTAAACACAGAGGTTAAGAGACTTGCCCAAGGTGACAGAGCCAGTAAGCAGCAGAGCCAGGATTTGAACCCAAGTGGTCTGGTGCTAGAAGCCATGCTCTTAACTACTGTGCGATGTGCTCTCCCAGGTACATGTGCTGCTGTGATGGATGATGTCCCTGAATGTGAATATCACTCCTCAGATGTGCAGTGCTGTTTGATGTGTGCTTTTCATATACATAAGTGGGGCTTAGCTATGGGTCTTATTCTGCTTCGTTTTGTTTTGTTTTGTTTTCTCTGCTTCTTGTATTTCCTCTTGAAAATATCCAGTGTGCTGTTTGTACTTCTAGTGCACAGCTTCTGACTGCTGTGTGCTAGTTTGCACTGAGCACCCACCACACCTTATGACCCATTCTTGTTTGGGTGCCTTCAGCTCGCTACCTCCACAAGCAATGCTTTAAGGAACACCCTGTCTAGTCCCCTAAAGAGCCTGTGCTAGAGTTTCTCTTGGGGATGTGCCCAGGAGTGGATCTCTAAGTCAAAGTGCATGTGAGTATTTTATTTCACCAATGCTGACAGATTGGTCTCTGAAATGGCGGTACAATTTCACATGCCTGCCAGCAGCACCAAGGTTTCCCTTTCTTCACATCCTTGCCAACACTTGGTAATTTTGGGTTATTCTGACTAATGTAAAATAATATCTTATTGTTGTTTTAATTTGCATATTCCTGGTTACAAGTGAGAATGAGCACCTTTTGTTGGACATTTGAGTTTCCTCTACCTATTTGTATTTTATGTATGTGTTTGTGTGTGTGTGTGTGTGTGTGTGTGTGTGTGTGTGTGTGTGTGTGTGTTAGTTTTCCTGTACGGTCTTGTTAGTGGTCTCCTGTCGCTTTTGGATGTTGTAAACGCCTTCTCCCTGACTGCCGTCACTACCGTTCACTGAATGGAAATGCAATCAATTTTGAGCTTTTGGCATCTTGTTTAATAAGCCATTTTCTATTCTTTAGTCACAAAATTGTAAATTTTCTTCTATTAACTTTATAATACTACCTTTCACATTTGGGTCTTTTATCCGTTTAGATTTACCTTTGTGTAAAGTAAGAGGAAGGGATTCAACTTTATTTTTCTCCAAACAGTGAGCATCATTCCTAGTACTTTTTATTATTTTTACTTTTTTAAAGATCTTATTTTGTTAAGTAATCTCTACACCCAATGTGGGGCTTGAACCCACAACCCTAAGATCAAGAGTCGCATGCTCCACTGACTGAGCCAGCCAGGTGCCCGCCCCCCCCCCCCCCGCCCAGTATTTTTTAATAAATAATCTATCCTTTGCTCACTCATATATGGTTCACTTTTTATCATATCTTAAGTTCCTATGTATAAATGAGTCTATTTTTATGTTCATTTTCCTATTTTTTTAATGTTTATTTATTCTTGAGGGGCGGGGTGTGGCAGAAAGAGAGGGAGACAGAGGATCTGAAAGCAGGCTCTGTGCTGATAGCAGAAAGTCTGGTGCGGGGCTTGAACTGATGAACCATGAGATCATGATCTGAGCCCAAGTCAGATGCTTAACTGAACCACCCAGGCGCCCCTTCATTTTCCTGTTATATTAGTTTAACAATAACTTAGTAGCATGCCTTAATATCTGGAAGAGACTAGTTATTCAAGGACCTTTATTCATCTGTATAAGTTTTAAAATAAGTTGTTTGAGTTGATAAAAAAATTAATATTTTATTTCTGGAAAGATCTAGATTTACTGATAGGCAAATTCCTTCTATATGATTCTTTTTTTTTTAGAGCATGATTTTTTTTTTTCAACGTTTATTTATTTTTGGGACAGAGAGAGACAGAGCATGAACGGGGGAGGGGCAGAGAGAGAAGGAGACACAGAATCGGAAACAGGCTCCAGGCTCCGAGCAATCAGCCCAGAGCCTGACGCGGGGCTCGAACTCACGGACCGCGAGATCGTGACCTGGCTGAAGTCGGACGCCCAACCGACTGCGCCACCCAGGCGCCCCTAGAGCATGATTTTTAATTTTATATTTTTAAATTTACATCCAAATTAGTTAGCATATAGCACAACAATGATTTTAGGAGTAGATTCCTTAGTGTCCCTTACCCATTTAGCCCATCCCCCCTCCCACACCTCCTCCAGTAACCCTCTGTTTGTTCTCCATATTTATGAGTCTCTTCTGTTCTGTCCCCCTCCCTGTTTTTATATTATTTTTGTTTCCCATCGCTTATGTTCATCTGTTTTGTCTCTTAAAGTCCTCACATGAGTGAAGTCATATGATTTTTGTCTTTCTCTGACTAATTTCACTTAGCATAATACCCTCCAGTTCCATCCACGTAGTTGCTAATGGCAAGATTTCATTCTTTTTGATTGCTGAGTAATACTCCACTGTATGTATGTGTGTGTATATATATATATATATATATATATATATATATATATATATACCACATCTTCTTTAAACATTCATCCGTTGATGGCCATTTGGGCTCTTTCCATACTTTGGCTATTGTTGATAGTGCTGCTATAAACATTGGGGTGCATGTGTCCCTTCAAAACAGCACACCTGTATCCCTTGGATAAATGCCTAGTATTGCAATTTCTGGGTCGTAGGGTAGTTCTATTTTTAGGTTTTTGAGGAACCTCCATACTGTTTTCCAGAGTTCTTCTATGTGATTCTTATTTACCATTATATCCTTACAACCTGGCACAGCAGCTTACATATACAGTGGCTGAATAAATATTTATAGAACTGATCTATTTTTCTACTGATTTGTGTCCCCTTTCAAAGTGACTGGGCAGTAAACAGATGATGTGATAATGGAGGGCACATTTAAAACCATATTGCCTTCCTTTGAGTGAGAGGAGAGAGCTGATGAAAGCAAAGATCAGGGAACTGACCCCTTCTGTAACAGGGACAGTTGTAGCTTTTGTTTTGATTCCTATAATTACTAAATAAGATTAGACCCTCTTGGTTGAAAATAACTTCTGCGTTGAGCTTTCGAGGTGGCTGCACACAAGGGTCAATAGCTGGATCCCTAATGGATTTTCAAAGGAAAATATGAAGCTTAAGCCAGGATATGAGAGAGAGGAAAAGTTGTGTCAGTTAATTCATTTGATCCAGTTAGTGAATATGGAGTTGCAAATACCTTTGTAGAAAGGTCTTGTGCTACAGAAATGAGGAGGATGCCATCTAGTGGCAATAAATCCACACAGCACCATTTGATCTAACGTCCTGGGTAATAACAGGAAATATTATGATGCCTACAGGAAACTAGGCACTGTTGTAAGAATTTTGCACATCACAGAAAAACCCACAAGACAGAGGTATTTATTACCCCTGTCGTAAAGATGAGGAAATTGAGTCTCAGAGGAATTAAGCAACTTGCCCAAGGTCACAGAGCTAGTACTCTGTTGAAATCTAGACTGTGTAGCTACAGAATTGGTATGCTCAGTCTTTTTGTTCTTTTGCTTAAGGGGAAGAGGGAGTGGTGTGCTGGAGTTGGCTGCCACCAGATAGAAAGCATAGATGGTGTGCATTTCTTCCCAACTTCCCATTTAGTGACATCATGGTGGGAGTGTTTACACAATGAAAATTCACAATGAGAATACTCCACATATCAAAGCTTTACTCTCTTTCTCTCTCTGTCTCCCTCCTTCTCTTTCTGTCTCTCTTTTTCCCAGAGAACTGGTTTGCCAACATACCCTAGGTGAGGAGGCCTGAAAATTCAGAGACATAGCCCTAGGCTTTCTTTAGGGAAATTGGGCAAGAGATTTGAAAAGTAATTAAAACCCAGTTTTGGGGGGAAAAAAGAGAAAGAGGTTTTAAGACCTTTCTTCTTGATTTTCTTGGTATTAAAATAGAAACAGGTAGTTTATGACTAGTGTAGAACTCTTTAAAGTGAAGGTCTATTGGAGAGTAATGTTGAGTTGCTCAACCACTTTATGAGGAAGGAAGGCAGGGTCTCTGTTGCAAATCACACATTAAAAATGGCCAAAGAGGGGCACCTGGCTGGCTCAGTTGGTAGAGCACGTGACTCTTAATATGGGGGTCCTGAGTTTGAGCCCCATGTTGGTCATAGGAATTACTTTAAAAAATGGCCAAAGAAACAGATGAGTCAGGAAGAACCAGCAGAACCATTTTTAGAGGAACTTAAGCTAAATACAGTCAGACTAACTTAAGGACTGTCAAATGGGCAAAGTAGAATTAGAAAGTTCAGAGAACAAACACATGTATGCCAATTTGAAGGGAATCAAATCACAGACAGAATGGCTGTGGTATTTAGGAGAAATGACACAAAGTTGCCATAACTTCCCACTTTAGAACCCACTTTAGAACAAAACCTTTTAGGCTGAAGCTCCTAGAAGTATTTGAATCATACAATAACCCTACTCAAAAGCCTTCCGTAGACAGTCCTGGCAGAATGTTATTTGTTGAGGCCAAAATACATAAGGGATCACTGTTCTATTTCTCTACTTTTCTGTATGTTTGAAATTGTCCATAATTAAAGAAGAAAAACCCAAACCCAAGCCATCAGACTTTTCAAATGATTGTATTCAGTACAGTGAATAAAATAAAGGATCAAAATCTGTCAGAAGAGGTAGGTCTGAGATGCATGCAGAACGGAGGGCTTTGCAAGCCCATCTGAAAATCTAAAGGTAATGGAAGCCACTGGAGGATTTTAAGCAGGGGTATGTGTGCCTGGGCATGGGTGTGTATGTGTTCGAAGTGCAAGTCTGTGTATGTCTGTTCATAAAGGATTGGGACTGGAACGAATATCATAGCTGTAGTTGAACGACAATAATGAATAAAATCTGAATATAGTCTCAGTCATTTGGGTGGTGCTCAGGTGACAAACTGTCTTGGTTTGCCCAGGACTGAGGTTTTTCTGAGATTTGGGATTTGGGGTTTTAAACCCCAAAGGTGGTGGCAGAGTGTGACTTCTTTGTTTAAAGGGTGCTTGATGGATAAGGAAATAGGATAAAGACAGGCAGCTGAACAGATAACAGAAGCCGGAATGGAGGGTTTATAATAAGGAGGTAGTCAGCCTTGCCCCAGGCCATGGAGGAGCTGAGAGGAAGGAGACTCAGACCACAGAATCGGATGTTCTAGGATGACCTCTTTAGATCAGGATTTGCCAGACATATTCTTCAGTTACCCAGCCTTTGAAAACCAAAAACCAAAACCAAAACCTCACTTCACAGCACATACAACTAATCAGTGCCAAAGATGTAGTCTCACTAGTACTTTTAGATGTTAGAATACAGATTCAGAAATCGATTAGCTACGTAACTCATGAAAAGGTAAACTGCAAAGGCAGAGGCATTTTATCATTTAATACTCTGATTCTTTCATAAAAAGATTAAGGCAATCTCACAGTATTTAATTTTTGTAATATATATTTTACTATATTAAAATAAATTTCACAGAAAGCTGAACAAATATTTGTTAAAAATATAAATATAAAACATAAACATGTGGCAAACTTACATACTCCAGAGCAAGTAATTTTAACCCTACTTGCTAATCTTAGTTAATTGACTGATTGAGTTCACTTGGCATTGGCTATGCTGCACTATGAATGAGGTCCTTGGCCAAGGGTTTTGGGGAATAGAGACAGAGAGCAAGAGAGAGCATGAGCAGGGGAGGGGCAGGGAGAGAGAGAGAGAGAAGAGGAGAGGAGAGGAGAGGAGAGGAGAGGAGAGGAGAGGAGAGGAGAGGAGAGGAGAGGAGAGGGAGAATCCCAAACAGGCTCTACGCTGTAAGTGCAAAGCATGACATGGGGCTCAGTCTCATGAACCGTGAGATCATGACCTGAGTGAAAACCAAGAGTCGGATGCTTAACTGACTAAGCCACCCAGGCACTAAGGGTTTTGGGGAATAGAAAGCTGAGTTAGGGTCTTTCAATATGATTGTGGACTTTTTTTTTTTTTTTTGTCAGGAGGCTGTATCTGGCAGTGTGGAGAGATCCCCCAGGCTGTATAGTCTGTGGGGTTTGCAGTTTGAACTTTAGGGTTTATTCACCAAAGTTGTGTAGGCACTGATTCACTGGAGAATTGACCTGTCTTCTCAGACACACCTCAGGTAGAGATCTGAAAAGTCATATGGCCTTTCCTTTTTTTTTTTTTCTATTTCTTCTCTTTTATTTTTTATATTGGATATATTTATTTATTGTTTTAATTTTATTTTTCATTTTTTAAAATTTACATCCAAATTAGTTAGCATCTGGTGCAACAATGATTTCAGGAGTAGATTCCTTAGTGCCCCTTACCCATTTAGCCCATCCCCCCTCCAAACAACCCCTCCAGTAACTCTCAGTTTGTTCTCCATATTTATGAGTCTCTTCTGTTTTGTCCCCCTCCCTGTTTTTATATTATTTTTCTTCCCTTCTTTTATGTTCATCTGGTCTGTGTCTTAAAGTCCTCAGATAAGTGAGTCATATGATTTTTGTCTTTCTCTGACTAATTTCACTTAGTATAACACCCTCCAGTTCCATCCACGTAGTTGCAAATGGCAAGATTTCATTATTTTGATTGCCGAGTAATACTCCATTGTATATATATACCACATCTTTATCCATTCATCCATTGATGGACATTTGGGCTCTTTCCATACTTTGGCTATCGTTGATAGTACTGCTGTAAACATGGGGGTGCATGTGTCCCTTCGAAACAGCACACCTCTATCCCTTGGGTAAATACCTAGTAGTGCAATTGCTAGGTTGTAGGGTAGTTCTATTTTTACTTTTTAAGGAACCTCCATACTGTTTTCCCGAGTGGCTGCACCAGCTTGCATTCCCACCAGCAATGCAAAAGAGATCCTCCCTCTCTGCATCCTTGCCAACATCTGTTGTTGCCTGAGTTGTTAATCTTAGCCATTCTGACAGGTGTCAGGTGGTATCTCATTGTGGTTTTGATTTGTACTTCCCTGATGATGAGTGATGTTGAGCATTTTTTCGTGTGTCGGTTGCCCATCTGGATGTCTTCTTTGGAGAAGTGTCTTTTGCCCATTTCTTCACTGGATTATTTGTTTTTTGGGTGTTGAGTTTGATAAGTTCTTTATAGATTTGGATAGTAACCGTTTATCTGATGTCATTTGTAAATATCTTCTCCCATTCTGTCGGTTGCCTTTTAGTTTTGCTGATTGTTTCCTTCCCTGTGCAGAAGATTTTTATTTTGATGAGGTCCCAGCAGTTCATTTTTGCTTTTGCTTCCCTTGCCTCTGGAGATGTGTTGAGTAAGAAGTTGCTGTGGCCAAGATCAAAGAGGTTTTTGCCTAGTTTCTCCTCGAGGATTTTGATTTCCTGTCTTATATTTAGGTCTTTCATCCATTTTGAGTTTATTTTTGTGTATGGTGTAAGAAAGTGGTCCAGGTTCATTCTTCTGCATGTCGCTGTGCAGTTTTCCCAGCACCACTTGCTGAAGAGACTGTCTTTATTCCATTGGATATTCTTTCCTGCTTTGTCAAAGATTAGTTGACCATACATTTGTGGGTCCATTTCTGGGTGCTCTATTCTGTTCCATTGATCTGAGTGTCTGTTCTTGTGTCATGACCTTTCCTTCCTTATACTTCAATCATTTTATGTCCAGAGCTTACCTCTGGCTTAATCTACTCCCTTTGTTATCTCCACACACTCCATGAGTGCAGAGAAAATGCATGCTTACCCCAGTCCTAACTCTTGATGCCAGTGCCTATCAGGACCTGCTCAGGTGGGGTGGGGAATCTGGTATCCGTCCAGTGTAAGGGCAGGCAATTGGGAGTGGCTGGTGGGGAGAGAGGGGGTGGAGATAGGAGTTAGGCCATGTTTCCTCCTATTTCCAACCTCAGCATAGGATACAAACCCTAGCTTCTCTCATTCTGTCCCCATAGAGTCCTCCAGGCACATCTGCCATTGTTCCTTGGAGAGCAGGTCGTGGCCAGGAGGAAATGGAGGGTGGGTGCAGGCCCTGTACAGACACAACCACAACCTCCAAGTGGCTAGACTGACTTGTTCAAGGTATTTTTCTTGGCCTTTGAATCCAAAGGTAAGCAAATTTTGCTCTGTGCATTCATGAATAGAATGTGAATATTAGGTCCTATTCCACTGAGAAGTAAGATGAACAAGAAACCAGATTAGGATCCTCTGAGGTCTCCTGTCTTCAGAGAGTCAGACTGCCACCCTGTCCCGGCTAAGCATTTCTGTCATTCTTGGTCCCAGCTGCACTCAGGGCCACCAGCATCTGGTTTGAATAAATCACAAATCTGTTTTCAGTCTCCAAGAGCTCTTGGCAGGAGATGCAAACAGCAGCTTTCCCTAGGGAAGTCTGGGTGTGATGGGACCCCTTTCTTTTTTGCATCCTCAGGCTGTGATGAGGATTTTGAAGGATAGTCAGTGGAACGTGCTTCTCTGCTGTCCTGAGTTCTCCTTTCTCTGTCACAGAAGGAAATAAGGCATGAAATTTCAGGATTAAATTTTTTTATTTTTTGGAGAGGAATTTTAATTGTGAACATTTGAGGTGTGAGGTACATCCCTGACCCCATAGTACAAAGACCTACACTGAAGTGTTTCCCACCTTGTAATTATACCTCTTGTTCTTTACCAGCCTCTGAGCCCTTGGAGGCTGAAAGTTTAGCTGTGTTAACCTTTGAATTCTGTGTCTCATTTAATGAGCAGTCCTCTCAGTACATGTGTGTTGAATGAATAAATGCACTCACTTTTTTATGATGATTTCTAGTTTATTATGCACATATATATTATTTCCTTTGAACCTCAAAACAACTGTGAAATGGATATTCTGATCATCTCTGTTTTTCCAGATGGGGAAACTGAAGGCAAAACAGGTTTGGTGACTTTCTAAGGATTACCTAGAATGGGCACTCAAATCTAACTGTTTAAAAAAATTTTTTTCCCTTTATTCTGGAGAGAGAGAGAATGTGAGCACGAGTGAGCCAGGGGGAGGGGCAGAGAGGGAGAGAGAGAGAATCCCAAGTAGGCTCCACACTCAGCACAGAGCCTGATGCAGGGCTTGATCCCACTACCCTGGGATCATGACCTGAGCCAAATTCAAGACTTGGATGCCCACATCTAGGCGCCCCTCGAATCTAGACTTTTTGACACCAAAGTCTAGGTTCTTCCCGTGTGCCACACTGACTCTAGATGTTTCCCATCATTGTCTTAGTAAACCAGCTGAAAAGGACACAAAGATATAAACATTGCCCTGATGGGTCAGAAGCACACAGGGAACTGCAGCCTACCATCCAGTCCAGTCTCACAGCGGGAGTTTGTAGGAGCGTGATCATTTCAGAGCTAGAGACATAGCTTTCAAAACATTCCCGAGGACCCTGTAGGAACCTGTTTAATGATTTTTACTCCTTGTTACTGACTGAATAGATTCAGGGTGGTTTTATTTATTTATTTATTTATTTATTTATTTATTTATTTTATTTATAATATTTTATCTTCAAATTCCATCCACTTACTATCTTAGTGAAGTCTTGAGTCATTTTTTAAAAAAATGTTTATTGAGGGAGAGAGAGAGAGAGAGAGAGAGAGAGAGCGAGCATGAGTAGAGGGGCAGAGAGAAAGGGAGACAGAGAATCCCAGGCAGGCACCTGACTGTCAGCACAGAGCCCGACTGGGGGCTCAAACCCATGAACCGTGAGATCATGATCCAAGCTGAAACCAAAACCAACTGAGCCACCCAGGCACCCCTGAAGGTGGTATCTTTTAAAATTTTAGATAACAAACTTATTTGGGGCCCTGTGTCTGTCCTTAACAGCGTGGCAGTGGTAGGAGAGGGACTAGGGTCCTCATTGTTTTTCACAAAGAACTAAAGAGTTGTGATTTAGGGATCACCAAGGGGTAGACCCAAGCTGGACAAACTGAAAGTGGCAGAAATATTCAGAAAGTTGCTGTGTTCAAGACATGGCAAAATTATCATGATACGCGTCTCTGGTTTACAGTAAAGGTAACTGGGGTTTGTGGTGGGTTTTGGTGCCTCCTTGAGTTGGAGAAACTGTGGCTTGGGGTCAAATGTGACCCACCTCCTGGTCTTGTAGAGCCCACAAGCTAAGAATGCTTTTTGCATGCTTAAATGGTTGAAAAAAAATCAAAAGATATTTTATGACATGTGAAAATTATATGAAATTGACATTTCAGTGTCTGTAAAGAAAACTTTATTAGCACAGCCACTCCTATTCATTTACGTGTTGTTTCAGATGGCTCATGTGACAGGGGCTGCATGTGGCCCACAAAGCTTAAAATATTTATTGTGTGTGGCCCCTGACAGAGTTTGCTGACCCGTGACATAGTGCCCCCCTTCCTTCAAAATTGCCAAGGGTTTAAACCCTGGAATAGTAGATGTCTTTCTGATGTTGTCAGCAGGGTGTGTGGGAGCCAAATACTTCAGGACTCCTCCCCAACCCCCCACCCCCGCCCCACACATCCACCTACCGCGTCAGATGATGAGCTGTTATGGATCGAGCCTGATTCTGTGGATCAGGCGCACCCCTCTGTGTGTGTCCGGCCCAATCTCGGCCTTTTCACATCTGGCCCGCTCTAAATATCCTCATTCTAAATTTTTTCAATTAAAAAATTTTTTTAATTTTTTGGGAGAGGGAATGGGGGAAGGGCAGAGGGGGAGAGAAGGAGGGAGAGAGAGAGAGAGAGAGAGAGAATCACAGAATCTTAAGAGGCTCCATGCTCAGCGAGGAGCCCAGCCTGAGTCGGGGCTGGAACTAATGACCATGAGATCATGACCTGAGCCAAAATCAAGAGTCAGATGCCTAAGCAACTGAGCCACCCAGGCGCCCCTGTATATCCTCATTCTAGACTCCTGGCCCCTCAGCCTCACATCCCTTCTCTTAAGAATATTAACAGCTAACATTGGTTGAGAACTTACTCTCAACCAATAATAAGTTGAGATAACCAAAAATAAGTTTTATCTCACTTATTTCTTAGGATGAGACAGGTAATCCCAGGAGGGAGGTATTATTATCATTATTCCCATTTTACAGATACAGAAACTAAGGTTCAGAGAGATGCAATAACATGCCTGCGTCAAAAACCAGTAAGTAGCAGAGCCAGCACCCAAACTGAAGTCGTTTGGACTCCAGGAACTGTGTGGCCGGAGGGGCAAGGCAGCTACCCGACATTTTCCTGTTAATCTTCCACCTTGGAATTCTCTCCTCGGATTCCCTTCGCTGCTGCCACATCCGAACCAAACCCAACCCAGGGGATTGTTGATTCCTTTTCTTTTTGAACTGTTTTCAGGGCGGCTTTTCTTTGATTTTATCCTGACACAACTGAGGGAGGACAGAACATTTTTAAGACACTTTGCTAAAAAACTAAGGGAAACCAAATGAGAGAAACAAGAAACTTTACCCCCACCCCCCAAATCCATTTCCTCCCCGGTGAGGCTGGTTGATAGGCTAGCTTTGCAGACACAGGGCACCTGTGCAGTATAGAGTCCCACCCAGAAATATTCCTCTGGAAAGCTCTTAGAAGATCTTTTGTTGCCCCCAAAGGCCAGGCAGGAGCGGTAAGTAGATTGCTTCCCCAGATGAGCCTGGCCAAGCACTCAGCACCTTCACACCTTCCCTTTCCTGATCCTTCTGCCCTGGCCTCCCACCCCACACCTCTTATGCTTGCTGCTCTTCTCTGTTCTGGCCTCACCTCCTGGGCCACATGCCAGGCGCTAAGAGGCTTCTGTCCTGCTTCCATCAACAACTTTCTAGCCATGTAGCATGTTACCTCCCCCAAAAGGACATGGAAATGAGCATTTCCTTCTGACTTTCACCTCTGCTCTCTGAGGCAACCTGTCTCCAGTGCAGCGAAGGGGTCCAGGGAGCTCCCCCAGCCTTCTAACACTAAGGGCTGGTGCCCCGGCTTGCTTACTCCTCCTTTCTCTCCTGAAAACCAACCTTCCCAAGCATGTAAGGAATTTCCATACCTCTCGCCTCTCCTCTAAGGAGTCCATTTCTGTCCATCCTGCCATGATTGCTTCAGATTTCTGCCCTTGGTTTCTGTTTTCCCCCTCCAACTCAAGACTCATTGGTTGGTTGAATTTACAGTTCCTTTCCCTTTATTCAATAGATGTTTCTGTCCTAGCAGCCCAAAGGAAAGGATGTCTGAGAGAATAGTAAAGGAGAATTCCTGCAGAGTCCACTCCCAGAAAAGCAGGAACCATGGTGGCATTTAGCAGATTAAAAGGTGAAGATCGTGTTGGATTGTGGGGCACTCTGGTGCCCACAAATCTCAGCCCTTAGATTGACCCTGGCTTCTACTCTAGTCTTCCTTCACTAGGACTCAGCTGGGTTTGAGACACCCCGCCTTGTACTGGGCCTTCCACATTGGAGTCCCCGTGGCAACCCAAGTCCCCCTAGCTGCTCCACGTGGTGGGTGAATGTCCAGAGTGACTTTGTGAGTAAAGGAACCCTTCACACCAACTTTCAGACCTCTCTCAGGGTACAGGGGTGTCATGTAGAGTTTGCAAAGCAGATCCTTTAGGACTTCTGATTTCTGTCTAAAGCCAACCAATTGGAAGGTAGGGTGCCCATTATAGAAATCTAGGTGGGTTGTACAGAAAGAAGGAAAATAAGGAAGGAGAGAAGGGGGGAAGGAAGGAGGAAGCAGGGAAGGAAAGAAGGAAGGAAGGGAAAGAAGGAAGAAAGGAAGGAAGGAAGGAAGGAAGGAAAGAAGGAGGGGAGGGAGAGAGAACTGGAGGGAACTTTACCTAGTTGAAGGTAAGGCAACACACACTATTAATGTCATCATCCTTGAAGCTCTGGTTAGCTCTCTGCTGCTTTTGGCTTTTACAAACAATGACATGTTATTTCTTCATAATAAGCAAAGAGAGGGATTACATAGTTTGTTATCTTGGTGTGGTTCATATTAATCACATGCTGGCTCTAAATCAATTTTCTGTTTTTCATTGGATGGGTGTGCACGTATTATTGGGAAAATGTATATTTCTCTATTCTTTAGGAACTGGAATGAAACTTCAAAATCTAATTTGCCCCACCATAACAACTATACCAACCTCAAATAGTCATAGAAGTAAATATCAATTAGGAAAACAATGAAAAATGTGTGTTTCCATGAATATAGTTTCCCTTCTAATTGAATACATCCCATGCTGTTGGAACTGTAAAGGGGTGTATGTGAGAGTGTGTACATGCCTCTGTGTGTATGTGTGTGTGTGTGTGTGTGTGTGTGATTTTTTGCTGTTCACAGATATAAAGGGCTCTTTCTGAAAAATGTGCTCGAGAGCCCAGAAGCTCAGCATTTAGTCTTTGCTACCAACCTTACATTTTCATTTGGAAGCTTTGGTGTGATGAGTGGCGTTCTTTTCATACTTTCCTCAGTATTTCTGATTTTGAAAACACCAAATACAAGAAAACCCCAAGTTCCTAACTTTCTAGTTCCAAGATGTCTAGGAGTGGTGTCTTATTTTGTACAAGGCTGTTTGAGGCGGTGCTGATGCCATCATTGTGAAGAGTGGCAGTGAACTGTGACATTTTCTTTCTTGTCAAACAGCCCCTGCCAGGTAACCTGCGCTGGCACCATGGTCACATCAAGGGCACCTAGAACTGCTATCGCCAGAGGCAGATGCCATTTACATTGCCCCCAACACAGGAGCACAGCAAAATAGATGTTCCTTTGCTCTGGACTCTTCCTGTTTTCTTCCTAGGGCTGCACATGCCACTCTTCCCCCCACGCCCCCCTGCCATTTGGAAAAATAAAACATTCAATTGACCATCCGCTTATCCATCTGCCGCCCTGTATTTCATGTTTTTCTCCAGACAACCTCCTGAAATTATTGGTCTTTACAAACTCCCTCACTGTTTTCATCACCTATTCTGGAAACTTCTGTAATATGAATGCTACCTGTCACTGCACTAATAGTATACACAGCCTCCATTTTCCTTGAAACCTCTGCAGCACCTGGTAATTCTGGCCGGGCTTTCTCTCCTTAGTCCCTTTTCCCTGTAGGTATGCTAGCCTCCCTTCTGCCTCTTGGACTGCATACAATGCTTGTCACTAGCCCTCCTTTTTCTTAACTGTGGGTTAGTAGGGTGCCTTCAGTAGGGTGACCATGTAAGTTTTCATCCAGACCAAGATATCTTTGAGAATTAAAGGGTGCCCAGTGACCACAGGCACACACTGAGATCATCCCCGGCAAATGGAGAGGTCCAGCCATCCTCTCCTTACTAAAGGCTTGGGGCAGGAGATGAGTGAACATAGATCAAGGAGCTTCCACAATCCATCTTAGAGTTGCTTAGCTACTTCAGCTTAGAATCTCAAGTTAAAAACTCAGTGTCCCATTCATGGAACAACCCAGTTACCTGAAAAATAAGATTAAGCAGAAAAGAGGGGTGAGGAGAGAGGTTTAGGTGGGGGAAAGGCAGAGCTGGTTGAACCGGTCCTGTGGCACTCTGGATTCCATCATGGGGTCTGCTCTTATAGATGAAGATGAACACGGTGCTGAAACCTCTTCCAGGCTCTTCTCAGCCCAGGGTTGCCCAAGATCAGTAGCACTGAGTGGCCAGCTGGGTAAGCAGCCATGACGATTTTGCACAAAATATTCCAGGAACTGTTGATGTCAAAGATGTTGGACATGGAAATGAATAGAGCAACTGCATTGAAAATATAGAAAATGAGAAAGTAGCTGATAGCTTTGATCGCCCCCATGTGAGCCTCCATGCTGGGGTCCCTGAAGCCAGTGACATGTGTAGGGTGTATCTCTTGTGTAGGGTGTATCTCTTGAGAGAGATGATCAGCAGAGTGGCTGCAAAGATGAACACGATCAGAGGAATGAAGATCCCCAGGTTATAGAGAAGAACCAGGTTGACCATGTTAGTCTCAGAGAAGTACTTCTTCTCAGTGGTGTTGGAGGAGGGGATAGGAACGGAACTATTTACGTACACATTGAAGATATCTTTAGAGAAGCGAAAGCTGAAGCATAAGGAGATGAACAGTGACAGCCCCAGAAGCCGAGGCATCAGCTCTCTGATTTTCCTCTTCATCATGGAGAACAAACAGTGAGCAAAGTTTGCAATTCGAAGGCAAGAGACGATGTTGAGCCAGGCAGCAAGCCAGAGGTTGGAATAGTTCAGAAACATGGTGATGACTTTGAAGATTATAAACACTGTGTTTTGGTTATAAGTGACCAGGAAGAATAGACTGTAAATATTCTCCAGCATCATCCAGATCTGCAGCAAAAGCCTGGAGAAGCTCAGCTTCAACAGGATACAGTCACTCACAGGGAGCCTTTTGCCTCTGGCCCACTCGGCCCCCAGGGTGGCAGTGATGAAGCCATTCCCAATCATGCCAGTCATGCACTCTACTCCAGAGACCACCACGGTGAGGACGATTTTAAACCTGGACGTGTCTCTATCCATGGCATCTGTGTTCACTGTCGCCATTCTCTTTGGCCCTGACCTCCAGGTTTCCATGCCAAGGCCTGGTACCTGCTATGCAGTCTTCTGATCCTCGCTCAATGTTATTATAATTTTTTTCCCCAGTTAATGGTTATTTCCAATTTTTCTTCATTTGTTTGCCCCATGACTACAGGTCGGAGGCTTGAAAGGCAAATGATGGGAGGATCTTGTTACTGGATGTCTCTGTTTTTCATAAAGACCCATTTGCCTCGGGCTTGCAGGAGCTCACTGGAAAAAATTTGAGATAGGTTCCTATCATGGAATCTTTCTCCCTTACTTACTTTAAGTAAGTAACCCACTCGCATTCTGTCTCTGTCTCTCTCAAAAATAAACATTAAAAATTTTTTTAAAAAAAAATTTTAAAAGGCAAGAGTCCCACGTTAGGAGTCTTTGTGCTCACGCATTTGTGCTCATTTCATAAGACTTGTTACCTGCCAAATTGTAAAAACACAACAGCTCCTTTGATCTGCCTTCTCCTGCTTCTTTTTGTCTCCCTTATTTGCAGAGACGTTTTTATCCTGTGGTTAGCATGTTCATGAATAAGAAGTTCCCATCAGTTTGTATGCAAACATTTTTACTTAGACCCAAGTTTCCTCCAGAAAGGTCAGCTATTATAATGTCCTCAGACACAGAAGAGCCAAAATCTGATGCCATTTGGGTTAATTAGAGACTAGAAAAACTGCCTTGTGACAGTTTCACTGTTTGTGTGTTTATCACTGATTATAATTTACACCGCGATGCACATCAGTATTTCAACTCAGAATCGGGTTAGAATTAGCTTGGGCAAGTGGTGGGGTGTTCTGAACACAGTGCTGAAGTTGAGAAATGTGACCAGACACTGTTAACTTGAAATTTAAAGTCATATGCAGATGCTCGGGCCTCATTCCTGATCTAGTTAAGTCAGAATCTGAGCTAGGGCCCAGACATGTTCTATTTAAAAAAAAAAAATTTTAATGTTTATTTTTGAGAGAGACAGAGACAGAATGCGAGTGGGTTAGGGGCAGAGAGAGAGGAAGACACAGAATCCAAAGCAGGCTCCAGGCTCTGAGCTGTCAGCACAGAGCCTGACGCAGGGCTTGAACTCACGAGCTGTGAGATCATGACCTGAGCCGAAGTCAGATGCTCAACCGACTGAGCCACCCAAGCGTCCCATAGACATGTATTTTTAAAAAGTTAAAAGTTCATATTGCTCAAAGCCAGACTGAGAACCAAAATCTTAGCTACAGATTAATGAGTCTTGGGGCCAAATCTGGCCTGCCATTGTGTTTTATCCTGCACAGCCTGAGACTGGTGGGCATTAGGCCCACCGCCAGTGCTTGCTACTTTCTGCTGGTCAACGTGCAAATTTAGGAGGTTGCATATATGCACAAAAAGTCTGTCTGCCCTTGAAAAATTAGAAGATTGGGGAACATTGGGACCACATGGTGAATTGGTTGAGGAAGAATAGTAGCTGCACATTTATTTTTTATTTTATTTTTTAAACTTTTAAAAAATGTTTATAATTTATTTATTAGTATAATTTATTGTCAAATTGGCTAACATACAGTGTGTAAAGTGTGCTCTTGGTTTTTGGGGTAGATTCCCATGGTTCATTGCTTACATACAACACCCAGTGCTCAACCCAGTGAGTGCCCTCCTCAATGTGGCTGCACATTTAAAACAAGGTTATGTATGTACTTTTCAGTTTGTCACAGTATTCACCAACTCCTAGCATCTTCTTGATTCTGAGGCTTCATGCCAGTGTGATGGCCCTGTTGTAATTTTTCTAATAGAAATGGAGAGATGATGAAAATGGATTTCTCCATCTCCAAATTAATTTTATCTCAAACTCAGAGATTTATTTTTATTATAAAATTGCCTCTTATTATTAAATCATGGTTGCATACACATAGCACCAGAAAAAGCAACATATTGCAAAATTAGGAAAGCATTGTTTAGAGAAATTAAAATTCATGTCAACCCAAAGACTTGGACAAGAGTGTTCATAGAAGCTTTACTCATAATAGCCAGAAACAGGAAACAACAAGATTTCTTGACAGGCACCTGGGTGGCTCAGTTGGTTGAGTCTCTGACTCTTGATTTCAGCTCAGGTCGTGATCCCGGGGTCATGGGATCAAGCCCCTCATTGGGCTCCAGGCTGAGAATGGAGCCTGCTTAAGATTCTCTCTTTCTCCCTCTGCCCGTCCCCCCTGCTTGTGTGCTCTCTCTAAAAAAAAAAAAAAAAAAAAAAAAGATTCCTTGACAAGTTCTGCATATCTGTTGAGAGTCATTAACTTCTGTTACTTCTGCTAATAGAGAGTAGTATTTATCATCAGCTTTCATGAATTCCAATGCACCAAACTCATCTTTTTTGTACTTTGTTCCAACTTATATCAGTTTGTGATAAATAATATCTCCCTAATTTTTTTGCACACAATTGTTTTCTACTGTTCTAGTACTATCTTCTGGTGGCATTTGTTCACCTTTTTCTCTGATCTTAATAGGAAGAGCAGTGGGGGCTGATGATATGACTGGTGCCATATCAATAGGGATGTGGGGCCAGTTCGGTTTTTGTTCTGTGACCCTTTCTCATTCAGGAAGCTAGAATAGAGTCTCCTTTGGAGGAGACTATGGAGGAGGTCCATGGGAGAAGCAAAGACCAAAGGTTTCATATTCTTGGCTATTGGGATCAAAAGCTTTGGTGCAGGTGTCAGATAAATCAGATTTGGAAGACTATGTGTTTGGGGGAACCATTTCCAACACTTCTCTGTCAAGCACCACCATGCAGACTAGAAGATGCTTTCCCAGTTGGGGAGGAATGAGAAGTGCATGGAAGAGTCGAGAGGAGGTGAGCATCTCCATGAAAGAGACCTAGCATCCTGCCCACCTCTCATGGCTGCAGGGGGTGGCAAAGGCAAAGTGGGGCTGCAGGACTGCTCCAGAGTCTCCCCAGGCACACTTGAGAGAGCCACTAAACCTTGTGTTCACACAAAAGGCTTAAAAATTTGCTGCGGGAGTTAGTGGATTCCAAAGGGGTCCGGTGGTCTTATCCAGGAGGCTTTGCAAGCTTGGGTTCAGATGAAGCCAATGCAAAGACAAAGGAATGGCCATGGAAGAGGCTCCCCACTCCCCACCTCCCTCCAAGTCTGTTTGATGCCCACGGAACATGGGTGTCACTTCCCAGAAGACAGGAAGAAGAAATCCTGAGAAAATCCTATAATCATAGTGTTTAAACCTGTGTGACTGAGAAAACACTGAAGTACGATTCATTGATAAAGTGTTGTCAAGTCATTAAGCAGGATAAACGTGACCAAGATTCTTTCCTTCGATCGTAGTGCCCAACTCCATGCTTCTGACTCTCCCTTTCCCATCCCATGGTGACATGTTGGGCAGATTTCATCTTTCCTAGTCTTTTTTGGTTGTTAGTATTCGATCCAGTTTAGTTTCATGCTTGGTTTAAACCTTACCATGTCCCCTCCTCCCACCCCCAGCACAGTTTGAGCTGAGACCACATCTGCTTGGATTGGAGAGGGACCAGGTGGGTCTGGGACACCTGTCTCCTTCTTCTTCCAGGGTGCTGCTGTGGGAGAGGGGATGGGTGGTAGCTGTATTTCATTGGCTGCTATGGTAAATTCATTCCTTTATGTTTGCTGCTACTGCCCTGACATCATCTGGCCATCCGTGCTTCTGGGGGTCAGGCATCATGTACCGGCTGTCTCGTGAGGAGCACATGTGAGGTCTGCTTGCTCCACATCTGTCCTTCTCAACCTTGTCTATGTGCCAGAATTGCCTGAATTAACACTGTGGGTCTTTAAAAGACATCATACCCTTGTCCCATCCTCAAAGATTCTGAGTAATCATGGTGGAGAAAAGCTAAGCATTGGCATTTCCAAAGCTCCCCATTGTGGCTCCAGTAGGAGCAAGGGAGGGTTGAGAACCACTACAGGCAAGGGGTACTTACTGGCATGGTTTATGGCATGGGCATCCTTATGGAAGAGACTGAATGCCTTCCTGGATAAGACTGAGGACATGTTCTTCCATCAGGTGGAGGAGATCAGATCCAGAGGTTGAATTACAGAGAAGAGTTATGTATTTTGCAAAACTGAGTTGTGCTTTGTGAAGGTCACTTCTACTGTATCGTGTTAGAAAAGCGAATATTTCTTACGTCTCTGTGAAAAGGAGGAAGTAGAACATAGACATAGAGAGTCCTATGTTCCACTTTGTAAACTGAAGGCTACTTCTGTGTGCTTATGTGGCAAAGGATGTAATTTAAGACAACAGCCTAGGTGGTGTGATGAAACAAACCACTGTAAGAAAAAAGACCAAGGATGTGGAAAAGATGTCTGATCAAATCCTAAGAGCTGCAAAGAGAACTGAAAAGCCAGCAAGGTTTGTTTTGATTTTTAAGACAATCAGCAGTTATATATTTTAGTGAAAAATCTGCCTGGGCCATCAAATTCTTCACAGATAGCAAGTTGTAAAGGAGTGTCTATTGAATGGGGTAGAAATTGTATGTCCTGAGAAGATACAGACGTGTGAAAATAGAAGTGTAACCAGAAACACTGTTGCTCAATGTACTAGAAATATGGCTAGGAAACTAAAAGAAAAATTGTGTGAAAAAAGTTTTAAACATTGTGACATTTGCTTCTGCAGCTGATGAGGGGACATATTTAGTAATACTTAGATGTAATAATTAGCTCTATTTATTCACCGTGGGTTTGAGAATTTTTATACGACTGAAAATATTTTAGACAGTGTGCCCATGACAGGCACAACACTAGGAAGTAATTAAGAAATTCATTTCTGTAACAAGAGGAAACTTTAAACAATTTAATATAGATGATGATCCTGGGATGGATGGTGCTAATATTGGACTTGCGGTAACACTTAAGTTCCATGTGGCAAATTATGCAAGGACACAGGCTTTACCTCTACTCATTTGCATTACTCAGCAGGAATTGCTTTCTGCTGGAAGTTAAAAATGGAACGCATCACAGACCCAGAGCTCACCACCTGTAAGCTGGGTCTCCCCCTGGGGTTTGGGCCACAGAGCATCGCAGTCACCGTTGAATGAATTGGACACATAACACAGAGGTCTGCTCACTGCACGTAGGTTGGGAGGCTCAGTCACCACTGAAGCTAAGGAGATGTGTTGAACTGTTGAAATGAACTCGTTCCTCATCACGGAGGAAAAGAAATCTTTGTTTATGCTAAGCAGCAAAGATTGTTATCACAGAATTGGCCTTTTGGGTTGGCAAACACTTTGAACGCCGTGCAAAGTCATCCATTAGAGTTATGAAACATTATGGAGATAGTGATCTGGCAGAGCGTTATTTGGTCTTCTTTTCTGTGCTAGAATTAGCTCTAGAACTGTAGCTGATGGTCAGAGCCCTGTGATGGAAATTCTGTGATGCTGAAAGCTGACTTTGTCGTTGACTTCAGCCCTGTGAAGGTAACCTTCCCCTGCTCAGTGCTCCTTTATCTCTTCATACGTACTTGCAGTGTGAAAGGTGATCTGCGGTGCGACACAGGACTGGACATCTAGCACAGTGACACCAGAGCCCCAAACTCCTGCAAATATCTGAACAGTTGTGCAAATATTGTTAAAACTCTTTGAAAATGCCTACGTTTGTGAACAGTTCTTCTCAATTATCGAAGTCAAGGCTACCAGTCAAGGCTGAATTCTGTGCTCACGTGGAACTTGGTACAAGAATTAAACAATGATGTGCTAAAGAAAAAGTCGCAGATTTCTGGTTCCAAAACAAGAGTTAACAAATTGTGAAAGAAAATGTTAAAAGTAAAATATTTCTATTTTATGTTTTTTTTTTCCAATTTTGAATTTAAGTTACCATTGTCAATATCATGTGTATGCATTATGTGGTATGGTTGTAATCCTGGTTCAGAAAAATAAAGTTTGATTATGCTCCTGGCACTTGGTTGGTTTTTCTTACCTCTTCTGTGTTCACCCATAGACCTTTATAACCCTGGAGTTTTCAGTGACCTCTTCAACGAGTGTTTTGTGCGGGCAGTTATGTGATAGTTTAGAGCTTAGCTGACAGTGTTCGTTCACTCACGGTAAGGTGGAGCCTGGGAATCCTTCTGGGAAAATCTGGCAATTACTTAATTTGTCCACTAGTGGGCGGGCATGCTCTTTCTTTCTCAACAGGAGCTTCTGGAAAACCTTTTTCTCTTTTAGGCATTTGGCTAAGAGTTTTACCTACCCACTTTTAGGGAGAGCTCTGAATCTTTTTATTCATGGTTAGAGATATGGTCGTGGTCAGACAGCTTTCATGAGAAACTCATATTGTCTCTTAATAAAGCATCTTTTTTGTTAATAATTATTTTCATTTTTTATTTTTTTAATAATAATTATTTTTAAAGATAACTTGCAAATAAAAACTATGTCCCTTAAAAAGATTAACTTGAGTTGACTACAGAGCCTGTTTCTAAAGACTCCAGATTATCAGAATACTAGTACTGCAGGTGACCTGAGAGCTGGTGTTGGGGATGAGAACTGAGGCCTTAAGCAGGCAAGAGAATTGCTTGGGGCCACTCACCTGTTGAGGTCATTACTGGAGTATCAGGTAATGGTCTTGGTGGTCCCTTTAAACTTGCCTTTGGATTTCTATTAACTTCTCTGCAGGCTCTCTCTTTACTAATGGGTAGTTACTTGCCTTATTAGGCTCTTCTTATCCAATCCAGGAAATGTTTGTGAAAGCTCACTTCAACACAGGGCTCAACAACTTTTTAACTTAACTTAATTTAACTTAACTTAATTTAATTTAATTTTATTTTATTTTATTTAATTTAATTTTATTTTATTTTTTGCCTTAAATTAAATGAGTTCCTGCACTTAAATGGTATAGATACACACAATGACCTTTGTTTCTAAAGGAAACTGGAATCTCATTTATTCAGTCAACAAATACATAAGTGCCTACTATGTTCCAGGCAGTGGAGATAAATAGTAAACAAACAACTTCCTGTCTTCATCTTACAGTTTAGTTTGGGGGGTGGGGGAGACGGAGGGGAGTGAGAGAGTTTGGGAATTTGGGAAGGGTAGATATAAACAAGTTAACAGATGATATAATTTTAGATGATAGCTTCCATAAAAAAGTAAAGAATTGATTTTCAACAAGGATGCCAAGACTATTTAATGGGGGGAGAATAGTCTTTTAAAAAACTAATACCTACAACTGACTAACTCCATGTAAAAGAATGAAGTTAGACTTCTACCTCACACCATATACAAAAATTAACTCAAAATGGATCAAAGACTGAAATGTAAGAACTGAAATTATTAAATTCTTAGAAGAAAACAGAGGTGTAGGGGTGCTTGTGTGGCTCAGTCAGTTAAGCATCCAACTTTGGCTCAGGTCATGATCTCATAGTTCATGGGTTCAAGCCCCATGTCGGGCTCTGGGCTGAGAGCTCAGAGCCTGGAGCCTGCTTTGGATTCTGTGTCTCCCTCTCTCTGCCCCTTCCCCACTTGCACTCTGTCTCTCAAAAATGAATAAACGTTAAAAAAAAAATTAAAAAAAAAAACAGGTGTAAATCTTTATGCCCTTGGATTATGCACTGGCTCCCTAGATATGACGCTTAAAGCATAAGCAATGAAAAAATAGAGAAATTAGATGTTATCTAAATTAAAAAAATTTTTGTGCTTCAATGGTTACTGTTAAGAAAACAAAAAGACAACTCATATAACTGGGAGAAAATATTTGCATATTCTATATCTGATAAGAGTTTAGTATCCAGAATATATAAAGAACCTTTACAACTCAACAATAAAAAGACAACCCAATTTAAAAAGTGGGCAAAGGATTTGAATAGACATTTTTCCAAATAAGATATACAAATAACTAATAAGCCCATGAAAAAGTACTGAGCACCATTAGTCATTAGGGAAATGCTAAGTGACAGAAGCCAGACATAAAAGGCCACATATCACGTGATTTCACTCATATGAAATGTCCAGGACAGGCCAAATGATACAGATAGAAGATAAGTAGATTTGTGGTTGATATGAACTAGGGAGGGGAGAAATCGGGAATAACTGTGAAATAAGTAGCATTTCTTTTTGGGGTGATGAAACTTCTACAATCATATAGTGGTGATTGTTGCATACATCTTGTAAATATGCTAAAACCCACTGAATCGTATACTTAAAAGAGTGAATTTTTATGGCATAGGATTACATCATAATAAAAAAAGTACAATGATCGGACAGAGAAAGTGGGCAAAAGGCAGTGGTAGATTATTTAAACACTGTGATGAGGGAGGCTTTCAACAGGAAGGCAACATTTCAGCAGACCGTTTGAATTAATGAATGAATGGATGAAGCCCACAAACCCCACTGTGCTTTCTGTTCTCTCTTCTTTTGTTTGTATATGTCCTTTCTCTGTTACTTACATTATTAGAGCATGTCTCCACTCCTGTGCCATAAATTTGTGTGAAAGACACATTAAGAAAATGAAAGTCATTATTTGATGAAAATGCTTGCCTACAATGCTTCCTTTCCTGAAGAATTAACAGGGAAATCTCTAAGTCCTAACAATGCCTTGAACATCTTATGGAAGGTGTGTAACAGGACGTTAAATGAGGGTTTTAAAGTTTTGGCTAAGCCGTCTAGGTGGGATACAGTCAGTGATATGTGACCACATAATCTAGAGACAGAATCCTTAATTCATCTTCTGCCTTCAATTTACGTAAGAGAGGATCCTTCAAAGGGAATTTGTATAAGAGGAGATCATGCAGCTTTCCTGTCTGTGTCCCTAGAATGCTGTCCTCCGCTTCCCCCAACAAAGACAAGGGAGGTTGGGAGATGCCAGGGCATCACTGGTAGAATCAAGACCCTTGGCGGAAAGGGAGACCAGCATCTTACTCACCATCTGCCCTTGTTGCTGTCAGAGGACACAGCAAGAACGTTCTTCAGAGAGGTTCACCTGGACTTCCTGGAGCTGAACTTCTAGACCTCGATACTATTGACATTCTGGGTGGATAAATCTTTGCCATGAAATGTAGAAATGTTCAGCGGCGTCCCTGGCCTCCACCCATGAGATGCTAGTAGCATGTCCCCACCTCCCACAATTGTGACAACCAGAATACATCTCCAGACATGGCTAAACATCCCCTGGGTGGGGGGCAAAGTTACTCCTGGCTAAGAACCATTGCCCAGTTTTAGAGGGCAGTAGCGATCTAGAGATTGATGCTTGACTTTTGCTTGGTGAAATGAGAAGGGAAGAGGCTGCCTACTGTTGCCACTAATGGTGCAGCACAGAGAAAAGGTGGGCGGTGTAGGGGCTGCCTGACTGCCAGTGTTTGGTGGAGCAAAGAAGGGTAATGCTTTCCCTTCACGCACACACTGTAGAAGTGAGTCAGGCTCAAGCTGTTCCTAAAGGACCCTCTTGAAGGTAAGAGAGGTGCTGGCTATTGGACAGGAGAGAGATTGCAAGAGGCCAACAAGTTCATTGCTTGCTTTAGATTAGGGTTTTTAACCTTGACACTACTGACATTTTGGACTTGATACTTCTTTGTTGTAGGAGCCTGTCCTGTGCGTTGTAGGATAGTTGGCGTCTCGGGCCTCCATCTGCTAGATGCTATTGGCATTCCCCCCAGTCGTGATGATCCAAAATATCTCCAGACATGATCAAATCTCCCCTGGGGGGGGGAGTGGATATAAAAAATTGACCCTGGTTGACAAGTACTGCTTTTGGGAAAGATAAATGCCAAGAGTCCCTCTATGGAGGTCTGGAAACCCCACAAAGAGTCCCACAAGTCAGCTACTTCCTATTGCTACTGTAATAGATTACCAGAAAGTTAGTGGTTTAAAACAACACATTTCTGATCTCACAGTTCTGGAAGTCAGAAGTCCAAGCTGGGTCCTACTGGGCTAACATCAGGGTGTTGGCAAGCCCACGCTCCTTCTGGGAGCTCTGGTGGAGAATTCCTTTCCTTGGCAGCTTACGGTGCTGCCTCACCTCCTGGTGCCCTACTCCCGGCCAGTAATGGCCTCACGCTGACCTCCATCCACTTCCATCATCACATCTTCTCTGACTCTGACCCTCCTGCCTCCCTCTGATGAAAGACCGTTGTGATTACATTGGGCCCGTCTGGACAGCCCAGGTTCATCTTCCCATCTGGAGGTTCTAAACTTCATCCTATCTGCCAAGTCCCTTTTAGCGTGGAAGGCTTCACAGATTAGGAGGTGGACATGGTTGGGGAGGACATTCTGTGTACCACACGTGGGCTCCCGCTAGCCAGAGGACACTGAGTGGCCAGATGCACCAGCACTAGTTAGGTAATACCTCGTGCTTTCTACTTCCTTCTCCCTCTGCCGCCTCCCAGGAACTGGAAGCAGCTGAGCCAAGTGGGAAAAGAGGGTGAGAAAGAGATATCTCACCCTCCCCTCCGCATCGCTGGAACCCAGCGTGGAGGTGTGCTCGGGCCTAGCTGCAGAGAGACCTTGAAATCATTTGGGAGATAATGGTTTTGATTACAATGGGACTGAACTTTTTTTTTTTTAGTTTATTTATTTATTTGGGGGGGCAGAGAGAGGAGAGAGAGGCAGAGGGAGGAGAGAGAGACAGAGAGAGAGAGAATCCCAAGCAGGCTCTGCACTGTCAGCACAGAGCCCGATGCAGGGCTCTAGCTGACAAACTGGCGAGATCCTGACCTGAGTGAAATCAAGAGTCAGACACTCAACTGACTGAGCCACTCAGGTGCCCCTGAACTTTTTTTTTTTAATGGAAAATTATGCTATTTTGATTCCCCACTTGTCTGGAAAGCGACAGGCTCTACCTGGAAGGATAGCTAGCAAGGAGGCTGTTAAACAGTAAACCTGAAGGCAGTGATGGAGAGAGAAAGTCACTGCTCTTGGTCCCTCATAGAATCCAGTATATTGAATAAACCCGGTGCAAGGTTTTGGTGGAGAGAGGATTTCAGAATTCTATTGTGTCACCCCACAACTGGGAAGACCCTCTCCCCAGAGAGGGAGAGGTGGGAGTGTTGAGCGCATCTGCTTCCGGCTGCAGAGATGTGGGGGCGTCCGGAGGCCCATGATTCTCCTGGGAACGCTGGATGGTCTTGCTCTTGCCTAGAAATTTGGGGAGAGAGGTAGTGGAAGGAGAGAGAAGAATGGGAAAAAGGTAGACAGACCTGGGCTGATAACTACCAACATTCACGTGGGGAAGAGCAAGCAGATAGCGTTTCAAATCTGTGCTGGCAGGAGGAGCTGGGGCATATGGCCCCCCGCACGGGGAGGGATGCAGCTTGCGGCTCCATGGCTCTGAGTCAGACTTGAAAACGCTTCCCAATGTGTCAGTGTATGGCCTGCCTGAACCCTAAAACTATAACTGGAAAACTTTCATGGGTTTCTTGGGGACACCAATTAGATAATCCAAGCCCACGTGTCTTCCGTCCTGGCTGGATGAGCCTGCGTCCTTCCCTTCTGGAACATGGAAACACAGCAGAGCAGGCCACACTCACAAAGATTAAAAATGGTGAGTGGCAATCCATAGGCTAAAACCAAAATTGCCTCTAGTTTTGTATTGTATGTGGTGTATTTATATATAATTTTAATGACCATCTAAAGAATATCAAAATGACAAATATAGTCCTCAACACTTTTTTCCACAAAGAGAGATACAATGATTTGAGGTGAGGAAAACTTTGGGGAGGAGGGTAGACTTTGGAGCGCTGAAAATGGATGTGTGTTTTGTGCAGGAAGAGAGTCATTGATGTGTCTGAGTGGAGTGGACTAGTCGAGGTAGAGTGGGGCGGATGATGAAGGTACTTTGTGCTTTCCACACCAGTACAGGATGCGGGGGAGCTACAGAAGAGGACCCAGCCCTGAACGGAGCAAAGGGTCCAGAAAGAAGGTGCCAGACTGACCCGAGGAGAGGCAGGGGCAGGGAGGGGCCCTAAACAGGCTTCACCTTTCTCTAGATTCTAAGTAGGAATGAGCTTTTCCAACGCTATTGCAGGTGCACGGCACATATTGCAAGTAGGATGTTGTTTGTGTGCTTACTTCTGTGGCTGCACGCAGTCTTCATGCCCAAAGTCTTACCCACGATCGTCCAGCAACAAAATGACCGGGGATTTCTCCTTTTTCCTTAGGTAGGTGGGCAGAAGTATCCAACTGAAGCTGGGTTCTATCTCTCTCTCTGTATTTGTAGCGAGCTACCTGGGGACTGGTGCTTTTTACTTTTCAGTTGAATGCAGTAAAGTCTTATTTTTCTAAATTAAGGAGCTTGTGCCTGGCCACATGTTAGGCTCTCTATAAGTAATTTGTTGAAGGAAGGAGACAGGGAAGGGAGGCGGAAGGGTAGGAGGAAGGCAAATGGGAAGGACGGGAAGGAGGAAGAAGGAGAAAAGGGGAGGAGAGAAAGAAGGAAGGAGGGAGGGATGGGAGGAGGGAGGGAGGGGTGGACAGAAAGACAGAAGGAGGGAGGAAATAAAGACTTGCCTCTCTGTGTGTGTGCTTCCAGAAGGGGCACAGGAGATCATGGAGAAGGTTAGCTCTGTGAGGAGCGCTCCAAGCCTTTGGGTTGTGACAGAAAAAGCAGGGAGGCTCCTTCGATGCCAGATCTACAAGGTGTGTGGTGGGAGGGATTGAGCTGTTCTTATTCTGCGAGTGAGTCTGAGAAATGCTGCCGTGACTTGTGAGCTCGTGGACCCTAGGAATGTGGATCTTCCCCAAAAGCTGCCAAATCATCTGTCTCTGGGGGCACAAATACAGTCAAACCCAAGGAGCCTGTGCTTTCTTCATTTACTGCCCTGCCTTAAAGTCACTTTCTTTCATTTTATTTTATTTTACTTTATTTTATTTCATTTTATTTATTTTAGGGGGGAGGGGCAGAGGGAGAGAGATTCTCAAGCAGGCTCCATGCTCAGCTCGGAGCCTGACGCGGGGGTTCATCTCATAACGGTGGGAGATTGTGACTTGAGCTGAAATCAGGAGTCAGACACTTAACCAACTGAGCCACCCAGGTGCCCCTCTTTTTTTTTTTCTTTTTGGGCCACTGGAAGCCTGTTTTCTCCCATATGTATGCTGGGCATTATTAGCCTTGTGCTCTACACTGGGTTTTATTTGAGGGGCTGGTTGTCTGTATCGTGTGATCCCCGAAGAGATTGGTCTGCTCTCATTTCCTAGATACCTTTGGTTCTGTACTGTGATTTTCAAATGTGGCTGTTCTAAGGTGGCTGGACTTGGACGGATGTAAATAAGAGATGTCGCAAATATTAAATGTGAAGAATCTAGGTGTAGAGTGCGTGTTGATCAATATTTGTGGATTTTGAAAACACTCAAATGCTTCTTCTTTACTAATGCATTTCTTTGTCCTTAATGCTGTCATTATTTGTTCTTCAACCAAGACCCCAAGTCTTTGGTCTCTATGATCAAGAGGGACATTTTCTGACTTGACAAGTGTAAGCCACCACGTTTCTGAGGAGGGGTCACATAATCTGGGTGATCCCTAGAGAGTGCAGAGCCACCCTCTCTGCGTGACTGGCAGTCAGGTAGACAGTCTAAGTTGGAGCACTGGGAAACTGATAGGAAGACGTGTACTCTTCTTTCCCCTTTCCTTCTTCTTCACATATTCTGAGAAAGAGAAAGTGGTTTTTTTTTTTAATTTTTTTAACATTTATTTATTTTTGAGACAGAGAGCATGAATAGGGGAGGGTCAGAGAAAGAGGGAGACACAGAATCTGAAACAGGTCCAGGCTCTGAGCTGTCAGCACAGAGCCCGACGCGGGGCTCGAACCCACGGACCGCTAGATCATGACCTGAGCTGAAGTCCGATGCTCAACCGACTGAGCCACCCAGGCGCCCCGAGAAAGTGTTTTTAGTTCAGCAGAAAATGAGAAATTGAGGAGATCCTGGAGCTGAGACAGGAACGCTCCACAAATCTGGCAATGTGGTCACTGTGTTGCCTGCCCCCTTACACCCAGGTTGGGCTGTATGGTCAGCTCTGGCCAGTGGGCTATGACTGGGGGGGATGTGTGACACCCTCCTCACTGCACACAATTCCACATGCTCCCTTCTCCTGCTGAGGTGACCCCGAGTCCTCATTTCAGATGGTGGTGCATTAGCTCTAAGCAGCCTGGATCCCTGAGATGCTGTGTGGAGAACAACTACTCTTGGAATGCTTGTTCAAAGCCCGTAGAGGGTTTTGAACGAGAAAGGAAGAAACCTGTGTTTTCTTAAGCCATTGAAATTTTCTTTTTTTAATTTTTAGGGAAAATGAATTTAAGTGGATACCTTAAGTAGTATAATTTTTAGTTTAAAAACATTTACCAGCACTTTGTAATTTATAGAGCATATTTTCGTAGATATTATTTAATTGAAAGCTCACCATGCTCCTAAGGTAATTTTCCTTTCTTTTGACTCCTATTTTGACTTAATTTCAGGCTTCTAGAAAAGTTGCAAGAACAGCACACAGGATTCCCGCACACCCCTCCCCCAGATTGCCCAAATATTACCATTGCACTGCACTGCACTGCTTGATTCTTCTCTCTCTCTCTCAATATATATACATACTTATTACTTTTTTTCTGAACTGTTTGAGAGGAAGCTGCAGATAGGATGCCCCTTCATCCCTAAATACTTAGGTGTGTCCCCTAAAAAGGAAGACGTTAGGGTCCTGTGTTCTGCCACCTAGCTTAGCTTATTCTAGACCGATACAGACAACCTTTGTGGCACTGCTGAGTACGGAAGGTTTGATACACAAGAAGTGGAAGGCCAAACAGGGGCCAAACAGCCCTTTCGAGGAAACTGGCTTAGAATTGGGGAGATTAGAATCTTAAAGGAAACAGGTTTTTGTTTCTTCAATCGATATTTTTTGATATGATATGAAATGGTATTTAGGGAGCCAGATAAAGGTTGATGGGAAGGGAATTACCACATTCAGGTGTGTGGAGAGAAGGGCTTTCGGGAAAATCTGTTTCCTAAGCAAGGTAAACCTGGACTCCTGTTTCTGCTTTGCGCCCACGGTGGGTATCACTATCACACTCTATCGCCATGTTTTCAGTAAAACCACCTCTGTTTTGCTCCAGGCCTAAAAATGTATCCAGGCCACTGGTAAGGATGACATCGAGAAGCGTGTAGCTAATAAAAGTGTAGGGGCGTCTCTCTGGGCTCGTGGTTGAAAACAACGCTCACGGAGCTGGAGAAAGGAGTGCTGTCCGAGACATCCAGAGTCAGCTGAGGGTCAGATACCTGGGAACGCATGGCCCAGCCTCCTGTCTTGGCAGTGACACCGACTCATCAGCCCCAATTTCCAGAGCTGCGTCCTTCTCACTCCTCCTTCCAAATCCACCTCCACTTGGGCTTTCAATCTGTGCCTGGTTCTGGTTTGAATGAGCCACTGATGTATTTGTAGCCATCCGGGATCTGGAGCGCAGATGCAAATGGCAGTTTTCTCTGGTAAGTGTTGGGGCAATCGGATCCTTTTCTGATTTGCATTCCCAAGTCCTGCAGGTTCTCAGGAAATCACATCTTCCAGGCAGTCTGGTGGGGGTTATTTTTAATCTCAGCTATAAATGCCAGTCCATAATAGTTCTTAAAACCAAAAGAGCCTTCGTTTACAAGGCAGAGGACAGTTAGAGACAGTCATTAGTTTAGCAAAAATCTCGGACCAAAAAAGGGGCTGAGGAGAAGGGACTCTGGGGATAGAGAAGGCTTGGGGTTCAGGAGTGAGATGGGGGACAGGCACAAATTTGGAAGACACTAGATTTTGGGGGACTTAAACCATAAGAATGGAGGGGCTTGTTCAGGGAGAGCATTCAAGGAGAAAGAGAGAAGAGCATGTTAGGTCTACCTGGGCATGTTAAACACACTGCTCTTCTCTCAGAGTCAGTCTTATTAGCATTCATCCCTGTTTCTGACATAAATGGTGATTTCTGAGGGTCTATCTCATCTATTCCCACCACTTCTCAATCTCTTGTCTCTTGCTGGTGCTGGGCCCTACCTGGAGATAATTTTATTCCAAATTCCAGTCCAGGGTTAGAATCAGTTTATGTGCAGATGTATGCTCTGTGAGGATATTTCAAAATCCCAGGTGAGCTCCCACGTAAAGTAGGAATGAATTTTAAAATTTGCAAATCGAGTGTGTGAAGAGCAACTTACATTTTAAAGGTAATTAGTTTAATATCTGCATAGCCCTCCCTTCCCCCAATCCACCTGGTGGGTGAAAACACAATTCTGGGTAAACGCACTCATTTCGTGTTACACTCAGCCCACTCAAGATTTTCTCTCCTGCTTTGAGCCTGGAGCTACTTAAAGGCGGAAGGATGGTGGTTTGGGCTGGTCTCTAAGGCAGATGTCCAGTCACCAGCTGTGTCTTTCCCATCTAGAGAGTCACTGCCCGCAACGCTCTTTCCTCTCACTGTGACAGCTGCATTCAGTGTGGCACCTTTACTTCTCCCTTAGCCTGCCTCTTCTCTCACTCACTCTCCTGGTGCTAGCACTCCATCTTTGTGTTCAGCTCTGTTTGTTTTACAGAATCCCACTACTTGATGGGCAGAATAGCTGTCTCCATGGTGATGCAGGCACTAGTCTTCCCAGGGAATCGGCCGCCATGTCTTTTTATCTACTTGGCAGGCAAGTTAGAGTTGGCTGGGA